>NW_027273854.1:14560000-15760000 GCF_046630095.1 Trachinotus anak
TTAGAGAGAGGCCTGAAAACAGAAGCTGAACAAGATGTTGTTTAGTTTTGCTCTTTGCTTTGGTGCGATTGACCAGTTTGTCACATGTGTATATTCATGAGACAGAGGCAGTAAGTTTGCCTGATGCATGATTGAAAAGAACATTTATAAAGTAAAACTGCACATCAGCGTCATGCACCCTAACCTTGAATGAGTAAGTCTCACAAACACAGAATAAACAGCAGCTTCTTCAGTCTTCAGCTGTTCATCTTGAAATCCCTCTGAGACAGTGAGATGGTGAAGTTGAGTGTCAGTTGGTTCAGATCAATGAGAAAAGCAGATTTCAGTGTCGCCTTGTCGCCAGACACTTACTGCTCTCTAGTGTTTATATAAAGGAAACATTCAGTTTTACCCTCAAATTGGGACAGTTTAGATTCCTCATAGTTATAACTGTAACTATGAAGAACTGTGGTTACTTGCTTGCTATTATTTTAATTCTTACTCAGTGAGTTCAGTAACCAGATTGCTGTGTTGTGACTGATGTTTTGTTTTTTTTGTTTTTTTGTGTAATGGTTAATGGTCATTAATGAAGATCCTTCACGGGGCCAGTTTCCACAGTTTCACTAATAACAACAACAACTGATATGAATGAGTGTCTGTATCATTTTCTTCAAAAGCGTGAAATAAGAAAATGTGAAATCATTGTTGTAATAATGAGGACTGTAGGTTTTTGTACAGCTGCTCTACCAACTTCAGTCACTGTGAGTCTCGAGCACAATAACAAACAGCAGAATCTTCAGTCTTCAGAATGTTCATCTGCAGATACAGCTGCTGTCTGCTGTTGTCTCTGGAGATGGTGAACCGGCCCTGGACTGACTGAGAGTAGAATTTGCTGCTACCACCACCATTGCTGATAGTGGCAACCCACTCCAGTCCTTTTCCAGGAGCCTGTCTGACCCAAGCCATGTAGTTGCTGCTGAATGTGAATCCAGAGGCTGTGCAGGTCAGTGTGTGGGATTCTCCAGGTCTTTTAACCACTGGTTCAGATTCTGTCAGAGTCTGACCATCAACACCTGTCAAGAAAAAAGAGAAATTCATCATTTGCCATAACGTGACCTCTTGAAGACAATTTCAACTTAGCATCAGAGAAACTGTTGACCTGCCCAGCAGAGAGTGAACAGCAGCAGTCCTGTCCTATAGTCCATCATGTTAAACTGTGTGTCCACTGTTCTCTGTCATCCTCTCTGCAGTCAAGTCAGATAAGTAGAGGTGGAAGACGTCTGACTTTTGCATTGACTCCTCCTCACAGGGAGGAGAGAGGTGGATTAGATTAAAGTCTCACTTATTGTTTAGTTTATTGACTCATACATACTTTTGATTTTCAAATGTGCATTATTATAATTAACAAAAAATTAAAGCTACACTAAATCTTTTTCTTTAATAAAGCATCAAAATAATATTTTTGGTTGAGATATCTGGTAAATTTAGAGACAAATTTCATATAAAGGAGTTTTGAAAAAATTCATCTTGTCATCATGGTTTCTCATCACTCTTGATCAGCAGATGAGCTACATATTCGACTATATTCCTCTGATCAACCAACATCTATGAGTATTTTTTTAAATTGTCTCAACACTTCATTCAATGAATAAATGACTAAAATGCAGTGAGTGTGAATGTTTCACATTTCTAATCATCTTCTGATCCAGAAAAGCTTGTTGTCAAATCAAATGTTTTTCAGTTCGGTCCATGATTCAGACTAAATGAATATAATGTATAGTTTGTATTTGTGTTGGGTAGTTTAGTGTTAAATTAAACTTTGACAGTAGAAAGAACTCTGTGTTTTACTGTGACAGATGTAATATCATAAAAAGACTTGTTACTATCAAGTACATAGAAATCTCATGTGGATTTATCAAAGTGCCTCAGGGCCTCATGATACACACTATCCAACATGCGAAGACAATGAGCAGATGCATTCATATACAGCATCTCTCCATAGTCAATAACAGGTAAAAAGGTCGATTCCACCAGTTTCAATTTTACATAAAAAGAAAACAAAGTCTTATTTCAGCTTTTTTACCACATACTGAATGTGCTCCTTAAAAGACAAGTGGTCATCAGTTAAAAATCCTAGATATTTAGACGTTATCTTCTATCCCACTTCATGAAAACAGGAAAACATGTGTTTCCCATTTTCTCTTTTTATCACAATACACAGAAATAAACACATATAAATGAACCACCATGTTCTCTTAAGAAGATTGTGTTTCTCGAAGTGTCTGCTACACTGATGTCAGTGGAAGTACAGCAGAGTGAAGTCAAATCAGTAACAAAAAACTGCCTGTAAAACTGAATTGATTCCATAAACATTCTCAGTTAATCAGATAATTATATGATCATTAATGTTTACATTTAGATCATGTGTTTGAGTCATGTATGTTTCTGGGTATACAGTAAAACACAGTTATGTCCTCAGTTGCCTAAAAGTTGCTTCAACATGCTTCACTTCCTTATGAGGGACATTTATTTGCATATTGTTGAATAGTGAAATTTCTCTTTTGTAAAGAAAGTGAAGCTACAACAAAATCATATAAACAATATGAAGACCTGTGTTTCCTGCAGATAGTTGGAGGTTTTCAATTGTACATGAAAGATGTAAAACAGAAATCCTCTCACACAAAGAGAAAAGTTTCTTTGTACCATATTCACAGTATCTAGCAGCTACTTTCCATGTGCAGTCCCAGCAGGTAGTTAGTGTAATACAGGCTTTAACTGTCTGAGTTAATTCATCATTTCTGTCTTTTTTAATGAATGTGTGATTGTGGTTGTTTTTGTAAACCAGGGCATGAGTTTTCTATGTGCCAGTTTTCATGATTTTATTAAGTAAAGATCAGGACTGTAGGATTTTGTACAGCTGCTCAACCAACTTCAGTCACTGTGAGTCTCGAGCACAATAATAAACAGCAGAATCTTCAGTCTTCAGACTGTTCATCTGCAGATACACCTGCTGTCTGCTGTTGTCTCTGGAGATGGTGAACCGGCCTTGGACTGACTGAGAGTGTGCGATGTTGCCACTGTTGTAAATACTTGCAACCCACTCCAGTCCTTTTCCAGGAGCCTGTCTGACCCAGTTCATCCAGTGGTCACTGAATGAGAACCCAGAGGCTGTACAGGTCAGTGTGTGGGATTCTCCAGGTCTTTTAACCACTGGTTCAGATTCTGTCAGAGTCTGACCATCAACACCTGTCAAACCAAAACAGAAATCAGTCATTTGCCATAAGGTGACCTCTTGAAGACAATTTCAACTCAGTATCAGAGAAACTGTTGACCTGTCCAGCAGAGAGTTAACAGCAGCAGTCCTGTCCTATAGTCCATCATGTTCAACTGTGTGTCCACTGTTCTCTGTCATCCTCTCTGCAGTCAGATAAGTAGAGGTGGAAGACATCTGAGTTTTGCATTGACGCCTCCTCACAGGGAGGAGAGAGAATCAAACAGTACAGATCTCACTGTTTGGTGAATCTGGAGAATGAATATTTACTGAACATAATTCAAAATCCTCCAACAGTCCCTCTTGAATGTTTCACTAATTAACTTTGTTAATAACTTTCATTATTATTCATGGTCAGCATCATGTTTATACAATAGTACAAAGTACTTAATATTAATGTATGGTTTTGTCATGAACCAGCTCAAATACAAGAAAAAACAAAGACCACACAAGTTATCAAAGCTCAAAGTAAATTTATTTGACTGATAATAAACAATACACACATTTAATGTGGGACATGTAGATCAGTGGTGTGGTGAGTTCATGAGTGCATGACATTTATAAGGTATTTAAGAGTAAAAGTGACAAAATAAAGCAAAACAAAAGCCAAAACACAACCAAAGCAGAATGTTTGTCACTGGGAGGAGAGAGAGGCAGAACTGATGTCTCCAGTCCTCTGAGAGAACAATCAGGAGAAGTGGATTCAGGTGTGGCTCTGTTCTCCTGACACATCTCTACCACTCTGACCTCCCCCTAAACAGGAAGAAGACCAGAAGCTCAAGGAGCCACCAGAGGGATGGAGACTGTGTTTTGCTGTTTTTCTTTTTCTTTTTTTTTTTTGACAAAGTGCATTAACCAGTTGAAATCATGCTGATGGACTTTAAATATAATCACTGTGAAAAGATACTTTAATACCTCAAATGTTTCATTTATATTCTGTCATTGCTAAATATGATCAAAGACTGTTTCTCTCCTCAACAGTGAACTGGTGTGAAATCATCAGTGGTCTGAGGGCTCCTCCTCTGGTGGCTTCATGTTACAAGTGTTCAGGCACTGAGAGTCTGAAGAGTCTGTGCTGATACTGAACTTGTTCTTTAGTGAATCTTTGTAGATTGAAGCGTATCCAACATGTGCAGCTCCAATCCACTCCAGTCCTTTCCCTGCAGGCTGTCTGATCCAAGCTGCACTCAAAAAAATAATTAATTGGAACGTAATTTGATCTTGCCACTTATATTCCATCTAAAGAAATCATGTTAAGACAGTCTATCTTGACTGTGCTAGTCTGATTTAAGTAACTTAAGTTAGTGCAACACAATTTAATCTTGTTGGATGAACTAATATAGCTTTTGTCTGTTACACTAATGTAAATCTTGTTTAAGTGTTGTTCTCACTGTTAGTGTAAGCAATATGTTTAAATGACCAAAGATCCAATAACATACATAAAGAACAGGCAAAATATTTTTATTTGACACTTGGGCGCAACATAGAACTGACATCGGATCTTTACCATTGTCTTATTGTGTTTGATGCATCTCTACAATATGCAACAGTACCACTTAACTGCTGACTAAAACAGTGTCTTAAATCCTTCCAGCATCAATTAAACCAATTTTCTCCAAGACTCAAGTTGTTTGTGTCAAATATTAACCATACGATGCATTTGGGAATGCTGTATTCAGAGTTCAGCATTTACAGTCTTGCAAAATTTAAAAGTTTAACATTCAACATACAAGATTTTTTACAACCTTTTTCACAAATGTTTGTAAAATATTTTTCAAACAAAATAATTGAGACTGTGTAAGAAAACAGTCTTAAAACAATCTTACAGGATTTGTGCATGACTGGTGTCCTTTCAAGTTTTAAAATTCTAAGTGCAACAACGAAACTTCTACTACTAATACTCAACTTTAGGAGCTCAAAGTGCAAGTATGACTGCTCCACTCCCAGAAACTGTTTTTGAAAACATGCATGAATACAACTGCTCCAGCCACAATTGTCCATCTAGTAAAATCAGTCTGGCTGTTTGTTCAAAAACATTGTTCTCTGTCATCTCCATTTTGGACATATGAGACGACAATCTTAATCTCAGTCCATTGTGCAAACTAAATTGTCTGTTGGAACATTTTTCTTCTAATATTGAACTTTCAAAAACAAAAATCTGCATTGGCAGACGTGGACAAATGCCATGCTTGAATCAGTCTTCATCGACCTTATTTACCCCATAAACTTGATGATAATCCAGCTTCAGCAGAATTTTCTGCAGGACTTCGAAAGTGCATTTGAGCTCGGGTGGGTAGCTCAGGTTCAGACAGTATATCAGTCCAAATAACAGAGCACAGGCAATCGCAGTTTCCCCCAAACCACTGACGACCTCCACACCTTCAATCAGGACACCGATGTCCTCTGGACCATCTCCTGGCTCTGCACCCTCCTTCTGTATGACGTACACTCCCATCACAGTTTGCTCCATTGAAGTGTTGGCCTCAGTGTCTGTGTCCTATGGAGTAAAATATGACAATAAATACATTTGATACAAGTCTAGAAAGTGTGGAAATAGACTTAGAATTTTATGAAGAAAAGGAGTACAAATTAAGTTGTACAGTTGGAGATGTACATAATCTCTCCTATCTATCTATCTATCTATCTATCTATCTATTCATTTGAGAACTGGAAAATGAAGTAACGGAGACCAGCAATCAGAGATGGGACCAAGTCACACATGTGCAAGTCTCAAGTGAGTCTCAAGTCTTAACCTTCAAGTCTCAAGTAAAACCCAAGTCATTTTTCTTTGGGCAAGTCAAGTCAAGACAAGTCACAGGTTATGTCAAGTCAAGTCCTAGTCAAGTCACCTTATTATTGCAATTTCACCCACAGAATCTAAATCTAAATAAAGTGAAGACAATATATTAGAATAGAATAGAAACTTACGTACCTACGTATACAACCTTTATAGTTGCTTTGTCATGTATTTCGGAGGTCACTGACAGGTTTACAAACTCATTTCCAAAATCAGCATCTTGATATTGAAGCCGAAAATCTTCTTATATGGAGTCCGGTATTCCTGCTGGCAGAATTAGTTTCCTGGCATCATCTTCACCTAGGATGACCCTCAGTCTTATGGGTTGGGCCATTGTGTGGACCTGAACAAAAAAAAAACACTGGCTGAATATTTCACAATGAAAAAACACAGAGTCTCTTACAATAATTAATAATTAGGAAAGTGTTGATATGTATTTATTTATTATTATTATTTTTATCAAAATTAGGATCGTATGTGATATGTATTACTCTGCTCAACAGCTATTCATTTTATAATGCTCATCTCGAAAAGACGTGTAAACCCATTGATCACCATGCAAATCCTTTCTATTTTCTTGAGCAATGTGTTCTTCAATCACTCTATTCAGTATTTTATTGTGACTCAGTATTTCCTGCAATGACTGCAATAAAGGGATGTACTGAAATGACCTCCTTTGGTCTACAGATAATCGCAACAATATCCAGTGTGTCAAGTGCACAAGAGCAGCAGGAGTATGAAGCTTTAGTTCAGTCCAGAGATCAAGTGTCAGTGAGTTCAGGTCTAAGAGAACACCAGATCTGACACTGACTGCCCTCGAGTGACTCTTTATAGCAAAATGCAACATTATTTTTTGATCTCATATTGTAACTTACCTTAGACTCCACATCATTCAGAGATATTGTTGTGTCTCAAATTGATGAAACGTATCATAGCTGTAGTAATTTAATTTCAGCAACCAGACTGTTTTGCTGTCTTTGACCCTTTTATAAAAAATACATTGTTATTGTTTGTTGTTTGCAGTGTTTAATATTGAATACTCATATTTCTGAGAAACAAATATGAAACATTGACTATAAAATTTTAAAAAATGATGTGAAAATAAAAGAAACAATAGTACATGGGATATACAGTATAATATAAATTGTATGAATATCATGATTTGGCTCTGCAAACTCAAAAGATCAGGACTGTAGGATTTTGTACAGCTGCTCAACCACCTTCAGTCACTGTGAGTCTCGAGCACAATAATAAACAGCAGAATCTTCAGTCTTCAGACTGTTCATCTGCAGATACACCTGCTGTCTGCTGTTGTCTCTGGAGATGGTGAACCGGCCTTGGACTGACTGAGAGTAGTAGATGTAGCCACTGCCGGCACTGATACGAGCGATCCACTCCAGTCCTTTTCCAGGAGCCTGTCTGATCCAAGTGTTTGTATAATCACCACCAAACCCTGAATATGTGCAGGCCAGTGTGTGGGATTCTCCAGGCCTTTTAACCACTGGTTCAGACTCAGTCAGAGTTTGACCCTCAGTACCTGCAGGAAGTTAAACAGCTCATTAGTTCAGTCACATTGTCTTCAAGTATCAGGAGGTTCGTCAGGAAGAATTTAATAATCCTTACCAGCCACAGTACAGAACAGAATCAGGCAAACAACCAAACAATCAGGTCTGATCATTGTGAAGACAAATTGTCTCTGTCCTCTCTACAGTGAGTCTGTCAAACTGAGTCCCTGTCTGCTGCTCTCCAGCCCATATGTAGAGACTGAAGAAGTCACTTTTACATTGACTCCTCCTCCTCAAAGAGAAACAGCATATCTCTCCTATCATTATTCTGTGTTTTGATGTTTTGATGATGAAGATGATTTTCAGATAATTCAACCTTAAAATAATCAATAATATATCTATTTTTTAATTAACATTAAATCATTTGACACTGTGAAAACAGTGTGACAAGTGGTCGTTCACAATGATACATCACCTGAAACTAGAGCTCCTATAGTGGATATACCAGAGATAAATGTCTACTTACAATTAATTAGTCAAGTTCAAGTACAACTTCAGTAATGAACCTAAAACATCAGAATCAGACTTATTAAAAAAAAAAAACAAAGACAAAGAAAAAAAGTAAATACTGAAAACACATTAAAATGCTAAAGTTTAAAAAAATGATTATGTCACTGTCACATAAAGGTGGTTTATTTCACCTCTGCTGTACAAAACCATTATTGGAAACATTATTAACTATTATTTTTATGGGGGGAAAAAAATTATTTAAAAAAAACAAAAAAAAAAAAAAAAACAAAAAAAAACAACATGTTATTGTTCACCCTGGGAAGCAGGAAGTCAAAAACTGTACTGTCAGCTCCCCCTGTCATAGTCTGCATTTGTCATATGGGGAGGGAGGGGCTCATGAGGGCAGATTAGTCTCATTGAGTCCTATTGTCTGTTGTTTTCAATTTAATGTAACTGACTGTTCATGCTGTTTATGCAGGACAAAATATCATGAGAAAAAAATGTTCAACAATAACTAATAGTTTAAGTCATTAACGTCATTGTAGTATTAATTGTCTGACATTTATTAAGACCTTTGTGATTCAGATAATGTCATTTTAACATGAACATGGCAGAATGCAATAATCCCTGAGTCATTTTTGTGAGCAACAGAGTGAATGAATACCCTGAATTTTGAAATAAATAAATAAATCTCTTGAGAAGTGAATAAATTTGATGAATTTTGTAACGATCAGAAATTATAACTACCGTGAATTTCTTATATTATTTCTATATTTAAAGATCTGGTTTATATGGTTTCCAGAGATTCAGAGATTTTTATTAAAAAAAAAAAAAATTCTCAATGAACTGGTGAGAAATCATCAGTGGTCTGAGGGCTCCTCCTCTGGTGGCTTCATGTTACAAGTGTTCAGGCACTGAGGGGTTTTTGTTCAGGTCGACTGATGCTTTGTGTTATTGTGTTACTCTCTGGCACAGTAATACACAGCAGAGTCTTCAGGCTGCACATTCTGTCCATTTAGAGTCATTGTGTTGCTGGAAGAGTCTGTGCTGATACTGAACTTGTTCTTTAATGAATCTTTATAGTATGTTGTTGATCCAACAGCGCTTCCAATCCACTCCAGTCCTTTCCCTGCAGGCTGTCTGATCCAAGCTGTGAAGTAGCTGTCAACAGAATAAGAGACCTGACAGGTGATGGTCAGACGTTGACCTGGCTGCACAGTCACAGAGGCTGGCTGTGTCAACTGTTGACACTTCACACCTGTTAAAAGAAGAAAATGTTTTGTTATCAATGATCAAGTTAAACAGCAAAAGAAGAAATGTTGACTGTGACAAATCCAGAGAGACTCACAGGATCCAGCTGCCAACAGCAGCAGCAGAGCTACACAAAACATGGTTGATGGTGAAAGTGAGCAGCTGTGAACTCCACTGACAGTCTGATGTGAAGTTTTTATAGCTGAGGAACAAGGAAGTTCACTGAGTTTGCATACAATCAAACATATGAAGCATCAGTGTTGGTCCAACTGGAGCCAATAGAAGAGTCTGTTCAGTGTTATTATATCTGCAGAGGGTAAACATGACTGGAAACAACCTCTGCTTTAATTTTTGATTTCATTAATAACTCCCTTTTAACACATTGACAATGTCCCTGCATTTCTAGAAAAGACAACAACAAAAATCTGAGCCTCCAGTCTTTTTTTTTACTAATATTTTTATTACTATTTTATTACAATTATTATGACAAATAAATCACCTTTTTGAGAATCAAACTCATCAAACCTTGCACACGTGTCAGGCCTGGTGAAAATGTACATATTTCATGGGTCTTGCAAATGAGTGGGCAACATGGGTCCATAGCAGCGCCTAGAAAATTTCAGTGAGGCACTACTCACTCTGTGTTTCACCTACATGGATGAAATTCAGTCGGCACATATAACAATGAAATGAGCTGCTGTAACTGTGTCATCACAGACACAGAGAAAAACAAGACTTTAACTGCCCTCTACAGGTTTGAAGTGGACCTACAATATGGTTTAGAGAGAGGCCTGAAAACTGATGTTGAACAAGACGTTGTTTAGTTTTTCTCTTTGCTTTGGTGCGATTGACCAGTTTTTCACATGTGTATATTCATGAGACAGAGGCAGTAAGTTTGCCTGATGCATGATTGAAAAGAACATTTATAAAGTACAAACTGCACATCAGTGTCATGCACCCTAACCTTGAATGAGTAAGTCTCACAAACACAGAATAAACAGCAGCTTCTTCAGTCTTCAGCTGTTTATCTTGAAATCCCTCTGAGACAGTGAGATGGTGAAGTTGAGAGTCAGTCGGTTCAGATCAATGAGAAAAGCAGATTTCAGTGTCGCCTTGTAGTGACAGAGGAGACAGAAACTTGACACTTACTGCTCTCTAGTGTTTATATCAAGGAAACATTCAGTTTTACTCTCATATTGGGACAGTTTAGATTCCTCATAGTTATAACTGTAACTATGTAGAACTGTGGTTACTCGCTTGATATTATTTTAATTCTTACTCAGTGAGTTCAGTAACCAGATTGCTGTGTTGTGACTGATGCTTTATTTTTCCTTTTTAGATTCATGTGTAATGGTTAATGGTCATTAATGATGATCCTTCACGGGGCCAGTTTCCACAGTTTCACTAATAACAACAACAACTGATGTAAATGAATGGCTGTATCATTTTCTTCAAAAGCGTGAAATAAGAAAATGTGAAATCATTGTTGTAATAATGAGGACTGTAGGATTTTGTACAGCTGCTCAACCACCTTCAGTCACTGTGAGTGTCGAGCACAATAATAAACAGCAGAATCTTCAGTCTTCAGACTGTTCATCTGCAGATACAGCTGCTGTCTGCTGTTGTCTCTGGAGATGGTGAACCGGCCTTGGACTGACTGAGAGTAGTATTTGTCGCTACCACCACCATAGCTGATAAATGCAACCCACTCCAGTCCTTTTCCAGGAGCCTGTCTGACCCAGCACATATGGTAGTCGCTGAATGTGAATCCAGAGGCTGTACAGGTCAGTGTGTGGGATTCTCCAGGTCTTTTAACCACTGGTTCAGATTCTGTCAGAGTCTGACCATCAACACCTGTCAAACCAAAAGAGAAATCAGTCATTTGCTACAATGCAACAAGCTTTTAAAGACAACTTCAACTCAGTATCAGAGAAATTGTTGACCTGCCCAGCAGAGAGTGAACAGCAGCAGTCCTGTCCTATAGTCCATCATGTTCAACTGTGTGTCCACTGTTCTCTGTCATCCTCTCTGCAGTCAGATAAGTAGAGGTGGAAGACATCTGAGTTTTGCATTGACTCCTCCTCACAGGGAGGAGAGAGGTGGAGTGGACTGTGATTTCACTTCATGTTTGGTTTAACTTTATAATAAATATTGAGGAGGATTTGGAGATGATAACTTTAAACTTGTCTTTTATGTTTCAGTCTAATTAGTTTAACAGACTTTGTTCTCCTCAGTGCCTCTACACTACAATATAAAATTCCCTGGTGTTTATTGGTGATAGGACTCAAGTCACTGTCATGATAGTGAAAACACAGAGCAGTGTTGCAGTAGTTCAGGCCGAGCACTGAAGCTGTGTCTGAATCATCAGCTGTTTTATTCCTGCTCCACAATCACTGTCTTATTCACAATGTGAATCCAGAGTCTGTACAGGTCAGTGTCTGGGAGGAAGCCTCAGCTGATACTGGGAGAAAATCCAGACTCCACACATGGACTTGCACACAAGGCCTTCTTGCTGTGAGGTTAAGGTGTTTGACTGAGCCAACATATCACCTCACTATCAGAAAAGGTTTGTAAAGGTTGGTGCTGCTGTCCATTAACCTTCAGTGTATTTGACCATCAGAGAAATTAGTATTTGCATGAAACTCAGTCATTTTCAGTCTGCCCTGTCTCCATGTCATCACAATACAACTTCTTTATGAATCACCATGAGATAGAGCGATGGTTTGAAGCCCTGGAGCAGACATACAATATGTATCTGTGTTAAGATTCACAATATGAAACGATGTGAACACCAGGTAAATCTCCTGGACTGATCAGCTGTCCAGGGGGTTTCAACCAGTGAATGCTATTATACCACCCACCAGACAAACTTCACCTCTTTATAAGAAACCTTTATAATGTTTGATATTGTTAAATATTTAGATTTCTGTTTTGTCAAGAAACTGAAGCAACAACAAAATCATGTAAACAATATAAAGACTTTCCTGCAGAGGTTTGCAGTTTTACATTAAAGATGTAAAACTAAAATCCTCTCAAACAAAAACAAAAGTTTGTTTGTTTGTACCATATTTACAGTATCTAGCAGCTACTTTCACTGTGCAGTCCCAGCAGGTAGTTACTGTAATACAGGCTTTAACCGTCTGAGTTCAACTGATCAAGTGGTATTTTCCAAAGTTTCAGTCTTTTTAGTACCTAATCTCCTCCTATACCATCATTTCACTGTAGCTCAATGAAGAAATTCCAAGAGATTCGTAATATCATGACTATCTCATGAGAACAACAATAAACAGCTGAACCTTCAGTCTTGTCATTGGTCATCTTTAGATCTACATCCTACATCTTGTAGACATGATGAACTAACCCTGTTTATTTAATTTAGTTGATCACTGCTGACAGTGGAAACACTGCAAAAAAACTCCAAGAAGTTTTCTAATTATTTCACAACTTTACAAAATATGAAAAAATGTAATAAAAAACAACAACAAAAAAACAGTCTTAATGTGTGATGGTTCAAAGATCAGTCAGTTCAGATGAATGAGATGAGCTGCTGTAACTGTCTCATCACAGAGACAGAGGAGAGAAGAACAAGACTTTAACTGCCCTCTAAAGGTTTAAAGTGGAACTACAATATATGGGCCACTTCAATACTATGTTAATAAAGAGATTTAAAATGCTGTAATTCATAATATTCTACAATGCTAATGTAGCTGCATTAATATGTTGTTTATTTTATTTTCATTTATTCTTTGGTGAACCTTCTCAAAACGTGTGTGTGTCATATAGTTTGAATTTTTGCGTATTCTAATATTGTTTTGAGTGGATGTTTAGTTCATAGTTCCAGTGACCTGTTGTATCCATATACCGTCTATGGTTGTGGCAAGGGGGACTTAATTAGTGATGCACAAGAGATGTATAGGTGGATAAAGCTGGATGACTTTTGTGCTGGTAAGACGTGTTGTCATCTTTTTATATACAGTCTATGGTTGTGATGCTCTTTCGATTAGTAAAACTATGGCGATTTTCTGTTTGTTTTTTTTTTTTTTTCATAATTTGTGGAAATGTCAAAATATATAATTGTCAATGTGTTAATAAGTTTTGCCATTAGTTTCGCTGGTTAAAAATTGCTGTTGATTCTGTTAATCCTACAGTAGATTTTGTTTTGCTCATTTGCACATTGTCTGATTCGCTGCAGGGGACTGAGAGAGAGTCTGCCCCTGTGTGTGGGACAACTATGGCCCTTGCTGCTCTTCTTATAGATGAAAGATGCCGATCCTGATACCTGGTGTGATTAGTGTTCTTCAACTTTTGAGCAACCATCCAGCAGCTGCTACACTAACACAAACATTTTTTTCACTGATTCCTCTCCTACAGCTACAAGACAGGAGATATGTATATATGTGTGTGTGTGTGTGTGTGTTGGCATATATTTATGTGATATAATCTATAGATATAAGTGTGTACATGTAATCCTAGTTTTATTTAAATCTTTTCACGATTTTATGAAAAACAACACCCATAAAAGTCAAAAGAAAAATCCAACCCTTTGTGAATCAGCACAGTAAGGATGAATATCTTAGGTTTTTGTATAGAAAAAAAAACTCCAATCACTGTGTGGGTCTCCAGCACAATAATAAACTGCAGAATCTTCAGTCTTCAGACTGTTCATCTGCAGATACACCTGCTGTCTGCTGTCGTCTCTGGAGATGGTGAACCGGCCTTGGACTGACTGAGAGTAGGATTTATCACTGCCACCACCATTGCTGATAAATGCAACCCACTCCAGTCCTTTTCCAGGAGCCTGTCGGACCCAGTGCATCCAGTAGTCACTGAATGTGAATCCAGAGGCTGTACAGGTCAGTGTGTGGGATTCTCCAGGTCTTTTAACCACTGGTTCAGATTCTGTCAGAGTCTGATCATCAACACCTGTCAAGACAAAAAGGAAAACTGTCATTTGCTACAATGCAACAAGCTTTTAAAGACAACTTCAACTCAGTATCAGAGAAACTGTTGACCTGCCCAGCAGAGCGTTAACAGCAGCAGTCCTGTCCTATAGTCCATCATGTTCAACTGTGTGTCCACTGTTCTCTGTCATCCTCTCTGCAGTCAGATAAGTAGAGGTGGAAGACATCTGAGTTTTGCATTGACTCCTCCTCACAGGGAGGAGAGAGAATCAAACAGTACAGATCTCAGGTTCATAATCCTCCAACAGTCCCTCTTGAATATTTCACTAATTAACTTTGTTAATAACTTTCATTGTTAAGCTTGGTCAGCATCATGTTTATACAATAGTACAAAGTACTTATTATTAATGTATGGTATTGTCATGAACCAGCTCAAATATAAGAAAAAACAAATGAGACCACACAATTAATCAAAGTTCAAAGTAAATGTATTTGACTAATAATAAACAATACACACATTTAATGTGGGACATGTAGATCAGTGGTGTGGTGAGTGCATGAGTGCATGACATTTATAAGGTATTTAAGAGTAAAAGTGACAAAATAAAGCAAAACAAAAGCCAAAACACAACCAAAGCAGAATGTTTGTCACTGGGAGGAGAGAGAGGCAGAACTGATGTCTCCAGTCCTCTGAGAGAACAATCAGGAGAAGTGGATTCAGGTGTGGCTCTGTTCTCCTGACACATCTCTACCACTCTGACCTCCCCCTAAACAGGAAGAAGACCAGAAGCTCAAGGAGCCACCAGAGGGATGGAGACTGTGTTTTGATGTTTCCTGTTTTTGTTGACAAAGTGCATTAAAAACATTTTTTTCTCATTGAACTGGTGTGAAATCATCAGTGGTCTGAGGGCTCCTCCTCTGGTGGTTTCATGTTACAAGTGTTCAGGCACTGAGGGGTTTTTGTTCAGGTCTACTGATGCTTTGTGTTATTGTGTTACTCTCTGGCACAGTAATACACAGCAGAGTCTTCAGGCTGCACATTCTGTCCATTTAGAGTCACTCTGTTGTTGGAAGAGTCTAAGCTGATACTGAACTTGTTCTTTAGTGAATCTTTGACGGTTGTGTCCCTACTGATCCACTCCAGTCCTTTCCCTGCAGGCTGTCTGATCCAAGCTGTGAAGTAGCTGCTAAGAGAATAAGAGACCTGACAGGTGATGGTCAGACGTTGACCTGGCTGCACAGTCACAGAGGCTGGCTGTGTCAACTGTTGACACTTCACACCTGTTAAAAGAAGAAAATGTTTTGTTATCAATGATCAAGTTAAACAGCAAAAGAAGAAATGTTGACTGTGACAAATCCAGAGAGACTCACAGGATCCAGCTGCCAACAGCAGCAGCAGAGCTACACAAAACATGGTTGATGGAGAAAGTGAGCAGCTGTGAACTCCACTGACAGTCTGATGTGAAGTTTTTATAGCTGAGGAACAAGGAAGCTCACTGAGTTTGCATAGAATCAAACATATGAAGCATCAATGTTGGTCCAACTGGAGCCAATAGAAGAGTCTGTTCAGTGTTATTATATCTGCAGAGGGAAAACATTAGAAATCACCTGCTTTACTTTGTGTTATTACTCACTCAACTGTGACTCTTGGAAAATGTCTCTGCATTTACAGAGAAGATAATTTTTGTTGTGAACTGAGGACAACAATAAACAGCAGCTTCATTCAGTTCATGTTAGTTCCTTTGAGAATTTACATTAAAAGGAAAAATCAACAGTATTATTCTGATCATTAACCAGCAGGTTTGTGTTTTCATTACATTTTAATCAATCAGCATTTCACTTGTCTCTTTATCTTCTTTTCTTGTTTTCAAACTACTTTCATACAATGTATGATTTGTATTTATGGACCATCTTTAATCTTTATTTTTTTCTTTCCAAATTACAGAAAGATTAATGTTATTATTCAAAACTTGATGAGACGGAGCTTTTAGATTTTTCAGTTGTTTTGGTTTATCTTCTCTCATGGAAACAGGAATAATGTTTCCCCCTCTTCTCTTGGCATCACTGTGCACAAAAATAATAAAGAAATTAAAATCAGCTTTGAAAATCATGTTTCTCTAAGTGTCTCCTACACTGATGTTGCTTCAGAGTAGACTGAAGTCAGATTCAGTCTCATGTAGCAGAAGCAAAAAAAAATCCCTCTAACATTCAGTGAATTCCATAAAGTTCCAACTACATAATAAATTAATCAGAGAGCACTGTCTGTATTAATGTTCACTTTTAGAACGTGTTTGTGGTTGAGTCACAGATGTGTTGCTGGGTGTTTGTGCAGGTCTGTTGGTGCTTTGTGTAATTGTGGGTTGACGTACACAGTAATACACAGCTGTGTCCTCAGGCTGCAGATTCTGTCCTGTTAATATCACAGAACTAGTAGAAGTGTATGTGTGGTAGAGGAACTTTGCATTATTCTGGTAAAAGTCACCTTCTCCCCAACGATATCAATATAATGTATATTTTATAGATCAAATGAAATAAAAGTGAGGGATATGACTTCCTCCTGCCCATGAACAGATGAACTCACCTTTTTTTCATATTCCAATACAGAAAACTTTATTAGCGGTTTTATTGCATAAAACTGTTCATGTAAATTCACTTTGTTTAGAAACTTTAAGCTTGAATAAGCTGCCATCACTTGTTCTCTGGCCTATAGATCACTGCTGTCTTCTCTCATGAACGGTGATGACACAGACAGATGGAGCTGCAGTCACTGCTCGTAAGATGTTTTGATTCTGTGGTGGAAATTCAACACATTTGGTTGAGGCCAAGTTTGTCACAATGTTCAAAAGTGACTTTTGTTTGGGTAGAAATGTTTGAACTGTGACAACATCCAGTGTAGAAGACCAGCAGAAGCTTTAAGGTTTAGTGTCAGTCATTTCAGATCAGTGAGGACATCAGATCTGAGAGTCTCCTTTTAGTAACAGAGGAGACAGAAATATGACCCTGACTGACCTCTAGTGGTTTTATATCAAAAACTGCAACATCATTTTTACACTGATGTTATCACTCACTTACGATTTCAGATAATTTCAGATAACATATTTTGTCCATGTATAGAAAGGCAGTTGCCATAATTTAATTTCAGCAGTAGTTGTATCATGCAGGTAGGAATATTAATTTATTATTACAAAAATATGTTATTATTTATGTATGTAAATATGTATGAAAATATAAGACAACTAATATAAAAACAAAATATGAAAAAAAAGGAAAATAAATATTGTTAAAAAAATGAAGGCTCCAGCACGAAAGATCAGTACCATAGGATTTTGTACAGCTGCTCCACAACCTTCAGTCACTGTGTGGCTCTCGAGCACAATAATAAACAGCAGAATCTTCAGTCTTCAGACTGTTCATCTGCAGATACACCTGCTGTCTGCTGTTGTCTCTGGAGATGGTGAACCGGCCTTGGACTGACTGAGAGTAGCGTTTGCTGCTGCCACCACTATTAACCCAGGAGATCCACTCCAGTCCTTTTCCAGGAGCCTGTCTGATCCAGGCCATATGCTCATTGCTGAATGTGAATCCAGAGGCTGTACAGGTCAGTGTGTGGGATTCTCCAGGTCTTTTAACCACTGGTTCAGATTCTGTCAGAGTCTGACCATCAACACCTGTCAAGATGAAAAGGAATAGAGTCAGCTTTTTTAAAAGGGCAACTTTCTAAAGGTAACTTTAAGTCATGATCAGAGAAACTGTTGACCTGCCCAGCAGAGAGTTAACAGCAGCAGTCCTGTCCTATAGTCCATCATGTTCAACTGTGTGTCCACTGTTCTCTGTCATCCTCTCTGCAGTCAGATAAGTAGAGGTGGAAGACATCTGAGTTTTGCATTGACTCCTCCTCACAGGGAGGAGAGAATTTAAATGGGCTTCACCTTCATTTTTGACGACTTTGAACTAAGATGGTTACAATAGAAGTTTAGATTCCAGCCATATGAATTTGATTAAAAGATAAAATATTACTTAATTTTTTTGTCTGTACTGCATTGTCTGCTGAGGTTGAATTTTGTGCAGCATTTTTTTTTTTTTTCTTTTTCTTCTTTTTTTATTTTTAAAGCAGGAATTGTGTTTTGTTCAATGTTACTAACATGACACAAAATCTTTGAGAAATAATAGCTGATGAGAAATATGACATTCCTACATTCCAAGTCTACAAAGTAAATTTGAATCTGTTCTCATCTTTCACTGTGTGCAGGCTGGCAGGAGACTGTTGTGGATGGAGGCTTTATGTTATGTGTAAAATATAAATGATTCATTGTTTCATACAAATCATCATCATGGATAATAAAAAACACCAAACTCAGCTGCAACAAATGCAATCCAGATAAACTGAATGTTCCCAGTGGTTGGAGTAAATAGAGGATGTAGTTTTTGTATGACTCTGCTATCACTGTCTCTCACTGTGTCTCTGGCACAGTAATACACTGCTGTGTCCTCAGTCTTCAGACTGTTCATCTGGAGATAGACTTTACTGCTGGAGTCATCTCTGGAGATGGTGAATCTGCCCCGGACTGACTGGGAGTAAAAGATAGGAGCACTAGCTGTGTCTATATAAGCGATCCACTCCAGTCCTCTACCAGGAGCCTGTCTGACCCAGTTCCAGACTGAGGCTCCAAAATTAAACCCAGATGTTGAGCAGGTGAGTCTGTGGGATTCTCCAGGTCTTTTAACTGCTGCTTCAGACTCTGTTATGGTCTGACCTTCAGCACCGATCCAAACAGACAGAACAACCACCAACAGTGTGAGCTTTCTGTCAGCCATGTTGACAGTTTGCTTAGTAAGTTTTCAAATCCATGAATCCTCTTTAAATATGATGTCAACTGAATCCCTGTGAGAATTTGTTTACAGGAAACTCCTCCTACGTCACGTTCTGCTTTCACAGTCAAATTCAAGACTCACAGCAACACAAAATATAACAGCATTTAAACAAATGACACATTGTAGTTTAAATCATCTGTACCTCCATGACTATAAAGAAATGTAGATAAAAAAACTGAAAATATAATTATTATTTTTGACACGTCTTCAATGAAGGGTCCTGAAGATGTTTTCTCTTAAAACTAAAACGCCTCAAACGTTTCACATAATGACTTTATTTCTGTTTACTTTTTTATTACTGTTGAAATTCTAAGGTCAAGAAAACCATTTCACACCTGATTGTAATTGTAGGATTCATTTATTCCTTTGTGTGTTTGTTTGTAGATCTGATTGTGTAACTGAAAACACCAGTGAAGAAAGAGCAAGATAATGAAGACTTTAAATTCCTCAAGGTTTCAATATTCAAACTGTGTTTGAAGCCACAAATGCACATAGAAACTCTGAACCCTGAGAGGAAATGAACTGAAACTGTGTGATGATACAGAAAACTAACTGCTGTTGTGAACAGGAACATTTCTGCTGCTTATCTGTCACATGAAGTCTGTGAAATTGTTCTTTTTTTGTCAAACTGAAGACAAGTAAACAGGACAGTGTAACAGTTGGACAGTCACTGTCAGCAAGTGTAACCTCCATTTATTCTCCCACTGCAAACTAAACAAAGTGAAAACACTAAATCTCAGATCAGACAATTAGCAAAAACATCTAAGAACACAAATTCTCTTCATTGGTGCCCACTGTTGATCTTGGACAGTTACAATATAAAGCATGTTGACATGTTCCAGTCAAATGAATTTCAAGATGTTGAAGCTTTTTGCAGCCGACTCTGAATTAAAGGACGTCAGAGTTTCAAAGAACAAAGAGGGAAATGTTTCTGCTCACAACTGAAGGATGCTGACAGAAAATCTTTGACAAACAATGACTGAACATGAAACTGCAGAAACTGGTGGGAAGGTACAGAGACAGTTTTTCTCAGTGAAATCATCAGTGGTCTGAGGGCTCCTCCTCTGGTGGCTTCATGTTACAAGGGCTCTGACAAAGTAAAAGGCAGATGGGAATCTGATCTGGGTACGAAAGAGCCTGCAGCCTGGAATGCCCTGTGTAACCAGCCCTCCAGTGTCCTGGTATCTAATTCTTCCTGGGAGAGAAAATTTAAGACTCTACATAGGCTTCATATCACTCCTGAAGCCAGACACAGAATTAATCCAACTCTGTCAGAGTTTTGGACTAAATGTCAATCTGCTGTTGGATCATTTTTTCATTGTTTGTGGAGCTGTCTCCATGTCCAGCAATTTTGATCACAATTGTTCAGCACTTTAGTGTAACTTTTAAGTGCCGTCTACGTCTTGGTGCAAGGACCTGCCTGTTGGGACTAAATGATGAGTTACCAGCTGATTTTTGACACAGGGAGATTTTGCATATTCTGCTGCACTGTGCTTGGAAATGTATCTTGGTCCTTTGGATCACTGACAAAGCTCCTTTCCTCAATCAGTGGCTACAAGTTGTGACGAGTATCATTCCATTTGAAACCTTTTCCACAGCACTAAAGGATAAACCCTTTTTATTTTACTTGATTACCAGACGCCACCGCATCTCGTAGGATGAGGTCGGGGCTGATGGATCTGGCCTGGAGAAAGGATGTATAGACATAGCTCGATATGATGTCATACTGCAGTATATGTTGCTGTCTTTCATGCACTCCCTGGACTCTCAAATGTACTTATTTATTTATTTTATATTATTTTTATCCTTTTCTGTGTGTGTCTGTGTGTGTCTGTGTGTGTGTGTGTCAGGTTTAATTGCTTGTATTTTGTATGCTGTTGTTATTGAGTTCTGTGTTTTCCTTTTTTTTTTTTGTTTATTTTATTCACATGCATGCTTTCTATTCACACATCATGCACTTCACACTGAATTTTCTGACAGCCACACTCCAAAATGTATGATTATTTTGTGAGGAAATGTATTTTCATTGATTTGTCTGTTAAATAAATACTTCTGTTTATCTTTAACATTGTGTGTCTCCCTCCTTGTCACGGCCGTAAGAGCCAGGCTGTGACTGTGGTCCACTGCAGTTCAAAGGTGGATTTTCACAGCCAAGGTGTTGACTGCTTATTTCTCTCATGATATGTCTGGTTTTATATAAAAAGACATCACGCAGACATGTTAACGAGCTCAAAAACTTGATTTTCATGGGAGTGGGACTTTAATTGAAACCTATGTGGAAATATGCAAAAAACTAATTGCTGTGGTGAAAGGGAAAAGTCTGCAGACTTATCTGTGTAATAAAACCCTTCTTTTATAATATATTTGAAAAGAGCAACCAAAGTTGTCAAAAACCTGGACAACTGTTTTATTGAATTGGATACATTTGAACTGAGGACATCATTCATGGTAATGGTGGTCTGATGAGGACTGTAGGATTTTGTACAGCTGCTCAACCAACTTCAGTCACTGTGAGTCTCCAGCACAATAATAAACAGCAGAATCTTCAGTCTTCAGACTGTTCATCTGCAGATACAGCTGCTGTCTGCTGTTGTCTCTGGAGATGGTGAACCGGCCTTGGACTGACTGAGAGTAGAATTTGCCACTACCACTGCTATAGATATAAGCGATCCACTCCAGTCCTTTTCCAGGAGCCTGTCTGATCCAGCCCATGTCGTAGCTGCTGAATGTGAATCCAGAGGCTGTACAGCTCAGTGTGTGGGATTCTCCAGATCTTTAAACCACTGGTTCAGATTCTGTCAGAGTCTGACCATCAACACCTGTCAATACAATAAAAAAACAAAAAGTGAAACAGGCTGGTGAGAAAAATAAAACCATGTAAAAAGATGATATGTGAATATTTTCACCTGCCCAGCAGAGAGTTAACAGCAGCAGTCCTGTCCTATAGTCCATCATGTTCAACTGTGTGTCCACTGTTCTCTGTCATCCTCTCTGCAGTCAGATAAGTAGAGGTGGAAGACATCTGAGTTTTGCATTGACTCCTCCTCACGGGGAGGAGAGAGGTGGAGTGAGCTTCACCGACCCTGTTCACTCAAACTAAAACACATCACAAGTTCATAATTTTTGCTGAAAAAAGTTTTATCTCTCAAACCAAGTCTACAAGTTGATTTTCCTACTACATGAGGTGAAATGTCAGAAGAATCTTCTGAACCTTCATTCATAAACAGTACCACTATTCTGTTTCCTGTATGTTGTGAAAACAGCCTGTGCAAAGGAAATAAAGACTCATAAAGACAAGTTAGAACATGACAACCAGCAATCACATTTATAGTGGGAATCACAGATAATAGCAGGATCATGATCTTGGTGGTGAATCTGGAAACAATAACATCAAATAAATGACCCACAGTTTGTATTTTAATGTGAATGTTTAATATGCAAATGTCCTTTGACAGAGTTGCAGCAGAAATCTTTCAGCTCTGGCTGAATTTGTTCTTTAGAGCATCATCGCATCATGTTTGGAAAATCTACTCCATTGATTTTCCTTCACGCTGTCTGATCCAACCTGTTGCATAGTTGTTATCAGTCAGAGAATAACCAGAGACCTGACAGGTGATGGTCAAAGACTGTCCAGGTTGCACAACCACTGAGTCTGTCTGGATGAGATCAATACTGTACACACCTGTGGAAACACAAATCAACATTATCTCCATCATTCATCTGAATATTCAGTGTTTCTAATGTGTTTATTAGTGTGAATCCACTGAAAGCTCCTCACAGGATCCAGCTGCCAGCAGCTGTATCAGAACTACAGAGAACATGGTTGATGTTGAAGCTGAACTGATGTGAGCTCTTCTGTCCTCTCACTGACACAGACACACACTTCACTTCTTTATGAGGAACCTTCATTTGCAAATTGTTGAATATTTAAATGTATCTTTTGATGAGAAAATGAAAAAAAAATTAAAGAATCATACAGAGATTTGTGTTTCCTGCAGATAGTTTGCAGTTTTACATTAAAGATGTGAAACAAAAATCCTTTCAAACAAAAAGAAAAATTTCTTTGTACCATATTCACAGTATCTAGCAGCTACTTTCACTGTGCAGTCCCAGCAGGTAGTTACTGTAATACAGGCTTTAACTGTCTCAGTTCAACTGATCAAGTGGTATTTTCCTTTTTAGTTTAAGTAGCTTTTGTAAGAAATAAGTAATTGACAGAGATGAATAATTTCATCACTGTCACATCAGAACAACAATAAACAGCTGATCTTATAGTTGATCATCTTTAGATCTATTTTTCACATATTGTAGACTTGATGAACCAACACTATTGTTGTGTTTAATTCATTAAATTCTTAATATCTGATGTAGAAAATCTCAAATCAAATCACCAAATATTGTGATTCACATTCCAACATTAAAAACTTTCACAGTTTTACATCAAAACTTGTAAAGCTTTTCACTTCAGAGTTTGTCTTTATCTGTGATGGTTCAAAGATCAGTTAGTTCAGATGAATGAGATGAGCTGCTGTAACTGTCTCATCACAGAGACAGAGGAGAGAAAACAAGACTTTAACTGCCCTCTAAAGGTTTAAAGTGGAACTACAATATATGGTCCACTTCAATGTTATGTTAATTTCTTTGCTTATTTCCATTTGTTCACAAAAGTTCACATGAGTAACAAAACCTTTCTATATGTTTTCATGGTTTTATTAGAAACTATAATCCCAGGAGGTCAAAATTAAAATGAAACTTTTTGCTCTATCAGCTAAATAAAAATGAGGACTGTAGGATTTTGTACAGCTGCTCAACCACCTGTGACTGAAGTGACTGTGACTGTTTCAATTTCAGCTTGAAACATTTTGTAAATTCTGAACAAAAAAGTACAAAAAAGTAGTAAATAATTTACTGTATCATATTTGTGGAAATTCCCATCATGGATAAAGAAAAAGAAAATCACCAAAATCAGATGCAATTAATGTAATACAAACAAAGTGAATGTTCCCAGTGGTGGAAAATAGATGAAGTCATTTTTGTATGACTCTGCTGTCACTGTCTCTCACTGTGTAAAAACACAATGTTCCTGGAAGTGTCTTTGGTGATCGTAAACTGGCCTTGGAGGCTCTGGGCAAATATTGTTCCCGTCCTTTCCAATTAAAGAGACACACCTGTCTCTTTAATTGGGGCGGCACGGTGGTGCACTACACATGTCTGCATGTTTGCATGTTCTCCTCATGTCTGCATGGGTTCCCTCCACAGTCCAAAGACATGCACATTAGGTTAATTGGTGACTCTAAATTGCCTGTAGGTGTGAATATGGACTGACTGAGAGTAGAATTTCCTGCTACCTTCGTTATAGATATAAGCGATCCACTCCAGTCCTTTTTCCAGGAGCCTGTCTGATCCAGTGCACGCTGTGGTCACTGAATGTGAATCCAGAGGCTGTACAGGTCAGTGTGTGGGAAAACTGCTGCACTGAAACATGTGTGACAAAATCAAAAAACTTTATCCTTCAGTGCAGATTTTAAAAAAGTTATGTTCAAGCATTTGTAATAAAGACCATGTTTCACCTTCATCAGTGTGTGGTTGTGTCAGAAATAAAAAATAGTGTTAAACTAGAAAACTGGAACAAATAAAGGGACAGTTGTTGTTCATCTTGAGATCTACTCACTGTCTGCTGACATGAACTGACGCTGACAGATGGAGCTGCAGTCACTGCTGATGTAAACACCTTGCAGCCAAACTTCACTCTTCAATATGTGTAAAATGAGGTTAACACATGACTTTTGTTTATGGTGTCAACATTTTAACTGTGATAATATCCAGTGTACAAGAGCAGCAGGAGCTTTAAGGTTGAGTTCAGTCCAGGGTTCAAGAGGAGAGAGAAACTTGACACAGACTGCCTTCATGTGATTTTATTACTGAAACATAGTGAGACATTATTTTTCACTCTCATGATTTGACCTACTGATTATTCCACATCATTTACAGACATCATTCATTTGTATGAATGTGTTGTATTTGTAGTTTGTTTTCAGAAGCCACATTGTTCCACTGTCTTTAATCCTTTTATGAACAAATTCTCTTTATTGTTTGTGTTGAATGTTTAGAAATGAGATGTTTGACATATGTTTTAATGAATTTATATAGTATAGGCACGATTGTAAATTCATTAAAAAATAGATATGTAAAGCAGAATACCCAAGTTAAAACATAAAACTGTTGACAGAAATAAATGATAAAAAAATCAAATATTTAAGTAACAAATGTAAAAGCACATAATGTGTAGGCTCTACCAGTCAAGATGATGAGGACTGTAGGATTTTGTACAGCTGCTCAACCACCTTCAGTCACTGTGAGTCTCGAGCACAATAATAAACAGCAGAATCTTCAGTCTTCAGACTGTTCATCTGCAGATACACCTGCTGTCTGCTGTTGTCTCTGGAGATGGTGAACCGGCCTTGGACTGACTGAGAGTAGTATTTGCTGCCACTATCGTATCTGATATAAGCGATCCACTCCAGTCCTTTTCCAGGAGCCTGTCTGATCCAGTTCATATGGTAGCTGCTGAATGTGAATCCAGAGCCTGTACAGGTCAGTGTGTGGGATTCTCCAGGTCTTTTAACCACTGGTTCAGATTCTGTCAGAGTCTGACCATCAACACCTGTCAAGACAAAAAGGAATAGAGTCAGATGGTTTTAATAGGGACATTTTTAAAGACCCAAGGTCAGTGAAACTCTTTACCTGCCCAGCAGAGAGTTAACAGCAGCAGTCCTGTCCTATAGTCCATCATGTTAAACTGTGTGTCCACTGTTCTCTGTCATCCTCTCTGCAGTCAGATAAGTAGAGGTGGAAGACATCTGAGTTTTGCATTGACTCCTCCTCACAGGGAGGAGAGAGGTGGAGTGGACTGTGATTTCACTTCATGTTTGGTTTTACTTTATAATAAATATTGAGGAGGATTTGGAGATGATAACTTTGAAGTTTGTCTTTAATGTTTAAGTCTAATTAGTTTAACAGACTGTGTTCTCCTCAGTGCCTCTACACTACAATATAAAATTCCCTGGTGTTTATTGGTGATAGGAGTCAAGTCACTGTCATGATAGTGAAAACACAGAGCAGTGTTGCAGTAGTTCAGGCCGAGCACTGAAGCTGTGTCTGAATCAGCTGATTGACATCAGCTGTTTTATTCCTGCTCCACAATCACTGTCTTATTCACAGCTGTGTGTCCATCAGCAGACCATCTCCATGCAGGTGAACAGAGAGGACATTATTACCTGACACTTCCCACTGTTCCTCTGCTCAGACATTCATCACATGTTGGTGTTGCTGCACTGATTCTTTCAGAGCTCGAAACTCTAATGTAAACAGTTCATTTATAAATATACTCATGTTATATTTGTGAATCAAGATGTTTCTCATTAGGAATTTTTTTGTTCATTTCTGTCCAGTTACAGGATGAAAAATAACCAAATAGTCAGGTTTGAAAGCAAATAGTCTCTGTCCAGTCTCCAGTGTTTACATCAGTGTTTTTAGTCCTTTTCTATCAGTCTGCGACACAAATGTAGAGATGGAAGAGAAACTCACCACATCTCACACATCTCTGGAAATAGATCATCATTGTAAATAGTGATTACAACTGTGTTTGTGCTGTTCATGTTATTCATCATAACATCTTTAATTCATTCTGCTCAGCAGTATTTGATAGACTTTCCATTTACTGGATATATCATGAATAGATGTCAAATAATGTAAATTCTTAACAGCAGCTGTTCAAGCACAATATTGAGAACATTAGTAACTGTCACTGTTGTTGAAGCAGCACAAGTTAACTGCAATGAGAATCAGGAAGTCACAAAGCACAACATCAGCTGTTGTTTTAACAGTGTGCAGCATGTGTCTGTGTTTGGAGTCAAACTCCTTCTCCTTATGTTCTACTGCCCCCTGTAGGTCTCTGTAAAACATTTCTGTAGAGTGTTTGTAAAGTCTCTCTGCTCACTTTAACCAGTGTGTGTCTTTGGCACAGTAATACACAGCAGAGTCCTCTGGCTTCAGGTTGGACAGTCTCAGATACACCATGCTGTTGCTGTCATCTCTACTGATTTCTGCACGTCCTCTCACACTGCTGGCATAAGCGTTACTACTGGCAGCAGAGAAGCCAACTCCAATCCACTCCAGTCCTTTTCCTGCAGGTTGTCTGATCCAGTGCATACTACAGCAGCTAAATGTGAATCCAGATCCTCTGCAGGAGAGACTGAGAGTCTCCCCAGGCCTTTTCACTACTGAACTGGAGGGAATGGACTCCATACTCTGACCTGTACAACCTGATGAGATGAAAGGAGAGAGGAAGCACAGAGGGAAGTGAGACAGTCATCTCTGAAGGTTTCTGCTATCACTGACTGACCATCAGTCAGTGTTGTCTGATAAAAGAAGACACATCAAGAAGCAGGAGAACTCACAGGACAGAGAGAGAGCGACCAGCAGAAGAGTGAGTGTGTTCATCATCCTGAGGCTGGAGATGTGACCTCTGATGCTCCACACAAACTACAAGAGCAGTCAGCAGGACACAAGTACACTGCACACACTGAGGATTTGCATCAGGACATCATGGGGAGGGAGGGGCTCATGTACAGGAAGTCTGTTCTGCTTTCATCGAATCATATCAGTCACTGTGTGTTTCTTTTAATGCGAGTGATTGACCATCAGTGTTGAATTCTATATCTGCGAAGATGAAAAACAAAAACATGAGATTTCAGATATCACTTTACCTTTAGTTTGTCATTAACATTGTCATGAAGTTAAATATTTTAGATTTTCTGACCTTGTTGTTATTCACATTTAATTTTTAAAGGAAGGATTTGACACTAAAAAGAAATCATAACTTTAAACAGAACAACTTTATTGTTGGACAGACTGATGTGTTTGACTTGTGGCCTCATCAGGGTCACAAAACATATTCAAAGCAACAGTGAAATAGGGTAAATAATGTTCAGGAGTCGTTCCTCCAAGTCAGTTGCTTTAAAGTTTGTCTGATGAGCCCATGAGTTGTCTGTGCAGCAGGTTATTACAATGTTACGTCATCTCTCATCGCTCCCTATGAGAACAGCAGGCACCACATGAGCTAAATAATCAACAGCTCACCATCATCTACTTACATGTATGAAATCTGCTTAATTGTCACCTCACCATGTCAGAAAATTAACCAATGTTTTGAATATAATTTGGGTTGCACACAAATCACTGTTTTTATTTATATCCTGATCCAGCCAAGCTTGTTGTCTAGTGATAGGATTTTTCAAATTAAAAGTTACACTAAGATAAGAGAAGAAATGTTAGCAAAACTAATTGGCCTGTTGAACATGGGTTTTGCAAATGGGTGGGCAACATGGGTCCATAGCAGCACCTAGAAAATTTCAGTGAGGCACTACTCACTCTGTGTTTCACCTACATGTATGAAATTCAGTCGGCACATATAACAATGGAATGAGCTGCTGTATCTGTGTCATTACAGACACAGAGAAAAACAAGACTTTAACTGCCCTCTACAGGTTTGAAGTGGAACTACAATATGGTTTAGAGAGAGGCCTGAAAACAGAAGCTGAACAAGATGTTGTTTAGTTTTGCTCTTTGCTTTGGTGCGATTGACCGGTTTGTGGCAGTAAGTTTGCCTGATGCATGATTGAAAAGAACATTTCTAAAGTACAAACTGCACATCAGTGTCATGCACCCTAACCTTGAATGAGTAAGTCTCACAAACACAGAATAAACAGCAGCTTCTTCAGTCTTCAGCTGTTTATCTTCAAATCCCTCTGAGACAGTGAGATGGTGAAGTTGAGTGTCAGTCGGTTCAGATCAATGAGAAAAGCAGATTTCAGTGTCGCCTTGTAGTAACAGAGGAGACAGAAACTTGACACTTACTGCTCTCTAGTGTTTATATCAAGGAAACATTCAGTTTTACTCTCATATTGGGGCAGTTTAGATTCCTCATAGTTATAACTGTAACTATGTAGAACTGTGGTTACTTGCTTGCTATTATTTTAATTCTTACTCAGTGAGTTCAGTAACTAGATTGCTGTGTTGTGACTGATGCTTTTTTTTCCTTTTTACATTCATGTGTAATGGTTGATGGTCATTAATGATGATCCTTCACGGGGCCAGTTTCCACAGTTTCACTAATAACAACAACAACAACTGATATAAATGAATAGCTGTATCATTTTCTTCAAAAGCGTGAAATAAGAACATGTGAGATCATTGTTGTAATAATGAGGACTGTAGGATTTTGTGCAGCTGCTCAACCACCTTCAGTCACTGTGAGTCTCGAGCACAATAATAAACAGCAGAATCTTCAGTCTTCAGACTGTTCATCTGCAGATACAGCTGCTGTCTGCTGTTGTCTCTGGAGATGGTGAACCGGCCTTGGACTGACTGAGAGTAGCATTTTGTTACATTATTTTTCTTTTGTTATAATTTCTGTTGTATCCAGTGTATACAGTGTAAATCTTTGGCAACATTTATGATGTATTTCTCTGTGTAACCAGCCCTGAAAACAAATACAGGAACCTCATATGATTATTAATAATGACGGTCATTTAATGATGAACTGAAAGTCCAGGAATAAAAAAAAACAAACAAAACATATCAACCGGTTCAAAAAATGCAGGGTTTCATTTATTCCTAATCTTAGTTGAGATGAATTTGAAATGAAAATATTATTTTGTAAATTTGATTCTAGCATTACATTTGCTCTTTTATTTATGTCCACAGAATTTAAATGATATATTATAATGGTTAGATTCTTGTTACATCACATTCTGGGTTTAAAGTCAAATTCAAGGGCATAAACAGAGAATAAAACAGCATTTAACAACTGGACAGTTAGGAAATACTGATGTAAGACACCTACATCTACATGAGCGTAAAGACCTGCTGAGTCATTTCATGAAAATGTTTTTTATTTGGTGACATGACTTCATTGAAAGATACTGAAGATATGTTCTTCAAAAACTTGACTAACACCTTTTCATAATGACTTTGAAAATGTTAACTTTTTACTTAACCTACTGTTAAAATTTTAAACAGCTAAAATTCAGATATACTAATTTCATGGAAAATAATTTCCATCTGATTTTACGAAGACTTGTTTTTTCTTTTGTTAGTTTGCATTTAAGTTTTCAGTCTTCAAATTGTGTTTGAAGCCACAGACATACAGAGAGACCTGGACCCATGAGAGGAAATTAATTACTTCAGAAGTGAAACCTGGATGAAAATGTGCAAAAAGCTAATCGCTGTGGTCAACAGGAAAATGTCTGCAGACTTTTCTGTCAAAGAAAAGTCTTTTTTAGAAATGTATGTTGGAAAATATACCATTAAACCCCAAACAGACATGTGTGGTTCTCACACAGTGTTTAGTGAAACTGTTCAGTGTCATTTTCTTTGGCTTTTTGAAGTGAAGACATTAACCACTTGAGTGAATACAGGTCTGATCAGGACTGTAGGATTTTGTGCAGCTGCTCAACCACCTTCAGTCACTGTGAATCTCCAGCACAATAATAAACAGCAGAATCTTCAGTCTTCAGACTGTTCATCTGCAGATACACCTGCTGTCTGCTGTTGTCTCTGGAGATGATGAACCGGCCTTGGACTGACTGAGAGTAGTATTTGCTGCTACTGTCACTCCGAATCCAGGCGATCCACTCCAGTCCTTTTCCAGGAGCCTGTCTGATCCAGGCCATATTGTAGCTGCTGAATGTGAATCCAGAGGCTGTACAGGTCAGTGTGTGGGATTCTCCAGGTCTTTTAACCACTGGTTCAGATTCTATCAGAGTCTGACCATCAACACCTGTCAAACCAAAAGAGAAATGCATCATTTGCCATAACGTGACCTCTTGAAGACAATTTCAACTCAGTATCAGAGAAACTGTTGACCTGCCCAGCAGAGAGTGAACAGCAGCAGTCCTGTCCTATAGTCCATCATGTTCAACTGTGTGTCCACTGTTCTCTGTCATCCTCTCTGCAGTCAGATAAGTAGAGGTGGAAGACATCTGAGTTTTGCATTGACTCCTCCTCACAGGGAGGAGAGAGAACAGTACAGATCTCACTGTTTGTTGAATCTGGAGAATGAATATTTACTGAACATAATTCAAAATCCTCCAACAGTCCCTCTTGAATGTTTCACTAATTAACTTTGTTAATAACTTCCATTATTAAGCTTGGTCAGAATCATGTTTATACAATAGTACAAAGTACTTATTATTAATGTTTGGTATTGTCATGAACCAGCTCAAATATAAGAAAAAACAAATGAGACCACACAATTAATCAAAGTTCAAAGTAAATTTATTTGACTAATAATAAACAATACACACATTTAATGTGGGACATGTAGATCAGTGGTGTGGTGAGTGCATGAGTGCATGAGATTTCTAAGGTATTTAAGAGTAAAAGTGACAAAATGAAGCAAAACAAAAGCCAAAACACAACCAAAGCAGAATGTTTGTCACTGGGAGGAGAGAGAGGCAGAACTGATGTCTCCAGTCCTCTGAGAGAACAATCAGGAGAAGTGGATTCAGGTGTGGCTCTGTTCTCCTGACACATCTCTACCACTCTGACCTCCCCCTAAACAGGAAGAAGACCAGAAGCTCAAGGAGCCACCAGAGGGATGGAGACTGTGTTTTGCTGTTTCCTGTTTTTTTATGGTTTTTTTTGTTTATTTTTTTTTGTTTTTTTTAGACAAAGTGCATTAACCAGTTGAAATCATGCTGATGGACTTTAAATATAATCACTGTGAACAGATACATTAATACTTCAAATGTTTCATTTATATTCTGTCATTGCTAAATATCTTCAAAGACTGTTTCTCTCCTCAACAGTGAACTGGTGTGAAATCATCAGTGGTCTGAGGGCTCCTCCTCTGGTGGCTTCATATTACAAGTGTTCAGGCACTGAGGGGTTTTTGTTCAGGTCTACTGATGCTTTGTGTTATTGTGTCTCTGGCACAGTAATACACAGCAGAGTCTTCAGGCTGCACATTCTGTCCATTTAGAGTCAATGTTTTGCTGGAAGAGTCTGTGCTGATACTGAACTTGTTTTTTAATGAATCTTTATAGTATGTTGTTGATCCAGCAGCGCTGCCAATCCACTCCAGTCCTTTCCCTGCAGGCTGTCTGATCCAAGCTGTGTAGTAGCTGCTAACAGAGTAAGAGACCTGACAGGTGATGGTCAGACGTTGACCTGGCTGCACAGTCACAGAGGCTGGCTGTGTCAACTGTTCACACTTCACACCTGTTAAAAGAAGAAAATGTTTTGTTATCAATGATCAAGTGAAACAGCAAAAGAAGAAATGTTGACTGTGACAAATCCAGAGAGACTCACAGGATCCAGCTGCCAACAGCAGCAGCAGAGCTACACAAAACATGGTTGATGGTGAAAGTGAGCAGCTGTGAACTCCACTGACAGTCTGATGTGAAGTTTTTATAGCTGAGGAACAAGGAAGCTCACTGAGTTTGCATACAATCAAACATATGAAGCATCAGTGTTGGTCCAACTGGAGCCAATAGAAGAGTCTGATCAGTGTTATTATATCTGCAGAGTGAAAATGTGTCTGTTTGCTTCACATATGATATTTTGTAAATCACTTTGATATTGTCCCTGCAGTCAGTGGAAGTGCTTTTCATTTTTTTGAACAATGCATCTCTGCTTTGGCTGAAAGAAATTTTGACTGAAACATTTTGTTTTGTAATTAAATTGCTGCTTTCATTTATTACTTCTAGTATAATTACAAATAAAGTGGTGGTGGATTAGGAATGTTATCACTTTTCTTAATATTAACATTAACGACTGCTGTTAGGAAATTTTTCACAATGAATAATAGAAAACATTTTCAATAAATTAACATTACACTAACAATCGTGATAATCATTTGAGCTGTTTTCCTGAAAGAATTGTTTCACCTCCTCTGTAATAGCTGCATTTATTCATTTATCTAATTATTTCCTGTGCATATGTATCTGTTGCTAACAGAAGTAGTGACAGCAGCCAGGATAATATAGGAAGTATAGAAAGATTAAGTTTATTGTTGCTGGTTTGAAGATTTACCTAAAATATCTTTCAGTGTTTTCATTGTTGGTCAATGTTTGATGACACAGAAACAGAGAGAAACTTGATTCTCTAGAGGAAAACTGCTGCACTGAAATATGTGTGACAAAATCAAAAAACTTTATCCTTCAGTGGAGATTTAAAAAAAGATATGTTCAAGCATTTGTAATAAAGACCATGTTTCACCTTCATCAGTGTGTGGTTGTGTCAGATATAAAACATAGTTTTTAAACTAGAAAACTGGAACAAATAAAGGGACAGTTGTTGTTCATCTTGAAATCTACTCTCTGTCTGCTGACAGATCTCGGTGGAGTGGACTGTGATTTCACTTCATGTTTGGTTTAACTTTATCATAAATATTGAGGAGGATTTGGAGATGATAACTCTGAAGTTTGTCTTTCATGTTTAAGTCTAATTAGTTTAAAAGACTGTGTTCTCCTCAGTGTCTCTACACTACAATTGGCATCAGCTGTTTTATTCCTGCTCCACAATCACTGTCTTATTCACAGCTGTGTGTCCATCAGCAGACCATCTCCATGCAGGTGAACAGAGAGGACATTATTACCTGACACTTCCCACTGTTCCTCTGCTCAGACATTCATCACATGTTGGTGTTGCTGCACTGATTCTTTCAGAGCTTGAAACTCTAATGCAAACAGCTCATTCATAAATATACTCATGTTATATTTGTGTATCAAGATGTTTCTCATTAGGAATTTTTTGTTCTTTTCTGTCCAGTTACAGGATGAAAAAACAACCAAATAATCAGGTTTCAAAGCAAATAGTCTCTGTCCAGTCTCCAGTGTTTACATCAGTGTTTTTAGTCCTTTTCTATCAGTCTGAGACACAAATGTAGAGATGGAAGAGAAACTCACCACATCTCACACATCTCTGGAAATAGATCATCATTTTAAATATTGATTACAACTGTGTTTGTACTGTTCATGTTATTCATCATAACATCTTTAATTCATTCTGCTCAGCAGTATTTGATGGACTTTCCATTTACTGGATATATCATGAATAGATGTCAAATCATGTAAATTCTTAACAGCAGCTGTTCAAACACAATATTGAGAACATTAGTAACTGTTACTGTTGTTGAAGCAGCACAAGTTCACTGCAATGAGAATCAGGAAGTCACAAAGCACAACATCAGCTGTTGTTTTAACAGTGTGCAGCATGTGTCTGTGTTTGGAGTCAAACTCCTTCTCCTTATGTTCTACTGCCCCCTGTAGGTCTCTGTGAAACATTTCTGTAGAGTTTTTGTAAAGCCTCTCCGCTCACTTTAACCAGTGTGTGTCTTTGGCACAGTAATACACAGCAGAGTCCTCTGGCTTCAGGTTGGACAGTCTCAGATACACCATGCTGTTGCTGTCATTTCTACTGATTTCTGCACGTCCTCTCACACTGCTGGCATAAGCGTTACTACTGGCAGGAATGTGTCCAACTCCGATCCACTCCAGTCCTTTTCCTGCAGGTTGTCTGATCCAGTTCATACCACAACAGCTAAATGTGAATCCAGATCCTCTGCAGGAGAGACTGAGAGTCTCCCCAGGCCTTTTCACTACTGAACTGGAGGGAATGGACTCCATACTCTGACCTGTACAACCTGATGAGATGAAAGGAGAGAGGAAGCACAGAGGGAAGTGAGACAGTCATCTCTGAAGGTTTCTGCTATCACTGACTGACCATCAGTCAGTGATAGTCTGACACTATCAGTAAACATAACAACTTTGTTGTTTGACAGACTGATGTGTTTGACTTGTGGCCTTCATCAGCAGGCCATTGATTGACATGGGAGGGTCGTCAGCTGGTGCAGCTCAGCTGAGGCCTCCTGGACTATAAAAGCTGGCCCATGTGCTCATCTGTCCTCTCCCTTACAACTGCTGACATATTTTGTTTTGGCATTATGCTTTGCTTTTGCATATACAAACCTTCAAAGCACATATGCTACTCATTCATGCACTGATTTCATGGCAACACTTACTAATTTCCACACCCCATTACTTTTTATTTGTGTTGTTTTTAGTTGTGATACATTTTTTGCTTTGAGTTTAACTTTGCTTGGACTCCCTTCTTGTCACATTCACTGAGCCAGTTTGTGACATCAACTTCAAAACCTTTTCCAAGTTGCTGCCCTGCGCTGCTAAAATCCTGTTTTTGTAACCACGATGTCGTCTGACAAAATCACCAAACACATGAGTTAAACACAACGGCTGTGCTGTGAGTGGAGCTATGATTAATTGCAAAATGATCTCTGAGAGAAAGTAAGAAGTGACTGAAGATTAGTACATTCAACCAAACACCAGATCTCAGAATCTCATCTTGGTAACGGATGAGACTGGGACTTGACACTGACTGTTTTTTTCAAAAACACAAATTTTCAGTCTCATATGATGAATCATTTAAGATAAGATGTACAGATATATTTTAATTTATGGAGATGTATTGCATTGAGATTACTTTCAGAAACCAGATTGTTGTGAGTGATTGTCTATAAAGATACCATAAAAATTCAAGATTAGATTCATAAAATACTTGATACTTAGGCTCCACCAGCCTGAAAGGTGAGGACTGTAGGATTTTGTACAGCTGCTCAACCAACTTCAGTCACTGTGAGTCTCGAGCACAATAATAAACAGCAGAATCTTCAGTCTTCAGACTGTTCATCTGCAGATACAGCTGCTGTCTGCTGTTGTCTCTGGAGATGGTGAACCGGCCTTGGACTGACTGAGAGTAGAATTTTCTGCTGCCACCACTATTCTCAATCCAGGCGAGCCACTCCAGTCCTTTTCCAGGAGCCTGTCTGATCCAGCCCATCCAGTAGTCACTGAATGTGAATCCAGAGGCTGTACAGGTCAGTGTGTGGGATTCTCCAGGTCTTTTAACCACTGGTTCAGATTCTGTCAGAGTCTGACCATCAACACCTGTCAAGATAATGAAACACATCAAGTGAAAGAGGCTGGTGAGACAAATAAAAACTATATGAAAATATGTTATGTGAATATGTTCACCTGTCCAGCAGAGAGTTAACAGCAGCAGTCCTGTCCTATAGTCCATCATGTTCAACTGTGTGTCCACTGTTCTCTGTCATCCTCTCTGCAGTCAGATAAGTAGAGGTGGAAGACATTTGAGTTTTGCATTGACTCCTCCTCACAGGGAGGAGAGAGGTGGAGTGAGTTTGGCATTTAGTTTAATGTTCGATGAAATAATTTTATTTCCCAAATGAGTTAAATTACAGTCAAAATATAATGAAGCATATTGAACAGCAGATGAGCTCAGTAATCTGCAGAATTCCTCTGATCATCAACATCCATTAGAATTTTTGAAAATGACTTTACTGTCATCTCATCGTGTCACAAAATGAACTAATGTTTTGATTATAGTTTAGATTGTGCACACATCACTTTTCTAATGAATGATTTATGTTTAGGTATGTGACATTTTTACATTACTCAATCTACATCACATATTGTTGATGAAATTTTTATTTTGAAAAAAAAAATTATTCTTTCAAACTCTCTTGTATCAAGTCTGCTTCTTGTCCAGAGCTGGCTGCACATTTCTCTTCCTGCTGCTGCAGAGAGACAAAGTGAGAGTGTAGTAATGTTACTGTTGGGAGATGACTCCTGTCGTTACACAACAGCTGCAAAAACACAAGAATAAATACACTGCTGCGTTCTCAATCATACAACTTGTTATTTGTGTCTAATTTTCAATATCACTTCTTTCAGCCTGAGATCCAGTGGAACAAAGTTTATTTGTGAACTTTTCTTTCTCAAGTTTGAGAAGTCAATGAAAAGGGTGTGAACACCTGAGACTAGTTTTACTGTTGATGATTTAAATATCGAGTGTTTTTGTTGACTAAATCTTGAATAAATTGTTTGTGGATTTCTTTGGACAAAACAAGAATAAAACATCCAGAGTTTTAGTCGACTAAAACTTGTCCAAAAATAAATTAGATGATTTTGACCAAATATGAGTGAAACTAACCTGGACTGAGAAAAACATACAAACACTAAACAGTCAGAAAATTGGCATTAACTGCCCTGTAATGTTTTCATAATAGGAAGAGTAATATTTCATATTCACATTTTGTAACTCACCTACAGTTAAAATACATAATTCAACATAGTTTGATCATAAAATTTCACTGTATTATTTTGTACTATTATTGTATAATTATTTACTCATGAACAATGATTTTAGCAAAGAGAGAAATCTTGTTCTCAGCTGTCTGAAGCAAAGTTTTAGATATTAGATCATTATGTTGTTCATCATCATTATGTAATGATGATCTTTTATTTTATTGGTTTTATGATTAAAAAACAGCAACAAAGACAAAATGAACATATAATTACTGTGAATCTCTCGGTCACAGGATTTTGTACAGCTGCTAAACCACCTTCAGTCACTGTGAGTGTCGAGCACAATAATAAACAGCAGAATCTTCCGTCTTCAGACTGTTCATCTGCAGATACACCTGCTGTCTGCTGTTGTCTCTGGAGATGGTGAACCGGCCTTGGACTGACTGAGAGTAGTATTTGGTGCTGCCACCATCAGTTGCAACCCACTCCAGTCCTTTTCCAGGAGCCTGTCTGATCCAGCCCATCCAGTAGCTGCTTAATGAGAATCCAGAGGCTGTACAGGTCAGTTTGTGGGATTCTCCAGGTCTTTTAACCACTGGTTCAGATTCTGTCAGAGTCTGACCATCAACACCTGTCAAACAAAAGCAGAAATGCATGTCATGTGTTGCACGACCATAAATTAAAATAAGTCTTATCAAGATCAGAGAAACTGTTGACCTGCCCAGCAGAGAGTTAACAGCAGCAGTCCTGTCCTATAGTCCATCATGTTAAACTGTGTGTCCACTGTTCTCTGTCATCCTCTCTGCAGTCAGATAAGTAGAGGTGGAAGACATCTGAGTTTTGCATTGACTCCTCCTCACAGGGAGGAGAGAGGTGGATTATGTTAAAGTCTCATTTATTGTTTAGTTTATTGACTCATACATACTTTTGATTTTCAAATGTGCATTATTATAATTCAACAAAAAATTAAAGCTACACTAAAACTTCTTCTTCAATAAAACATCAAAATAATAATTTTGGTTGAGAAATCTGGAAAATTTACAAATAAACAAAGTTTATAGAAATGAGTTTAAAAAACTCATCTTGTCATCATGGTTTCTCTTCACTCTTTGTGCTGATCACAAAGCTACATATTCGACTATATTCCTCTGATCAGCCAACATCTATGAGTATTTTTTTTTAATTGTCTCAACACTTCATTAAATGAATAAATGACTTAAATGCAGTTTTGAGTGTGAATGTTTCACATTTCTAATCATCTTCTGATCCAGAAAAGCTTGTTGTCAAATCAAATGTTTTTCAGTTCGGTCCATGTTTCAGACTAAATGAATATAATGTATAGTTTGTATTTGTGTTGGGTAGTTTAGTGTTAAATTCAACTTTGACAGTAGAAAGAACTCTGTGTATTACTGTGAGAGATGTAACATCATAAAAATAACTTGTTACTATCAAATACATAGAAATCTCATGTGGATTTATCAAAGTGATTTTGCAGGTGATGAGAAAACTCAGATGTGACTGAGGTCACATTGCTACTTGTTGTCTGACAGACTCTTGACCTCGAGGTACTGAGTGCTGCTGGACACATCTTCAGTCATGAGGAAATGGCTTTGAAAGGAGCTGCCATAGATAGCAGAGTTTGAACCTGTGGTCATTCTCCCAATCCACTGCAGAGCTTCCCCTGGTCTCTGTCGTATCCAGTGTATATTGTCGTCTGTCATGCTGTAACCAGATATGACACATGACATCTTCACTGTGTAGAAGAGCATCTTTACAACAACAGAGGAAAATGTAAAATATCCAAATCCTAGCAGCTCAATTCTGGACTGATGGAGTGGTGAAACAGAACTTGAATGTTTTACAATGATAATCTTAAATCATGGTGCAGCAGTGTAGTGATATTTTCTTACCCTGGCCTAAAGAATAAAGGAAGTTTGCACCCAATATGTATTTGTTAATACTTTAAAAAGACAGACCTACTGTTGAAGTTATTTTTTTAGATAGTTTCTATCCCATTGGATAGAAACAGGAAAAACATGTTTTCCCCATCTTTTCTAAGAACCACACAAAAATAAATGAAAATAGATGCGTCACATCCTTGTTTTACAGTTGAATTCAGAAGAGATCTACATAGATACAAGAATACTCAACTATTCCTCTGTCTGCCAATAACAAACGATTTCCTGTGTCATTCACTGAACTCCATGAACTCTCAACTACCTCATCAATGAAGCAGAGAGTTCTGTCTGTGTTATTGTTCACCTTTAAAATAGGTGTGTTTATGTGGTTGAGTGGCATGTTGCTGGGTAGTTGTGCAGGTCTGTTGATGGTTTGTGTCCCTCAGACAATATTGTAGATGCAAAGTAGATGTTTCTGGCAAAGCTTCACCTACTTCCAGTGTGCACAGAGAAAAGAAAAGTCTAAAGAACTCCAGCAACACCAGCAGTAAACAGAACAACTTTACTGTTGGACAGACTGATGTGTTTGACTTGTGGCCTCATCAGGGTCACAAAACATATTCAAAGCAACAGTGAAATAGGGTAAATAATGTTCAGGAGTCGTTCCTCCAAGTCAGTTGATTTAAAGTTTGTCTGATGAGCCCATGAGTTGTCTGTGCAGCAGGTTATTACAATGTTACGTCATCTCTCATCGCTCCCTATGAGAACAGCAGGCACCACATGAGCTAAATAATCAACAGCTCACCATCATCTGCTTACATGTTTGAAATCTGTTTTATTGTCACCTCACCATGTCAGAAAATTAAGCAACGTTTTGATTATAATTTGGGTTGTACACAAATCACTGTTTTTATTTATATCCTGATCCAGTCAAGCTTGTTATCTAGTGAGAAGATTTTTCAGATTGTTCCTTTCTTTAAATTAAATTAAAGTTATTTATTTATTTTATGTGAATTGTGAAACTGGTAATTCAGCATTAAAAACCATGATAGTACATTAGTACAACAACAAAACAAAAAGTACAACAAATCTCTGTTTTTGTTGTCTTTTCAAACAACCTATTATTTAGGTGTCAATGAAATGTTACCTACAACAAAGTGTAGTTAGTTCAAATGATGCACATTGACTTAAAATATTAATATTGTGAAAAAACATACTTTGTGTTATTGATATTTCTTTAACTTCTTCATTGCTAAATATTGTTCATCATTCAAAACAGCTTAAGACTGTTTCTCTCTGCAGTAGTGAACTGGTGTGAAATCATCAGTGGTCTGAGGGCTCCTCCTCTGGTGGCTTCATGTTACAAGTGTTCAGGCACTGAGGGGTTTTTGTTCAGGTCTACTGATGCTTTGTGTTATTGTGTCTCTGGCACAGTAATACACAGCAGAGTCTTCAGGCTGCACATTCTGTCCATTTAGAGTCACTGTGTTGCTGGAAGAGTCTAAGTCGATACTGAACTTGTTCTTCAGTGAATCTTTGACGGTTGTGTCCCTACTGATCCACTCCAGTCCTTTCCCTGCAGGCTGTCTGATCCAAGCTGTGTAATAGCTGTCAACAGAATAAGAGACCTGACAGGTGATGGTCAGACGTTGACCTGGCTGCACAGTCACAGAGGCTGGCTGTGTCAACTGTTCACACTTCACACCTGTTCAAAGAAGAAAATGTTTTGTTATCAATGATCAAGTTAAACAGCAAAAGAAGAAATGTTGACTGTGACAAATCCAGAGAGACTCACAGGATCCAGCTGCCAACAGCAGCAGCAGAGCTACACAAAACATGGTTGATGGTGAAAGTGAGCAGCTGTGAACTCCACTGACAGTCTGATGTGAAGTTTTTATAGCTGAGGAACAAGGAAGCTCACTGAGTTTGCATAGAATCAAACGTATGAAGCATCAGTTTTGGTCCAACTGGAGCCAATAGAAGAGACTGTTCAGTGTTATTATATCTGCAGAGTGACAACATGTTAGAAATCACCTGCTTTACTTTGTGTTATTACGCACTCAACTGTGACTCTTGGAAAATTTACAATTTACAGAGAAGACAATTTTTATTGTGAACTGAGGACATCAATAAACAGCAGCTTCATTCAGTTCATTTTAGTTCCTCTGAGCATTTGCATTTCCTTTTAAACTGAAACATCTACAGTATTATTCTGATCAGTAGCCAGCAGGTTTGTGTTTTCAATACTTTTCAATTAATCAGCATTTCACTTGTCTCATTATGTTCTTCAGTCAAACTCGCTGTGAATAAGATGTTTTTTTCAGCTTGTTCTTCTTTTCAAACTAATTTTATATTATGTATGATTTGTAATCATTAACCATCTTTAATCTTTTTTTTCTTTCTTTGCAAATTATTCATAACTTGATGAGACAGAGCTTTTAGATTTTTCAGATGTTATGGTGAATTTTCTCTTATGGAAACAGGAAAAATGTTTCCCCCTCTTCTATTGGCATCACTGTGCACAAAAATAATAAAGAAATTAAAATGTGCTGTGAATTTCTTGAAATTTGGGAAAATCATGTTTCTCTAAGTGTCTTCTACACTGATGTTGCTTCAGAGTAGACTAAAGTCAGATTCAGTCTCATGTAGCAGAAGCAAAAAATTCCCTCTAACATTCAGTGAATTCCATAAACTTCCAACTACGTAATAAATCAATCAGAGAGTACTGTCTGTATTAATGTTCACTTTTAGAACGTGTTTGTGGTTAAGTCACAGATGTGTTGTTGGGTATTTGTGCAGGTCTGTTGGTCGTTTGTGTCACTGTGGGGCGATGTACACAGTAATACACAGCTGTGTCCTCAGGCTGCAGATTCTGTCCTGTTATCGTCACTGTTCCAGCAGAAGTGTCTCTGTTGTCACTGAACTTGTTCTTCAGAGCATTTTTTTGAACCAAGGTGCCTCCTTCCCAACGATGGAAAATCCACTCCACTGATTTTCCTTCACGCTGTCTGATCCAACCTGTTGCATAGTTGTCATCAGTCAGAGAATAACCAGAGACCTGACAGCTGATGGTCAAAGACTGTCCAGGCTGCACAACCACTGAGTCTGTCTGGATGAGATCAATACTGTACACACCCGTGGAAACACAAATCAACATTATCTCCATCATTCATCTGAATATTCAGTGTTTCTAATGTGTTTATTAGTGTGAATCCACCGAAAGCTCCTCACAGGATCCAGCTGCCAGCAGCTGTATCAGAACTACAGAGAACATGGTTGATGTTGAAGCTGAACTGATGTGAGCTCTTCTGTTCTCTCACTGACACAGACACACACTTCACTTCTTTATGAGGAACCTTCATTTGCATATTGCTGAATATTTAAATTAATCTTTTGTTGAGAAAATGAAGGAATAAAAAAATCATACAGAGATTTGTGTTTCCTGCAGATAGTTGAAGGTTTGCAGTTTTACATTAAAGATGTGAAACAAAAATCCTCTCAAGCAAAAAGAAAAGTTTCTTTGTACCATATTCACAGTATCTAGCAGCTACTTTCACTGTGCGGTCCCAGCAGGTAGTTACTGTAATACAGGCTTTAACTGTCTGAGTTCAACTGATCAAGTGGTATTTTCTAAAATGTAAGTAACTTTTGCAACAAATAAGTAATTGACAGAGATGAATAATTTCATCACTGTCACATGAGAACAACAACAATAAACAGCTGATCTTATATTTGATCATCTTCAGATCTTATTTTCACATCTTGTAGACTTGATGAACCAACACTATTGTTGTTTAATTCATTAAATTCTTAATATCTGATGTAGAAACTCTCAAATCAAATCACCAAATATTGTGATTCACTTTCCAACATCAAAAACTTTCACAGTTTTACATCAAAACTTGTAAAACTTTTCATTTGAGAGTTTGTCTTTATCTGTGATGGTTCAAAAATCAGTTAGTTCAGATGAATGAGATGAGCTGCTGTAACTGTCTCATCACAGAGACAGAGGAGAGAAAAACAAGACTTTAACTGCCCTCTAAAGGTTTAAAGTGGAACTACAATATATGGTCCACTTCAATATTATGTTCATAAACTTATTTCCATTTATTCACAAAAGTTCAGACAGAGTAACAAGACTGTTCTATATGTTTTACTTATTGTTTCATTAGAAACAACAACTCCAGGAGGTCTAAATAAAAATGAAACTTTTTGCTCTATTAGTTAAATAAAGATCAAGACTGTAGGATTTTGTACAGCTGCTCAACCAACTTCAGTCACTGTGAGTGTCGAGCACAATAATAAACAGCAGAATCTTCAGTCTTCAGACTGTTCATCTGCAGATACAGCTGCTGTCTGCTGTTGTCTCTGGAGATGGTGAACCGGCCTTGGACTGACTGAGAGTAGAATTTGCCGCTACTATCGGTATAGATTAAAGCGATCCACTCCAGTCCTTTTCCAGGAGCCTGTCTGACCCAGACCATCCAGTAGTCGCTGAATGTGAATCCAGAGGCTGTACAGGTCAGTGTGTGGGATTCTCCAGGTCTTTTATCCACTGGTTCAGATTCTGTCAGAGTCTGACCATCAACACCTGTCAAGAGAATAATAAACATCAAGTGAAATAATCTGGTTGGACAAATAAAAACTATGTAAAAATATGTTATGTGAATATTTTCACCTGCCCAGCAGAGAGTTAACAGCAGCAGTCCTGTCCTATAGTCCATCATGTTCAACTGTGTGTCCACTGTTCTCTGTCATCCTCTCTGCAGTCAGATAAGTAGAGGTGGAAGACATCTGAGTTTTGCATTGACGCCTCCTCACAGGGAGGAGAGAGAATCAAACAGTACAGATCTCAGGTTCATAATCCTCCAACAGTCCCTCTTGAATATTTCACTAATGAACTTTGTTAATAACTTTCATTGTTAAGCATGGTCAGCATCATGTTTATACAATAGTACAAAGTACTTATTATTAATGTATGATTAATGTTTGGTATTGTCATGAACCAGCTCAAATATAAGAAAAAACAAATGAGACCAAACAATTAATCAAAGTTCAAAGTAAATTTATTTGACTAATAATAAACAATACACACATTTAATGTGGGACATGTAGATCAGTAGTGTCAGTGGTGTGGTGAGTTCATGAGTGTATGACATTTATAAGGTATTTAAGAATAAAAGTGACAAAATAAAGCAAAACAAAAGCCAAAACACAACCAAAGCAGAATGTTTGTCACTGGGAGGAGAGAGAGGCAGAACTGATGTCTCCAGTCCTCTGAGAGAACAATCAGGAGAAGTGGATTCAGGTGTGGCTCTGTTCTCCTGACACATCTCTACCACTCTGACCTCCCCCTAAACAGGAAGAAGACCAGAAGCTCAAGGAGCCACCAGAGGGATGGAGACTGTGTTTTGATGTTTTTTATTATGTTTTCTTTTTTTGTTGTTGTTTGTTTTGTTTTTTTTAAGACAAAGTGCATTGACCAGTTGAAATCATGCTGATGGACTTTAAATATAATCACTGTGAACAGATACTTTAATACCTCAAATGTTTCATTTATATTCTGTCATTGCTAAATATGTTCAAAGACTGTTTCTCTCCTCAACAGTGAACTGGTGTGAAATCATCAGTGGTCTGAGGGCTCCTCCTCTGGTGGCTTCATATTACAAGTGTTCAGGCACTGAGGGGTTTTTGTTCAGGTCTACTGATGCTTTATGTTATTGTGTGTGTCTGGCACAGTAATACACAGCAGAGTCTTCAAGCTGCACATTCTGTCCATTCAGAGTCACTGTTTTGCTGGAAGAGTCTGTGCTGATACTGAACTTGTTCTTTAGTGAATCTTGGTAGTATGTTGTGTATCCAGCAGCAGCGCAGCCGATCCACTCCAGTCCTTTCCCTGCAGGCTGTCTGATCCAAGCTGTGTAGTAGCTACTCAGGGAATAAGAGACCTGACAGGTGATGGTCAGACGTTGACCTGGCTGCACAGTCACAGAGGCTGGCTGTGTCAACTGTTCACACTTCACACCTGTTAAAAGAAGAAAATGTTTTGTTATCAATGATCAAGTTAAACAGCAAAAGAAGAAATGTTGACTGTGACAAATCCAGAGAGACTCACAGGATCCAGCTGCCAACAGCAGCAGCAGAGCTACACAAAACATGGTTGATGGTGAAAGTGAGCAGCTGTGAACTCCACTGACAGTCTGATGTGAAGTTTTTATAGCTGAGGAATAAGGAAGTTCACTGAGTTTGCATACAATCAAACATATGAAGCATCAGTGTTGGTCCAACTGGAGCCAATAGAAGAGTCTGTTCAGTGTTATTATATCTGCAGAGTGAAAACAAGTCTGTTTGCTTCACATATGATATTTTGGAAATCACTTTGATATTGTCCCTCCAGTCAGTGGAAGTACTTTTAATTTTTTTTTCAAACAATGCATCTCTGCTTTGGCTGAAACGATTTTGACCCAAACATTTTGTTTTGTAATTAAATTGCTGCTTTCATTCATTACTTTCTAGTATAATTACAAATAAAGTGGTGGTGGATTAGAAATGTTATCACTTTTCTTAATATTAACATTAACAACTGCTGTTAGGAAAACTGCCACTACGAATAATTGAAAACAATTTCAATAAATTAAGTTTACAATAATAATCATTATAATCATTTGAGCTGTTTTCCTGAAAGAATTGTTTCACCTCCTCTGTAATAGCTGCATTTATTTATTTATCTAATTATTTCCTGTGCATATGTATCTGCTGCTAACAGAAGTAGTGACAGGATAATATAAGCAGTATAGAAAAATTAAGTTTGTTGTTGCTGGTTTGAAGATTCACCTAGCTAAATTCTGGACTGATGGAGTGGTGAAACAGAACTTGAATGTTTCACAATGATAATCTTAAATCATGGTGCAGCAGTGTAGTGATATTTTCTTTCCCTGGCCTAAAGAATAAAGGAAATTTGCACCCAATTTGTATTTGTTAATACTTTAAAAAAACAGACCTACTGCTGAAGTGATTTTTTTAGATATTTTCTATCCCATTGTATGGAAACAGGAAAAAAAATGTTTTCCCCATCTGCCAACAATGAAAACACTGAAAGATTTTTTCGGTAAATCAGAAACAGAGAGAAACTTGATTCTCTAGAGGAAAACTGCTGCACTGAAAACACGCGTGACAAAATCAAAAAGTCCAGATTTAAAAAAAAAAACTTTGTTCAAGCATTTGTAATAAAGACCATGTTTCACCTTCATCAGTGTGTGGTTGTGTCAGAAATAAAAAATAGTCTTAAACTAGAAAACTGGAACAAATAAAGGGACAGTTGTTGTTCATCTTGAGATCTACTCACTGTCTGCTGACATGAACTGACGCTGACAGATGGAGCTGCAGTCTCTGCTGATGTAAACACCTTGCAGCCAAACTTCACTCTTCAATATGTGTAAAATGAGGTTAACACATGACTTTTGTTTATGGTGTCAACATTTTAACTGTGATAATATCCAGTGTACAAGAGCAGCAGGAGCTTTAAGGTTTAGTTCAGTCCAGGGTTCAAGAGGAGAGAGAAACTTGACACAGACTGCCTTCATGTGGTTTTATTACTGAAACATGGTGAGACATTATTTTTCACTCTCATGATTTGACCTACTGATTATTCCACATCATTTACAGACATCATTCATTTGTATGAATGTGTTGTATTTGTAGTTTGTTTTCAGAAGCCACATTGTTCCACTGTCTTTAATCCTTTTATGAACAAATTCTCTTTATTGTTTGTGTTTAATGTTTAGACGTATGATGTTTGACATGTATGTTTAAAAGGATTTATATAGTACAGGGACTATTGTAAATTCATCAAAAATATATATGTAAAGCAGAATATACAATATAAAACATAAAACTGTTGACAGAAATAAATGATAAAAAATCAGATATTTAAGTAACAAATGTCAAAGCACATAATGTGTAGGCTCTACCAGTCAAGATGATGAGGACTGTAGGATTTTGTGCAGCTGCTCAACCACCTTCAGTCACTGTGAGTCTCGAGCACAATAATAAACAGCAGAATCTTCAGTCTTCAGACTGTTCATCTGCAGATACAGCTGCTGTCTGCTGTTGTCTCTGGAGATGGTGAACCGGCCTTGGACTGACTGAGAGTAGTAGTTGCTGTTGGCACCACGATCAGTTGCAACCCACTCCAGTCCTTTTCCAGGAGCCTGTCTGATCCAGGCCATATTGTAGCTGTGGAATATTAATCCGGAGGCTGTGCAGGTCAGTGTGTGGGATTCTCCAGGTCTTTTAACCACTGGTTCAGATTCTGTCAGAGTCTGACCATCAACACCTGTCAAGACAGAAAAAGAAAGTCATTTGCTTTTAAGTCTTTTGAAGCTTTTGATGGAAAATTAAAATCACCATCAGAGAAACTGTTGACCTGCCCAGCAGAGAGTGAACAGCAGCAGTCCTGTCCTATAGTCCATCATGTTCAACTGTGTGTCCACTGTTCTCTGTCATCCTCTCTGCAGTCAGATAAGTAGAGGTGGAAGACATCTGAGTTTTGCATTGACTCCTCCTCACAGGGAGGAGAGAGGTGGAGTGGACTGTGATTTCACTTCATGTTTCGTTTAACTTTATAATAATAATAATAATAATTTGAAGTTTGTCTTTCATGTTTAAGTCTAATTAGTTTAACAGACTGTGTTCTCCTCAGTGTCTCTACACTACAATATAAAATCCCCTGGTGTTTATTGGTGATAGGACTCAAGTCACTGTCATGATAGTGAAAACACAGAGCAGTGTTGCAGTAGTTCAGGCCGAGCACTGAAGCTGTGTCTGAATCAGCTGATTGACATCAGCTGTTTTATTCCTGCTCCACAATCACTGTCTTATTCACAGCTGTGTGTCCATCAGCAGACCATCTCCATGCAGGTGAACAGAGAGGACATTATTACCTGACACTTCCCACTGTTCCTCTGCTCAGACATTCATCACATGTTGGTGTTGCTGCACTGATTCTTTCAGAGCTCGAAACTCTAATGTAAACAGCTCATTGATAAATATACTCATGTTATATTTGTGAATCAAGATGTTTCTCATTAGGAATTTTTTTGTTGTTGTCTTTCCAGTGACAGGATGAAAAAACAACCAAATAATCAGGTTTGAAAGCAAATAGTCTCTGTCCAGTCTCCAGTGTTTACATCAGTGTTTTTAGTCCTTTTCTATCAGTCTGCAACACAAATGTAGAGATGGAAGAGAAACTCACCACATCTCACACATCTCTGGAAATAGATCATCATTTTAAATATTGATTACAATTGTGTTTGTACTGTTCATGTTATTCATCATAACATCTTTAATTCATTCTGCTCAGCAGTATTTGATGGACTTTCCATTTACTGGATATATCATGAATAGATGTTAAATAATGTAAATTCTTAACAGCAGCCGTTCAAACACAATATTGAGAGCATTAGTAACTGTTACTGTTGTTGAAGCAGCACAAGTTCACTGCAATGAGAATCAGGAAGTCACAAAGCACAACATCAGCTGTTGTTTTAACAGTGGGCAGCATGTGTCTGTGTTTGGAGTCAAACTCCTTCTCCTTATGTTCTACTGCCCCCTGTAGGTCTCTGTGAAACATTTCTGTAGAGTTTTTGTAAAGCCTCTCTGCTCACTTTAACCAGTGTGTGTATCTGGCACAGTAATACACAGCAGAGTCCTCTGGCTTCAGGTTGGACAGTCTCAGATACACCATGCTGTTGCTGTTATCTCTGGTGATTTCTATTCGGCCTTGCACCTGGCTAGAATAATCAGTTCGACTTGCATCGCTGTAAATACGCCCCATCCACTCCAGTCCTTTTCCTGCAGGTTGTCTGATCCAGTTCATACTACAGCAGCTAAATGTGAATCCAGATCCTCTGCAGGAGAGACTGAGAGTCTCCCCAGGCCTTTTCACTACTGAACTGGAGGGAATGGACTCCATACTCTGACCTGTACAACCTGATGAGATGAAAGGAGAGAGGAAGCACAGAGGGAAGTGAGACAGTCATCTCTGAAGGTTTCTGTATCACTGACTGACCATCAGTCAGTGTTGTCTGATAAAAGATGACACATCAAGAAGCAGGAGAACTCACAGGACAGAGAGAGAGCGACCAGCAGAAGAGTGAGTGTGTTCATCATCCTGAGGCTGGAGATGTGACCTCTGATGCTCCACACAAACTACAAGAGCAGTCAGCAGGACACAAGTACACTGCACACACTGAGGATTTGCATCAGGACATCATGGGGAGGGAGGGGCTCATGTACAGGAAGTCTCTTCTGCTTTCATTCAATCATATCAGTTATTTTATATTTCTTTTAATGCAAGTGATTAATCATCCGTGTTGAATTCTATATCTGTGATGATGAAAAGCAAAAACATGACATTTTAGATATGACTTTATTATTGTCATTAACATCATCATGAAGTGAAATAATTTAGATTTTATGACCTTGTTGTTATTCACATTTCATTTTTAATTGAATGATTTGACACTAAAAAGAAATCATAACTTTAAACAGAACAACTTTATTGTTGGACAGACTGATGTGTTTGACTTGTGGCCTCATCAGGGTCACAAAACATATTCAAAGCAACAGTGAAATAGGGTAAATAATGTTCAGGAGTCGTTCCTCCAAGTCAGTTGCTTTAAAGTTTGTCTGATGAGCCCATGAGTTGTCTGTGCAGCAGGTTATTACAATGTTACGTCATCTCTCATCGCTCCCTATGAGAACAGCAGGCACCACATGAGCTAAATAATCAACAGCTCACCATCATCTACTTACATGTTTGAAATCTGCTTTATTGTCACCTCACCATGTCAGAAAATTATCATTATTATTAATTATAATTATAATTTGCGTTGCACACAAATCACTGTTTTTATTTATATCCTGATCCAGCCAAGCTTGTTATCTAGTGAGAGGATTTTTCAGCTTGTTCCTACTTTCAAATTAAAGTTATTTATTTATTTTGTGTGAACTGTGAAACTGGTAATTCAGCATTAAAAAGCATGATGGTACATTAGCACATGAATAAAAAAAAGTAAAACAAATCTCTGTTTTTGTTGTGTAAAAACAGGAGAATGATGCAGACTGTCTTCAAACAATATAAAATTTAGTTGTCAATGAAATGTTACCTACAACAAAGTGTGGTTAGTTCAAATCATGCAGAATTACTTTTAATATTAATATTGGGAAAACAAACATTGTGTTATTTATATTTATTTGACTAAATATTGTTCAACATTCAAAAAAGCTGAAGACTGTTTCTCTCTGCAGTTGTGAACTGATGTGAAATCATCAGTGGTCTGAGGGCTCCTCCTCTGGTGGCTTCATGTTACAAGTGTTCAGGCACTGAGGGGTTTTTGTTCAGGTCTACTGATGCTTTGTGTTATTGTGTTACTCTCTGGCACAGTAATACACAGCAGAGTCTTCAGGCTGCACATTCTGTCCATTCAGAGTCACTGTGTTTCTGGAAGAGTCTAAGACAACACTAAACTTGTTCTTTAGTGAATCTTTGACGTCTGTGTCCCTACTGATCCACTCCAGTCCTTTCCCTGCAGGCTGTCTGATCCAAGCTGTGAAGTAGTCGTCAACAGAATAAGAGACCTGACAGGTGATGGTCAGACGTTGACCTGGCTGCACAGTCACAGAGGCTGGCTGTGTCAGCTGTTCACACTTCACACCTGTCAAAAGAAGAAAATGTTTTGTTATCAATGATTTATTTTATTGTTATTATTTATTGTCATTATTATTTGTTTTCTGTGACCTTCTCTCTGCACATGTAGAAACTCTCCTCACACTCAGTTTTCATCATGAACTCAGTCTGTGGGTCAATAGACTGAGACAGGAAATGAAATGAGCCTGCTGTATTTTTATCAGACTAGAATTTAACTTGTGCAGACTGGTATGTGATAAACACTCTGTGTGGATGTGATGGCGCAGCTACAACAACAAATCAATTGATAAAGTCTGGTCAACAACAAAACAGGAAACACAGGAACTTTTCGCAAAAAACAAAACCAAGAGTTTGTTGTCAGGTTGTCTTTTTTACTTCATGGAAGAGCGAAGTTTTCTCATGGAAGGAAAACACTTACTTCTCTGAGTGGTAAAATTTTATTGTGCTGTAAAATGTGTTTGTCTGTGTTCATCTTGTTGTGTCCACACACTGAACTTCAGCATTTTTACTTATATATTCTGAAACTAATGCGTACATAAAAATGTGTGGACAAGATGAAATTAAGTGATGTTCAGAAGTTTGAAGGAGAAATAGCTTTTGTTTATTAGCAAGTATGAGGACTGTAGGATTTTGTGCAGCTGCTCAACCACCTTCAGTCACTGTGAGTGTCGAGCACAATAATAAACAGCAGAATCTTCAGTCTTCAGACTGTTCATCTGCAGATACACCTGCTGTCTGCTGTTGTCTCTGGAGATGGTGAACCGGCCTTGGACTGACTGAGAGTAATATTTGGTGCTGCCACTACCACTGCTAATACGTGCAATCCACTCCAGTCCTTTTCCAGGAGCCTGTCTGATCCAGCCCATGTAGTAGTCACTGAATGTGAATCCAGAGGCTGTACAGGTCAGTGTGTGGGATTCTCCAGGTCTTTTAACCACTGGTTCAGATTCTGTCAGAGTCTGACCATCAACACCTGTCAAGATAATGAAACACATCAAGTGAAAGAGGCTGGTGAGACAAAAAAAAAAAAAACTATGTGAAAATATATTATGTGAATATTTTCACCTGCCCAGCAGAGAGCTAACAGCAGCAGTCCTGTCCTATAGTCCATCATGTTCAACTGTGTGTCCACTGTTCTCTGTCATCCTCTCTGCAGTCAGATAAGTAGAGGTGGAAGACATCTGAGTTTTGCATTGACTCCTCCTCACAGGGAGGAGAGAGGTGGAGTGAGTTTGGCGTTTAGTTTAATGTTTGATGAAATAATTTTATTTCCCAAATGAGTTAAATTACAGTCAAAATATAATGAAGCATATTGAACAGCAGATGAGCTCAGTAATCTACAGAATTCCTCTGATCAACATCCATTAGAATTTTTGAAAATGACTTTACTGTCATCTCATCGTGTCACAAAATGAACTAATGTTTTGATTATAGTTTAGATTGTGCACACATCACTTTTCTAATGAATGATTTATGTTTAGGTATGTGACATTTTTACATTACTCAGTCTACATAACATATTGTTGATGAAATAAGATGAATGAAATTTATTTTTTGAAATAAAGTTTTTTTTATTCTTTCAAACTCTTCCTTCATCTTGTATCAAATCTGCTTCTGTTCCACCTGCAAGGGAAGCGGGTGGAAAAATAGTAAAAACATGCACACACGTGGAATTTCCACAGCAAGCGTTTTTATTACCACCGCGCAAGCTAGCGTTACATGTTTCTTTTTTGTCTTTTCTCTTTTGTTTTTCCCTCTTGGCCCGTGGTGCAGAAAACAGCCACAACCAAAAAACACAGATCTCAGACTTTCAAAATAAGACCTCTTTTTGGATCACGAATAATACTATATGGTGATATTAACTCGTAACCCTCAAGAATGAGATAACAATGAATACATGGCTGACTTATTAACATTTTAGCTTTTTAACACTTTCAGAGATTAAGTTTCTACTATTATTTAACAGATTTTAAACATATCCCATGAATTACTTCTCATGACCACAATATCATTATCAGAGAATTTTTAAATCTTATCTGACAATGAATTTCTCACTTTCTTAAAGTTTGTAACAGATTATGAATTATGATGCTCGTTTCTTAACTTGTCACTTCTTGTCAGGAGCTGGCTGCACATTTCTCTTCCTGCTGCTGCAGAGAGACAAAGTGAGAGTGTGGTAACGTTACTGTTGGGAGATGACTCCTGTCGTTACACAACAGCTGCAACAACACAAGAATAAATACACTGCTGCATTCTCAATCATACAACTTGTTATTTGTGTCTAATTTTCAATATCACTTCTTTCAGCCTGAGATCAAGTAGAACAAAGGTTAGAAAGGTATTTCTAAACTTATCTTTCTCAAGTTTGAGAAGTTGATGAAAAGGGTGTGAACATTTGAGACTAGTTTTACTGTTGATGATTTAAATGTCAAGTGTTTTTGTTGACTAAATCTTGATCTAAAATGTTCGTGGATTTCTTTGGACAAAACAAGGAAAGGAGTTTTAGTCAGCTTAAACTTGCTCAGAAATAAATTAGATGATGTTGACAAATATGAGCAAAACTAACCTGGACGGAGAAACAAGATACAGATACAAACACTAAACAGTTTTTAAATTTACAGAGGAAAGAGAAAATTGGCATTAACTGCCCTCTAATGTTTTCATAATAGGAAGAGTAATATTTTATATTCACATTATGTAACTCACCTACTGTTAAAATACATAGTTCAACATAGTTTGATCATGAAATTTCACTGTATTATTTTGTACTATTATTGTATAATTATTTACTCATGAACAGCGATTTTAGCAAAGAGAGAAATCTTGTCCTCAGCTGTCTGAAGCAAAATTTTAGATAAAAGATCATTATGTTTTCTTTTATTGATGTATTTTAAAGGCTGTTATGTAATGATGATCTTTTATTTTATTGGTTTCATCATTAAAAAAACAGCAACAAAGACAAAATGAACATATGGTTACTGTGAATCTCTCTGTCTCAGGATTTTGTGCAGCTGCTCAACCAACTTCAGTCACTGTGAGTCTCGAGCACAATAATAAACAGCAGAATCTTCAGTCTTCAGACTGTTCATCTGCAGATACAGCTGCTGTCTGCTGTTGTCTCTGGAGATGGTGAACCGACCTTGGACTGACTGAGAGTAGAATTTTGTGCTGCCACCAGCATCAGTTGCAACCCACTCCAGTCCTTTTCCAGGAGCCTGTCTGACCCAGGCCATCCAGTTGCTGCTGATTGACAATCCAGAGGCTGTACAGGTCAGTGTGTGGGATTCTCCAGGTCTTTTAACCACTGGTTCAGATTCTGTCAGAGTCTGAGCATCAACACCTGTCAAGACAGAAAAAGAAAGTCATTTGCTTTTAAGTCTTTTGTAGCTTTTGATGGAAAATTAAAATCACCATCAGAGAAACTGTTGACCTGCCCAGCAGAGAGTGAACAGCAGCAGTCCTGTCCTATAGTCCATCATGTTCAACTGTGTGTCCACTGTTCTCTGTCATCCTCTCTGCAGTCAGATAAGTAGAGGTGAAAGACATCTGAGTTTTGCATTGACTCCTCCTCACAGGGAGGAGACAGGGGAAGTGAACTTTGATGTCAACTTGTCTGGTGAAAGACTTTGCCTGCGCTCAGTGATCTGGAGAGACTACTTTTGGAGGGAAACTCACCTCGTCTTATTTCCAAAACTGTATTTTCTCTTGATGGAGGGTGCTCCAAAATCAATACATAAATCAAGGGAGAGATGGGAGTCCGACTTGGGTGTGACAATTGGTACAGAGCTCTGGTCTGAATTATGTAAAAAAAGTCTAACTGCCACTATTAACTCCAGATACAGACTGACCCATTATAACTTTCTCCATCAAACCTACATTACGCCGCAGAAATTGCATCATTACAAATCTGAGATATCCAGCCTGTGCTTTAGATGTGGTATAGAGGAGGGCTCATTCCTTCACTGCACTTGGTCGTGCACAAAACTTAGTACATTCTGGCACAATTTTTCTGACATCATGACAAAACTTCTAGGACTGCATTTTCCATCAGATCCACAAATCTGTTTGTTAGGAGACTTTACAAAAATTGATGCTCAATTAAGAAAGACCCAAAAGAAGTTTCTCGCATTGGCCCTGTGCATTGCTAGGAAGTGCATAACCATTACGTGGAAGTCTGACTCCCAGCTCCCTATAGCAAGATGGGTTCTAGAAATGAACAGCTGTATCCCACTTGAAAAGATCACATATACACTTAGAAATGATTACAATACTTTTGTAGAGATTTGGCAGCCTTATTTGGCCTATATGGACACCCTACCAACTTCTATAGTGGACACGATGTAAAGGATATTAGAATCAACAAGCCTTTGGTCATCAGTACTAAGTATTTGTTTTGCCTCTGGTTGTTAAGTTAACCCTTTAATTTGTCGGTGGGTGGGTTAGGGAAGGGGTTTGGGACTATATGTATGTTCTGTTAAGTTGAAAAACTGAAAATAAAATATTCTAAAAAAAAAAAAAAAAATTTGTCTGGTGAAACTAGAATGAATTTTCAAGTGTTTCTCCACGTCAGTAAAATTCAAATATTTTCTGATGAATTTCAAATTTAATATCAATATTAACACAGAAACAACCAGGTTTCCTCCTTCATAATTAGCAGACAGCAGCAGAGGTGTTTGAGGGAAAGCATGAAGAGAGTTCAGTGTGTGTGTCACCTCTCATGCTCTGATTGTAGGTGTCATGTGATGACCAGGACCTGCAGGACGCAGTTCATCATGGGAAATATGTCTCTGGAGAGTTAATGTCCAGTCCATCATCTAGTGAAGGGAAGTCCACTGCTGGTGATAACTGGCCGTCTAACAGACATGTTTGTCACTTCAACTAGTGCAGGTCAGGGTGCAGCTCCAAGTTGCTGCCAGTCACAAACAGACTCATCATCATCAGATAAACAAGACCCAAAGGTAGTTTTGCTTTTAGTGACCATAATGTGTGTCATCATTAAAGTCAATATTTTTGACAGTTTCTGACAGTTAGGTTCATTATCAAGCACAGTCTGCATCATGTTATGAATTTGAGTAGTTTATGAACTTTACCACCTCTAAAGAAACACAGGAGACCACTGTTTGTTTATCATTTCAAACCAACACTCAACATTATTTCTTTTAACCATGACCACACTTGTTCCACAACCTTTACCACTTGTTTATCATCTGAACCATGAGAGTGAAGGTCTTTTAAACTTCACAAAGGGCTTATTTTAACCCAAACCATGAACTTTCCCTGAATCTAACCAAGTTGCTTTTATGCTGAAACTTAACCAGAGAACATTTTCTTCTTTCTTCCTCTTCTTCAACAGTGATGTTTAACAGATTTTATGTATCTGTTGTAGGGGCAGTTATTCAGGAAACCCTTCTCCAGCTTGTATCAGAGGGTTAAATGACTTAGCTATGGTTGTTCAGGTTGACAGACTTGTTGGCTGATGTTCATATGTCATACAATTTTAAGAAAATCAGGGGAGATAAGGCCCAGTAGAAATATAAGTGAGGAAATACCAAAGTATAGTTATCAGCTGAAATCATGCACAAGGACTTTAACTATATTGTGAAAAGACTTTGTGTTATTTATATCAATTTAATTTCTTCATCTCTAAATATGTTCAAAGGCTGTTTGTCTCCTCAACAGTGAACTGGTGTGAAATCATCAGTGGTCTGAGGGCTCCTCCTCTGGTGGCTTCATGTTACAAGTGTTCAGGCACTGAGGGGTTTTTGTTCAGGTCTACTGATGCTTTGTGTTATTGTGTTACTCTCTGGCACAGTAATACACAGCAGAGTCTTCAGGCTGCACATTCTGTCCATTTAGAGTCACTGTGTTGCTGGAAGAGTCTAAGTCGATACTGAACTTGTTCTTGAGTGAATCTTTGTAGTCAGAGTGTCCAGTATATTTTCTTCCAATCCACTCCAGTCCTTTCCCTGCAGGCTGTCTGATCCAATTTGTGTAGTGGCTGCTAACAGAATAAGAGACCTGACAGGTGATGGTCAGATGTTGATCTGGCTGCACAGTCACAGACGCTGGCTGTGTCAACTGTTCACACTTCACATCTGTTAAAAGAAGAAAATATTTTGTTATCAATGATCAAGTGAAACAGCAAAAGAAGAAATGTTGACTGTGACAAATCCAGAGAGACTCACAGGATCCAGCTGCCAACAGCAGCAGCAGAGCTACACAAAACATGGTTGATGGTGAAAGTGAGCAGCTGTGAACTCCACTGACAGTCTGATGTGAAGTTTTTATAGCTGAGGAACAAGGAAGCTCACTGAGTTTGCATACAATCAAACATATGAAGCATCAGTGTTGGTCCAACTGGAGCCAATAAAAGAGTCTGTTCAGTGTTATTATATCTGTGAAAACAAGTCTGGAAACCACCTTTATTTTACTTTGTATATTTTGATTTCATTACTAACTCCATTTAAACACACTGACCCTGCTCCTGAATTTACAGAAACAACAACAATAACCAGCTGAACCTTCAGTCTTATAGTTGGTCATCTTTAGTTCAGTCAGGAGAGAATTCATTCTGTGTTCATGAATACACTTTATTGCCATTTTCAAAACAAGAGAGGAAAAGTGAGAGATGTGAGAGTGGACCCCATCATGATGTCATCATATGAGAAAAGGGGGTGAGGCTGTGCAAAGTACAGGAAACCTCCTGGGGTCTAGACACTGGTGATGATGGTGATGATGGGAAGAGGAGAATACTGGAGGTCTGGGTGTGATGAGGAGTGGACTCTGATGAGCTCGGCCTGAATTGGATATGAAGACTGGAGGTGAATGAGGTGGAGGAGGGTCGCAGCTGAACTAAAAAGACAGCTGACAGTAGGAGAGGGGAGAACAGATTGTAAAGGTTGATGGGAACAACATCATTGGCTGGTTGGGATCATAGCGAGATCTGATTGGTTACAGAAAACACCTGAAGTCAGCTGACTTACAAGAAGTGGGGTGAGAGAGAAGGATAAAACGAGATAGTTGTGAATGGAAGAGGCATAAAGAGAGTCTTCCTGATTGAACTTACACTTAGCTCCATATCTACTTTCTACATCTTGTAGACATGATGAACCAAGTCTGGTCTGTTGTTTCATTAATTCAGTTTATCATTTCTGACAGTAGAAAGTCTTCAAATCAAATCACCAGTCAAACATTTTGGAAATCATCATCAAATGTTTTATGTTTTTATGTCAGAAGACATGTAAAACCTTTTTTTTTGTTTTTTGAGTTTTTTGTGATCTGTGATGGTTCAAAGATCAGTTAGTTCAGATGAATGAGATGAGCTGCTGTAACTGTCTCATCACAGAGACAGAGGAGAGAAAAACAAGACTTTAACTGCCCTCTAAAGGTTTAAAGTGGAACTACAATATATGGTCCACTTCAATATTATGTTCATAAACTTATTTCCATTTATTCACAAACGTTCAGACAGAGTAACAAGACTGTTCTATATGTTTTACTTATTGTTTTATGAGAAACAACAACCCCAGGAGGTCAAAATAAAAATCAAACTTTTTGCTCTCAGTTAAATTAAGATCAGGACTGTAGGATTTTGTGCAGCTGCTCAACCAACTTCAGTCACTGTGAGTCTCGAGCACAATAATAAACAGCAGAATCTTCAGTCTTCAGACTGTTCATCTGCAGATACAGCTGCTGTCTGCTGTCGTCTCTGGAGATGGTGAACCGGCCTTGGACTGACTGAGAGTAGTATTTGCTGCCACTATCGTATCTGATATAAGCGATCCACTCCAGTCCTTTTCCAGGAGCCTGTCTGATCCAGTTCATATTGTAGCTGCTGAATGTGAATCCAGAGGCTGTACAGGTCAGTGTGTGGGATTCTCCATGTCTTTTAACCACTGGTTCAGATTCTGTCAGAGTCTGACCATCAACACCTGTCAAGAGAATAATAAACATCAAGTGAAATAATCTGGTTGGACAAATAAAAACTATGTAAAAATATGTTATGTGAATATTTTCACCTGCCCAGCAGAGAGTGAACAGCAGCAGTCCTGTCCTATAGTCCATCATGTTCAACTGTGTGTCCACTGTTCTCTGTCATCCTCTCTGCAGTCAGATAAGTAGAGGTGGAAGACATCTGAGTTTTGCATTGACTCCTCCTCACAGGGAGGAGAGAGGTGGAGTGGACTGTGCTTTCACTTCATGTTTGGTTTAACTTTATAATTAATATTGAGGAGGATTTGGAGATGATAACTTTGAAGTGTGTCTTTCATGTTTAAGTCTAATTAGTTTAACAGACTGTGTTCTCCTCAGTGTCTCTACACTACAATATAAAATTCCCTGGTGTTTATTGGTGATAGGAGTCAAGTCACTGTCATGATAGTGAAAACACAGAGCAGTGTTGCAGTAGTTCAGGCCGAGCACTGAAGCTGTGTCTGAATCAGCTGATTGACATCAGCTGTTTTATTCCTGCTCCACAATCACTGTCTTATTCACAGCTGTGTGTCCATCAGCAGACCATCTCCATGCAGGTGAACAGAGAGGACATTATTACCTGACACTTCCCACTGTTCCTCTGCTCAGACATTCATCACATGTTGGTGTTGCTGCACTGATTCTTTCAGAGCTCGAAACTCTAATGTAAACAGCTCTTTTATAAATATACTCATGTTATATTTGTGTATCAAGATGTTTCTCATGAGGAATTTTTTTTGTTTTCTTCAGTCCAGTTACAGGATGAAAAAACAACCAAATAATCAGGTTTGAAAGCAAATAGTCTCTGTCCAGTCTCCAGTGTTTACATCAGTGTTTTTAGTCCTTTTCTATCAGTCTGCGACACAAATGTAGAGATGGAAGAGAAACTCACCACATCTCACACATCTCTGGAAATAGATCATCATTTCAAATATTGATTACAACTGTGTTTGTGCTGTTCATGTTATTCATTATAACATCTTTAATTCATTCTGCTCAGCAGTATTTGAAGGACTTTCCATTTACTGGATATATCATGAATAGATGTCAAATAATGTAAATTCTTAACAGCAGCTGTTCAAGCACAATATTGAGAACATTAGTAACTGTCACTGTTGTTGAAGCAGCACAAGTTCACTGCAATGAGAATCAGGAAGTCACAAAGCACAACATCAGCTGTTGTTTTAACAGTGGGCAGCATGTGTCTGTGTTTGGAGTCAAACTCCTTCTCCTTATGTTCTACTGCCCCCTGTAGGTCTCTGTGAAACATTTCTGTAGAGTGTTTGTAAAGCCTCTCTGCTCACTTTAACCAGTGTGTGTATCTGGCACAGTAATACACAGCAGAGTCCTCTGGCTTCAGGTTGGACAGTCTCAGATAAACCATGCTGTTGCTGTCATCTCTACTGATTTCTGCACGTCCTCTCACACTGCTGGCAGAAGCGTTACTACTGGCAGCAGAGAAGCCAGCTCCGATCCACTCCAGTGCTTTTCCTGCAGGTTGTCTGATCCATTGCATAACACAGCAGCTAAATGTGAATCCAGATCCTCTGCAGGAGAGACTGAGAGTCTCCCCAGGCCTTTTCACTACTGAACTGGAGGGAATGGACTCCATACTCTGACCTGTACAACCTGATGAGATGAAAGGAGAGAGGAAGCACAGAGGGAAGTGAGACAGTCATCTCTGAAGGTTTCTGCTATCACTGACTGACCATCAGTCAGTGTTGTCTGATAAAAGATGACACATCAAGAAGCAGGAGAACTCACAGGACAGAGAGAGAGCGACCAGCAGAAGAGTGAGTGTGTTCATCATCCTGAGGCTGGAGATGTGACCTCTGATGCTCCACACAAACTACAAGAGCAGTCAGCAGGACACAAGTACACTGCACACACTGAGGATTTGCATCAGGACATCATGGGGAGGGAGGGGCTCATGTACAGGAAGTCTCTTCTGCTTTCATTCAATCATATCAGTCACTGTGTGTTTCTTTTAATGCGAGTGATTGACCATCAGTGTTGAATTCTATATCTGTGATGATGAAAAACAACAAACATGGCATTTTAGATATCACTTTATTATCGTCATTAACATCATCATGAAGTGAAATAATTTAAATTTTCTGACCTTGTTATTCACATTTCATTTTTAAAGGAAGGATTTGACAGAAGAAAAATCATAACTTCCCTACATGTCCCATCTTATCATTACTATTAAGAGAATTTATTTTATTTCCGGTTTTTCAGAGCAAATTACATTCTCAGTGAACTAGGGTGAAATCATTAGTGGTCTGACATGAGCAGTAAACAGAACAACTTTGTTGTTTGACAGACTGATGTGTTTGACTTGTGGCCTTCATCAGCAGGCCATTGGTTGACATGGGAGGGTCGTCAGCTGGTGCAGCTCAGCTGAGGCCTCCTGGACTATAAAAGCTGGCCCATGTGCTGATCTGTCCTCTCCCTTCCAGCTGCTGACAGCCTTTGTTTTGACATTATGCTTTGCTTTTGCACATACAAACCTTCACAGCACATATGCTACTCATTCATGCACTGATTTCATGGCAACACTTACTAATTTCCACACCCCATTGCTTTTTATTTGTGTTGTTTTTAGTTGTGATAAATTGTTTGCTTTGAGTTTAACTTTGCTTGGACTCCCTTCTTGTCACATTCACTGAGCCAGTTTGTGACATCAACTTCAAAGCCTTTTCCAAGTTGCTGCCCTGCGCTGCTAAAATCCTGTTTTTGTAACCACGATGTTGTCTGACAAAATCACCAAACACATGACTTAAACACAACTGTGCTGTGAGTGGAGCTATGATTAATTGCAAAATGATCTCTGAGAGAAAGTAAGAAGTGACTGAAGATTAGTACATTCAACCAAACACCAGATCTCAGAATCTCATCTTGGTAACGGATGAGACTGGGACTTGACACTGACTGTTTTCTTCAAAAACACTTCAACATAAATTTTCAGTCTCATATGACGAATCATTTAGGATAAGATGTACAGATATGTTTTAATTTATGGAGATGTATTGCATTGGAATTACTTTCAGAAACCAGATTGTTGTGAGTGATTCTCTATAAAGATACCATAACAATTCAAGATTAGATTCATAAAATACTTGATACTTAGGCTCTGCCAACATGAAAGGTGAGGACTGTAGGTTTTTGTACAGCTGCTCAACCAACTTCAGTCACTGTGAGTCTCCAGCACAATAATAAACAGCAGAATCTTCAGTCTTCAGACTGTTCATCTGCAGATACACCTGCTGTCTGCTGTTGTCTCTGGAGATGGTGAACCGGCCTTGGACTGACTGAGAGTAGTATTTTCTGCTACTATCACTCTGAATCCAGGCGAGCCACTCCAGTCCTTTTCCAGGAGCCTGTCTGATCCAGCCCATATGGTAGCTGCTGAATGTGAATCCAGAGGCTGTACAGGTCAGTGTGTGGGATTCTCCAGGTCTTTTAACCACTGGTTCAGATTCTGTCAGAGTCTGACCATCAACACCTGTCAAGAGAATAAAAAACATCAAGTGAAAGAGGCTGGTGAGAAAAATAAAAACCATATAAAAAGATGATATGTGAATATTTTCACCTGCCCAGCAGAGAGTTAACAGCAGCAGTCCTGTCCTATAGTCCATCGTGTTAAACTGTGTGTCCACTGTTCTCTGTCATCCTCTCTGCAGTCAGATAAGTAGAGGTGGAAGACATCTGAGTTTTGCATTAACTCCTCCTCACTCCTCCCCACTGGACTTTGGATTGACTTTCACTTTACTCTTTGATGAAGCTTAATTGGTGTTCAGAGGTCATTCCTCCGAGTCAGTAGATGTAGAGTCACCTTTCACCTTCCTTACACCTTTTAGCTGTTGCTTATTTAAATCACGTGTATCTCCATGACTACAAAGAAATGCATTCATTTACCTGATTAGTTTGCAAAAACTGAATTACTATTATTTTTTTGCAGGTTTTCGTTGAAGGATCCAGCAGATTTGTTTTTCTCAAACTAGACTCTCTCAGCTGATTTATATCATGTGTCACTGATGTTGACTTTTACTTACTGTTAAAATCTAAAACTGTTTAATTCAGAAATTCTGAGATTGTGAAAATGAAAACCTGATTGTAATTGTAATAATTGTAATGTCTGTTTGGTTGTTTTAAATGTTATGTTGTTCCTTGAAACACCACTGAAGTGGAAGCAAGATAATATAAATGAAGACTTGATTTGCTGCAGCTGGTTGAAGGCCTGGATCATCATAAAATATTAAGATACTATGGAGCAGAAAACAGAAAAGGTAATGATCCCACACTCCACAAACTAATCTGTTGTTTGTGCTCCACTGTGAATTGTCAGAAAGCCAGTGAGAGAAATAAATAAGCCTGATAAGCATGTGCACTTCAATAATCTAAAAGAGGTAATCAATGGGTTAAACATCTGAATCCAAGTTTCTTAGTGGAACAAATTACACAAAGTTTTATTTAGGAGTTGCTGTTTTCATTTTAAGATGGATTAAAGTGAGGTTGTTAACCAGCTCACAGCAGGTGTTGAGTGTTAGTGCTGTCTGATCAGTGTGTTTCAATAACTCATCAAACTGTGCCAGTGTTCTGCCACTAATGATGACAGCTGCTGCTGGTGTGTCACCTCCCTCTACAGGTTCACTAAGGGAACGTGTGATACACACACATTTTCACCAGTGATAAGGACATGAGTATCTCCACAACAGCAGTTGAAAAGGTCAAATATCAACGATCTGACAGCTAATAGCCTATCTGCACTGATGGAGTCAGGTCATCAAAAATTCCACAATGTCAATCTTAAAGTCATGGTGCTCTGTTTAGAGTCCACAGATATTAGTGTATACTGCAGATACACTGCATAAAATACTGCATTAGGTGTAAGCATGTAGTATTTTTGTCATTCATTCTCTTAATTCATTTCTGTGATCATTACAGTAAGACTTTTTTAAATTTTATTTATGAGTATAATGGTTATTGGTGTTGGTTGATGATGATCCTTTTAAAGGCCAGTTTTCAAAGTTCAACAACAAAAGAAAAAATAGAAATCCAACTTATCAGCACAATAAAGATGAGGCCTGTACAATTTTGTACAGCTGCTCTACCAACATCAGTCACTGTGGCTCTCGAGCACAATAATAAACAGCAGAATCTTCAGTCTTCAGACTGTTCATCTGCAGATACACCTGCTGTCTGCTGTTGTCTCTGGAGATGGTGAACCGGCCTTGGACTGACTGAGAGTAGTATTTGCCGCTGCCACCACCATCACTGATAGTGGCAACCCACTCCAGTCCTTTTCCAGGAGCCTGTCTGATCCAGGCCATCCAAGAGCTGCTGAATGAGAGTCCAGAGGCTGTACAGGTCAGTGTGTGGGATTCTCCAGGTCTTTTAACCACTGGTTCAGATTCTGTCAGAGTCTGACCATCAACACCTGTCAAGACAATAAAAAGCAAAAAGTGAAATTGGCTCTTGAGAAAAATAAAACCATGTAAAAAGATGATATGTGAATATTTTCACCTGCCCAGCAGAGAGTTAACAGCAGCAATCCTGTCCTATAGTCCATCATGTTCAACTGTGTGTCCACTGTTCTCTGTCATCCTCTCTGCAGTCAGATAAGTAGAGGTGGAAGACATCTGAGTTTTGCATTGACTCCTCCTCACAGGGAGGAGAGAATCAAAAAGTTCATCATGAAACTGTAGAATGAATGTTTACTGTATGAGTTCAATATTCATGAGTTCATTATTAAGCACAGTCAGTCCTGTAGTTGAGGGCCGCTTTTACAGAAACACGTCGTAGAGAGTCAAACAAGATCTATGGTTGTTTAGGTTGGAGGACATGTTGGTTGATTTTCTCACTGTCTTATGTCGTATCATTTTAAGGACATCAGGGGAGAGAAACCCCAGGAGGAATAGAAGTGAGAAAGATTGACACATATCCCACTGACCTATGAATCACAGTGAAGTCCATTATAGGATTAATATGATCATTTATTCATAGATTATTTGAAGATCCCCCCAGACAGTTTTTAAAGAATGTAAAAATATATGCAAGGATAAATATTTTGTTGAACATGGCTTTCTCACATAAAAAAATAAATCATAAACCAACTCTGAAATGGGGCTGGAAGTGCATCTCCACTTACCTCTTCATTGAGAAATTCTGGATCAGGCCTTGTACCCCACCCACCACTGCTGCTTGCACTAGAGTGACAGGTGAAAGAGCAGAGCGTGTCAGGATGGTTAGTTAGGAAACATCGGGGACTCAGCCACATGTTTGAGCCTCAGTCAGACTCAGACGAGGAATCTGTTGTGCACCAAAATCAGTGAGTAGCACATGCATCAGAACAGTTAGCACCTTTAGCATCTTTTATTTGTTTATGTTGTTTGTTAGCTTGTTACTGGAGGTGAATGAGCAGTGTTAGTGGTTGTGCTGCAAACTCCCACTCTCTGTACTGACAAGATTCTGGGTTTCTTTTGCTGGGTTTCTCTGTTTTTTTTTTTTTTTTTTAGAGTCACTGTTTTGCTGGAAGAGTCTAAGTCTATGCTGAACTTGTCCTTTCGTGAATCTTTGTTGTCACAGCGTCCAGTATATTTTCTTCCAATCCACTCCAGTCCTTTCCCTGCAGGCTGTCTGATCCAAGCTGTGTAGTAGCTGTCAACAGAATAAGAGACCTGACAGGTGATGGTCAGACGTTGACCTGACGGCACAGTCACAGAGGCTGGATGTGTCAACTGTATATGAAATATCAGTGTTGGTCCAACTGGAGCCAGTAGAAGAATCTCTTCATTGTTATCATATCTGCAGAGTGAAAACAAGTCTGGAAATCAGCTTCACTGCATTACACTCTTCCTGCTTTAACAGTATCAGCATTAAAAAGTGATGTAAATTGTAAATTGAGAACACGGCTGTGAATCATTACTTTCCTAATGATATGACTAACATGAATTGTGTCTTTGAATTTTTAATACATCGTCTGGAAAACTAAAATCAACATTTCAATAACAATGATTATTGTTATTAACCCTAACCCTAACCCAAACAAAAGAAGAAACCACCAGGAATGTTAAGTTTCTGTGAACCGTGTTTACAGTCTGTTTTGTGTGTTTCCAAATCAGTGACCGCCCTGTAGATGTGATGGGACCTTTTTCACTGAGAGAATTTATTTACTGTCAAAACCTCCTACATTAGACTTACAATTCAAATGTATCAGCACAACATCATTATATTGCATCATGTTTTATCCATTTATTTTTGTACTTACTGAAGTAGTGACAGCAGACAGGATCATGTAAATAGTATAAAACTGAAGTGTCTGTGGCTGGTTTGCAGGTTTGCATAAAAGCCTATAATGGCTGCAGATGTTTGGAGAGCCAGAGAAACATGGAGTCTCAAGAGGAAAACAACTGTGCAGGAACTGAAACTTATTTGTTTGTTTTGGTTTCTTACTTTAGTTTCATGTTTACTATATAGAATAGACTAATGTTAGAAATGTGACAACACTGAGTGAACGTTCTCTTTCTGGCCATGTAGAGATTCACTTGTCTCAAAACATGAAGATTATTTTCACCTGGTTTTTAGACATTTCACTGAAATTAAAAGATGACACTGATCAATATGTTGTTATAGTTTCATCAAAGATAAAAATCCTTTCTGTATAAAGCTTTAATCTCCATACGGAAAATATCTGATCCATATCCAAGTAACTTTGTTTGTAAATAGTGAAGTTGACTGTCATCATTAATCTCCACCGATCACCACTGTCTTCTCTCAGAAGTGGTTTTAGTCAAACTCATGTGATGGACAGACTGACATCATCTTATTCTGCAACTGATTTGAATTATGGAGCAAAATGAATCTTTTTTATGGATTTCTTTCTTGTGAAATGTAACTTTGAAGTCCAGTCAGACATCAGTTGTTCTTCATTGTCCCTGTGTTGTATCATTGTTATTTATTTGACCTGAGGACATTCATCATGTGCGACAGTGCAGAGTCTATCAGCCCAGTCAGGATGAGAAAACACTCACTTTTTACCCAGAAATCACAGTCTCACAATCGCAACAATATCCAGTGTGTCAAGTGCACAAGAGCAGCAGGAGTATGAAGCTTTAGTTCAGTCCAGAGATCAAGTGTCAGTGAGTTCAGGTCTAAGAGAACACCAGATCTGACACTGACTGCCCTCGAGTGACTCTTTACACCAAAGTGCAACATTATTTTTTGGTCTCATATTGTAACTCACCTTCGACTCCACATCATTCAGAGATATTGTTGTGTCTCAAATTGTTGAAATGTATCATAGCTGTAGTAATTTCATTTCAGCAACCAGACTGTTTTGCTGTCTTTGACCCTTTTATAAAAAATACATTGTTATTGTTTGTTGTTTGCAATGTTTAATATTGAATACTCATATTTCTGAGAAACAAATATGAAACATTGACTATAAAATTTAAAAAAATGATGTGAAAATAAAAGAAACAATAGTACATGGGATATACAGTATAATATAAAATTGTATGAATATCATGATTTGGCTCTGCAAACTCAAAAGATCAGGACTGTAGGATTTTGTACAGCTGCTCAACCAACTTCAGTAACTGTGACAGTCGAGCACAATAATAAACAGCAGAATCTTCAGTCTTCAGACTGTTCATCTGCAGATACACCTGCTGTCTGCTGTTGTCTCTGGAGATGGTGAACCGGCCTTGGACTGACTGAGAGTAGTAGATGCTGCCACTGCTGGCACTGATACGAGCGATCCACTCCGGTCCTTTTCCAGGAGCCTGTCTGATCCAAGCGTTTGTATAATCACCATCAAACCCTGAATATGTGCAGGTCAGTGTGTGGGATTCTCCAGGCCTTTTAACCACTGGTTCAGACTCAGTCAGAGTTTGACCCTCGGTACCTGCAGGAAGTTAAACAGCTCATTAGTTCAGTCACATTGTCTTCAAGTATCAGGAGGTTCATCAGGAAGAATTTAATAATCCTTACCAGCCACGGTACAGAACAGAATCAGGCAAACAACCAAACAATCAGGTCTGATCATTGTGAAGACAAATTGTCTCTGTCCTCTCAACAGTGAATCTGTCAAACTGAGTCCCTGTCTGCTGCTCTCCAGCCCATATGTAGAGACTGAAGAAATCAGTTTTACATTGACTCCTCCTCCTCAAAGAGAAACACCACATTTCTCATATCATTATTCTGTGTTTTGATGTTTTGATGATGAAGATGATTTTCAGATTATTCAAACTTAAGATAATCAATAATATATCTTTTTTTGAATTAACATTAAATCATTTGACACTGTGAAAACAGTGTGACAAGTGGTTCACAATGATACATCACCTGAAACTGGAGCTCCTATGGTGGATATATCAGAGATAAATGTCCACTTACAATTAATTAGACAAGTTCAAGTACAGCTCCAGTAATGAACCAAAAACATCAGAATCAGACTTATTAAAAAAAAAAAAGAAAACAAATACAAAGAAAAAAGTAAATACTGAATACACATTAAATTGCTTAAGTTTAAAAAAATGATTATGTCACTGTCACATGAAGGTGGTTTATTTCACCTCTGCTGTACAAAACCATTATTGGAAACATTATTAACTATTATTTTTATGGGGGGAAAAAATGATTTAAAAAAAACAAAAAAAATGTTATTGTTCACCCTGGGAAGCAGGAAGTCAAAAACTGTACTGGCAGCTCCCCCTGTCATAGTCTGCATTTGTCATATGGGGAGGGAGGGGCTCATGAGGGCAGATTAGTCTCATTGAATCTTATTGTCTGTTGTTTTCAATTTAATGACTGTTCATGCTGTTTATGCAGGACAAAATATCATGTGAAAAAAATGTTCAACAATACCTAATAGTTTAAGTCATTAACATCATTGTAGTGTAATTGTCTGACATTTGTTAAGACCTTTGTGATTCAGATAATGTCATTTTAACATGAACATGGCAGAATGCAAGAATCCCTGAGTCATTTTTGTGAGCAACAGAGTGAATGAATATCCAGAATTTTGAAAAAAAAAAAAAATAAATAAATCTCTTGAGAAGTGAATAAATTTGATGAATTTTGAAACAATCAGAAATTATAATTACTGTGAATTTCTTATTATTTCTATATTTAAAGATCTGGTTTATATGGTTTCCAGAGATTCAGGGAAAATAACATTTTATTAAAAAAAAACATTCTCAAAGAACTGGAGTGAAATCATTAGTGGTCTGAGGGCTCCTCCTCTGGTGGCTTCATGTTACAAGTGTTCAGGCACTGAGGGGTTTTTGTTCAGGTCTACTGATGCTTTGTGTTATTGTGTTACTCTCTGGCACAGTAATACACAGCAGAGTCTTCAGGCTGCACATTCTGTCCATTTAGAGTCACTCTGTTGCTGGAAGAGTCTAAGACAACACTAAGCTTGTTCTTTAGTGAATCTTTGACGTCCGTGTCCCTACTGATCCACTCCAGTCCTTTCCCTGCAGGCTGTCTGATCCAAGCTGTGTAGTGGCTACTTAGAGAATAAGAGACCTGACAGGTGATGGTCAGACGTTGACCTGGCTGCACAGTCACAGAGGCTGGCTGTGTCAACTGTTCACCCTTCACACCTGTTAAAAGAAGAAAATGTTTTGTTATCAATGATCAAGTTAAACATCAAAAGAAGAAATGTTGACTGTGACAAATCCAGAGAGACTCACAGGATCCAGCTGCCAACAGCAGCAGCAGAGCTACACAAAACATGGTTGATGGTGAAAGTGAGCAGCTGTGAACTCCACTGACAGTCTGATGTGAAGTTTTTATAGCTGAGGAACAAGGAAGCTCACTGAGTTTGCATACAATCAAACATATGAAGCATCAGTGTTGGTCCAACTGGAGCCAATAGAAGAGTCTGTTCAGTGTTATTATATCTGCAGAGGGAAAACATTAGAAATCACCTGCTTTACTTTGTGTTATTACTCACTCAACTGTGACTCTTGGAAAATGTCTCTGCATTTACACAGAAGACAAATCTACAGTATTATTCTGATCAGTAACCAGCAGGTTTGTGTTTTCAATACATTGCAATCAATCAGCATTTCACTTGTCTCTTTATCTTCTTTTCTTCTACTAACTACTTAACTACTTTCAATGTATGATTTGTATTCATGAACCATCTTTAATCTTTATTTTTTCTTTCCAAATTACAGAAAGAATAATGTTATTATTCAAAACTTGATGAGACGGAGCTTTTAGATGTTTCAGTTGTTTTGGTTTATCTTCTCTCATGGAAACAGGAAAAATGTTTCCCCCTCTTCTCTTGGCATCACTGTGCACAAAAATAATTAAGAAATTAAAATCAGCTTTGATTTTCTTGAAATTTGGCAAAATCATGTTTCTCTAAGTGTCTCCTACACTGATGTTGCTTCAGAGTAGACTGAAGTCAGATTCAGTCTCATGTAGCAGAAGCAAAAAAAAATCCCTCTAACATTCAGTGAATTCCATAAAGTTCCAACTACATAATACATTAATCAGAGAGTACTGTCTGTATTAATGTTCACTTTTAGAACGTGTTTGTGGTTGAGTCACAGATGTGTTGCTGGGTGTTTGTGCAGGTCTGTTGGTGGTTTGTGCAATTGTGGGTTGACGTACACAGTAATACACAGCTGTGTCCTCAGGCTGCAGATTCTGTCCTGTTAATATCACAGAACTAGTAGAAGTGTATGTGTGGTAGAGGAACTTTGCATTATTCTGGTAAAAGTCACCTCCTCCCCAACGATATCAATATAATGTATATTTTATAGATCAAATGAAATAAAAGTGTGGGATATGACTTCCTCCTGCCCATGAACAGATGAACTTACCTTTTGTTCATATTCCAATACAGAAAACTTTATTAGCTGTTTTATTGCATAAAACTGTTCATGTAAATTCACTTTGTTTGGAAACTTTCAGCTTGAATAAGCTGCCATCACTTGTTCTCTGCCCTATAGATCACTGCTGTCTTCTCTCATGAACGGTGATGACACAGACAGATGGAGCTGCAGTCACTGCTCGTAAGATGTTTTGATTCTGTGGTGGAAATTCAACAAAGTTGGTTGAGACCAAGTTTGTCACAATGTTCTAAAGTGACTTTTGTTTGGGTAGAAATGTTTGAACTGTGACAACATCCAGTGTAGAAGACCAGCAGAAGCATTAAGGTTTAGTGTCAGTCATTTCAGATCAGTGAGGACACCAGATCTGAGAGTCTCCTTTTAGTAACAAAGGAGACAGAAATATGACCCTGACTGACCTCTAGTGGTTTTATATCAAAAACTGCAACATCATTTTTACACTGTTGTTATCACTCACTTACGATTTCAGATAATTTCAGAAAACGTATTTTGTCCATGTATAGAAAGGCAGTTGCCGTAATTTAATTTCAGCAGTAGTTGTATCATGCAGGTAGGAATATTCATTTATTATTATAAAAATATGTTATTACTTATGTATGTAAATATGTATGAAAATATAAGACAACTAATATAAAAACAAAATATGAAAAAAAGGAAAATAAATATTGTTAAAAAAATGAAGACTCCAGCATGAAAGATCAGTACCACAGGATTTTGTACAGCTGCTCAACCAACTTCAGTCACTGTGTGGCTCTCGAGCACAATAATAAACAGCAGAATCTTCAGTCTTCAGACTGTTCATCTGCAGATACAGCTGCTGTCTGCTGTTGTCTCTGGAGATGGTGAACCGGCCTTGGACTGACTGAGAGTAGCGTTTGCTGCTACCACCACTATTAACCCAGGCGATCCACTCCAGTCCTTTTCCAGGAGCCTGTCTGACCCAGGCCATATGGTAGCTGCTGAATGTGAATCCAGAGGCTGTACAGGTCAGTGTGTGGGATTCTCCAGGTCTTTTAACCACTGGTTCAGATTCTGTCAGAGTCTGACCATCAACACCTGTCAAGATGAAAAGGAATAGAGTCAGGTTTTTTAAAAGGGCAACTTTCTAAAGGTAACTTTAAGTCAAGATCAGAGAAACTCTTCACCTGCCCAGCAGAGAGTTAACAGCAGCAGTCCTGTCCTATAGTCCATCATGTTCAACTGTGTGTCCACTGTTCTCTGTCATCCTCTCTGCAGTCAGATAAGTAGAGGTGGAAGACATCTGAGTTTTGCATTGACTCCTCCTCACAGGGAGGAGAGAGGTGGATTGGACTCAACCATAGTTGTTAAATTTAGAAAATATTAACCTACAGTGAGAGAAAAGTCTTCAGAAGTTGAATTTTATCATTTGACTTTTCCTTGTTTAAAAACAGATTTTTTATTATTATTTATTGATTGTTAATTCACAGGGAAAAAAAACACACACAAAACATCACAGAATGGAAATCTTGTAAAATTTCATGTATTTGTTTTCTCTTAAACAACCTCTGAAAATATTCATGAAGTTGTGATTCTGAGAATAATGATAAACAGGAACTCAGCTGGATGAATTTCATGACTTAAAAGGTTTGACGGTGTCGCTCACTTTTCACTGTGGGAGGACAGAAGTAATTTTTCAGTGACTATAAAGTCAGCGTATTTATATATAATATAATATATGACATCATAAATCATCAAACCAAACTATTCCAAAATGTTTTCCACAGCCTCCAATTCTTTGACACTAACTTCATGTCCCCATCATCCAGGACCAAGCTGCTCCCATCTTGTTATGTTGTAATGTTTCACTAATGCACTGAAGTGCATCTGTATTTTCTTCTTTTTTTTTTGTTTTTACTTTTACTTTGTTATGAAAAGCATCTTGAAGTGTCTTGTTTTGTGCTCTAAAAAGATTTCATCTTTAGCCCCTTTCCACTGTTTAAAAAACCCACTAAGACCCACTAACCTCAGGCTGTTGTCAGCAGTGGCAAAGGGTACTATCAACATTCACACCTGGGGTCAAATGACTCTACAGTAGAGCCAGGTATTTATGAGCCCTTGCTCTGATTGGCTCTGATCAGCACTGATAGCACTGGATGGTCAGACGTTGACCTGGCTGCACAGTCTCTGCATTCTCTGTGTTTTAGATCATGAAACAGTGTTTTAAATCCAGGCTCTGCCAGATTTTTGCTTCAGTGTTAATTGTTGTTTTCCCAAATGATGTGTCCTCACATTCACTTTACGTAATTTACCCTGGAACACATTCAAACATAAAGAAAAATATATTTTCATATAGTTTAGTCTGCATTTATTTATTCATTCATTATTTGCTTACTTACATAATATGTAAGTAAAACAGAAGTAATAACAGTGGTCATGTCTGATCATGTCAGTAAAAAGTTCAGGGGGGTGGATCAATCTATCCATCCAGGTTCAGTTATATTTCTCAATAATGTGTATAATGCAGGAAGGAATATTCATTTATGATTAAAAAAATATGTTGTAGTTCATGTATTTAAATATTTTTGAAATATAAGGCAATTGATATAAAAACAAAATATAAAAGATATAATATGTTAAATAAATATCATGAAAAATATTTAGGGCTTAGGCTCCACCAGCCTGAAAGATCAGGACTGTAGGATTTTGTACAGCTGCTCAACCACCTTCAGTCACAGTGAGTCTCGAGCACAAAAATAAACAGCAGAATCTTCAGTCTTCAGACTGTTCATCTGCAGATACAGCTGCTGTCTGCTGTCGTCTCTGGAGATGGTGAACCGGCCTTGGACTGACTGAGAGTAGTATTTGCCGCTGCCACCACCACTGCTGATAGTGGCAACCCACTCCAGTCCTTTTCCAGGAGCCTGTCTGACCCAGCCCATCCAGAAGCTGCTGAATGTGAATCCAGAGGCTGTACAGGTCAGTGTGTGGGATTCTCCAGGTCTTTTAACCACTGGTTCAGATTCTGTCAGAGTCTGACCATCAACACCTGTCAAACAAAAGCAGAAATGCATGTCATGTGTTGCACTACCATAAATGAAAATAAGTCATATCAAGATCAGAGAAACTGTTGACCTGCCCAGCAGAGAGTTAACAGCAGCAGTCCTGTCCTATAGTCCATCATGTTCAACTGTGTGTCCACTGTTCTCTGTCATCCTCTCTACAGTCAGATAAGTAGAGGTGGAAGACATCTGAGTTTTGCATTGACTCCTCCTCACAGGGAGGAGAGAGGTGGACTGGACTGTGCTTTCAGTTTATTGTTTGTCAAAACTTTGTCTGACATGGTTTAATTTCATTTGTGTAAAACACCACAACCACCTTTCCCACTTTATTTTAATAAAACTTATTATTTTTGATTTTAGTTCAGAACTCAGAAACAAGGTTTATAATATAATTCATCTTGGAATCACAGTTTCTCATCACTCACATGAGAATGTAACAGTAAATCATAAAACTAAAGAATGAATGTTTGTCATAAGCCTCCAAGAGTCCCTCTTGCATGTCTCAATATTTCAGTTGGCTGCTTATCATTTTTTAGTCTGAATCATGTTAAGACTTTTTTTCCTCTGTCAACACTGATATTTAAGAGGTTGTTCTGTATCTCCTGCTATCGGAGGGGCGCTTCAACAGACCCACTTTAAGGACATCAGGGGAGATGAACCACAGTAGGAATAAAAGGAGGAACATTGACACACACATTACTTCCTTGAATCAATACACAGTAAGGTTCATTGTATTGTTATTAGTTATTAGTATTTTTATTAAAGTTCTGCTAAAGACAGGTATTAAAGTATGTGAAAATACTCTGCTATATTTAATATTTTGTTTTACAATTTCCCACATAAAAAGTAAACAAATAAAACAATAACAACAACAACGAAGCTTCCCACATGTTGACAGGATGGGTTCCTTCGGTTTGTGATGTATTGAACCCAGGCTGTCAGAATCTGTTCGTTTTGAGACTGTCATTGGTTCACAGCAGTTCCAAGGTGGAAATACTCACTATGACATTTACTGCTTGTTTTTCTTATGATATGTCTCATATCATATAACAAAGCCATGGCGACATGTTAACAAGAATCTTGATTTTCATTGGAGGGGGTTTTTAAGTAAATTTTATTCAGGTTGAAATTAAAAAATTAGGTAAAGCAGCAGGGTGCATTTTGTCATTTAGTAATATTTCTTGTTTTTATTTTAAACAACAAAGTGTATTTATCAGCTGAAATCATGCACACGGACTTTAAATGTAAAAACTGTGAAAAGACAGTAATGATGAAAAGTAATGATGAAAAAAAAAATCACATTTCATGTCACTTAAGTTCTAGTTTGAGTTGTCACAATGCAGTTTATGAAGGGAACATAGCATTTTATTTTGTCATGTTAAAGTAAAGTAGAGAATGTGAGCTGCAGAATGAAATGAAATTTCTGAATTTTGTAAATGTTCTCGAATTAAATAAGTTATGAGTTTGGCATTAATCAGAAATCATCAACTCTCATAATATGTTTGGAATTAAGACACTATTTTACTATGTTTCCACTTTTTCAGTGCAAATTACAATCTAATGAGAGATTTTTTTTTTTTTTTTCCCACAGTGAACTGGTGTGAAATCATCAGTGGTCTGAGGGCTCCTCCTCTGGTGGCTTCATGTTACAAGTGTTCAGGCACTGAGGGGTTTTTGTTCAGGTCTACTGATGCTTTGTGTTATTGTGTTACTCTCTGGCACAGTAATACACAGCAGAGTCTTCAGGCTGCACATTCTGTCCATTTAGAGTCACTGTGTTGCTGGAAGAGTCTAAGCTGATACTGAACTTGTTCTTTAATGAATCTTTGTAGATTGAAGCGTATCCAACACGTGCACTTCCAATCCACTCCAGTCCTTTCCCTGCAGGCTGTCTGATCCAAGCTGTGTAGTCGTCATCAACAGAATAAGAGACCTGACAGGTGATGGTCAGACGTTGACCTGGCTGCACAGTCACAGAGGCTGGCTGTGTCAACTGTTCACACTTCACACCTGTTAAAAGAAGAAAATGTTTTGTTATCAGTGATTTATTTTATTATTATTATCATTTATTATCATTATTATTTGTTTTCTGTGACCTTCTCTCTGCACATGTAGAAACTCTCCTCACACTCAGTTTTCATCATGAACTCAGTCTGTGGGTCAATAGACTGAGACAGGAAATGAAATGAGCCTGCTGTATTTTTATCAGACTAGAATTTAACTTGTGCAGACTGGTATGTGATAAACACTGTGTGGATGTGATGGCACAGCTACAACAACAAATCAGTTGATATAGTCTGGTCAACAACAAAATAGGAAAATCAGGAACTTTTCACAAAAAACAAAACCAAGAGTTTGTTGTCAGGTTGTCTTTCTTACTTCATGGAAGAGCGAAGTTTTCTCATGGAAGGAAAACACTGACTTCTGAGTGGTAAAATTTTATTGTGCTCTAAAATGTGTTTGTGTGTGTTCATATTGTTGTGTCCACACACTGAACTTCACCATTTTTACTGATATATTCTGAAACTTAATGTGTACATAAAAAGGTGTGGACAAGATGAAATTAAGTGAAGTCCAGAAGTTTGAAGGAGAAATAGTTGTTGTTTATCAGCAAGTATGAGGACTGTAGGATTTTGTGTAGCTGCTCAACCACCTTCAGTCACTGTGAGTCTCCAGCACAATAATAAACAGCAGAATCTTCAGTCTTCAGACTGTTCATCTGCAGATACAGCTGCTGTCTGCTGTTCTCTGGAGATGGTGAACCGGCCTTGGACTGACTGAGAGTAGAATTTTCTGCTGCCACCACCATTCTCAATCCAGGCGATCCACTCCAGTCCTTTTCCAGGAGCCTGTCTGATCCAATTCATCCCGTAGCTGCTGAATGTGAATCCAGAGGCTGTACAGGTCAGTGTGTGGGATTCTCCAGGTCTTTTAACCACTGGTTCAGATTCTGTCAGAGTCTGACCATCAACACCTGTCAAGAGAATGAAACACATCAAGTGAAAGAGGCTGGTGAGACAAAAAAAAAAAAAAAAAACTATGTGAAAATATGTTATGTGAATATGTTGACCTGCCCAGCAGAGAGTTAACAGCAGCAGTCCTGTCCTATAGTCCATCATGTTAAACTGTGTGTCCACTGTTCTCTGTCATCCTCTCTGCAGTCAGATAAGTAGAGGTGGAAGACATCTGAGTTTTGCATTGACTCCTCCTCACAGAGAGGAGAGAGGTGGAGTGAGTTTGGCGTTTAGTTTAATGTTTGATGGAATAATTTTATTTCCCAAATGAGTTAAATTACAGTCAAAATATAATGAAGCATATTGAACAGCAGATGAGCTCAGTAATCTACAGAATTCCTCTGATCATCAGCATCCATTAGAATTTTTGAAAATGACTTTATTGTCATCTCATCGTGTCACAAAATGAATAAATGTTTTGTTCATAGTTTAGACTTTGCACACATCACTTTTCTAATGAATGGTTTATGTTTAGGTATGTGACATTTTTACATTACTCAAGCTACATAACATATTGTTGAGGAAATAAGATGAATGAAATTTCTTTTTTGAAATAAAGTTTTTTTATTCTTTCAAACTCTTCTTTCATCTTGTATCAAATCTGCTTCTGTTTCACCTGCAAGGGAAGCGGGTGGAAAAATAGTAAAAACATGCACACACGTGGAATTTCCACAGCAAGCGTTTTTATTACCACCACGCAAGCTAGAGTTACATGTTTCTTTTTTGTCTTTTCTCTTTTGTTTTTCCCTCTTGGCCCGTGGTGCGGAAAACAGCCACAACCAAAAAACCACAGATCTCAGACTTTCAAAATAAGACCTCTTTTTGGATCACGAATATTACTATATGGTGATATTAACTCTTAACCCTCAAGAATGAGATAACAATGAATACATGACTGACTTATTAACATTTTAGCTTTTTAACACTTTCAGAGATGAAGTTTCTACAATTATTTAACAGAGTTTAAACATATCCCGTGAATTACTTCTCATGACCACAATATCATTATCAGAGAATTTTTAAATCTTATCTGACAATGAATTTCTCACTTTTTTAAAGCTTGGAACAGATTATGAATTATGATGCTCGTTTCTTAACTTGTCACTTCTTGTCCAGAGCTGGCTGCACATTTCTCTTCCTGCTGCTGCAGAGAGACAAAGTGAGAGTGTAGTAACGTTACTGTTGGGAGATGACTCCTGTCGTTACACAACAGCTGCAAAAACACAAGAATAAATACACTGCTGCGTTCTCAATCATACAACCTGTTATTTGTGTCTAATTTTCAATATCACTTATTTCAGCCTGAGATCAAGTGGAATAAAGTTTATTTGTGAACTTTTCTTTCTCAAGTTTGAGAAGTCGATGAAAAGGGTGTGAACATCCAAGACTAGTTTTACTGTTGATGATTTAAATGTCGAGTGTTTTTGTTGACTGAATCTTGACTAAATTGTTTGTGGATTTCTTTCAACAAAACAAGAATAAAACATCCAGAGTTTTAGTCGACTTAAACTTGCCCAAAAATAAATTAGATGATTTTGACTAAATATGAGTGAAACTAACCTGGACGGAGAAAAACAGATACAAACACTAAACAGTCTTTAAATTTACAGAGGAAAGAGAAAATTGGCATGAACTGAAAATTAGATACACTCACACGCCTACAGCTAATTTAGAGTCACCAGTCAACCTAACGTGCATCTTTTGACTCTGGGAGGAAGCCACGCCCAGGCCCAGGATTCAAACCCAGAAGCTTCTTGCTGGGAGGTGACAGCGCCAACCACTGCGCCACCATACCACCCACTTTCAAATCAGATTAAGGTTACTGATTTATTTCATATTTATCATGAAACTGGAAATTCAGTATTAAAAAGTATGATTATATATTTGTACAACAAAACAAAAAGAACAATAAATCTCTATTTTGTTGTGTAAGAAGAGGAGGCAGAATCATATCTCCTTTCTGTCTAGAACCGGCTGCACATTTCTCTTCCTGCACCCAAAGAATCTTCCTGCTGCTGCAGAGAGACAGTGACAAAGTGTGTAAGGTTACTGCAACTGAGAGATGAGCCCTGTCGTTAATAAGCAGCTTTAAATACACACACATGAATGCAATGCAGTGTTCATATTATATGCACATTATGTAAATTAAAATATAATGTCATATTCCTAAAATGTTATACAATTTCTTTTATTTAAATATGGACAATTATTTTAGCAAAAGGAGAAATAAATTGTCTTCTGCTTTACAAGTTGCAAATTTTAAAACAGAAGTTTTATTAAATTCTGTATCATTGATTTATTTTAAAGGCTGTTGCTTAATTATGATCTTTCATTATGGTCAGATTTTGTTTTAATGTTATTGTTTTAATGATACAAAGGGGAAAGGCGTTCATTAAAAACACAACAGCAACCAAATAAGCATGATTACTGTGAATTTTGGGGTCTATCAGGAAAGATGAGGACTGTGGGATTTTGTACAGCTGCTCAACCACCTTCAGTCACTGTGAGTCTGCAGCACAATAATAAACAGCAGAATCTTCAGTCTTCAGACTGTTCATCTGCAGATACACCTGCTGTCTGCTGTTGTCTCTGGAGATGGTGAACCGGCCTTGGACTGACTGAGAGTAGTATTTTGTGCTGCCACCACTATGAACCCAGGCGATCCACTCCAGTCCTTTTCCAGGAGCCTGTCTGATCCAGGCCATGTCGAAGCTGCTGAATGAGAGTCCAGAGGCTGTACAGGTCAGTGTGTGGGATTCTCCAGGTCTTTTAACCACTGGTCCAGATTCTGTCAGAGTCTGACTATCAACACCTGTCAAGACAGAAAAAGAAAGTCATTTGCTTCTCAGTCTTTTGAAGCTTTTGATGGAAAATTAAAATCACGATCAGAGAAACTGTTGACCTGCCCAGCAGAGAGTTAACAGCAGCAGTCCTGTCCTATAGTCCATCATGTTCAACTGTGTGTCCACTGTTCTCTGTCATCCTCTCTGCAGTCAGATAAGTAGAGGTGGAAGACATCTGAGTTTTGCATTGACTCCTCCTCACAGGGAGGAGAGAATGAAGCAGTAAATCCTGAAAATGTAAAATGAATGTTTACCTTATGAGTAATAATCTTCCAGTTAAGTTGGTTGCCCTTCATTATTTCACAAAGACAGAATCATGTCAATAATTTTTTCATCATCTTCAGCAGTGATGATTAACAGGTTATTTGCATCTTCTGCTGTTGTCGAGCTGCCTCTACAGAAACACTTCCAGTCAAATAACCTCAGTGGTTGTTTTTCAGTGATAACATTTTGAGGACATCAGGGCAGATTGACCCCAGTAGGATCGAAAATTAGCAAAACTAACATAGAGAGACACACTTCACTCCCTTTTGAGTAAATAGGCCATGTTGCTATTTATGAATTGTTTATTTAAAGTTATATGTGATTTAAAGTCTTGAAATGTCTAAAATGTTGACACATGACTGACTTATGTTTTGTCTTAGTGTTACGGCTGCCTGCCAGATGCTCTTTTTTTAAGATATACTTTTTACATCGGTTCTTTTCAGTTCATTTTAATCGGATGAAGGATTTTAGTCAACAGATCTCTGGATCTTAAATTATCTGTGAAAAAAAACAAGCAAATGTTAGACAGCTCAGCTCCTAGCCTCTCTGAGATGTCCTAAGTCCACTGAAGAGCATCAGTGAATCACAGATTTTTAAAGTGAAACTGCTTTATTTGGTGTTTCTACTGGTGTTAATCCCCTGGTGTGTTTGTCAGAGAGAGGAGGAGATCTCTGGGCATAATTTGGCTGCTCGTTAAAACCTTCTGATCGTCTGGTTCATAAGTTATCAGCGAAACAACTGAAACAAGGGTTAGCAGCAGTCTCAGCTCACAACCCTTCCCTGACTTCTTGTGTCCGCCGTACAGCTTCAGTGAAACACTAACTTTAAATGTGAAACTGCATTATTCAGTGCTTTTAATGGTTATAATGACCAGGTCTGTTTGTTATGGAGAGGAGGAGACCTGTGATAATAAAGCTCCCAGTAAAAACCTCCTGAGCAACTGACACTGCAGGAATCAAAACCAGGAGAAGCTCTCGGCAATGGTGGTGAAGACAGCAACTCCCATGATCCCACATCATTTCACAACATGACTGAGAGACTCCTAGCAGCATAAGTTTAAAGACCTCCTTCAATTAAAAAGTTTTGAACCATGTTAACCCATGCCCATGATGTTTTTTTTTTTTTTTTTTTTTTTGTCACGAGTGAAATCAACAGCATGACTACGTATTTCCATCTTGAAACTGCAGTGAACCAATGCCAGTCTCATAAAAGTGGATTCAGACAGCCAGGGTTTTATACGTCATATAACTAAGGAACCAATCCTGTCAACTTGCGGGACGAGGAGCTGGAAAAATAAACCTGAAATCTTATTTGCATTCGAAAAAACCACTAACACTGTGTCAGCCACTGCCAGTTACAAGTTGACAAACAATGTTAACAAATAAAAGATGCTAACTATGCTAACTGTTCTGATACGTCTGCTAGTTGCCGATTTTGGTGCACATCAGACTCTTCATCTGCATCTGGGTCTGACTGAGGCTCAAACATGTGGCTGAGTCTCTCTGAAGTTCCCTCTGCGAACCATCTTGATATGCTCTGCTCTTTCACCTGTCAACCTAGTGGAAGTAGTGGTTGTGGGCAGGACACAAGGTCAGATCCAAAATTTCTTGGTGAGGAAGTAATAGTAGATGTGATCCAGCCCCAGTTTTACCATTTTCTTTTAAAATTACTTTTTATTTTTAAATTAAAATAATACCAGAGTATTCTTACATAGTTTAAAACAACTCCAAAGTTCCCCTCTCTCATGTGTCTCATCCCAATCCCTCAATCTCTCTCACTCTCTGTACTGACAAGGTTTTGGGTTTCTTTTGCCTCCCAACAGATTTGTAATGTATGAAACTCTGGCTGTCTGAATCTGTTCTTTTTGAGACTATAACTTTTTCGCTGCACCTTGTAGGTGTAATATTCACCATGGTGCTAACTGCTTATTTTGCTCATGATATGTCTTTTATTACAAGAAAATCAAATATGGATATGTTAACAAGAAACTTGATTTTCATTGGCAGTGCTCTAAGTTGTATGATGCATCTATCATTTATGTGTCAATGAAATTTTACTTAAAAAAAAAAACAGAAAAAAAACCAACAAAAACAAAACAGTGTAGTTATCAGCCAAAACCATGCAAATTGACTTAAAATATGAACATTGTAAAAAGATGCTTTGTGTCATTTATATTCCTTTAACTTCTCCATTGCTAAATATGTTCAAAGACTGTTTCTCTCCTCAACAGTGAACTGGTGTGAAATCATCAGTGGTCTGAGGGCTCCTCCTCTGGTGGCTTCATGTTACAAGTGTTCAGGCACTGAGGGGTTTTTGTTCAGGTCTACTGATGCTTTGTGTTATTGTGTCTCTGGCACAGTAATACACAGCAGAGTCTTCAGGCTGCACATTCTGTCCATTTAGAGTCACTGTGTTGCTGGAAGAGTCTAAGTCGATACTGAACTTGTTCTTTAGTGAATCTTTGTAGTATGTGGGGTATCCAGCAGCAGCACTGCCGATCCACTCCAGTCCTTTCCCTGCAGGCTGTCTGATCCAAGCTGTGTAGTGGTCGCCAACAGAATAAGAGACCTGACAGGTGATGGTCAGACGTTGACCTGGCTGCACAGTCACAGAGGCTGGCTGTGTCAACTGTTCACACTTCACACCTGTTAAAAGAAGAAAATGTTTTGTTATCAATGATCAAGTTAAACAGCAAAAGAAGAAATGTTGACTGTGACAAATCCAGAGAGACTCACAGGATCCAGCTGCCAACAGCAGCAGCAGAGCTACAGAAAACATGGTTGATGGTGAAAGTGAGCAGCTGTGAACTCCACTGACAGTCTGATGTGAAGTTTTTATAGCTGAGGAACAAGGAAGCTCACTGAGTTTGCATACAATCAAACATATGAAGCATCAGTGTTGGTCCAACTGGAGCCAATAGAAGAGTCTGTTCAGTGTTATTATATCTGCAGAGTGAAAATGTGTCTGGAAATCTCCTGTGTTTTACATATGATATTTTGATTTCATTACACACTCAACTGTGACTGAAAATGTCTCTACATTTACAGAAAAGAGCAGAGGACAATGAAATGTTGTTTAATTAATTTAATTCAACATTTTAGCAGAAACTCAAATGAAGTCATCAGTCAAACATTTTCATTCAATCTACAATGTCAAAAAGTTTCATGTTTTTATGTACAAACATGTAAAACCTTTTACTTCAGAGTTAGTCTTTGTCTCTGATGAATGAGATAAACTGCTGTAACTGTCTCATCACAGAGACAGAGGAGAGAAAACAAAGGCTTTAACTGTCCTCTACTTTTTCTCCTTGTTTCAGTGTGTTTTATCGTGTGTGTATTCATGAGAAAGACAAATACTGCCTGATGAGTAGATGAAAAGAACTTTTCTAAAGACACATTTTCAGTCATGATGAAACAGTTTTGAAAGGAGCTGCCATACACAGCAGAGGTTCTGCCTGTGCTCATTCAGAGCTTTCTCTGGCCTCTTGAATCCAGTGAATATTGCAGTGTGTAGTTAGAAATTATAAGACTGAGTGGACATGAAAATGTTTCTTTTCTTGGATTCTTGAAAAAGAAGATGAAACTTTTATCTTATTTATTTATTGTATTTGTTCCATACTGTCGATAATCTGAATTTACTTTATTTTGTTTATTTTGATTTTGTGAAGTGTTTGTGTTCATCCAAGGGCAGACTGAGGCAAAAAAGTGGCCCAGGAATCTCCCCCTGGTCAGCCCACTCTCTGGACAACACATTTTGTCAGGGGTGGGGTCCTCACCTCACCTGAAGCCTTGATGACAACAAAGACATGTCTGGGATTTAAATGTTTACACATCGCTGATGCAATGAAATTGGACAATTTGCTGGATCCAGGAAGACACACATGGAACACAATAGTACTGTCTCTACCCCAAATCAAGAGGGCAACAAAACTACATTTGAATAGAAATTGTATTGGAAAAGATACGACAGGGTCATTTCAAACAGACAGTAGCTCCAGCAGGTTGAGAAACACAGGGCCAGATTTATCTTTTTAGGTGTTTTTGTTTCAATGAACCTGGAAACAAGATGTGACCTTCTGTTGGTCTCTAAGTTAATCAAACAAAAACCAGTCAGCCATGTCTCACATGTTTCTGATTCAGACATTCATCTCAATCAGGATGTGTATGGATGTAGTATTTGTGTCATTTGTACCTGTTATTCTGTTAATTTGTTCTCATGGCTCATGATTTCATCAACCACATTGCTGCGCTGTGATCATTTGACTTTTTTTTAATTGATGTGTTCAATGGTTCATGTTCCTTAATGGTGATTCTTCTCAGGGCCAGTTTCCATAATTTCACAAACATCAACAATTATAAATCATCAATAATTATAAATACAATAAGAAAGTATAAGTCTTCCTCAGGATCTATTAACATTATTAAGATGAGGACTGAAGGATTTTGTACAGCTGCACAACCACCTTCAGTCACTGTGAGTCTCGAGCACAATAATAAACAGCAGAATCTTCAGTCTTCAGACTGTTCATCTGCAAATACACCTGCTGTCTGCTGTTGTCTCTGGAGATGGTGAACCGGCCTTGGACTGACTGAGAGTAGTATTTGCTGCCACCACCATTGCTGATAGTGGCAACCCACTCCAGTCCTTTTCCAGGAGCCTGTCTGACCCAGGACATGTAGTAGTCACTGAATGTGAATCCAGAGGCTGTACAGGTCAGTGTGTGGGATTCTCCAGGTCTTTTAACCACTGGTTCAGATTCTGTCAGAGTCTGACCATCAACACCTGTCAAACAAAAGCAGAAATGCATGTCATGTGTTGCACGACCATAAATTAAAATAAGTCTTATCAAGATCAGAGAAACTGTTGACCTGCCCAGCAGAGAGTGAACAGCAGCAGTCCTGTCCTATAGTCCATCATGTTCAACTGTGTGTCCACTGTTCTCTGTCATCCTCTCTGCAGTCAGATAAGTAGAGGTGGAAGACATCTGAGTTTTGCATTGACTCCTCCTCACAGGGAGGAGAGAGGTGGAGTGGACTGTGATTTCACTTCATGTTTGGTTTAACTTTATCATAAATATTGAGGAGGATTTGGAGATGATAACTTTGAAGTTTGTCTTTCATGTTTAAGTCTAATTAGTTTAACAGACTGTGTTCTCCTCAGTGCCTCTACACTACAATATAAAATCCCCTGGTGTTTATTGGCGATAGGACTCAAGTCACTGTCATGATAGTGAAAACACAGAGCAGTGTTGCAGTAGTTCAGGCCGAGCACTGAAGCTGTGTCTGAATCAGCTGATTGACATCAGCTGTTTTATTCCTGCTCCACAATCACTGTCTTATTCACAGCTGTGTGTCCATCAGCAGACCATCTCCATGCAGGTGAACAGAGAGGACATTATTACCTGACACTTCCCACTGTTCCTCTGCTCAGACATTCATCACATGTTGGTGTTGCTGCACTGATTCTTTCAGAGCTCGAAACTCGAATGCAAACAGCTCATTTATAAATTTACTTTTGAATCAAGATGTTTCTCATTAGGAATTTTTTTGTTCCAAGATGAAAAAACAACCAAATAATCAGGTTTCAAAGCAAATAGTCTCTGTCCAGTCTCCAGTGTTTACATCAGTGTTTTTAGTCCTTTTCTATCAGTCTGCGACACAAATGTAGAGATGGAAGAGAAACTCACCACATCTCACACATCTCTGGAAATAGATCATCATTTTAAATATTGATTACAACTGTGTTTTGTGCTGTTCATGTTATTCATCATAACATCTTTAATTCATTCTGCTCAGCAGTATTTGATGGACTTTCCATTTACTGGATATATCATGAATAGATGTCAAATAATGTAAATTCTTAACAGCAGCTGTTCAAGCACAATATTGAGAACATTAGTAACTGTTACTGTTGTTGAAGCAGCACAAGTTCACTGCAATGAGAATCAGGAAGTCACAAAGCACAACATCAGCTGTTGTTTTAACAGTGGGCAGCATGTGTCTGTGTTTGGAGTCAAACTCCTTCTCCTTATGTTCTACTGCCCCCTGTAGGTCTCTGTAAAACATTTCTGTAGAGTTTTTGTAAAGCCTCTCTGCTCACTTTAACCAGTGTGTGTATCTGACACAGTGATACACAGCAGAGTCCTCTGGCTTCAGGTTGGACAGTCTCAGATACACCATGCTGTTGCTGTTATCACTGGTGATTTCTATCCTTCCTTGCACACTGCTGGCATAGACAGTTTTACTTGCATCATTGTATATTAGCCCAATCCAATCCAGTCCTTTTCCTGCAGGTTGTCTGATCCAGTTCATACTACAGCAGCTAAATGTGAATCCAGATCCTCTGCAGGAGAGACTGAGAGTCTCCCCAGGCCTTTTCACTACTGAACTGGAGGGAATGGACTCCATACTCTGACCTGTACAACCTGATGAGATGAAAGGAGAGAGGAAGCACAGAGGGAAGTGAGACAGTCATCTCTGAAGGTTTCTGCTATCACTGACTGACCATCAGTCAGTGTTGTCTGATAAAAGATGACACATCAAGAAGCAGGAGAACTCACAGGACAGAGAGAGAGCGACCAGCAGAAGAGTGAGTGTGTTCATCATCCTGAGGCTGGAGATGTGACCTCTGATGCTCCACACAAACTACAAGAGCAGTCAGCAGGACACAAGTACACTGCACACACTGAGGATTTGCATCAGGACATCATGGGGAGGGAGGGGCTCATGTACAGGAAGTCTCTTCTGCTTTCATTGAATCATATCAGTCACTGTGTGTTTCTTTTAATGCGAGTGATTAATCATCAGTGTTGAATTCTATATCTCTGATGATAAAAAACAAAAACATGACATTTTAGATATCACTTTATTATCGTCATTAACATCATCGTGAAATTAAATAATTTAGATTTTCTGACCTTGTTGTTATTCACATTTCATTTTTAAAGGAAGGATTTGACACTAAAAAGAAATCATAACTTTAAACAGAACAACTTTATTGTTGGACAGTCAGTGTTTGACTTGTGGCCTCATCAGGGTCACAAAACATATTAAAAGCAACAGTGAAATAGGGTAAATAATGTTCAGGAGTCGTTCCTCCAAGTCAGTTGCTTTAAAGTTTGTCTGACGAGCCCATGAGTTGTCTGTGCAGCAGGTTATTACAATGTTACGTCATCTCTCATCGCTCCCTATGAGAACAGCAGGCACCACATGAGCTAAATAATCAACAGCTCAACATCATCTACTTACATGTTTGAAATTTGCTTTATTGTCACCTCACCATGTCAGAAAATTAACCAATGTTTTGATTATAATTTGGGTTGTACACAAATCACTGTTTTTATTTATATCCTGATCCAGCCAAGCTTGTTATCTAGTGAGAGAATTTCTCTAATTAAAAGTTACACTAAGATAAGAGAAGAAATATTAGCAAAACTAATAGGCCTGGTGAACATGGGTCTTGCGATGAGTGGGCAACATGGGTCCATAGCACCGCCTAGAAAATTTCAGTGAGGCACTACTCACTCTGTGTTTCACCTACATGAAATTCAGTCGGCACATATAACAATGAAATGAGCTGCTGTCACTGTGTCATCACAGAAACAGAGAAAAACAAGACTTTAACTGCCCTCTACAGGTTTGAAGTGGACCTACAATATGGTTTAGAGAGAGGCCTGAAAACAGAAGTTGAACAAGATGTTGTTTAGTTTTGCTCTTTGCTTTGGTGCGATTGACCAGTTTTTCACATGTGTATATTCATGAGACAGAGGCAGTAAGTTTGCCTGATGCATGATTGAAAAGAACATTTATAAAGTACAAGCAGATTTCAGTGTCGCCTTGTAGTGACAGAGGAGACAGAAACTTGACACTTACTGCTCTCTAGTGTTTATATCAAGGAAACATTCAGTTTTACCCTCATATTGGGACAGTTTAGATTCCTCATAGTTATAACTGTAACTATGTAGAAATGTGGTTACTTGCTTGCTATTATTTTAATTCTTACTCAGTGAGTTCAGTAACCAGATTGCTGTGTTGTGACTGATGCTTTTTTTTCCTTTTTAGACTCATGTGTAATAGTTAATGGTCATTAATGATGATCCTTCACGGGGCAAGTTTGCACAGTTTCACTAATAACAACAACAACTGATATAAATGAATGGCTGTATCATTTTCTTCAAAAATGTGAAATAAGAAAATGTGAAATCATTGTTGTAATAATGAGGACTGTAGGATTTTGTACAGCTGCTCAACCACCTTCAGTCACTGTGAGTCTCGAGCACAATAATAAACAGCAGAATCTTCAGTCTTCAGACTGTTCATCTGCAGATACAGCTGCTGTCTGCTGTTGTCTCTGGAGATGGTGAACCGGCCTTGGACTGACTGAGAGTAGTATTTGCTGCTGCCACTATAGATATAAGCGATCCACTCCAGTCCTTTTCCAGGAGCCTGTCTGATCCAGTTCATCCCGTAGCTGCTGAATGTGAATCCAGAGGCTGTACAGGTCAGTGTGTGGGATTCTCCAGGTCTTTTAACCACTGGTTCAGATTCTGTCAGAGTCTGACCATCAACACCTGTCAAGACAAAAGAGAAATTCATCATTTGCCATAACGTGACCTCTTGAAGACAATTTCAACTCAGCATCAGAGAAACTGTTGACCTGCCCAGCAGAGAGTTAACAGCAGCAGTCCTGTCCTATAGTCCATCATGTTCAACTGTGTGTCCACTGTTCTCTGTCATCCTCCTGCAGTCAGATAAGTAGAGGTGGAAGACATCTGAGTTTTGCATTGACTCCTCCTCACAGGGAGGAGAGAACTTGATCAGAATAATTTACTGAGCAGATACATTTTGTGATCTGAATTTCAATTGTTTAAAAACTGTATCTCAGTTTATTAATGTTATTCAGGAGCTTCATTCACGAGAAAAATCCAGACTGACAAACAAACTTCAGACTGTCAGTGAAAGCACCATTTTGTGTAGTTTGTAACATGAACCATGAAATAGGCTGAAGACTATTGATTCAATAACTATGACAGTTGTGATTGTTGCAGTTTTTGTTCAGGTCTACTGATGCTTTGTGTTATTGTGTTACTCTCTGGTACAGTAATACACAGCAGAGTCTTCAGGCTGCACATTCTGTCCATTTACAGTCACTGTGTTGCTGGAAGAGTCTAAGCTGATACTGAACTTGTTTTTTCATGAATCTTTATAGTATGTTGTTGATCCAATAGCGCTTGTAACTGACAGCAGGATATCAAGTCTTTATAGCAGACTGTGGGGAAGTTCACTTTGCATTGAGAAGGACACTGACAGGATATAAAAGAAGGATGGACTGTTTTCACACAATTATCGAGACTCACATTTGTCTCCTAAGTAAAAGAGAAGAAAATGTATTTCTGTGCAGATACCTGTGAGAGTGGTTGAACTCTTCTCATCTAACTCTTGGCACATACAAATTACCATTAGCACTGTCGCCCGCTTCGGCCTATCTGCCTTTTGCGTCCTGTGTTTTATTGTGTGTGTGTGTGGACAATAGATGTTAATTGGTGGGGGGGGTTTACATGTGTGTATATTTTGTTGTGTGTGTCCACTCGCCCTATGTGAGCGTCCACATGTAATTGTTAAGTTTAGATGATTGTTTATTTGACTTTGTTTTGTTTTGTGGGAATTTAATTTGCCTGCAACTTGCAATTAATAATTTTGGTTGCCTGTATTAATTGTACGTTTATTGTTGCTACTTTGAGCAGGTTGCAGATCATTTTTGTCTTTCCAATTATGATTCAGTTTGTTTTGTATTGATTTGTTTATTTATCCAGTTTAGTTATTTCCTTTTTTTGTGTAGTTAGGAGGTTTTAATTTTGTTTATATATATTTGTTTTGTTGTTTCTATACCTTCAGTTGTGTTTGTGTCCTTTCAGAGGTCGAGACTACGGTGGTGGATGCGGTGTCTCCTCCGTGTGTGTGTGTGTGTGTGTGTGTGTGTGTGTGTGTGTGTGTGTGTGTGTGGGTCACAAGTGTTTGGGGAGACTTTCCTGAGACCCCTCTTACCCCTTGGACCCATCTCCCTACTGGTAGGCCTCCACCCTGACTGGTCTCCGTTCTTTCCCTTGCAACATCAGTGTGGATGCCATTTGATCCCTTTTATTATTTGATATGTTTAATAAAGTAATTTTGTAAATGTACCTCGTCTCTGCCCCGTTGTATGACAGATCTGAGTGATTTGACCTACTAATTATTCCACATCATTTACAGACATCATTCATTTGTATGAATGTGTTGTATTTGTAGTTTGTTTTCAGAAGCCACATTGTTCCACTGTCTTTAATCCTTTTATGAACAAATTCTCTTCTTTTGTGTTTAATGTTTAGACGTATGATGTTTGACATATGTTTTCAAGGAATTTGTATAGTTCAGGGACCATTGTAAATTCATTAAAAATAGATATGTAAAGCAGAATATACAAGATAAAACATAAAATTGTTGACAGAAATAAATGATAAAAAATCAAATATTTAAGTAACAAAAAGTAAAAGAACATAATGTGTAGGCTCTACCAGTCAAGATGATCAGGGCTGCAGGATTTTGTGCAGCTGCTCAACCACCTTCAGTCACTGTGAGTCTCGAGCACAATAATAAACAGCAGAATCTTCAGTCTTCAGACTGTTCATCTGCAGATACAGCTGCTGTCTGCTGTTGTCTCTGGAGATGGTGAACCGGCCTTGGACTGACTGAGAGTAGTATTTGCCACTACCACTACCACTGGTAATATATGCAATCCACTCCAGTCCTTTTCCAGGAGCCTGTCTGACCCAAGCCAGATACTGATCACTGAATGTGAATCCAGATGCTGTACAGGTCAGTTTGTGGGATTCTCCAGATCTTTTAACCACTGGTTCAGATTCTGTCAGAGTCTGACCATCAACACCTGTCAAGAGAATAATAAACATGAAGTGAAAGAGGCTGTTGAGACCATAGACTGTATATGGTTGAGAAAAATAAAAACCATGTAAAAAAATGTTCTGTGAATATTTTCACCTGCCCAGCAGAGAGTTAACAGCAGCAGTCCTGTCCTATAGTCCATCATGTTCAACTGTGTGTCCACTGTTCTCTGTCATCCTCTCTGCAGTCAGATAAGTAGAGGTGGAAGACATCTGAGTTTTGCATTGACTCCTCCTCACAGGGAGGAGAGAATTTAAATTTAAATTTAAATTCACCTTCATTTTTGACGACTTTGAACTAAGACGGTTACAATAAAAGTTTAGATTTTGATTAAAACATAAGATATTACTTAAATCTTTGAGTCTGTGCTGCATTGTCTGCTGAGGTTGAATTTTGTGCAGCATTTTTTTATTTTTATTTTTAATTGTTTGTTTGTTTGTTTGTTTGTTTGTTTGTTTGTTTGTTTGTTTTTTTAAATTTGTTTTCCCCAAAACTCTGAAATTATGAATGTCAGTTTTTGGAAATAAAGCAGGAATAGTTTTTTGTTCAATGTTACTAACATGACACAAAATCTTTGAGAAATAATAGCTGATGTGAGATATGACATTCCTGGCTGAAGTCTACAAAGTAAATTTGAATCTGTTCTCATCTTTCACCGTGTGCAGGCTGGCAGGAGACTGTTGTGGATGGAGGCTTTATGTTATGTGTAAAATATAAATGATTCATTGTTTCATACAAATCATCATCATGGATAATAAAAAACACCAAACTCAGCTGCAACAAATGCAATACAGATAAACTGAATGTTCCCAGTGGTTGTAGTAAATAGAGGAAGTAGTTTTTGTATGACTCTGCTGTCACTGTCTCTCACTGTGTCTCTGGCACAGTAATACACTGCTGTGTCCTCAGTCTTCAGACTGTTCATCTGGAGATAGACTTTACTGCTGGAGTCATCTCTGGAGATGGTGAATCTGCCCTGGACTGACTGGGAGTAATAGATAGGAGTACTAGATGTGTGTACCAAAGCGATCCACTCCAGTCCTTTACCACGAGCCTGTCTGATCCAGTTCCAGACTGAGCCTCCAAAATTAAACCCAGATGTTGAGCAGGTGAGTCTGTGGGATTCTCCAGGTCTTTTAACTGCTGCTTCAGACTCTGTTATGGTCTGACTTTCAGCACCGATCCAAACAGACAGAACAACCACCAACAGTGTGAGCTTTCTGTCAGCCATGTTGACAGTTTGCTTAGTAAGTTTTCAAATCCATGAATCCTCTTTAAATGTGATGTCAACTGAATCCCTGTGAGAATTTGTTTCCAGGAAACTCCTCCTACGTCACGTTCTGCTTTCACAGTCAAATTCAAGACTCACAGCAACACAAAATATAACAGCATTTAAACAAATGACACATTCTAGTTTAAATCATCTGTACCTCCATGACTACAAAGAACTGTGGAGAAAAAATAGAAAATATAATAATTATTTTTGACACGTCTTCAATGAAGGGTCCTGAAGTGTCTGTTTTCTGTTAAAACTAAAACGCCTCAAACGTCTCACATAATGACTTTATTTCTGTTTACTTTTTTTATTACTGTTGAAATTCTAAGATCAAGAAAACAATTTCACACTTGATTGTAATTGTAAGATTAATTTATTCCTTTGTGTGTTTGTTTGTAGATCTGATTGTGTAACTGAAAACACCAGTGAAGAAAGAGCAAGATAATGAAGACTTTAAATTTCTCAAGGTTTCAATATTCAAACTGTGTTTGAAGCCACAGACACACAGAGAAACTCTGAACCCTGAGAGGAAATGAACTGAAACTGTGTGATGATACAGAAAACTAACTGCTGTAGTGAACAGGAACATTTCTGCTGCTTATCTGTCACATGAAGTCTGTGAAATTGTTCTTTTTTTGTCAAACTGACAACAAGTAAACAGGACAGTGTAACACTTGGACAGTCACTGTCAGCAAGTGTAACCTCCATTTATTCTCCCACTGCAAACTAAACAAAGTGAAAACACTAAATCTCAGATAGGACAATTAGCAAAAACATCTAAGAACACAAATTCTCTTCATTGTTGCCCACTGTTGATCTTGGACAGTTACAATATAAAGCATGTTGAGATGTTCCAGTCAAAGGAATTTCAAGATGTTGAAGCTTTTTGCAGCCGACTCTGAATCTTTGACAAACAATGACTGAACATGAAACTGCAGAAACTAGTGGGAAGGTACTGAGGCAGTTTTTCTCAGTGAACTGGTGTGAAATCATCAGTGGTCTGAGGGCTCCTCCTCTGGTGGCTTCATGTTACAAGTGCTCAAGCACTGAGGGAGTTATTGTGTGCACTGTAAAAAATGTCCATAGAAATTACGGTAAAAAACTGTCAAATAGCAACAGTAAAATACCGTAAAATCAAAAATAGTATATCACTGTAGTAAATACATTGAATTACCGTAAATCTAGAAACAGTAAATAACTTTAAATTTTACGGTCTTACTGAGTAGAAAATATGGAATTTTACTGTGAATGTTATAAAAAGTTTGCAAAATTCATGGTAAAATACCGTAATGTCATGATATATGGTTTTGGGAAGACTGGGCAGACTGTTAACGGTACTTGGTCGTGTTAGCTAGCGGTTTTGTTGACAGGTAACTTCGCCGTTGGTTCATTCACTCAGGTGCGTTCATTTTTCAAATTCAAAAGGACTTTATCGGAATAAACGTTTAAAAAACAATGTTGCCAAAGCTCCAAAATGTCATTCGCCCAAATATTCGGCCAGAACATAATAAGAGTGATATGAAAATTAACATAGCGCTGCCCATTGGGATTGTTGTAATAAACCTGGTTTGGATTTAAGATGGTAGAGCGCCCACACACAGAGACTTTAAACTGTGCACACACACACAAATGAAGGAGGAGAAGAGGGAGTAACGGGAAATAATAATCTTTAGTTATATAAAATTTATGCAACAGAGCCTTACACCAGGATTTTGGGACCCGTCTGAGCCCTATTTCCCCATGTCTGTCACCTACACGGGCCTAAAAGGTGTCTGGTATGGGCAACCGCCAATCTCAATAGCTGCACACAGGAGTAGCACACATGGACCTCTCCCTCTGAGGGCACTGCACTGCAGCTCACTCTCAAAGCATCCCCACAAGGGAAACACCACACTGCACTACACTGCAAACTGAATGAATGGTCCTCTCACAGGCGTCAACAGCTCACTCCGCGGCGCCCTCCGTCCCCATGTAAAGGCCCTGGCTGCGTCTTAAATTCTACACAAATAGGCTTTACACTACAAAAGAAGGACAAATTCATAAATCCTAGAATCACTTAACTTCCCCAGGGGTCAAGATCCTCCACAAACTGGGAAGCAGACAAAAAGGCGCTCCTATTATCCCCCACGATCACTAGCTCCCCCTGCCTGAAACGGGAACCGGTCCCTAATGCCCGCTGCCTCTCTTCACTTCCAGCAGCCTTAAACGGCATGCGAACGACACCCGCCCGCCCGCAATGAGTGCAAAGTAGGGCAAGCTCAGCTGGGCCTCAGCCCTGTGCCATCCATCGAGATCCGCTTTCCACAACACACACAACTCTCCAAAAAAAACTTCAACAATCTTGTAGCCCAGCAGTTATCAGAGCTCCCCCTCAGATCATCTTTATCTGGGATACTATTGTATTAATGACTTGTTGTACACTAACATTCAGTGTTAGTAATTAATAAATGATTCGAACGTAATGTTGTGGCATTACTGTACATTTCATTATTTGTTTGTTATGAAACAGACAGAGCAAAAGAGCATATTACATGAAAAGTGTTCAAATTACTGATATCTTAAGCACTTCAGCTAAATGTAAAGCTAAACTCACATTACATTTATTGTCCGGCAAGTACAGAGGAGCAGGTGATGGACAGGTGATGATGATGAACTGGTAGCAGCCAGCCCGGCTGTGGAAGGTAAGCGAGATACAGAGGTAATGGACATCAAAATATTTTTTGGTTAAAAAATAATTCATAATGCAAGACATAATGCAGCGCCTCAACACCCGCTGTCAACAGCTGTTCTTTGTGTTCTTTGACATCTTGTTAGTTCTTACATTGATTACTTGAGTTTCTGTACTTTTTCTTTTAACTGAAAACTCTAAACAATCTTCATCCATCAGCACATCTTCTTCACAGTCTTAAACAGACTCTGCCACTCTGGTTGCAGTCTGTCCTGTCTGCTCCGGTTTTCCGTCGCTCATTTGCAAGGCAAGTCGATCATATCATGTCACCGCGTGACAACGCCCTCTATTTTGTGCAGGCGCGACTGAGAAGGCCTCAGGTCTCACACACAGAGGTTGTGGAAGAAGAGGAAGAGGGGTCGCAGCTCAATATGAGCTCAGTAAAACCGGTCTACCGAGCAGCTGCCGCTCACCGTGAGAATCGACAGATGCAGTTAAAAATGGATCATTTTGCATGTAACTACAGACCTATGATAACCTTCAATAACATTTTAGCCCCCTGCCCAGTTTTAATAAGAGTTAGCTTCACCGATCCTGATTCAGTTCCGGCCTACGAGCTGCCAAATAACGAAGTTATTAAGATTAAATAAATAAGTACACACCATATTCAAAAATATACTAATTCACTTCACTTGTAGTTTCTTCACTTCTGTTGTCCCATCAGCTCCGGTCCCGGACCACATCTAAAGTAAGTTAATTACAGGACGGATTTCTTCCCGGGTCCGGTTCATGTCTATATCACAACATTAAAAGAAAGCAATTAATATTCACGGACCTGCTGGTTTGTTTGGTAAAGGTAGACTGGAGTTGACTGGGATTTGAAGTAGCTGTTAGAGACTCATCACACTTGTGGTTTTGAGTCATAGTCTTTTCTAGTTTACTTTTTTTAATCTTTCTGAAACTACATGTTTCATTCATACTAAATGTTATTTCTACCTAACACTTATTTAATTTGGTGAATTTGTTCTCAAAAGTAGGAAGTAGGGCCTTTTGGGAAATCCTAATCTGACCAATGAGCTTGGTCTGTGTCATTTCTGATAACTGACGTGACTGGATGTGAAGTTTTTTCAAGCTTTTATCAAGAAGCGAGTTCTTCAGTTGGACGGTGCAGTGAACAGCTTCATGTTAAACCTGTGTGTTAAACGCGGCTCCAGTCCAAGTCCAGTGAAAGCAACCACTGAATACACAACAAAAACAAAACTGGGAAAGATTCAACAAAAACAAACCAGCCACAACCATTAGCCCACGCTAACATTACAGTGAGATGCTCCACAGCAATGCTAGTGAACCTGTTAGCGATAGCACACATTCATAATACTGTTACCAAACATCTTGGCATTTATAGGTCAAATATAGTTTTTTTAAATTTTCATTTTGTACAGACACCAAAGCACACACTGAAATTAAACAGACACAACATACAATGTAAAAGAACATTTGAGATCAGGCTGTTGAAAAAAACAAATACACAACAAATACTTTATTTTCATTTTTAATTTACTTTTATTTTTATCAAATTAATATTTCATCAATACATATAATATAATGTAATACATACAGAAAAATATTCTTTCTCTTCCTTTACATTCACACTTAAGGGCAATTTAGAGTCATCAATTAACCTAACGTTCATGTCTTTGGACTGTGGGAGGAAGCCGGAGAACCCGGAGGGAACCCACGCAGACACGGGGAGAACATGCAAACTCCACACAGAAAGGCCCCAGGGAGTCGAACCCAGGACCTTCTTGCTGTGAGGCCACAGCGCTAAGCACTGCACCACCGTGCTGCCCGCTTATTGCTTATTTTTATTTATCTAACTGTGAAATATTTACAGTGTTAATTCCCCAGAGAGCAAGCCGTCTACCTGAAACTGAATTACAATTTTTGGCGACTGTGGCAAGGAAAAACTCCCTTTAAGAGGAAGGAACCTTGGGAGGAACCGGGCTCTCTGGGTGGGGGGGGGGGCCCTTCCTCCTGAGGGCTGGCGCTCCTTCTGGTCCTCCTCCGCTCCTGATCCATCCACCCCAGGCTGTGGTCTTTATCCATCTTCTTCTGTGTCTGCATCTCCTGCTCAGCCTCACTCTTCACTGAAAGAGAAAGAAAAAGAGAATGAAACAGAGGGGGGGGTACTTACCTTTTGATGCCTCGTCCCGTGGTTGTTCCTCTGGACTTGCTGTCTTCAGGAGCCAGGTGCCTGCTGATGGTTTCCACTCAGGCTTCTTCAGGAGCGTCCTGCCGTCTAGAACTGAGAATAAATCCAGGTGTTTTTCTGTGTTTTCTCAGCTGTAATTAGTGTGAAATGTACAGAAGAGCAGTGTTGGTGCTGAGTCTCTCTCTGCCACATCCTCTCCATGATGTGTCTGACTTCAGTGGACATGTGGCAGAGCTCAACTCTTACTTGTCTTCTGTAGAACAGGATGTAGGCGGTTCTTCGTCGCCGGTCACACACGGTGGCGCCGCTGGTTTCAGTTACCGCTGCATCGTTGTAGGTGAACCAGCGGTCGGTCGGGTCTATCTGGCCCACATCTGGATCCACCCCGTCGCAGATGTAGTGTCCTAGCAGGAGCAGAAGAAGCGTTATATGGGCTGTGTTGGATGTTATGAAGGTCGTCTGACTTTAACTGATAGCAGCGATTCAGTGAACATCATTGTTACTTAGACTCAGTGTGACATTAAGGAGAATCATGGATCATCTTACCTCTCGTTGCTGTGGCGCCGATATGGCTGATGGTGCTAACCAAACTGTAGCAGCCACCACCCTGAGAGGGAACACAGTGGATCAGAGTTAGTCTACGCACAGTCCAAACATCTACTTCTATCAGCCCCAGTCTGGTGATTTTGTTTGTTATCAAATCTCTGAGTTTTTCTTTACCTGGTTGGAGGGCACCACCAGCTCTCTGGAGAGGACGACGGGGTTGTGGTCTTTAATTAGCTGGAGAGTTGGAGTAAACCTGAAGCGCTTCAGGTGTAAGACCAGCACTCTGTAGACAGCAGGGGACAGAGGAAAAACTGAAATGTGGCGTTACAAATTCTTACGATTGGTATTTCTCCTAATCAATACTTCACAGTTTGTCCTTAGAGTCAGTGGAGGCCAGTTTGATACCAGTGGGTGAACCAGTATCATCTCTGTGCACTGTGGTCAGGAGGTTGTTCATGTGTGATGGATCTGATGTCTCTCACCTTGGCAGATTGATAAATGAGGAGCGCTGGCCTGACCTGGTTGCTCCGCACTCGCAGGTGTACTCCAACTCCGTCTCCTGCAGAACAACACAAAACCAACACGCTGTCACTTCTTCTACATGCACGACGACAAACAGCTACACATCCACACACACTGACACAGGTAGTGATGGTGTGATTGAACTGTGTCAGAGTTTTCTGCATCATATCATCACATGATATCAGTGGGTGTGATGTGATTGAATGAGGACAGGTGTTTCTTACCATCAGGTAACATTCCAGCAGTCGTTGTACTGTTTCTGCTCCAGGTACCAGGTGCAGGGAGAGGTTTGTGAAATCCTCCTCTCTGCTGGATTCTGCATGGCAACTACACATTGAACAGATAACACAGTTGTAATACAGCTGCAGAGGTGACGATGAGGCTACTGCGTAGTGTTCAACACTTGACTTCTCTGCTGTGAAGCTGAAGGTGTGTAACTGTGTGGCTTTACCTCTTGCACTTCCTGGTGTTTAGCATCTTGAACACCAGGTGATCCTCCACCGGACAGCTGTAGGTCCTGTCTATGCTGGGAGCCAGCACCTGCAGCTGTAGGCCCAAACACCTCACCTGTTGTAGCACGGCCGTGAGGAACTCGTGAGCGTCCTGTAGTTATACAAGCACACAGTTGCACAGAGAGGTTTAAGCACAGAGGAGAAACTATCAGGAAGCTGTGAAACCACAAACCTTAAAACCTGCTTACTCACTTTCTGGTGGAGGTCTTCAAATTCTTGGTTCCACAGAGAAACCGCCTTCTTGAATGTGGAGAGAAGACGGGTTTTGTGACGAACATCAGTGGAGAAGTGAGACCCACTGATGTCTGTTAATGATCTGGAGAGAGAGAGAGAGGGAGAGAGAGAGAGGGAGGGAGGGGTGGTTAGAGACTCTGTCTGTGATATGAAACATTGTGGTGTTCAGGAATCAAGTGAAGGATGAAATGAGTGCTTGTGTCTGAGGGGTGCTGTACCTCATGATTGCACCTTCGGGGATCAGACTCCAAACCTGCTCCTGTTGGCTGATGTCTCTGACGAAGTCCTCCAGTGTCAGGAGGCTCTGCAGGCAGGAGTTGATGTAGCAGAACTGTGCTGGGTTGGGGAACCTGACACACAAACAGAACAAGTCATTTTCTCCCTGCAGCTGTTTGTCTCTTTGATTCTCCACAACCTTTTTTCTGGTGTTTGTGGATATGCAGATGTTCTTACCCAAGACAGTGGATCTGCTGCTGTCTGAGGGTCTTGTTGTTGGTCACAGGCACTTTTTTCTTCTTCTTCTTGGGCTGGTCTTCAGGAACGCTGTCGTCTTTTGGCCGTCCTTCCTTCTCACTTTGGTCTTTAAGCTCCACCACCTTGTCGCGCTGAGGGGTGGAGTGGCACTCCTCCTTCGGGGGCTGTTCTTCTGGGGAGGGTGCAACCTTACATCTCTTCTGTTGGGGTAAAGGAGTACTGAGGTTAAATCATACAAAGAAACGCTCATCAATTATGAAATATCTGGTTGACACTGAGAGCTGCACTTTGTGTCAAACATACGTACCTTCCAAAAATGCCACCACCGAGGCTTCTTCGCAGTCTTCCTCGGGGTTTTGTCATCGGAGGTGGAGACGCTGGTGACAAAGAGGAACATTTGTTATCTCACTGGGAACTCACTGATTGGCTGGAGAGAAAACTTAAAGAGATAAATCAGCTTCTAGTCACTGGTAAAGAGCAAATACAGCCTTGTATTAACACTAACAGGATAAAAGTTTGAATTCCACAGACTCATCAGATTCTCTGAGACACTTAAAGTCCCAGCTAACAAAGAGGCTGAAGGATTAAATCTCATGTGTCTTTACCTTTGCTTCTCTTTTTTATCTGGATTTTTCTTTGTCTGTGTGGAAGAAACAAAAAACAAAAAGAAGCAATAATTAGAAACTGTGTCAAATATCATTGATAATATTTACAACAAGTTCAGATATGAGTCTTAAAAAATACTGAAATGTGTTTGATATGAAGCCATGACACTGCCAAACATACCAAGGGGCGACCGAAGAGTCGATATATCCAAGGGGTCGTGTCTCCTTTCTTCTTGGTGACAGCCGGAGCGTCGGGGGCGCCGACACTGGTGAAGAAGAGAAACACAGTTGGTATCATGAGGCGATTATTATTGCTCCTATACAAACAATACAAAATCATCCCCCAGAGTGAATAAGGAAGCTGATGGACCTGAACATGGAGATGAAGAAATAGTCAGGAAAACAGTCTGATAATAGTTATGAGCTTTCTTACCTCTCATCTGCCACCAGTTGGATAACAGCTGTTGATTTCTGTAGAGAGAAAGGAAAAATAAATGAGATTAAAATGACTGGAAACATGATGTATCTTCACAGCTGATATAAAGTGGCTTCACAGACAGTTTCTCCTAAACACTGTGAACTGTGAAGTGGACACAGTTCCACTTTTTACCGTCCACAGGGTCGAATCCACAGCGGAGAAATGACAGAGAATGTGTGCTGTATCTAGAAAACAAACCTTTCCGCTACAGGAAAACAGACGAAACATCTTGATGAGTCTTGTCGAAGTGTAACTTGGACTGAGAGTAAAGAGCTTCTGTCTGCTGGTTTGATGAACTGTGATCTGTTCTACAGGAGCTCTGACTTCACAGTGACCCTTCTAGAACGTCACTGTGATGTCATCATGTCAGTGTGTGAGGAAGCAGCTCCGAGTGTCAACATGGCGTCAGTGTATATATATGCTGTAAAACTGTGGTCTGAAAAGGCCCAAACTAAATCAGGTTTCTGTCTTTTAGAGTGAGTCCAACTCAGATCTGAGGTCTCTCAGAAGCTCAAGTCAGGTCCTTTAAGACGAGTCTAAGACAAGTCTCAAGTCTTCATAAGAAATCTTCCATATTTCCATCATCAGTAATGACAACTGATGACTGAACCGACACAAAAAGGCAGAAAAACACTCACGTCCACATCAGAGGAAATAATTCAGTGGTGTGTAAGCACTGCTGAAGTGTCCATACAGTTCATCCACTGTCACTCAGACCTGTTACTGTGTCTCTGTCCACAGAAGCAGCTGAGAGGACAACATGGAGATAAACTGTCTCTCAAACTGTCCTCTATAGTCACTAGAGGATCATGCAGAGTGTGCAGGACATAAACTGGCTTGTTTTTATTGATTCCTTTATTTTATTCCACACACCCACTGTAGCTCTGTGGGCCCAGAGTGAAACCATGAACTTCTTCATAACAACAGGAGATCTGTGTGATCTGCACATGAAGCTAAATGTGTGTGTTTGTTTGTGAATGTGCTGGTGTAAAAGTCAAATCATCACAACTTGTAACAAATGAAATAACAATAATTTACTGATATATTGTTTTGTCTTTCTTTCATTTTCCTCTGACAACCTTCAGCACAGTGGTGAATAACAAAGAAAACATGAAGCAGTAACAGGTTGATATTTGGATTCAAACTTTATTAACAAGGTCAAATTTATTTGGGTCCTCACCCCGAGACAGGCACGTAATCATGAAAACACATGAACTCGTTATTACACATGTTGGAATTTATAGGTCAGACTTTTACAAAACTATTCCCACTTCAAAATGATATAAAGTAGATGAAGTTAGATCCACAACTTTAATAATGACAAACAAACACAAAGCACTAACACCGTTCAGCAGGCGTTCCCGCTGGTTTTACGCACGGACCATGGGAGGTTTTCTGGAGGTGAGTTGGAGCTGAAACTGAAACACAACATACATGAGTCGATACGCACAACACTGTGTGAGAGCGACACACAGCAAACACACTCACTGACCGAGCTGCTGACGGAACAGATTCATATAGAAGCAGCTGGAGATGTGTAATTTACTGGACAGTGGCAATAGAGATAGACAAGAACACAGTGGAGAGAGAGGGGATGATATGTAGCATGGCCCAAGCCACAATTGAACCTTGGCTGCTGTGATATTAAAAATATGTGTTACATGGTCTTTGGCTGGCCCAGCTGCTCATGTTTTTGAGTCATTTAATTGTAAATTGTAAGAGTGAAAGAGTTGATGATTTCATATTTCACTTGAGGGGATGTATATCCTGTCGTCTTATATCTCCTTACACTTTCTTTCAGGTAGTCTACTAGTGTTTGTACTTGACATGGAGTCATCAACTTCTTTGCTGGCCTACTAATCTACCCTTGTGATCAGATACCAGTCTTGTCAAGGATAAATAGTGATAAGTGATTGCACAGTTGACCATGCATTAATTTAACAATAGAGGGCTTTATGTTAATCTCTTTTTATAAGCACTGGTTGCCGCCCAGAAGGAGACCGGCCACACATCAAAACAATGGCTGGGGGCTGAGTCTCAGGAGAAAAACAGACCACCACACACTTCTAGTGGGTCATGAGTGATGATTGAGAGGATTTATGTTTGCACAGGTCCGTATGTTGTTGTTTTTTTTTTTTTTGAAAATTCTGCATACTCTACCTTTAAGCACAGCATAAATCTAGGCCTTTCATAATCTAATTGTGATGGAAATAATGGAGAAACTGGTTTACTCTTAATAAAAGATGATACAAGGAGACTTGGATGTATTACGAAGGAAACATTTATTGACACTGGATCTAGGCGAATTCAAAGATAACATAACAAGTGAGAATGATCCCTTTAACACCTTAGCCATACCATTTTTTAACAAATAATTTCACCTTCTCCACAGCACGGTGCAGCTGGATAATGCAAGGCAGTCAACTTTGCAGGAATGCGGTATGGCCAGTACTCTGATTCGTCGTCATCGTTATCAGCACTCAGTTTCAGTGAGTACATTTAAATAGATAGGCTTCTGAACTGGTGCTGCCATTAAATGTTTTTGTTTCTTCATACCTGTCAAATACTTACATGGCCCCATCAATAATTATGTCTCCCATATATGTCTACTACCCTGTTATCTGGAGTTCCTTAAGGGTAAATCCTTGAAACTATCCTTAAAAAAATCAAAATCACTGAGTCGATGTCAAATCAAAAGCATTGTGTGTTTTCAGCTGTAGCCTCCACAGTTTCTCCCTCAATCTCTCTCAAACTATTAGATCTGCTAAATCTGGTAACTGTTTTAAGCGCCTCCTGAAATCATATTTATAGGTTGGCCTTTTTATGAGATTTTTTAAACCTACTCTTCATTCACCGTTTAATTTTTTTCTGTTCCAACTTCTTGAATAGATGTTTTGTTTTGTGTTGTTGTTGCAGGAAGCACTTTGCAACAGTGTAAGTGCTATATAATAATAATTATCATTATTATCATGAACAGTTTTTTCTTTGTTGTCTTTCTTTGTCTGGTTGCAGAGAGATTCATGCCAGTCCACAGTAAACACCTGATTGAAGACTGCTGATGAATTTTCAAGCAGGAATGATGACAACACCTGCCCAAAGTTCCAGTTTCCTTAAATCTTTGCTGTCAAAAATAATGCTAAATATTCTGCTGTCAAATAAATACAATTCAGCCCAATTAAAATATCACTGATTCCAAAAAATATGTTTAAGTCTAAAACATTTAAATATTTGTTTAATTATCTGAAGTGAGGACATTAAGGATGTGAGCTAATGGGGGACTGATCAGGACTGTTAGTGTTAGGATTTTGTACAGCTGCTCAACCACCTTCAGTCACTGTGAGTCTCGAGCACAATAATAAACAGCAGAATCTTCAGTCTTCAGACTGTTCATCTGCAGATACACCTGCTGTCTGCTGTCGTCTCTGGAGATGGTGAACCGGCCTTGGACTGACTGAGAGTAGAATTTGCTGCTACCACTACTGATATAAGCGATCCACTCCAGTCCTTTTCCAGGAGCCTGTCTGACCCAGCCCATCCCGTAGCCACTGAATGTGAATCCAGAGCCTGTACAGGTCAGTGTGTGGGATTCTCCAGGTCTTTTAACCACTGGTTCAGATTCTGTCAGAGTCTGACCATCAACACCTGTCAGACAAAGACAGAAATTTATGTCATGTGTTACATTGGCAGCACAAATGAAAATATGTAAGATTAAAATTAGAGAAGCTCTTCACCTGCCCAGCAGAGAGTGAACAGCAGCAGTCCTGTCCTATAGTCCATCATGTTAAACTGTGTGTCCACTGTTCTCTGTCATCCTCTCTGCAGTCAGATAAGTAGAGGTGGAAGACATCTGAGTTTTGCATTGACTCCTCCTCACAGGGAGGAGAGAGAATCAAACAGTACAGATCTCAGGTTCATAATCCTCCAACAGTCCCTCTTGAATATTTCACTAATTAACTTTGTTAATAACTTTCATTGTTAAGCATGGTCAGCATCATGTTTATACAATAGTACAAAGTACTTATTATTAATGTATGATTAATGTATGGTTTTGTCATGAACCAGCTCAAATATAAGAAAAAACAAATGAGACCAAACAATTAATGTTCAAAGTAAATTTATTTGACTAATAATAAACAATACACACATTTAATGTGGGACCTGTAGATCAGTGGTGTCAGTGGTGTGGTGAGTGCCAACAAAAGCCAAAACACAACCAAAGCAGAATGTTTGTCACTGGGAGGAGAGAGAGGCAGAACTGATGTCTCCAGTCCTCTGAGAGAACAATCAGGAGAAGTGGATTCAGGTGTGGCTCTGTTCTCCTGACACATCTCTACCACTCTGACCTCCCCCTAAACAGGAAGAAGACCAGAAGCTCAATGAGCCACCAGAGGGATGGAGACTGTGTTTTGCTGTCTCCTGTTTTTTTTTGGTTTTTTTTGTTTTTTTTTTTTTTCAAAGTGCATTAACAAGTTGAAATCATGCTGATACACTTTAAAAATAATCACTGTGAAAAGATACTTTAATGCCTCAAATTTACTTTTTTTTATATTTATATTTCGTCATTGCTAAATATGTTCAAAGGCTGTTTCTCTCCTCAACAGTGAACTGGTGTGAAATCATCAGTGGTCTGAGGGCTCCTCCTCTGGTGGCTTCATGTTACAAGTGTTCAGGCACTGAGGGGTTTTTGTTCAGGTCTACTGATGCTTTGTGTTATTGTGTCTCTGGCACAGTAATACACAGCAGAGTCTTCAGGCTGCACATTCTGTCCATTTAGAGTCACTGTGTTGCTGGAAGAGTCTAAGCTGATACTGAACTTGTTCTTTAGTGAATCTTTGTAGTATGAAGTGCTACCAACACGTGCAGCTCCAATCCACTCCAGTCCTTTCCCTGCAGGCTGTCTGATACAAGCTGTGTAGTAGCTGCTAACAGAATAAGAGACCTGACAGGTGATGGTCAGACGTTGACCTGGCTGCACAGTCACAGAGGCTGGCTGTGTCAACTGTTCACACTTCACACCTGTTAAAAGAAGAAAATGTTTTGTTATCAATGATCAAGTTAAACAGCAAAAGAAGAAATGTTGACTTTGACTAATCCAGAGAGACTCTGGAGCTGTGAACTCCACTGACAGTCTGATGTGAAGTTTTTATAGCTGAGGAACAAGGAAGCTCACTGAGTTTGCATAGAATCAAACATATGAAGCATCAGTGTTGGTCCAACTGGATCCAGAATGAAAAGATGCCTGGAGATCACCTCTCCTAGCTGTCAATACCTGAATTTGTTGTACTGACAATAATTCCATATTAAATTATTCTGTAAATTCTTATATAAATGAACAACAATGAGCATCTTTCTCTGAGGGCTGGACAAGCCACCTATACGGTGTTTGAATTCGAAGGACTTGTTGACAACCATTAATTGTTATCATATTATCTTTCAGTGAAAGAATGATATGAACTCATGGAAACAAAGGGAGCAAGAATTTTAACTTTCTGTTTGACATGTGTTTCCAATGATTAAACCTTTAAACATATTAGCTTTTTTCCCTTCAGACTTTAACATCCAAAACTTTGAACATAAATAGACCATACATAATACCTGTTATACTATTCAATAACCAGTAGCTGGTGATTTAAGACATCTTCACCTGCATGATGAGAAAGGTTAACTTCGTAAATAGTGGAAAGTAAATTAAAATAATAATAACAACAACAATCATCATCATTATCATCATCATCATCATCATCATCATTATTATTATTATTATTATTATTATTATTATTATTATTATTATTATTATTATTATTATTATTTTCATTATTATCAGTAATGATGAGTCGTGGTGGATTCTGCTGCTCCAGAGGCAGAGATACCTGCAGAATGAGGACAGAGAGAGGGAGAGAGAGGAGAAGTACAAACTACGGGGGAGAGAAAAACAAACAAAGTTAATGGCATAAAGTGGTTGAGAGAGAGAGAGAGAGAGAGAGAGCCCAGTGCATCATGGGAATCCCCCAGCAGTCTCACTCTATAGCAGCATAACTAAGGGATGGGTCAGGACATTATTGTTGTTGTTGTTGTTGTTGTTGTTGTTGTTGTTGTTGTTGTTGTTGTTGTTGTATGTTTTCAATCAAGTACTTCATAAATTATTAATGGATACTTTTTTTAACAATTTCTTTGTCCTTACATAAATTTTATTTTAATAAGCTGGTTAATTTCAGTTTTTTTTATTTATCATTTTTATCTTGTTTTATATTCTTAAATAATCAATCAATCAATATTGTTAACATTATTCTTATGCATATTTTTTCATTCAAAATGACATTGCAAGACAAGTAATACTGAGACAGCTGAATGTTATAAGTTGTGGTGGTGGTAAATAAAGGAAGTAGTTTTTGTATGACTCTGCTATCACCGTCTCTCACTGTGTGTCTCTGGCACAGTAATACACTGCTGTGTCCTCAGTCTTCAGACTGTTCATCTGGAGATAGACTTTACTGCTGGAGTCATCTCTGGAGATGGTGAATCTGCCCTGGACTGACTGGGAGTAATAGATAGGAGAACTATAAGTGCCTATATATGCAATCCACTCCAGTCCTTTTCCAGGAGCCTGTCTGACCCAGCCCATCCCATAGCTGCTGAGTGTGAATCCAGAGGCTGTACAGGTCAGTTTGTGGGATTCTCCAGGTCTTTTAACCTCTGGTTCAGATTCTGTCAGAGTCTGACCATCAACACCTGTCAATACAAAAGCAGAAATGCATGCCATGTGTTACACTAGCATAAATGAAAATAAGTCATATCAATATCAGAGAAACTGTTGACCTGCCCAGCAGAGAGTGAACAGCAGCAGTCCTGTCCTATAGTCCATCATGTTCAACTGTGTGTCCACTGTTCTCTGTCATCCTCTCTGCAGTCAGATAAGTAGAGGTGGAAGACATCTGAGTTTTGCATTGACTCCTCCTCACAGGGAGGAGAGAGGTGGAGTGAACTTTGATGTCAACTTGTCTGGCGAAACTAGAGGACACAGTTCATCATGGGAAATATGTCTCTGGAGAGTTTATGTCCAGTCCATCATCTAGTGAAGGGAAGTCCACTGCTGGTGATAACTGGCCGTCTAACAGACATGTCTGTCACTTCAACTAGTGCAGGTCAGGGTGCAGCTCCAAGTTGCTGCCAGTCACAAACAGACTCGTCATCATCAGATAAACAAGACCCAAAGGTAGTTTTGCCTTCAGTGACCATAATGTGTGTCATCATTAAAGTCAATATTTTTGACAGTTTCAGACAGTTTGGTTCATTATTAAGCACAGTCTGCATCATGATGTGAATTTGAGTACTTTATGAACTTTACAACCTCTAAAGAAACACAGGAGACCACTGTTTGTTTATCATTTCAAACCAACGGTCAACATTATTTCTTTTAACCATGACCACACTTGTTCCACAACCTTTACCGCTTGTTTATCATCTGAACCATGAGAGTGAAGGTCTTTTAAACTTGACAAAGGGCTTATTTTAACCCAAACCATGAACTTTCCCTGAATCTAACCAAGTTGCTTTTATGCTGAAACTTAACCAGAGCACATTTTCTTCTTTCTTCCTCTTCTTCAACAGTGATGTTTAACAGGTTATCTGTATCTGTTGTTGGGGCAGTTATTCAGGAAACCCTTCTACAGCTTGTATCAGAGGGTTAAATGACTTAGCTATGGTTGTTCAGGTTGACAGACTTGTTGGCTGATGTTCATATGTCATATCATTTTAAGGAAATCATAGGAAGTAGAAATATAAGTGAGGAAATACAAACAGACACACGTATTACTTCCTCATGAGTCACAGTCAGGCTCATGATATTATTATAATTCAATACTCACTTATTTAATGAAGTTGTATTCAGGTTAGTAAAAGTAGAAGTATCATTTCAATATCAACAGAAAGGTCCCTGCTTTTTGAAAATATAAGTGTAGTTATCAGCTGAAATCATGCACAAGGACTTTAACTATATTGTGAAAAGACTTTGTGTTATTTATATCAATTTAATTTCATCTCTAAATATGTTCAAAGACTGTTTCTCTCTTCAACAGTGAACTGGTGTGAAATCATTAGTGGTCTGAGGGCTCCTCCTCTGGTGGCTTCATGATACAAGTGTTCAGGCACTGAGGGGTTTTTGTTCAGGTCTACTGATGCTTTGTGTTATTGTGTCTCTGGCACAGTAATACACAGCAGAGTCTTCAGGCTGCACATTCTGTCCATTTAGATTCACTCTGTTGCTGGAAGAGTCTAAGTCGATACCGAACTTGTTCTTGAGTGAATCTTTGTAGTATGTTGTGTATCCAGCAGCAGCACTTCCAATCCACTCCAGTCCTTTCCCTGCAGGCTGTCTGATCCAAGCTGTGTAGTATCTGCTCACATAATAAGAGACCTGACAGGTGATGGTCAGACGTTGACCTGGCTGCACAGTCACAGAGGCTGGCTGTGTCAACTCTTCACACTTCACACCTGTTAAAGAAAAAAATGTTTTGTTATCAATGATCAAGAAAAACAGCAAAAGAAGAAATGTTGACTGTGACAAATCCAGAGAGACTCACAGGATCCAGCTGCCAACAGCAGCAGCAGAGCTACACAAAACATGGTTGATGGTGAAAGTGAGCAGCTGTGAACTCCACTGACAGTCTGATGTGAAGTTTTTATAGCTGAGGAACAAGGAAGCTCACTGAGTTTGCATAGAATCAAACATATGAAGCATCAGTGCTGGTCCAACTGGAGCCAATAGTAGATATAAAAAAGTATGTAGAAAACTGTCCCGAATCTCTCTTGACATTTCTCTCCAGTATAAACATGACGACACAATCACAACCTTCATACTTAAGTCATGCTCAGTTTTATGCTCAGTTGATGTCTTTAGAAAGTTATGATCAAGTTTTTCTCATTGTGAGCCACATGTCATGTTTTACAGTTTTTCTGTTCCACATTCATGTTTCTCAGTATCACTACTCATTACATGTTTTACATTCTTTTTTATTTTACATATATTTATTTACTACTCTGACATGTTATACTTGGAATCGTAGGCCTTCTGTAAGTCTTAAAATTAAAGCGCTAAAAGGAAGTGCACTTACTCAAGGACTCATGAGAGTAAGTTGTGCAGGAAGTTGCTCTGCAACAGTCACAGTAGCAACATGTTGTCATGGTGATTTGTGCAGACTCTGCTTTTCCTTCTTGCTTCTTTAGCATTTTACCAAATAAATCCACGACTGTGCATATTGTGTTTCTTCCTTGTAGCAGCAATCCTAACTTTTGTCTATGTGAGTACATGTTTGTGAACAACAGGATGAGATTGTATCTCTAATTACTGTGTGTAAAATCAGGCAAAATCAAACACGTTTGTCTTTCTTTATCTTCCTGATGACTCTGTGCTTTCTGTTTATTTTTGTTGTCAAGGACAACTGGAAAATTAGTAAATACCAATATAAGACCAGCGGTTTTATTCTTATAAATGTGACTGACACGATTTAGATTCACAATGACTGTAATTCTGTTTACTTTTTAATTGCTGTAAAAAATTATTAAATGGAAAATATTTTACATCTGATTTTACTTGTAAGATTCATTGTTTTGGTTTTTCTATTGTTTTTTTTTTTTACTTCTGATCTAATTCTCTAATCTAATTATCACAAGTGAACTGAAAGCAACATAATCTTATTGAATGGTTGACTTTGCTGCAGCTGGTTGAAAATCTGTATTTTTACATTTTTCTGTATTCAAATTGTGTTTGTGGCCACAGACATACAGAGAAACCTGCAGCCTTGAAAGGAAATGAACTACTTAGGAACTGAAACCTGTATGAAGATATGCAAAAACTAACTGGTATGGTGACGGGGAAAATGTCTGCTGACTTATCTGTCAAATCAAACTGCTCTTTTATATCACACTCGATAAGAACAACATTGTAGAAAACTTGGAGAATTGTTTTATTGATGTTCTGTTATGCAATGAGCAATATTTCTCTGTTCAGGAAGATTTCTATTCATATCAGTGTTTAAAAATATTTTTCTATTGGAAAATACACCTTTAAACTCCAATCAGATATTAAAGCTTCTCAGACAGTTTAAGTTGAAACTGTGTTATATCCTTTCCTCACAAATATGTCCCTGGAGAATTGATGTCCAGTATCATCTAGTAGAGGGAAGTCTCCTGCTGTTCATGACTGGCTGCTGAGCAGCCACGTTCATCACTAACAGTGTGGCTCAATAAATACATTGATCTAATTTCTGTCTTTATTTTATTAAATGATTTTGTGAGTTAAAAATAAATGATAAAATAAAAGGAAATTTAAATCTGTGTTCAATGTGGTTGTTTTATTGTTGTTCATTTCTTAGACCAAATCTAAAGAGAGGGCAGACTTCACTTTTAATGGTTTCAGAGAAACTTGGAGCCTCTCAAAGAAAACAGCTGCTTGGAAACTGAAACCTGTGTGACAGTCTCCATCAAAGTAGATGTAGTTTAGACAAAGATATTCGTGGAAAACAATTGTTAGCCAAGTATTTGCTGATTTAATTGTCAAAGTACAAACACTATGAGACCATTAATAAGGGGATGTTGCAGAAGCGGAGCTTGAAACCCATCCACCCTACTCAGTTCTGTTTCAGATGATGTGAAACAACATTCACCTCAGCAGGTAAAGAAAAAAGAGGGTTGATGATGGACAGTCTCTGCAGGTGGGACTGCAGATGGAAAGAAGCTCTGATTTCACTCGAATCTCCTGCAGACTGAGTAAAGCTCGTCATCAGTCTATAAACTTGTGAATGCAGGTCATCAAATGCATTTCACAGTTCAGTTGTTGTTTTCTTTAGTGATCGTGTTCATGAGCATTATTTTGAACGAAGATCTGAGCTTTGTCACTGATAAAGTCACATTGTTGTTTTGTAAATGGAAGCAATTTAAATCTTTGTTTAGAAATATTCTGCTGTCAAATATATATATATATATATATATATATATATATATATATATATATATATATATATATATATATATATATATATATATATATATATATATATATATATATATATTGAACTCTCTGCAGTGAGGACATTAAGTATGTGAGCTAATGGGGTCTAGTACAGGGAGAATTGTAAATGTATTAAAAATAGATATGTAAAGAAGAATATACAATATAAAACATAAAATTGTTGACAGAAATAAATGATAAAAAATCAAATATTTAAGTAACAAATGTAAAAGCACATAAGGGCTCTACCAGTCAAGATGATGAGGACTGTAGGATTTTGTACAGCTGCTCAACCAGCTTCAGTCACTGTGAGTCTCGAGCACAATAATAAACAGCAGAATCTTCAGTCTTCAGACTGTTCATCTGCAGATACAGCTGCTGTCTGCTGTTGTCTCTGGAGATGGTGAACCGGCCTTGGACTGACTGAGAGTAGTATTTGCTGCTGCCACCACTATTGATATAAGCGATCCACTCCAGTCCTTTTCCAGGAGCCTGTCTGACCCAGGCCATCTCGTAGCTGCTGAATGAGAATCCAGAGGCTGTACAGGTCAGTGTGTGGGATTCTCCAGGTCTTTTAACCACTGGTTCAGATTCTGTCAGAGTCTGACCATCAACACCTGTCAAGACAATAAAAAACATCAAGTGAAAGAGGCTGGTGAGACAAATTAAAACTATGTGAAAATATGTTATGTGAGTATTCTCACCTGCCCAGCAGAGAGTGAACAGCAGCAGTCCTGTCCTATAGTCCATCATGTTCAACTGTGTGTCCACTGTTCTCTGTCATCCTCTCTGCAGTCAGATAAGTAGAGGTGGAAGACATCTGAGTTTTGCATTGACTCCTCCTCACAGTTAGTTGCCCTTAATAAGCATCGTCTGCATCATGTGGAAACTGACCATTTATCAATTTTACAATATCCTCATGATAATTCTCTGTCTCTGTCCAGTTTAAAGTGTTTAAAGTGTGAGCTCAATTTCAAGTGTCACTGAAAAATGTTTGAACATTTATGTCAATGTGATATTTCAGTTTTTTCATAAATTTGAAAACATTTTCAAACAATTCTCTTTTTACTTTGTAATTATGGGGTATTGAGTGTAGACTGATGAGAGAAAAAAAATTCTTTTTTTTTTTATTGCAGCATGAGGCTGCAACATAACAAAATGTGAAAGAAGTGAAGGGGTCTGAAGACTTGCACTGTAAAAACTTCTGTGGCTTATCTGCAGGTTTGCATAAAGGATATTTGATGGCTGCAGATGTTTGCAGACAGACATGTGGAGAAACCTAAAACAGCTGTGGAGGAACTGAAACTTGTTTGTTGCTTGTTTTAGATTCATGTTTACCATTTAGAATAGAATAAAAAATGTCAGGAAAGTTGTCTCAAACTGTGAATATCATTTCCACATTTTTTAGACATTTCTCTAAAATAAAAAGATGACGGTTATAGTTTCATCAAAAACAAAAATCCTTTCTATGTTAAGTTTCTATCTCCATATGGAAAATATGAAGTTGATCATTTTATTTTAATATTATTCCTTTTCATTTAATTTTTGTTTTGTTGTCATAATATTTGTCAGTTCTTTTTATGATGAAGGGATAAAGATTCATTTTTATTAAAAAAAAAATAAAAATGCATTTGTAAGAATCTTTTCAATATGTGGAGCCACAAAGCAGATGAGAGTGAGATGGTGAGAAACAAAGAGGTGAATAAAGAGGTTTCCTGCTGGGGGCTCTGGATGGATGGAGGCGTGAGGAGGTGCAGCCGGAGTCCATGCAGAGCAGCAGGAAAGGTGGACTGGACTGAAGCAGCGGCGGCTCCAGGAGCTCACTCGGACAGAGCTGGAGCAGAGGGCGGGGCTTCAGCTTGATCCGGGGAGCAGACAGAAACAGAGCGGAGTGAGCCTGACGACAGGAGGACTGGAGACCGGAACTGACGCACAACCAAAGCTCAGGTTCCCAAAAGCACAAAAAGCACAAAGCAGTGAGCAGGCAGGAGTCTGACCGGAGCGAAAGAGCTCTTTGTGTCGCGGAGCGATCTGGCGACGAGCGGAGAGCTGAACCGGTCTGAGACACTGTGGAGGAGGTGGAGCTGATGAGCTGATTCAGGACAGGTGCGGTGGAGGAGTGGCGGGAACAGCAACAACCGGAAGCCACGCCCAGCTGCACACACACACACACACACACACACACACACACACACACACACACACACACACACACACACGCACGCACACACACACTGAATCTGAAGTGTTGCAGTGAGACAAGAGAAAGTGTTTACATCACAGGTTTACTCTTCTCTTCTGATTTTTGTGTCAGCACCGGTGTTTTCGTGCAGTCGTTGTCTCTTGGTACAAATTTGCACCTTGACTGTTTTGTCCTTCTTCTCAAAGCAAACACAGGTAGTTATGAGGTCGTTTTATTTCATCAGAACAGTACAGATGAGGTCTGTAGGATTTTGCACAGCTGCTGAACTGACTCCAGCCACTGTCCCTCAATCCTTGAGCACAATAATAAACCCGATAATAAACCCTGAAAAGCAAATCAAAAAAATTTTGATTGAAGTTATCTGTGAAAACAAACCCTGAGAGACACGTGAATTTATTTATTTATTTATTTATTTCCAGGATCATTTTTTATCTGTGTTAACAACCCCCAAGAGGCAAGTGAATTTATTTTTGTTGAGAAAAAAAAAAGAAATTGGAAAATTGTCTGTCCGTCAGTCAGTACCTGTCCGTCACTGTGCAACAGATATGTGGAGATGGAAGAGATCAGAGATTTGCACTGACTCCTCCTCCTGAAAGATAAACACTCCACATTTCACATTTGTGGAAAATACTGATGAAGGATTAAACAGTCTCAAACCACATCATCAGCTGACGTCTTGATTGTGTGTGTGTGGGAGACAAATTTGCAAAGCACGTGGACGCTTCACAGATGACTAAAAAGTTCATTTTGAACATTCATGAAGACAGAAAGACTTTTACCATAATATTAGAGAGAAACTAATTATCAGGGAGGAGAGAATCAAACAGAAAACCATGAAACTGTACAATGAATGTTTCATGTATGAATTACATTGATTGCCCTTCATTATTTAGTGCAGTCAATGTTGAGACTTTTCTTTTCTCCTTCAACAGTCATGTTTAACAGGTTATCTGTATCTCCTGTCATTGCAGGGACACTTCTACAGAAACACTTCTACAGGTCGTAGCAGAGAGTTGATTTTGATTTGACCAGTTGTTGATTTGCTGATTTTGCTTGATTTTCTCACTGTCTTCATATGTCATACCATTGTAAGGACATCAGGGAGATAAAACCTAGTTGGAATAAAAGTGAAGAAAATTGTAACAGACACACACATAATTTCATCATGAGTCAATACACAGTAATGTTCACTGTGGGCTTACTATTGGTTCATTTTAAGTTCCCTCCAGACATGTTTTATATGTAAAAATACTCTGCAATGATTAATATTTGGTTTAACATGGTTTTACTACATACATACAAAAAAACTACTCTGACATTGGTTTCTTTTGTCAGGTTTCTCTTAAAAGACAGATGTAGTTATCAGCTGAAACCATTAAAACTTGAAATATAAAATTTTGAAAAGATGCTTTGTGTTATTAATATTCCTTTAGCTTATGTAACTCTAACTTTGTTAAATATGTTGACTGTTTCTCTCCTCAACAGTGAACTGGTGTAAAATCATCAGTGGTCTGAGGGCTCCTCCTCTGGTGGCTTCATGTTACAAGTGTTCAGGCACTGAGGGGTTTTTGTTCAGGTCTACTGATGCTTTGTGTTATTGTGTCTCTGGCACAGTAATACACAGCAGAGTCTTCAGGCTGCACATTCTGTCCATTTAGAGTCACTGTTTTGCTGGAAGAGTCTAAGTTGACACTGAACTTGTTCTTTAGTGAATCTTTGACAGTCGTGTCCCTACTGAGCCACTCCAGTCCTTTCCCTGCAGGCTGTCTGATCCAAGCTGTGAAGTAGTCGTCAACAGAATAAGAGACCTGACAGGTGATGGTCAGACGTTGACCTGGCTGCACAGTCACAGAGGCTGGCTGTGTCAACTGTTCACACTTCACACCTGTTAAAAGAAGAAAATGTTTTATTATCAATGATCAAGTTAAACAGCAAAAGAAGAAATGTTGACTGTGACAAATCCAGAGAGACTCACAGGATCCAGCTGCCAACAGCAGCAGCAGAGCTACACAAAACATGGTTGATGGTGAAAGTGAGCAGCTGTGAACTCCACTGACAGTCTGATGTGAAGTTTTTATAGCTGAGGAACAAGGAAGCTCACTGAGTTTGCATAGAATCAAACATATGAAGCATCAGTGTTGGTCCAACTGGAGCCAATAGAAGAGTCTGTTCAGTGTTATTATATCTGCAGAGTGAAAACATGTTAGGAAGTCTCTACTGCTTCACATGTGATATTTTGGTGTCATTATTCATTTTATTTTATCATTTAAAATGACCAGTTTAACAACTTTATAAATTATTGCATCTCTGCTTTTCCTGTGATCTATTTATGTCCAAATGTGTTGTTTTCAAACCAAACTGTTTTTATTGTAATTTATTACAAAACAAAACACATTCAATCAATTAAAATGACAAGAAAAATTGTAATAAAAATCCGTAGAAACCGATCAACAACCAGGAATGTTACTTTCTGTGAGCCATGTTTACAGTCTCTTTCATGTATTTTCAATGATTAAAATCCAGCATTTAAATGATGAGTTGTTTTCCTGATAAATTGGGTTTACTCCTTATTAAGTACATTTTCTATGACATATGAGCACAGCATTTATTAAGCACAACTTTTTCCCATCCATGTATTTGCTGACTTATTTATTAGCTGCAAACATAAGTAGTGACAGCAGACGGGATCATGGTAAATGGTGTAAAAAAAAAAAAACTTGGTGGTTTGTATTATTTGCACAAAAGACTTTTAATAGCTTCAGTGTTTGAAGAAACGGAAAAACCTGAAGCCTCTAACAGAAAAGATCTGAAATGTGTAACAATATGAAAAAAAAAGTTATGTAGTTTTAATTTTTGATGAAAACTATAGTAGTTAATGCATTTATGCATTATATAATTTAACACATTTAACACAGTAATTTACAATATTGTGTCTTAATTCATCAAAAAGTATTGTTTCAGGGCGTGTAGTACTGACTGCACAGAGGCTGTACAGGTCAGTGTGTGGGATTCTCCTGGGTTTCTCTGGGGATGGAGTGTTTCTGTTAAAGACATTTCAGACAAGTCATTTCTCGTTAAATTTTATTTTATTACTTCTGTTATTAAAGTATCCTTTTTTTCCATGTAAAATACAATATCACTATGTAGCTATGTATTTGTTTATTTATTATTTCTTTGGATGTATTCACCCGCAAAAAATATAGTAGTAAAACCTAATTAAAGTATCATTGTTTCCAAAAGAACATATGTTTGCTGTGATTGAATTTTTTCATTTTCTTGAACTATGTAAAGTGAGGGCAACAGTGATGTGAGGTAGTCAGGGTCTGATCAAGAATGTAGGATTTTGTACAGCTGCTCAACCACCTTCAGTCACTGTGAGTCTCGAGCACAATAATAAACAGCAGAATCTTCAGTCTTCAGACTGTTCATCTGCAGATACAGCTGCTGTCTGCTGTCGTCTCTGGAGATGGTGAACCGGCCTTGGACTGACTGAGAGTAGTAGTTGCTGTTGGCACCACGATCAGTTGCAACCCACTCAAGTCCTTTTCCAGGAGCCTGTCTGATCCAGGCCATATTGTAGCTGCTGAATGAGAGTCCAGAGGCTGTACAGGTCAGTTTGTGTGATTCTCCAGGTCTTTTAACCACTGGTTCAGATTCTGTCAGAGTCTGACCATCAACACCTGTCAAGACAGAAAAAGAAAGTCATTTGCTTTTAAGTCTTTTGAAGCTTTTGATGGAAAATTAAAATCACCATCAGAGAAACTGTTGACCTGCCCAGCAGAGAGTGAACAGCAACAGTCCTGTCCTATAGTCCATCATGTTCAACTGTGTGTCCACTGTTCTCTGTCATCCTCTCTGCAGTCAGATAAGTAGAGGTGGAAGACATCTGAGTTTTGCATTGACTTCTCCTCACAAGGAGGAGGGAACAGGAGTGGACTTGGCTCAGTTTATTGTTTGTCAATTTAATTTGTGTAAAACACTTTTCCCTCATTTCTTTTATGTGTTACATTTTGGTTTGGAAATCAAATTTACAAACAAGGTTTGTACTGTAATATATTTCATCTTGGCATCACGGTTTCTCATCACTCATTGTGCTTTATTGTTAATTACCCATGGTGTAAAATTAATAAATGATTTAAAATTTATACATTAGAGAGGTCAAAATTTCACATTTCTAATCATCCTCTGATCCTTGTTTGCTTGTTGTCTAACCAAATGGTTTTTTTTTCCAGTTTGGTCCATGTTTCATATTAAATGAATGTAATATGTAGTTTGTATTTCTGCTGGGTAATTAATTGTTAAATAAAACTTTGACAGTAGAAAGAACTCTGTGTATTACTGTGAGAGATGTAACATCGTAAAAGGACTTGTTACTATCAAATACATAGAAATCTCATGTGGATACGTCAAAGTGATTTTGCAGGTGATGAGAAAACTCAGATGTGACTGAGGTCACATTGCTACTTGTTGTCTGTGGAGGTTTTTGTGCAGCTGCTCCACTGTCTTCAGTGTAAAAGAAATTCTTCCTGAGAGTTGTTCTGAAGAATTACAGACACGGTGTGATGAATCAAATCTCTTTACTTCATGCTGCATGGAGAGAAGACCCGAGCACAGTTGTTCTCTGAAAGTACCTTCAGAAAGTCTTGCTTTAGGCAAACAGTTGCTGACTCATGACAGGTTGATTCAGTCAGTCCTACAGTCTGATGTTAATCATGCCCTCCTCAGAGCAATGGCCCTTTAACATCAACTCTGAGATCACTGTCAGCTGGCCAAGGGTGCAGGTTTGCATATGGACGGTAGGGACACGTTCCGACTAATATCTGAGTGAACTCGTTCGCATTGTGTTTGGATTGAAGTCATTGGATAATTTTCATGTGCCCTCCCAGAGGCGACGTCTCTGAGACGACAGACTAAGGCACACTAGCATTTGATTGGTTGAAAGGTCAAGTACTATCTTGAGGCTCACAGTATGTGGAGGCGAGTGCAGATCAGTCGGCAGTAAGTAGGCTGGTCAGTGCTTTCACCACACACCTCAAGCATGGGCTTGAATTTAGTATCTCAGACAACTCCCTTTTCACTATCACCTGCACTGCACATAACTTCATTCTGTCCCTGCCAACTTGCTTTGTACTTTGTAGGTAATATGCCACCAAAAAGGAGACGTGACATCAGGAGGTTTTTCACCACACACAGTGTAGCTACATTATTAGATTGTTAATAATCACTGGATTCGCAGGACTTCACTGTTGGAGCTGGTCAAGGTGGAGCTAGTGTTAAATGTGAAAACAAAGGGAGAAAGGGAACTGCAGCACTGATGTCGGATGTAAAAGGTTTAAAAAGGGAGTGTGTGTAACACGTTTCTATTTTCAATAGAATATCTCTACAACAACTGAGGGAAATGTAAGATATTAAAGTCAAGTCCTGGCAAATCATTTGTGGACTAAGGGAGACTGGGGAAAAAAAGGTATTGCAGTGCACACACACACACACACACACACACACACACACACACACACACACACACACACACACACACACACACACAGAATTAAATCAAATATTTAAAATGTGATGTGTAGCAATCAACTTTCTCTAAATCTCTATTATTCAGATGTCAGCTGAAGTAGAAGTCAAATGAAATCTACATGGATTTACTAAAATACTGAACTACTCTTCTGTTCAGTTCTTCACATACTTTTACACGTTGATCCTCTCAGTAGACTTGTACTGTCTTTATTAATTGTAATATTTAGAACATGCTTGTGTTTGTGGTTCAGCCACAGGAGTCTCTGGGTATTTGTGCAGGTCTGTTGGTTGTTTGTGTCACTGTGGAGCCAAGTGTACCACTGTGCACGTACACAGTAATACACAGCTGTGTCCTCAGGCTGTAGATTCTGTCCTGTTAATGTCACAGAACTAGTCAATGTGTGGTGAAGGAACTTGTTCTTCAGAGCATTGTTTTGATGCAAGGTGCCTCCACCCCAGCGATGCAAAATCCACTCCATTGGTTTTCCTTCACGCTGTCTGATCCAACCTGTCGCATAGCTGCTACTTGTCAGAGAATAACCAGAGACCTGACAGCTGATGGTCAAAGACTGTCCAGGCTGCACAACCACTGAGTCTGTCTGGATGAGATCAATACTGTACACACCTGTGGAGACACAAATCAACATTATCTCCATCATTCATCTGAATATTCAGTGTTTCTAATGTGTTTATTAGTGTGAATCCACTGAAAGCTCCTCACAGGATCCAGCTGCCAGCAGCTGTATCAGAACTACAGAGAACATGGTTGATGTTGAAGCTGAACTGATGTGAGCTCTTCTGTCCTCTCACTGACACAGACACACACTTCACTTCTTTATGAGGAACCTTCATTTGCATATTGTTGCATATTTAAATGTATCTTTTGTTGAGAAAATGAAGGAATAAAAAAATCATACAGAGATTTGTGTTTCCTGCAGATAGTTGAAGGTTTGCAGTTTTACATTAAAGATGTGAAACTAAAATCCTCTCAAACAAAAAGAAAAGTTTCTTTGTACCATATTCACAGTATCTAGCAGCTACTTTCACTGTGCAGTCCCAGCAGGTAGTTACTGTAATACAGGCTTTAACTGTCTGAGTTCAATTGATCAAGTGATATTTTGATTTTTAGTTTAAATAGCTTTTGCAACAAATAAGTAATTGACAGAGATGAATAATTGCATCACTGTCACATGAGAACAACAATAAACAGCTGATCTTATAGTTGATCATCTTTAGATCTACTTTCCACATCTTGTAGACTTGATGAACCAACACTATTGTTGTGTTCAATTCATTAAATTCTTAATATCTGACAGTAGAAACTCTCAAATCAAATCACCAAATATTGTGATTCACTTTCCAACATCAAAAACTTTTACAATTTTATATAAAAACTTGTAAAATTTTTCACTTCAGAGTTTTATCTGTGATGGTTCAAAGATCAGTTAGTTCAGATGAATGAGATGAGCTGCTGTAACTGTCTCATCACAGAGACAGAGGAGAGAAAAACAAGACTTTAACTGCCCTCTAAAGGTTCAAAGTGGAACTACAATATATGGTCCACTTCAATATTATGTTAATAAACTTATTCATTTATTCACAAAAGTTCACGAGTAACAAGACCTTTAAATATATTTTATTTATTGTTTTATGAGAAACAACAACCCCAGGAGGTCAAGCTAAATTTCAGCTAAATTACGACTGTCACATGTTCTTACCTAAATAATATGAGGAAATTTCCTTCACATCCACTATTTTATTAACAACTAAAATAACTAATAAAAATTACCATTCTTCCTCAGGATCTATCAACATAATAAAGATCAGGACTGAAGGTTTTTGTGCAGCTGCTCAACCAACTTCAGTCACTGTGGCTGTCGAGCACAATAATAAACAGCAGAATCTTCAGTCTTCAGACTGTTCATCTGCAGATACAGCTGCTGTCTGCTGTTGTCTCTGGAGATGGTGAACCGGCCTTGAACTGACTGAGAGTAGAATTTGCCACTACTGTCGCTATAGATCAAAGCGATCCACTCCAGTACTTTTCCAGGAGCCTGTCTGACCCAGGCCATTGCGTAGCTTGTAAAGTCAAGTCTTGAGGCTGTACAGGTCAGTTTGTGGGATTCTCCAGGTCTTTTAACCACTGGGTCAGATTGTATCAGAGTCTGACCATCAACACCTGTCAAGATTAAAAGGAATAGAGTCGGGTTTTTTAAACAGTCAAGTGTTTAAAGACAATTTTAAATAAAGATCAGAGAAACTGCTGACCTGCCCAGCAGAGAGTTAACAGCAGCAGTCCTGTCCTATAGTCCATCATGTTCAACTGTGTGTCCACTGTTCTCTGTCATCCTCTCTGCAGTCAGATAAGTAGAGGTGGAACACATCTGAGTTTTGCATTGACTCCTCCTCACAGGGAGGAGAGAGGTGGAGTGGACTGTGATTTCACTTCATGTTTGGTTTAACTTTATAATAAATATTGAGGAGGATTTGGAGATGATAACTTTGACGTTTGTCTTTCATGTTTAAGTCTAATATGTTTAACAGACTGTGTTCTCCTCAGTGTCTCTACACTACAATATAAAATTCCCTGGTGTTTATTGGTGATAGGACTCAAGTCACTGTCATGATAGTGAAAACTCAGAGCAGTGTTGCAGTAGTTCAGGCCGAGCACTGAAGCTGTGTCTGAATCAGCTGATTGACATCAGCTGTTTTATTCCTGCTCCACAATCACTGTCTTCTTCACAGCTGTGTGTCCATCAGCAGACCATCTCCATGCAGGTGAACAGAGAGGACATTATTACCTGACACTTCCCACTGTTCCTCTGCTCAGACATTCATCACATGTTGGTGTTGCTGCACTGATTCTTTCAGAGCTCGAAACTCGAATGTAAACAGCTCATTTATAAATGTACTCATGTTATATTTGTGTATCAAGATGTTTCTCATGAGGAAATTTTCAGTTCTCTTCAGTCCAGTTACAGGATGAAAAAACCACCAAATAATCAGGTTTGAAAGCAAATAGTCTCTGTCCAGTCTCCAGTGTTTACATCAGTGTTTTTAGTCCTTTTCTTTCAGTCTGAGACACAAATGTAGAGATGGAAGAGAAACTCACCACATCTCACACATCTCTGGAAATAGATCATCATTTTAAATATTGATTACAACTGTGTTTGTGCTGTTCATGTTATTCATCATAACATCTTTAATTCATTCTGCTCAGCAGTATTTGATGGACTTTCCATTTACTGGATATATCATGAATAGATGTCAAATCATGTAAATTCTTAACAGCAGCTGTTTAAACACAATATTGAGAACATTAGTAACTGTCACTGTTGTTGAAGCAGCACAAGTTCACTGCAATGAGAATCAGGAAGTCACAAAGCACAACATCAGCTGTTGTTTTAACAGTGTGCAGCATGTGTCTGTGTTTGGAGTCAAACTCCTTCTCCTTATGTTCTACTGCCCCCTGTAGGTCTCTGTGAAACATTTCTGTAAAGCCTCTCTGCTCACTTTAACCAGTGTGTGTATCTGTTGCTGTTATTCACATTTCATTTTTAAAGGAATGATTTGACACTAAAAAGACTAATATACATAACTTTAAACAGAACAACTTTATTGTTGGACATACTGATGTGTTTGACTTGTGGCCTCATCAGGGTCACAAAACATATTAAAAGCAACAGTAAAACAGGGTAAATAATGTTCAGGAGTCAGTTGCTTTAAAGTTTGTCTGACAAGCCCATGAGTTGTCTGTGCAGCAGGTTATTACAATGTTACATCATCTCTCATCGCTCCCTATGAGAACAGCAGGCACCACATGAGCTAAATAATCAACAGCTCAACATCATCTGCTTACAGTGCCTTGAAAAAGTATTCATACCCCTTGAATTTGTTCACATTTTGTGACCCTACAGTCACAAACCTTAATGTATTTTGTTGAGATTTTATGTGATAAACCAACACAAAGTAGCACATAATTGTGAAGTGGAATGAAAATGATATATGGTTTTCAAAATTTTCAATTGTGGTGTGCATATGTATTCAGCCCCCTGTACTCTGATGAATACAAATACAATGTAAATACAATCCAGTGCAATCAATTGCCTTCAGAAGTCACCTAATTAGTAAAGAGTCCACCTGTGTGTCATTTACTCTCAGTGTAAATCCACCTGTTCTGTGAAGGCCTCAGTGGTTTGTTCGAGAACACGAGTGAACAACAGCATCATGAAGACCAAGGAACTCACCAGACAGGTCAGGGATAAAGTTGTGGAGAAGTTTAAAGCGGGGTTAGGTCATAAAAAAATATCCCAAGCTTTGAACATCTCAAGGAGCACCGTTCAAACCATCATCCAAAAATGGAAAAAGTATGGCACGACTGCAAACCTACCAAGACATGGTCGTCCACCTAAACTGACAGAGCGAGCGAGGAGAGCAGTGGTCAGAGAAGCAGCCAAGAGGCCCATGGTCACTTTGGAGGAGCTGCAGAAATCCACAGCTCAGGTGGGAGAATCTGTCCACAGGACAACTATAAGTCGTGCACTTCACAAATCTGGCCTTCATGGAAGAGTGGCAAGAAGAAAGCCATTATTGAAAGAAAGGCATAAGAAGTCCCGTTTGCAGTTTGCCACAAGCTATGTAGGGGACACCACAAACATGTGGAAGAAGGTGCTTTGGTCAGATGAGACCAAAGTTGAACTTTTTGGCCTAAATGCAAAGCGCTATGTTTGGCGGAAAGCTAACACTGCTCATCACCCTGAACACACCATCCCCACTGTGAAACATGGTGGTGGCAACTTCATGCTGTGGGGGTGCTTTGAAGCTGGTCAGAGTTGATGGGAAGATGGATGGAGCTAAATACAGGGCAATCCTGGAAGAAAACCTGTTGGAGGCCTGAAAACAGAAGTTGAACAAGATGTTGTTTAGTTTTGCTCTTTGCTTTGGTGCGATTGAATAGTTTTTCACATGTGTATATTCATGAGACAGAGGCAGTAAGTTTGCCTGATGCATGATTGAAAAGAACATTTATAAAGTACAAACTGCACATCAGTGTCATGCACCCTAACCTTGAATGAGTAAGTCTCACAAACACAGAATAAACAGCAGCTTCTTCAGTCTTCAGCTGTTTATCTTGAAATCCCTCTGAGAAAGTGAGATGGTGAAGTTGAGTGTCAGTCGGTTCAGATCAATGAGAAAAGCAGATTTCAGTGTCGCCTTGTAGTGACAGAGGAGACAGAAACTTGACACTTACTGCTCTCTAGTGTTTATATCAAGGAAACATTCAGTTTTACCCTCATATTGGGACAGTTTAGATTCCTCATAGTTATAACTGTAACTATGTAGAAATGTGGTTACTTGCTTGCTATTATTTTAATTCTTACTCAGTGAGTTCAGAAACCAGATTGCTGTGTTGTGACTGATGCTTTTTTTTTTCCTTTTTAGATTCATGTGTAATGGTTAATGGTCATTAATGATGATCCTTCATGGGGCCAGTTTCCACAGTTTCACTGACGACGACGACGACGACAACGACAACAACAACAACAACAACAACAACAACAACAACAACAACAACAACAGATATAAATGAATGGCTGTATCATTTTCTTCAAAAGCGTGAAATAAGAAAATGTGAAATCATTGTTGTAATAATGAGGACTGTAGGATTTTGTACAGCTGCTCAACCAACTTCAGTCACTGTGAGTCTCCAGCACAATAATAAACAGCAGAATCTTCAGTCTTCAGACTGTTCATCTGCAGATACACCTGCTGTCTGCTGTCGTCTCTGGAGATGGTGAACCGGCCTTGGACTGACTGAGAGTAGGATTGGAGGCTGCCACTACTATAAATCCAGGCGATCCACTCCAGTCCTTTTCCAGGAGCCTGTCTGATCCAGACCATAGAGTAGCTGCTAAATGAGAGTCCAGAGGCTGTACAGGTCAGTGTGTGGGATTCTCCAGGTCTTTTAACCACTGATTCAGATTCTGTCAGAGTCTGACCATCAACACCTGTCAAACCAAAACAGAAATCAGTCATTTGCTGTTATGCAACAAGCTTTTAAAGTCAACTTCAACTCAGTATCAGAGAAACTGTTGACCTGCCCAGCAGAGAGTGAACAGCAGCAGTCCTGTCCTATAGTCCATCATGTTAAACTGTGTGTCCACTGTTCTCTGTCATCCTCTCTGCAGTCAGATAAGTAGAGGTGGAAGACATCTGAGTTTTGCATTGACTCCTCCTCACAGGGAGGAGAGAATCAAACAGTAAACCATGAAACTGTACAATGAATGTTTCATGTATGAATTACATTGATTGCCCTTCATTATTAAGTGCAGTCAATGTTGAGACTTTTCTTTTCTCCTTCAACAGTCATGTTTAACAGGTTATCTGTATCTCCTGTCATTGCAGGGACACTTCTACAGAAACACTTCTACAGGTCGTAGCAGAGAGTTGATTTTGATTTGACCAGTTGTTGATTTGCTGATTTTGGTTGATTTTCTCACTGTCTTCATATGTCATACCATTGTCAGGACATCAGGGAGATAAAACCTAGTTGGAATAAAAGTGAAGAAAGTTGTAACAGACACACACATCATTTCATCATGAGTCAATACACAGCTTACGATTAGTGGTTCATTTCAAGTTCCCTCCAGACATGTTTTAAATGTAAAAATACTCTGCAATGATTAATTTTTGGTTTAACATGGTTTTACTACATACATACAAAAAAAAAAAAACTACTCTGACATTAGTTTCTTTTGTCAGGTTTCGCTTTCTGATTATCAGCTGAAACCATTAAAACTTGAAATATAATACTTTGAAAACATGCTTTGTGTTATTTATATTCCTTCAGCTTAACTCTAACATTTAAATAACTCTAACATTGTTAAATATGTTCAAAGACTGTTTCTCTCCTCAACAGTGAACTGGTGTGAAATCATCAGTGGTCTGAGGGCTCCTCCTCTGGTGGCTTCATGTTACAAGTGTTCAGGCACTGAGGGGTTTTTGTTCAGGTCTACTGATGCTTGTGTTATTGTGTTACTCTCTGGCACAGTAATACACAGCAGAGTCTTCAGGCTGCACATTCTGATCATTAAGAGTCACTGTGTTGCTGGAAGAGTCTAAGCTGATACTGAACTTGTTCTTTAGTGAATCTTTATAGTGTGAAGTGTATCCAACACGTGCAGTTCCAATCCACTCCAGTCCTTTCCCTGCAGGCTGTCTGATCCAAGCTGTGTAGTCGTTATCAACAGAATAAGAGACCTGACAGGTGATGGTCAGACGTTGACCTGGCTGCACAGTCACAGAGGCTGGCTGTGTCAACTGTTGACACTTCACACCTGTTAAAAGAAGAAAATCTTTTGTTATCAATGATTTATTTTATTATTTTTATTATCATTATTATTTATTTTCTGTAACCTTCTTTCTGCACATGTAGAAACTCTCCTCACACTCAGTTTTCATCATGAATTCAGTCTGTGGATCAATAGACTGAGACAGGAAATGAAATGAGCCTGCTGTATTTTTATCAGACTAGAATTTAACTTGTGTAGACTGGTAAGTGATAAACACTCTGTGTGGATGTGATGGCACAGCTACAACAACAAATGAACTGATATTGTCTGGTCAACAACAAAACAGGAAACACAGGAACTTTTCGCAAAAAACAAAACCAAGAGTTTGTTGTCAGGTTGTCTTTTTTACTTCATGGAAGAGTGTGCATGAAGTTTTCTCATGGAAGGAAAACGCTGACTTCTGAGTGGTAAAATTTTATTGTGCTCTAAAATGTGTTTGTGTGTGTTCATACTGTTGTGTCCACACACTGAACTTCACCATTTTTACTTATATATTCTGAAAATTAATGCGAACATAAAAAGGAATGGACAAGATGAAATTAAGTGAAGTCCAGAAGTTTGAAGGAGAAATAGTTGTTGTTCATCAGCAAGTATGAGGACTGGAGGATTTTGTGCAGCTGTTCAACCAACTTCAGTCACTGTGAGTCTCCAGCACAATAATAAACAGCAGAATCTTCAGTCTTCAGACTGTTCATCTGCAGATACAGCTGCTGTCTGCTGTTGTCTCTGGAGATGGTGAATCGGCCTTGGACTGACTGGGAGTAGAATTTTCTGCTGCCACCACTATTCTCAATCCAGGCGATCCACTCCAGTCCTTTTCCAGGAGCCTGTCTGATCCAGTTCATCCCGTAGCTGCTGAATGTGAATCCAGAGGCTGTACAGGTCAGTGTGTGGGATTCTCCAGGTCTTTTAACCACTGGTTCAGATTCTGTCAGAGTCTGACCATCAACACCTGTCAAGAGAATAATAAACATCAAGTGAAAGAGGCTGGTGAGACAAAAAAAAAAAAAACTATGTGAAAATATGTTATGTGAATATTTTCACCTGTCCAGCAGAGAGTGAACAGCAGCAGTCCTGTCCTATAGTCCATCATGTTAAACTGTGTGTCCACTGTTCTCTGTCATCCTCTCTGCAGTCAGATAAGTAGAGGTGGAAGACATCTGAGTTTTGCATTGACTCCTCCTCACAGGGAGGAGAGAGGTGGATTAGATTAAAGTCTCACTTATTGTTGAGTTTATTGATTCATACATACTTTTAATTTTCAAATGTGCATTCTTATAATTAACAACAAATTAAAGCTCCACTAAAACTTTTTCTGGTATAAACATCAAAATATTAATTTTGATTGAGAAATCTGGAAAATTTATAAACAAAGTTCACATAAATGAGTTTTAAAAACTCATCTTGTCATCATGGTTTCTCTTCACTCTTTGTGCTGATCAGCAGATGAGCTACATATTCGACTATATTCCTCTAATCAACCAACATCTATGAGTATTTTTCTCAATTGTTTTGTTGTCATCTCAACATTTAATAAAATGAATAAATGAATTAAATACACTGTGAATAAATAAATTGTGAATGTTTCACATTTCTAATCATCTTCTGTTCCAGCCAAGCTTGTTATCTAGTGAGATGATTTTTCATCTTGTTCCTGCTTTCAAATTATTCATTCATTCATTTTCCAGACCGCTTATCTGAAACCAGGTCGAGGGTGGGGGGCTGGAGCCAATCCCAGCTGATTTTGGGTGAAGGCGGGGTACACCCTGGACACATAGAGACAAACAACCTACACACACTCACACGCCTACAGCTACTGTCTAGAACCGGCTGCATATTTCTCTTCCTGCACCCAAAGAATCTTCCTGCTGCTGCAGAGAGACAGTGACAAAGTGTGTGAGGTCACTGTAACTGAGAGATGAGCCCTGTTGTTAATAAGCAGCTTTAAATACACACACACATGAATGCAATGCAGTGTTCATATTATATGCACATTATGTAAATTAAACTATAATGTCATATTCCTAAAATGTTATACAATGTCTTTTATTTAAATATGGACAATGATTTTAGCAAAAGGAGAAATAAATTGTCTTCTGCTTTACAAGATGCAAATTTTAAAACAGAAGTTTTATTAAATTCTATATCATTGATTTATTTTAAAGGTTGTTGCTTAATTATGATCTTTCATTATGGTCAGATTTAGTTTTAATGTTATTGTTTTAATGATACAAAGGGTGAAAGGTGTTTATTAAAAACACAACAGCAACCAAATAAGCATGATTACTGTGAATTTTGGGGTCTATCAGTAAAGATGAGGACTGTAGGATTTTGTACAGCTGCTCAACCACCTTCAGTCACTGTGAGTCTCCAGCACAATAATAAACAGCAGAATCTTCAGTCTTCAGACTGTTCATCTGCAGATACAGCTGCTGTCTGCTGTTGTCTCTGGAGATGGTGAACCGGCCTTGGACTGACTGAGAGTAGTATTTTGTGCTGCCACCACTATGAACCCAGGCGATCCACTCCAGTCCTTTTCCAGGAGCCTGTCTGATCCAGGCCATGTCGAAGCTGCTGAATGAGAGTCCAGAGGCTGTACAGGTCAGTGTGTGGGATTCTCCAGGTCTTTTAACCACTGGTTCAGATTCTGTCAGAGTCTGACCATCAACACCTGTTGAGATGAAAAGGAATAGAGTCAGGTTTTTTAAACAGGTAACTTTTTAAAGACAATTTTAAATCAAGATCAGAGAAACCGTTCACCTGCCCAGCAGAGAGTTAACAGCAGCAGTCCTGTCCTATAGTCCATCATGTTAAACTGTGTGTCCACTGTTCTCTGTCATCCTCTCTGCTGTCAGATAAGTAGAGGTGGAAGACATCTGAGTTTTGCATTGACTCCTCCTCACAGGGAGGAGAGAGGTGGATTGGACTCGGCCATAGTTGTTAAATTTAGAAAATATTAACCTTCAGTGAGAGAAAAGTCTTCAGAAGTTGAATTTTATCATTTGACTTTTCTTTGTCTAAAAACAGGTTTTTGGTGTAATGATATTGTATATTCATTTTTATTTATTTATTGTTAATTCACAGGGGAAAAAAACACACACAAAACATCACAGAACTGAAATCTTGTAAAATTTTGTTTTTTGTTTTCTCTGAAACAACCTCTGAAAATATTCATGAAGTTGTGATTCTGAGAATAATGATAAACAGGACCTCAGCTGGATACATTTCATTACTTCAAAGGTTTGACAGTGTCGCTCAGTTTTCACTGTAAAAAGACAGAAGTAAGTTTTCAGTGACTACAAAGTCAGCGAATTTATATATAATATCATATACAACATCATACGTCATCAAACCAAACAATACCAAAATGTTTTCCACAGCCTCCAATTCTTTGACACTAACTTCATGTCCCCATCATCCAGGACCAAGCTGCTCCCATCTTGTTATGTTGTAATGTTTCACTAATGCACTGAAGTGCATCTGAATTTTCTTCTTTTCTTTGTTTTTACTTTTACTTAGTCATGAAAAACATCTTGAAGTGTCTTGTTTTGTGCTCTAAAATGATTTCATCTTTAGCCCCTTTCTACTGTTTAAAAAACAGACAAAAAGACCCACTAACCTCAGGCTGTTGTCAGCAGTGGCAAAGGGTACTATCAACATTCACACCTGGGGTCAAATGACTCTACAGTAGATGCAGGTATTTATGAGCCCTTGCTCTGATTGGCTCTGATCAGCACTGATATAAACACAACACCTGGGTGGACCTGTTAATTTTCACCCCTTTTCCTGCTGTGACGTGTTTCAGGGCACAAACACTGTAGACAGACCTGTCACCTGTCCAGCACGGTGCTTTACCTAAAGAAAAAGCATTTTCATTGTTGGTCAATGTTCGACAACACAGACACAGAGAGAAACTTGATTCTCTCGAGGAAAACTGCTGCACTGAAACATGTGACAAAATCAAAAAACTTTACCCTTAAGTGCAGATTAAAAAAAAGCTATGTTCAAGCATCTGTAATAAAGACCATGTTTCACCTTCATCAGTGTGTGGTTGTGTCAGATATAAAAAATTGTGTTAAACTAGAAAACTGGAACAAATAAAGGGACAGTTGTTGTTCATCTTGAGATCTACTCACTGTCTGCTGACATGAACTGACGCTGACAGATGGAGCTGCAGTTACTGCTGATGTAAACACCTTGCAGCCAAACTTCACTCTTCAATATGTGTAAAATGAGGTTAACACATGACTTTTGTTGATGGTGTCAACATTTTAACTGTGATAATATCCAGTGTACAAGAGCAGCAGGAGCTTTAAGGTTGAGTTCAGTCCAGGGTTCAAGAGGAGAGAGAAACTTGACACAGACTGCCTTCATGTGGTTTTATTACTGAAACATAGTGAGATATTATTTTTCACTCTCATTTTTTGAATGACTAATTATTCCACATCATTTACAGACACCATGTATTTGTATGAATGTGTTGTATTTGTAGTTTGTTTTCAGAAGCCACACTGTTCCACTGTCTTTAATCCTTTTATGAACAAATTCTCTTTATTGTTTGTGATTAATGTTTAGACATATGATGTTTGACATATATGTTTTAAAGGATTTATATAGTACATGGACCATTGTAAATTCATCAAAAATAGATATGTAAAGCAGAATATACAATATAAAACATAAAATTGTTGACAGAAATAAATGATAAAAAAATCAAATATTTAAGTAACAAATGTAAAAGCACATAATGTGTAGGCTCTACCAGTCAAGATGATGAGGGCTGTAGGATTTTGTACAGCTGCTCAACCAACTTCAGTCACTGTGAGTCTCGAGCACAATAATAAACAGCAGAATCTTCAGTCTTCAGACTGTTCATCTGCAGATACACCTGCTGTCTGCTGTTGTCTCTGGAGATGGTGAACCGGCCTTGGACTGAGTGAGAGTAACAAACATATGAAGCATCAGTGTTGGTCCAACTGGAGCCAATAGAAGAGTCTGTTCTGTGTTATTATATCTGCAGAGGGAAACCATTAGAAATCACCTGCTTTACTTTGTGTTATTACTCACTCAACTGTGACTCTTGGAAAATGTCTCTGCATTTACAGAGAAGACAATTTTTGTTGTGAACTGAGGACAACAATAAACAGCAGCTTCATTCAGTTCATGTTAGTTCCTTTGAGAATTTACATTAAAAGGAAAAATCTACAGTATTATTCTGATCAGTAACCAGCGGGTTTGTGTTTTCAATACATTTTAATCAATCAGCCTTTCACTTGTCTCTTTATCTTCTTTTCTTCTTTTTCAAACTACTTTCATACAATGTATGATTTGTATTTATGAACCATCTTTAATCTTTATTTTTTTCTTTCCAAATTACAGAAAGATTAATGTTATTTTTCAAAACTTGATGAGACAGAGTTTTTAGATTTTTCAGTTGTTTTGGTTTATCTTCTCTCATGGAAACAGGAAAAATGTTTCCCCCTCTTCTCTTGGCATCACTGTGAACAAAAATAATAAAGAAATTAAATTATGCTTTGATTTTCTTGAAATTTAGCAAAATCATGTTTCTCTAAGTGTCTCCTACACCGATGTTGCTTCAGAGTAGACTGAAGTCAGATTCAGTCTCATGTAGCAGAAGCAAAAAATTCCCTCTAACATTCAGTGAATTCCATAAAGTTCCAACTACATAATAAATTAATCAGAGAGTACTGTCTGTATTAATGTTCACTTTTAGAACGTGTTTGTGGTTGAGTCACAGATGTGTTGCTGGGTGTTTGTGCAGGTCTGTTGGTGGTTTGTGTAATTGTGGGTTGACGTACACAGTAATACACAGCTGTGTCCTCAGGCTGCAGATTCTGTCCTGTTAATATCACAGAACTAGTAGAAGTGTATGTGTGGTAGAGGAACTTTGCATTATTCTGGAAAAAGTCACCTCCTCCCCAACGATATCAATATAATGTATATTTTATAGATCAAATGAAATAAAAGTGTGGGATATGACTTCCTCCTGCCCATGAACAGATGAACTTACCTTTTGTTCATATTCCAATACAGAAAACTTTATTAGCTGTTTTATTGCATAAAACTGTTCATGTAAATTCACTTTATTTAGAAACTTTAAGCTTGAATAAGCTGCCATCACTTGTTCTCTGCCCTATAGATCACTGCTGTCTTCTCTCATGAACGGTGATGACACAGACAGATGGAGCTGCAGTCACTGCTCGTAAGATGTTTTGATTCTGTGGTGGAAATTCAACAAAGTTGGTGGAGACCAAGTTTGTCACAATGTTCAAAAGTGACTTTTGTTTGGGTAGAAATGTTTGAACTGTGACAACATCCAGTGTAGAAGACCAGCAGAAGCTTTAAGGTTTAGTGTCAGTCATTTCAGATCAGTGAGGACACCAGATCTGAGAGTCTCCTTTTAGTAACAGAGGAGACAGAAATATGACCCTGACTGATCTCTAGTGGCTTTATATCAAAAACTGCAACATCGTTTTTACACTGATGTTATCACTCACTTACAATTTCAAATCATTTCAGATGACATTTTTTGTTCATGTGTAGAAAGGCAGTTGCAGTAATTTAATTTCCGCAGTAGTTTTTATAAGATCAGTACCATAGGATTTTGTACAGCTGCTCAACCACCTTCAGTCACTGTGAGTCTCCAGCACAATAATAAACAGCAGAATCTTCAGTCTTCAGACTGTTCATCTGCAGATACACCTGCTGTCTGCTGTTGTCTCTGGAGATGGTGAACCGGCCTTGAACTGACTGAGAGTAGTATTTGCTGCTGCCACTACCACTATCAATCCAGGCAACCCACTCCAGTCCTTTTCCTGGAGCCTGTCTGATCCAGGCCATCCTGTAGCTGCTGAATGTGAATCCAGAGGCTGTACAGGTCAGTGTGTGGGATTCTCCAGGTCTTTTAACCACTGGTTCAGATTCTGTCAGAGTCTGACCATCAACACCTGTCAAGACAATAAAAAGCAAAAAGTGAAATAGGCTGGGGTGAAGAATAAAACTATGTAAAAATACGATATGTGAATATTTTCACCTGCCCAGCAGAGAGTGAACAGCAGCAGTCCTGTCCTATAGTCCATCATGTTCAACTGTGTGTCCACTGTTCTCTGTCATCCTCTCTGCAGTCAGATAAGTAGAGGTGGAAGACATCTGAGTTTTGCATTGACTCCTCCTCACAGGGAGGAGAGAGAATCAAACAGTACAGATCTCAGGTTCATAATCCTCCAACAGTCCCTCTTGAATATTTCACTAATTAACTTTATTAATAACTTTCATTGTTAAGCATGGTCAGCATCATGTTTATACAATAGTACAAAGTACTTATTATTAATGTATGATTAATGTATGGTTTTGTCATGAACCAGCTCAAATATAAAAAAAATCAAATGAGACCAAACAATTAATCAAAGTTCAAAGTAAATTTATTTGTCTAATAATAAACAATACACACATTTAATGTGGGACATGTAGATCAGTGGTGTCAGTGGTGTGGTGAGTGCATGAGTGCATGACATTTATAAGGTATTTAAAAAAATAAAGCAAAACAAAAGCCAAAACACAACCAAAGCAGAATGTTTGTCACTGGGAGGAGAGAGAGGCAGAACTGATGTCTCCAGTCCTCTGAGAGAACAATCAGGAGAAGTGGATTCAGGTGTGGCTCTGTTCTCCTGACACATCTCTACCACTCTGACCTCCCCCTAAACAGGAAGAAGACCAGAAGCTCAAGGAGCCACCAGAGGGATGGAGACTGTGTTTTGCTGTTTTTTTTATGTTTTCTTTTTTTTTTGTTTTGTTTTTTTTTTTTTTTTAAGACAAAGTGCATTGACCAGTTGAAATCATGCTGATGGACTTTAAATATAATCACTGTGAACAGATACTTTAATACATCAAATGTTTCATTTATATTCTGTCATTGTTAAATATGTTCAAAGACTGTTTCTCTCCTCAACAGTGAACTGGTGTGAAATCATCAGTGGTCTGAGGGCTCCTCCTCTGGTGGCTTCATGTTACAAGTGTTCAGGCACTGAGGGGTTTTTGTTCAGGTCTACTGATGCTTTGTGTTATTGTGTTACTCTCTGGCACAGTAATACACAGCAGAGTCTTCAGGCTGCAAATTCTGTCCATTTAGAGTCACTGTTTTGCTGGAAGAGTCTAAGTCGATACTGAACTTGTTCTTTAGTGAATCTTTGACGGTTGTGTCCCTACTGATCCACTCCAGTCCTTTCCCTGCAGGCTGTCTGATCCAAGCTGTGAAGTCATCGTCAACAGAATAAGAGACCTGACAGGTGATGGTCAGACGTTGACCTGGCTGCACAGTCACAGAGGCTGGCTGTGTCAACTGTTCACACTTCACACCTGTTAAAAGAAGAAAATGCTTTGTTATCAATGATCAAGTTAAACAGCAAAAGAAGAAATGTTGACTGTGACAAATCCAGAGAGACTCACAGGATCCAGCTGCCAACAGCAGCAGCAGAGCTACACAAAACATGGTTGATGGTGAAAGTGAGCAGCTGTGAACTCCACTGACAGTCTGATGTGAAGTTTTTATAGCTGAGGAACAAGGAAGATCACTGAGTTTGCATACAATCAAACATATGAAGCATCAGTGTTGGTCTAACTGGAGCCAATAGAAGAGTCTGTTCAGTGTTATTATATCTGCAGAGTGAAAATGTGTCTGGAAATCACTTCTGTTTTACATATAATATTTTGATTTAATTCCACACTCAATTGTGACTGTTTGAAAATGTCTCTACATTTACAGAAAAGACCAATTTCGTTTCAAGCAGAGAACAATGAAATGTTGTTTAACTAATTTAATTCAACATTTTAGCAGAAACTCAAATGAAGTCATCAGTCAAAACTTTTCATTCAATTTACAATGTCAAAAAGTTTCATGTTTTTATGTACAAACATGTAAAACCTTTTACTTCAGAGTTAGTCTTTGTCTCTGATGAATGAGATAAACTACTGTAACTGTCTCATCACAGAGACCGAGGAGAGAAAACAAAGGCTTTAACTGTCCTCTAAAGTTTTAAATGGACCTAGAAAGATGCTGTTTACCTTTTCTCCTTGTTTCAATGTGTTTTATAGTGTGTGTATTTCATGAGAAAGACAAATATTGGCTGATGAGTAGATGAAAAGAATATTTCTAAAGACACATTTTCAGTCATGATGAAACAGTTTTGAAAGGAGCTGCCATTCACAGCAGAGGTTCTGCCTGTGCTCATTCAGAGCTTTCTCTGGCCTCTTGAATCCAGTGAATATTGCAGTGTGAAGTTAGAAATTATAAGACTGAGTGGACATGAAAATGTTTCTTTTCTTGGATTCTTGAAAAAGAAGATGAAACTTTTATCTTATTTATTTATTGTATTTGTTCCATACTGTCGATAATCTGAACTTACTTTATTTTGTTTATTTTGATTTTGTGAAGTGTTTGTGTTCATCCAAGGGCAGACTGAGGCAAAAAAGTGGCCCAGGAATCTCCCCCTGGTCAGCCCACTCTCTGGACAACACATTTTGTCAGGGGTGGGGTCCTCACCTCACCTGAAGCCTTGATGACAACAAAGACATGTCTGGGATTTAAATATTTACACATCACTGATGCAATGAAATTGGACAATTTGCTGGATCCAGGAATACACACATGGAATACAATAGTACTGTCTCTACCCCAAATCAAGAGGGCAACAAATCAACATTTCAATAGAAATTGTACTGGAAAAGATACGACAGGGTAATGTCAAACAGACAGTAGCTACAGCAGGTTGAGAAATACAGGGCCAGATTTATCTTTTTAGGTGTTTTTGTTTCAATGAACCTGGAAACAAGATGTGATCTTCTGTTGGTCTCTAAGTTAATCAAACAAAAACCAGTCAGCCATGTTTCACTTGTTTCTGATTCAGACATTCATTTTAATCAGGATGTGTATGGATGTAGTATTTGTGTCATTTGTACCTGTTATTCTGTTAATTCGTTCTCATGGCTCATGATTTCAGCAACCACATTGCTGCGCTGTGATCATTTGACTTTTTTTTTTTTTAATTAATGACTTGTTGTACACTAACATTCAGTGTTAGTAATTAATAAATGATTCAAATGTAATGTTGTGGCATTACTGTACATTTCATTATTTGTTTGTTATGAAACAGACAGAGCAGAAGAGCATATTACATGAAAAGTGTTCAAATTACTGATATCTTAAGCACTTCAGCTAAATGTAAAGCTAAACTCACATTACATTTATTGTCCAGCAAGTACAGAGGAGCAGGTGATGGACAGGTGATGATGATGAACTGGTAGCAGCCAGCCCGGCTGTGGAAGGTAAGCGAGATACAGAGGTAATGGACATCAAAATATTTTTTGGTTAAAAAATAATTCATAATGCAAGACATAATGCAGCGCCTCAACACCCGCTGTCAACAGCTGTTCTTTGTGTTCTTTGACATCTTGTTAGTTCTTACATTGATTACTTGAGTTTCTGTACTTTTTCTTTTAACTGAAAACTCTAAACAATCTTCATCCATCAGCACATCTTCTTCACAGTCTTAAACAGACTCTGCCACTCTGGTTGCAGTCTGTCCTGTCTGCTCCGGTTTTCTGTCGCTCATTTGCAAGGCAAGTCAATCATATCATGTCACCGCGTGACAACGCCCTCTATTTTGTGCAGGCGCGACTGAGAAGGCCTCAGGTCTCACACACAGAGGTTGTGGAAGAAGAGGAAGAGGGGTCGCCGCTCAGTATGAGCTCAGTAAAACCGGTCCACCGAGCAGCTGCCGCTCACCGTGAGAATCGACAGATGCAGTTAAAAATGGATCATTTTGCATGTAACTACAGACCTATGATAACCTTCAATAACATTTTAGCCCCCTGCCCAGTTTTAATGACAGTTAGCTTCACCGATCCTGATTCAGTTCCGGCCAACGAGCTGCCAAATAACGAAGTTATTAAGATTAAATAAATAAGTACACACCATATTCAAAAATATACTAATTCACTTCACTTGTAGTTTCTTCACTTCTGTTGTCCCATCAGCTCCGGTCCCGGACCACATCTAAAGTAAGTTAATTACAGGACGGATTTCTTCCCGGGTCCAGTTCATGTCTATATCACAACATTAAAAGAAAGCAATTGATATTCACAGACCTGCTGGTTTGTTTGGTAAAGGTAGACTGGAGTTGACTGGGATTTGAAGTAGCTGTTAGAGACTCATCACACTTGTGGTTTTGAGTCATAGTCTTTTATAGTTTTGTTTTTTTAATCTTTCTGAAACTACATGTTTCATTCATACTAAATGTTATTTCTACCTAACACCTATTTAATTTGGTGAATTTGTTCTCAAAAGTAGGAAGTAGGGCCTTTTGGGAAATCCTAATCTGACCAATGAGCTTGTTCTGTGTCATTTCTGACGTGACTGGATGTGAAGTTTTTTCAAGCTTTTATCAAGAAGCGAGTTCTTCAGTTGGACGGTGCAGTGAACAGCTTCATGTTAAACCTGTGTGTTAAACACGGCTCCAGTCCAAGTCCAGTGAAAGCAACCACTGAATACACAACAAAAACAAAACTGGGAAAGATTCAACAAAAACAAACCAGCCACAACCATTAACCCAAGCTAAGATTACTGTGAGATGCTCCACAGCAATGCTAGTGAACCTGTTAGCGATAGCACACATTCATAATACTGTTACCAAACATCTTGGCATTTATAGGTCAAATATTGTTTTTTTAATTTTTTATTTGTACAGACACCAAAGCACACACTGAAATTAAACAGACACAACCTACAATGTAAAAGAACATTTGAGATCAGGCTGTTGAAAAAAAGACAACAAATACTTTATTTTCATTTTTAATTTACTTTTATTTTTATCAAATTAATATTTCATCAATACATACAGAAAAATATTCTTTCTCTTCCTTTACATTCACACTTAAGGGCAATTTAGAGTCACCAATTAACCTAACGTTCATGTCTTTGGACTGTGGGAGGAAGCCGGAGAACCCGGAGGGAACCCACGCAGACACGGGGAGCACATGCAAACTCCACACAGAAAGGCCCCAGGGAGTCGAACCCAGGACCTTCTTGCTGTGAGGCCACAGCGCTAAGCACTGCACCACCGTGCTGCCCGCTTATTGCTTATTTTTATTTATCTAACTGTGAAATATTTACAGTGTTAATTCCCCAGAGAGCAAGCCGTCTACCTGAAACTGAATTACAATTTTTGGCGACTGTGGCAAGGAAAAACTCCCTTTAAGAGGAAGGAACCTTGGGAGGAACCGGGCTCTCTGGGTGGGGGGGGGGCCCTTCCTCCTGAGGGCTGGCGCTCCTTCTGGTCCTCCTCTGCTCCTGATCCATCCAACCCAGGCTGTGGTCTTTATCCATCATCTTCTGTGTCTGCATCTCCTGCTCAGCCTCACTCTTCACTGAAAGAGAAAGAAAAAGAGAATGAAACAGAGGGGGGGGTACTTACCTTTTGATGCCTCGTCCCGTGGTTGTTCCTCTGGACTTGCTGTCTTCAGGAGCCAGGTGCCTGCTGATGGTTTCCACTCAGGCTTCTTCAGGAGCGTCCTGCCGTCTAGAACTGAGAATAAATCCAGGTGTTTTTCTGTGTTTTCTCAGCTGTAATTAGTGTGAAATGTACAGAAGAGCAGTGTTGGTGCTGAGTCTCTCTCTGCCACATCCTCTCCATGATGTGTCTGACTTCAGTGGACATGTGGCAGAGCTCAACTCTTACTTGTCTTCTGTAGAACAGGATGTAGGCGGTTCTTCGTCGCCGGTCACACACGGAGGCGCCGCTGGTTTCAGTTACCGCTGCATCGTTGTAGGTGAACCAGCGGTCGGTCGGGTCTATCTGGCCCACATCTGGATCCACCCCGTCGCAGATGTAGTGTCCTAGCAGGAGCAGAGGAAGCGTTATATGCGCTGTGTTGGATGTTATGAAGGTCGTCTGACTTTAACTGATAGCAGCGATTCAGTGAACATCATTGTTACTTAGACTCAGTGTGACATTAAGGAGAATCATGGATCATCTTACCTCTCGTTGCTGTGGCGCCGATATGGCTGATGGTGCTAACCAAACTGTAGCAGCCACCACCCTGAGAGGGAACACAGTGGATCAGAGTTAGTCTACACACAGTCCAAACATCTACTTCTATCAGCCCCAGTCTGGTGATTTTGTTTGTCATCAAATCTCTGAGTTTTTCTTTACCTGGTTGGAGGGCACCACCAGCTCTCTGGAGAGGACGACGGGGTTGTGGTCTTTAATTAGCTGGAGAGTTGGAGTAAACCTGAAGCGCTTCAGGTGTAAGACCAGCACTCTGTAGACAGCAGGGGACAGAGGAAAAACTGAAATGTGGCGTTACAAATTCTTACGATTGGTATTTCTCCTAATCAATACTTCACAGTTTGTCCTTCGAGTCAGTGGAGGCCAGTCTGATACCAGTGGGTGAACCAGTATTATCTCTGTGCACTGTGGTCAGGAGGTTGTTCATGTGTGATGGATCTGATGTCTCTCACCTTGGCAGATTGATAAATGAGGAGCGCTGGCCTGACCTGGTTGCTCCGCACTCGCAGGTGTACTCCAACTCCGTCTCCTGCAGAACAACACAAAACCAACACAATGTCACTTCTTCTACATGCACGACGACAAACAGCTACACATCCACACACACTGACACAGGTAGTGATGGTGTGATTGAAGTGTGTCAGAGTTTTCTGCGTCATATCATCACATGATATCAGTGGGTGTGATGTGAATGAATGAGGACAGGTGTTTCTTACCATCAGGTAACATTCCAGCAGTCGTTGTACTGTTTCTGCTCCAGGTACCAGGTGCAGGGAGAGGTTTGTGAAATCCTCCTCTCTGCTGGATTCTGCATGGCAACTACACATTGAACAGATAACACAGTTGTAATACAGCTGCAGAGGTGACGATGAGGCTACTGCGTAGTGTTCAACACTTGACTTCTCTGCTGTGAAGCTGAAGGTGTGTAACTGTGTGGCTTTACCTCTTGCACTTCCTGGTGTTTAGCATCTTGAACACCAGGTGATCCTCCACCGGACAGCTGTAGGTCCTGTCTATGCTGGGAGCCAGCACCTGCAGCTGTAGGCCCAAACACCTCACCTGTTGTAGCACGGCCGTGAGGAACTCGTGAGCGTCCTGTAGTTATACAAGCACACAGTTGCACAGAGAGGTTTAAGCACTGAGGAGAAACTATCAGGAAGCTGTGAAACCACAAACCTTAAAACCTGCTTACTCACTTTCTGGTGGAGGTCTTCAAATTCTGGGTTCCACAGAGAAACCGCCTTCTTGAATGTGGAGAGAAGACGGGTTTTGTGACGAACATCAGTGGAGAAGTGAGACCCACTGATGTCTGTTAATGATCTGGAGAGAGAGAGAGAGGGAGAGAGAGAGAGGGAGGGAGGGGTGGTTAGAGACTCTGTCTGTGATATGAAACATTGTGGTGTTCAGGAATCAAGTGAAGGATGAAATGAGTGCTTGTGTCTGAGGGGTGCTGTACCTCATGATTGCACCTTCGGGGATCAGACTCCAAACCTGCTCCTGTTGGCTGATGTCTCTGACGAAGTCCTCCAGTGTCAGGAGGCTCTGCAGGCAGGAGTTGATGTAGCAGAACTGTGCTGGGTTGGGGAACCTGACACACAAACAGAACAAGTCATTTTCTCCCTGCAGCTGTTTGTCTCTTTGATTCTCCACAGCCTTTTTTCTGGTGTTTGTGGATATGCAGATGTTCTTACCCAAGACAGTGGATCTGCTGCTGTCTGAGGGTCTTGTTGTTGGTCACAGGCACTTTTTTCTTCTTCTTCTTGGGCTGGTCTTCAGGAACGCTGTCGTCTTTTGGCCGTCCTTCCGTCTCACTTTGGTCTTTAAGCTCCACCACCTTGTCGCGCTGAGGGGTGGAGTGGCACTCCTCCTTCGGGGGCTGTTCTTCTGGGGAGGGTGCAACCTTACATCTCTTCTGTTGGGGTAAAGGAATACTGAGGTTAAATCATACAAAGAAACACTCATCAATTATGAAATATCCGGTTGACACTGAGAGCTGCACTTTGTGTCAAACATACGTACCTTCCAAAAATGCCACCACCGAGGCTTCTTCGCGGTCTTCCTCGGGGTTTTGTCATCAGAGGTGGAGACGCTGGTGACAAAGAGGAACATTTGTTATCTCACTGGGAACTCACTGATTGGCTGGAGAGAAAACTTAAAGAGATAAATCAGCTTCTAGTCACTGGTAAAGAGCAAATACAGCCTTGTATTAACACTAAATAAAAGTTTGAATTCCACAAACTCATCAGATTCTCTGAGACACTTAAAGTCCCAGCTAACAAAGAGGCTGAAGGATTAAATCTCATGTGTCTTTACCTTTGCTTCTCTTTTTTATCTGGATTTTTCTTTGTCTGTGTGGAAGAAACAAAAAACAAAAAGAAGCAATAATTAGAAACTGTGTCAAATATAATTGATAATATTTACAACAAGTTCAGATATGATTCTTAAAAAATACTGAAATGTGTTTGATATGAAGCCATGACACTGCCAAACATACCAAGGGGCGACCGAAGAGTCGATATATCCAAGGGGTCGTGTCTCCTTTCTTCTTGGTGACAGCCGGAGCGTCGGGGGCGCCGACACTGGTGAAGAAGAGAAACACAGTTGGTATCATGAGGCGAGTATTATTGTTCCTATACAAACAATACAAAATCATCCCCCAGAGTGAATAAGGAAGCTGATGGACCTGAACATGGAGATGAAGAAATAGTCAGGAAAACAGTCTGATAATAGTTATGAGCTTTCTTACCTCTCATCTGCCACCAGTTGGATAACAGCTGTTGATTTCTGTAGAGAGACAGGAAAAATAAATGAGATTAAAATGACTGGAAACATGATGTATCTTCACAGCTGATATAAAGTGGCTTCACAGGCAGTTTCTCCTAAACACTGTGAACTGTGAAGTGGACACAGTTCCACTTTTTACCGTCCACAGGGTCGAATCCACAGCAGAGAAATGACAGAGAATGTGTGGTGTATCTAGAAAACAAACCTTTCCGCTACAGGAAAACAGACGAAACATCTTGATGAGTCTTGTCGAAGTGGAACTTGGACTGAGAGTAAAGAGCTTCTGTCTGCTGGTTTGATGAACTGTGATCTGTTCTACAGGAGCTCTGACTTCACAGTGACCCTTCTAGAACGTCACTGTGATGTCATCATGTCAGTGTGTGAGGAAGCAGCTCCGAGTGTCAACATGGTGTCAGTGTATATATATGCTGTAAAACTGTGGTCTGAAAAGGCCCAAACTAAATCAGGTATCTGTCTTTTAGAGTGAGTCCAACTCAGATCTGAAGTCTCTCAGAAGCTCAAGTCAGGTCCTTTAAGACGAGTCTAAGACAAGTCTCAAGTCTTCATAAGAAATCTTCCATATTTCCATCATCAGTAATGACAACTGATGACTGAACCGACACAAAAAGGCAGAAAAACACTCACGTCCACATCAGAGGAAATAATTCAGTGGTGTGTAAGCACTGCTGAAGTGTCCATACAGTTCATCCACTGTCACTCAGACCTGTTACTGTGTCTCTGTCCACAGAAGCAGCTGAGAGGACAACATGGAGACAAACTGTCTCTCAAACTGTCCTCTATAGTTACTAGAGGATCATGCAGAGTGTGCAGGACATAAACTGGCTTGTTTTTATTGATTCCTTTATTTTATTGCACACACCCACTGTAGCTCTGTGGGCCCAGAGTGAAACCATGAACTTCTTCATAACAACAGGAGATCTGTGTGATCTGCACATGAAGCTAAATGTGTGTGTTTGTTTGTGAATGTGTTGGTGTAAAAGTCAAATCATCACAACTTGTAACAAATGAAATAACAATAATTTACTGATATATTGTTTTGTCTTTCTTTCATTTTCCTCTGACAACCTTCAGCACAATGGTGAATAACAAAGAAAACATGAAGCAGTAACAGGTTGATATTTGGATTCAAACTTTATTAACAAGGTCAAATTTATTTGGGTCCTCACCCTGAGACAGGCACGTAATCATGAAAACACATGAACTCGTTATTACACATGTTGGAATTTATAGGTCAGACTTTTACAAAACTATTCCCACTTCAAAATGATATAAAGTAGATGAAGTTAGATCCACAACTTTAATAATGACAAACAAACACAAAGCACTAACACCGTTCAGCAGGCGTTCCCGCTGGTTTTACGCACGGACCATGGGAGGTTTTCTGGAGGTGAGTTGGAGCTGAAACTGAAACACAACATACATGAGTCGATACGCACAACACTGTGTGAGAGCGACACACAGCAAACACACTCACTGACCGAGCTGCTGATGGAACAGATTCATATAGAAGCAGCTGGAGATTGTAGTGTAATTTACTGGACAGTGGCAATAGAGATAGACAAGAAACACAGTGAAGAGAGAGGGGATGATATGTAGCATGGCCCAAGCCACAATTGAACCTTGGCTGCTGTGATATTAAAAATATGTGTTACATGGTCTTTGGCTGGCCCAGCTGCTCATGTTTTTGAGACATTTAATTGTAATTTGTAAGAGTGAAAGAGTTGATGATTTCATATTTCACTTGAGGGGATGTATATCCTGTCGTCTTATATCTCCTTACACTTTCTTTCAGGTAGTCTACTAGTGTTTGTACTTGACATGGAGTCATCAACTTCTTTGCTGGCCTACTAATCTACCCTTGTGATCAGATACCAGTCTTGTCAAGGATAAATAGTGATAAGTGATTGCACAGTTGACCATGCATTAATTTAACAACAGAGGGCTTTATGTTAATCTCTTTTTATAAGCACTGGTTGCCGCCCAGAAGGAGACCGGCCACACATCAAAACAATGGCTGAGGGCTGAGTCTCAGGAGAAAAACAGACCACCACACACTTCTAGTGGGTCATGAGTGATGATTGAGAGGATTTATGTTTGTACAGGTCCGTAATGTTGTTGTTTTTTGTTTTTTTTTGAAAATTCTGCATACTCTACCTTTAAGCACAGCATAAATCTAGGCCTTTCATAATCTAATGATGATGGAAATAATGGAGAAACTGGTTTACTCTTAATAAAAGATGATACAAGGAGGCTTGGATGTATTACGAAGGAAACATTTATTGACACTGGATCTAGGCGAATTCAAAGATAACATAACAAGTGAGAATGATCCCTTTAGCACCTTAGCCATACCATTTTTTAACAAATAATTCCACCTTCTCCACAGCACGGTGCAGCTGGATAATGCAAGGCAGTCAACTTTGCAGGAATGCGGTATGGCCAGTACTCTGATTCGTCGTCATCGTTATCAGCACTCAGTTTCAGTGAGTACATTTAAATAGATAGGCTTCTGAACTGGTGCTGCCATTAAATGTTTTTGTTTCTTCATACCTGTCAAATACTTACATGGCCCCATCAATAATTATGTCTCCCATATATGTCTACTACCCTGTTATCTGGAGTTCCTTAAGGGTAAATCCTTGAAACTATCCTTAAAAAAATCAAAATCACTGAGTCGATGTCAAATCAAAAGCACTGTGTGTTTTCAGCTATAGCCTCCACAGTTTCTCCCTCAATCTCTCTCAAACTATTAGATCTGCTAAATCTGGTAACTGTTTTAAGCGCCTCCTGAAATCATATTTATAGGTTGGCCTTTTTATGAGATTTTTTAAACCTACTCTTCATTCACCGTTTAATTTTTTTCTGTTCCAACTTCTTTAATTAATGTTTTGTTGTTGTTGCGGGAAGCACTTTGCAACAGTTTAAGTGCTATATAATAATAATTATCATTATTATCATGAACAGTTTTTTCTTTGTTGTCTTTCTTTGTCTGGTTGCAGAGAGATTCATGCCAGTCCACAGTAAACACCTGATTGAAGACTGCTGATGAATTTTCAAGCAGGAATGATGACAACACCTGCCCAAAGTTCCAGTTTCCTTAAATCTTTGTTTAGAAATATTCTGCTGTCAAATAAATACAATTCAGCCCAATTGAAATATCACTGATTCCAAAAAATATGTTTAAGTCTAAAACATTTAAATATTTGTTTAATTATCTGAAGTGAGGACATTAAGGATGTGAGCTAATGGGGGACTGATCAGGACTGTTAGTGTTAGGATTTTGTGCAGCTGCTCAACCACCTTCAGTCACTGTGAGTCTCGAGCACAATAATAAACAGCAGAATCTTCAGTCTTCAGACTGTTCATCTGCAGATACACCTGCTGTCTGCTGTCGTCTCTGGAGATGGTGAACCGGCCTTGGACTGACTGAGAGTAGTATTTGCTGCTACCACCACTGATGTAAGCGATCCACTCCAGTCCTTTTCCAGGAGCCTGTCTGATCCAGCCCATCCCGTAGCCACTGAATGAGAGTCCAGAGGCTGTACAGGTCAGTGTGTGGGATTCTCCAGGTCTTTTAACCACTGGTTCAGATTCTGTCAGAGTCTGACCATCAACACCTGTCAGACAAAGACAGAAATTTATGTCATGTGTTACATTGGCAGCACAAATGAAAATATGTAAGATTAAAATTAGAGAAGCTCTTCACCTGCCCAGCAGAGAGTGAACAGCAGCAGTCCTGTCCTATAGTCCATCATGTTCAACTGTGTGTCCACTGTTCTCTGTCATCCTCTCTGCAGTCAGATAAGTAGAGGTGGAAGACATCTGAGTTTTGCATTGACTCCTCCTCACAGGGAGGAGAGAGAATCAAACAGTACAGATCTCAGGTTCATAATCCTCCAACAGTCCCTCTTGAATGTTTCACTAATCAACTTTGTTAATAACTTTCATTGTTAAGCTTAGTACAAAGTACTTATTATTAATGTATGATTAATGTATGGTTTTGTCATGAACCAGCTCAAATATAAGAAAAAACAAATGAGACCAAACAATTAATGTTCAAAGTAAATTTATTTGACTAATAATAAACAATATACACATTTAATGTGGGACATGTAGATCAGTGGTGTGGTGAGTGCATGAGTGCATGACATTTATAAGGTATTTAAGAGTAAAAGTGACAAAATAAAGCAAAACAAAAGCCAAAACACAACCAAAGCAGAATGTTTGTCACTGGGAGGAGAGAGAGGCAGAACTGATGTCTCCAGTCCTCTGAGAGAACAATCAGGAGAAGTGGATTCAGGTGTGGCTCTGTTCTCCTGACACATCTCTACCACTCTGACCTCCCCCTAAACAGGAAGAAGACCAGAAGCTCAAGGAGCCACCAGAGGGATGGAGACTGTGTTTTGCTGTCTCCTGTTTTTTTTTTTTTGTTTGTTTTTTTGTTTTTTTCAAAGTGCATTAACCAGTTGAAATCATGCTGATACACTTTAAAAATAATCACTGTGAAAAGATACTTTAATGCCTCAAATTTACTTTTTTTTAAATTTATATTCTGTCATTGCTAAATATGTTCAAAGGCTGTTTCTCTCCTCAACAGTGAACTGGTGTGAAATCATCAGTGGTCTGAGGGCTCCTCCTCTGGTGGCTTCATGTTACAAGTGTTCAGGCACTGAGGGGTTTTTGTTCAGGTCTACTGATGCTTTGTGTTATTGTGTTACTCTCTGGCACAGTAATACACAGCAGAGTCTTCAGGCTGCACATTCTGTCCATTTAGAGTCACTGTGTTGCTGGAAGAGTCTAAGCTGATACTGAACTTGTTCTTTAGTGAATCTTTGTAGTATGAAGTGCTACCAACACGTGCAACTCCAATCCACTCCAGTCCTTTCCCTGCAGGCTGTCTGATACAAGCTGTGTAGTAGCTGCTAACAGAATAAGAGACCTGACAGGTGATGGTCAGACGTTGACCTGGCTGCACAGTCACAGAGGCTGGCTGTGTCAACTGTTCACACTTCACACCTGTTAAAAGAAGAAAATGTTTTGTTATCAATGATCAAGTTAAACAGCAAAAGAAGAAATGTTGACTTTGACTAATCCAGAGAGACTCTGGAGCTGTGAACTCCACTGACAGTCTGATGTGAAGTTTTTATAGCTGAGGAACAAGGAAGCTCACTGAGTTTGCATAGAATCAAACATATGAAGCATCAGTGTTGGTCCAACTGGATCCAGAATGAAAAGATGCCTGGAGATCACCTCTGCTAGCTGTCAATACCTGAATTTGTTGTACTGACAATAATTCCATATTAAATTATTCTGTAAATTCTTATATAAATGAACAACAATGAGCATCTTTCTCTGAGGGCTGGACAAGCCACCTATACGGTGTTTGAATTCGAAGGACTTGTTGACAACCATTAATTGTTATTATATTATCTTTCAGCGAAAGAATGATGTGAACTCATGGAAATAAAGGGAGCAAGAATTTTAACTTTCTGTTTGACATGTGTTTCCAATGATTAAACCTTTAAACATATTAGCTTTTTTCCCTTCAGACTTTAACATCCAAAACTTTGAACATAAATAGACCATACATAATACCTGTTATACTATTCAATAACTAGTAGTTGGTGATTTAAGACATCTTCACCTGCATGATGAGAAAGGTTAACTTCGTAAATAGTGGGAAAGTAAATTAAAATAATAATAACAACAACAATCATCATCATTATCATCATCATCATCATCATCATCATTATTATTATTATTATTATTATTATTATTATTATTATTATTATTATTATTATTATTATTATTATTATTTTCATTATTATTATTATTATTTTCATTATTATCAGTAATGATGAGTCGTGGTGGATCCTGCTGCTCCAGAGGCAGAGATACCTGCAGAATGAGGACAGAGAGAGGGAGAGAGAGGAGAAGTACAAACTACGGCGGAGAGAAAAACAAACAAAGTTAATGGCATAAAGTGGTTGAGAGAGAGAGAGAGAGAGAGAGAGAGCCCAGTGCATCATGGGAATCCCCCAGCAGTCTCACTCTATAGCAGCATAACTAAGGGATGGGTCAGGACATTATTGTTGTTGTTGTTGTTTTATGTTTTCAATCAAGTACTTCATAAATTATTAATGGATACTTTTTTTAACAATTTCTTTGTCCTTACATAAATTTTATTTTAATAAGCTGGTTAATTTCATTTTTTTTTATTTATCATTTTTATCTTGTTTTATATTCTTAAATAATCAATCAATCAATATTGTTAACATTATTCTTATGCATATTTTTTAATTCAAAATGACATTGCAAGACAAGTAATACTGAGACAGCTGAATGTTATAAGTTGTGGTGGTGGTAAATAGAGGAAGTAGTTTTTGTATGACTCTGCTATCACCGTCTCTCACTGTGTGTCTCTGGCACAGTAATACACTGCTGTGTCCTCAGTCTTCAGACTGTTCATCTGGAGATAGACTTTACTGCTGGAGTCATCTCTGGAGATGGTGAATCTGCCCTGGACTGACTGGGAGTAATAGATAGGAGAACTATAAGTGCCTATATATGCAACCCACTCCAGTCCTTTTCCAGGAGCCTGTCTGACCCAGCCCATCCCATAGCTGCTGAGTGTGAATCCAGAGGCTGTACAGGTCAGTTTGTGGGATTGTCCAGGTCTTTTAACCACTGGTTCAGATTCTGTCAGAGTCTGACCATCAACACCTGTCAATACAAAAGCAGAAATGCATGCCATGTGTTACACTAGCATAAATGAAAATAAGTCATATCAATATCAGAGAAAATGTTGACCTGCCCAGCAGAGAGTTAACAGCAGCAGTCCTGTCCTGTCTGGCGAAACTAGAGGACACAGTTCATCATGGGAAATATGTCTCTGGAGAGTTTATGTCCAGTCCATCATCTAGTGAAGGGAAGTCCACTGCTGGTGATAACTGGCCGTCTAACAGACATGTTTGTCACTTCAACTAGTGCAGGTCAGGGTGCAGCTCCAAGTTGCTGCCAGTCACAAACAGACTCATCATCATCATCATCATCATCATCATCATCATCATCATCATCATCATCATCAGATAAACAAGACTAAGAGTCTACAGCCATGCTGCTGGCTCTTTGTATCCAGGCACAGGAGACAAACAAATCACACTTATATCATCAGTAAAGCAGTGATGACTTCTGAAACCTCAGAGGGGGAAGATAACATGAACAGAGCCTTTTCAACCCACTAACACATTTTTGTCTTGAACGTCATTGACAATTTTAACCTGGTGAAGAACGAGAGAGATTGGGATCACTGGTGAAGACTGGAGATTTAGTTTTTGAGATTTAGTTGTCAGGGGAAGTTTTTGAGAAGTTAATCTTTTTGTCATGGTCAAGGTTTTTAACACCAGCTGTTCAGTCACAACTTACATGAGAGCTGTAGAGAGTGAATGCATTTTAAAGTAAAGGCCTATCAGGGAGAAACTGCCCATGATGTCCTTTATTTATGTTCTCATGAATTCAAATCTCACAATGTGTGTGTGTGTGTGGTTCAGTCACAAGGGCCTCTGGGTATTTGTACAACTCTGCTGGTGGTTTGTGTTACTGTGGGTTCACGTACACAGTAATACACAGCAGAGTCCTCAGGCTGCAGATTCTGTCCTGTTATCGTCACTGTTCCAGCAAAAGTGTCTCTGTTGTCGCTGAACTTGTTCTTCAGAGCATTGTTTTGACAAATGTCGCCTCCTCCCCAACGATGGAAAATCTACTCCATTTATTTTCCTTCACACTGTCTGATCCAACCTGTTGCATAGCTGCTATCAGTCAGAGAATAACCAGAGACCTGACAGGTGATGGTCAAAGACTGTCCAGGCTGCACAACCACTTGTTCGTTCATCATGTTTTTTTTTTTTGTTTGTTTTTTTGTTTTTTTCAAAGTGCATTAACCAGTTGAAATCATGCTGATACACTTTAAAAATAATCACTGTGAAAAGATACTTTAATGCCTCAAATTTACTTTTTTTTAAATTTATATTCTGTCATTGCTAAATATGTTCAAAGGCTGTTTCTCTCCTCAACAGTGAACTGGTGTGAAATCATCAGTGGTCTGAGGGCTCCTCCTCTGGTGGCTTCATGTTACAAGTGTTCAGGCACTGAGGGGTTTTTGTTCAGGTCTACTGATGCTTTGTGTTATTGTGTTACTCTCTGGCACAGTAATACACAGCAGAGTCTTCAGGCTGCACATTCTGTCCATTTAGAGTCACTGTGTTGCTGGAAGAGTCTAAGCTGATACTGAACTTGTTCTTTAGTGAATCTTTGTAGTATGAAGTGCTACCAACACGTGCAACTCCAATCCACTCCAGTCCTTTCCCTGCAGGCTGTCTGATACAAGCTGTGTAGTAGCTGCTAACAGAATAAGAGACCTGACAGGTGATGGTCAGACGTTGACCTGGCTGCACAGTCACAGAGGCTGGCTGTGTCAACTGTTCACACTTCACACCTGTTAAAAGAAGAAAATGTTTTGTTATCAATGATCAAGTTAAACAGCAAAAGAAGAAATGTTGACTTTGACTAATCCAGAGAGACTCTGGAGCTGTGAACTCCACTGACAGTCTGATGTGAAGTTTTTATAGCTGAGGAACAAGGAAGCTCACTGAGTTTGCATAGAATCAAACATATGAAGCATCAGTGTTGGTCCAACTGGATCCAGAATGAAAAGATGCCTGGAGATCACCTCTGCTAGCTGTCAATACCTGAATTTGTTGTACTGACAATAATTCCATATTAAATTATTCTGTAAATTCTTATATAAATGAACAACAATGAGCATCTTTCTCTGAGGGCTGGACAAGCCACCTATACGGTGTTTGAATTCGAAGGACTTGTTGACAACCATTAATTGTTATTATATTATCTTTCAGCGAAAGAATGATGTGAACTCATGGAAATAAAGGGAGCAAGAATTTTAACTTTCTGTTTGACATGTGTTTCCAATGATTAAACCTTTAAACATATTAGCTTTTTTCCCTTCAGACTTTAACATCCAAAACTTTGAACATAAATAGACCATACATAATACCTGTTATACTATTCAATAACTAGTAGTTGGTGATTTAAGACATCTTCACCTGCATGATGAGAAAGGTTAACTTCGTAAATAGTGGGAAAGTAAATTAAAATAATAATAACAACAACAATCATCATCATTATCATCATCATCATCATCATCATCATCATCATCATCATTATTATTATTATTATTATTATTATTATTATTATTATTATTATTATTATTATTTTCATTATTATTATTATTATTTTCATTATTATCAGTAATGATGAGTCGTGGTGGATCCTGCTGCTCCAGAGGCAGAGATACCTGCAGAATGAGGACAGAGAGAGGGAGAGAGAGGAGAAGTACAAACTACGGCGGAGAGAAAAACAAACAAAGTTAATGGCATAAAGTGGTTGAGAGAGAGAGAGAGAGAGAGAGAGAGCCCAGTGCATCATGGGAATCCCCCAGCAGTCTCACTCTATAGCAGCATAACTAAGGGATGGGTCAGGACATTATTGTTGTTGTTGTTGTTTTATGTTTTCAATCAAGTACTTCATAAATTATTAATGGATACTTTTTTTAACAATTTCTTTGTCCTTACATAAATTTTATTTTAATAAGCTGGTTAATTTCATTTTTTTTTATTTATCATTTTTATCTTGTTTTATATTCTTAAATAATCAATCAATCAATATTGTTAACATTATTCTTATGCATATTTTTTAATTCAAAATGACATTGCAAGACAAGTAATACTGAGACAGCTGAATGTTATAAGTTGTGGTGGTGGTAAATAGAGGAAGTAGTTTTTGTATGACTCTGCTATCACCGTCTCTCACTGTGTGTCTCTGGCACAGTAATACACTGCTGTGTCCTCAGTCTTCAGACTGTTCATCTGGAGATAGACTTTACTGCTGGAGTCATCTCTGGAGATGGTGAATCTGCCCTGGACTGACTGGGAGTAATAGATAGGAGAACTATAAGTGCCTATATATGCAACCCACTCCAGTCCTTTTCCAGGAGCCTGTCTGACCCAGCCCATCCCATAGCTGCTGAGTGTGAATCCAGAGGCTGTACAGGTCAGTTTGTGGGATTGTCCAGGTCTTTTAACCACTGGTTCAGATTCTGTCAGAGTCTGACCATCAACACCTGTCAATACAAAAGCAGAAATGCATGCCATGTGTTACACTAGCATAAATGAAAATAAGTCATATCAATATCAGAGAAAATGTTGACCTGCCCAGCAGAGAGTTAACAGCAGCAGTCCTGTCCTGTCTGGCGAAACTAGAGGACACAGTTCATCATGGGAAATATGTCTCTGGAGAGTTTATGTCCAGTCCATCATCTAGTGAAGGGAAGTCCACTGCTGGTGATAACTGGCCGTCTAACAGACATGTTTGTCACTTCAACTAGTGCAGGTCAGGGTGCAGCTCCAAGTTGCTGCCAGTCACAAACAGACTCATCATCATCATCATCATCATCATCATCATCATCATCATCATCATCATCATCATCATCAGATAAACAAGACTAAGAGTCTACAGCCATGCTGCTGGCTCTTTGTATCCAGGCACAGGAGACAAACAAATCACACTTATATCATCAGTAAAGCAGTGATGACTTCTGAAACCTCAGAGGAGGAAGATAACATGAACAGAGCCTTTTCAACCCACTAACACATTTTTGTCTTGAACGTCATTGACAATTTTAACCTGGTGAAGAACGAGAGAGATTGGGATCACTGGTGAAGACTGGAGATTTAGTTTTTGAGATTTAGTTGTCAGGGGAAGTTTTTGAGAAGTTAATCTTTTTGTCATGGTCAAGGTTTTTAACACCAGCTGTTCAGTCACAACTTACATGAGAGCTGTAGAGAGTGAATGCATTTTAAAGTAAAGGCCTATCAGGGAGAAACTGCCCATGATGTCCTTTATTTATGTTCTCATGAATTCAAATCTCACAATGTGTGTGTGTGTGTGGTTCAGTCACAAGGGCCTCTGGGTATTTGTACAACTCTGCTGGTGGTTTGTGTTACTGTGGGTTCACGTACACAGTAATACACAGCAGAGTCCTCAGGCTGCAGATTCTGTCCTGTTATCGTCACTGTTCCAGCAAAAGTGTCTCTGTTGTCGCTGAACTTGTTCTTCAGAGCATTGTTTTGACAAATGTCGCCTCCTCCCCAACGATGGAAAATCTACTCCATTTATTTTCCTTCACACTGTCTGATCCAACCTGTTGCATAGCTGCTATCAGTCAGAGAATAACCAGAGACCTGACAGGTGATGGTCAAAGACTGTCCAGGCTGCACAACCACTGAGTCTGTCTGGATGAGATCAATACTGTACACACCTGTGGAAACACAAATCAACATTATCTCCATCATTCATCTGAATATTCAGTGTTTCTAATGTGTTTATTAGTGTGAATCCACTGAAAGCTCCTCACAGGATCCAGCTGCCAGCAGCTGTATCAGAACTACAGAGAACATGGTTGATGTAGAAGTTGAACTGATGTGAGCTCTTCTGTCCTCTCACACACACACAGACACATACTTCACTTCTTTATGAGGAACCTTCATTTGCATATTGTTGAATATTTAAATTTGTCCTTTTTCAAGAAAAAATAAGGAATAAAAAATGATATGTAAAGACTTCTGTTTCCTGCAGAAAGTTTTACATTAAAAATGTAAAACAAAACAAAAAGAAAAGTTTCTTTGTACCATATTTACAGTATCTAGCAGCGACTTTCACTGTGCAGTCCCAGCAGGTGGTTACTGTAATACAGGCTTTAACTGTCTGAGTTCAACTGATCAAGTGTTTTTTTCCAACGTTTTAGTCTTTTTGGTCCAGGAGATGAATAATTTCATCACACTTCATCTATCCATATAATAAAAATGAGGACTGTAGGTTTTTGTGCAGCTGCTCAACCATCTTCAGTCACTGTGAGTCTCGAGCACAATAATATATGTATATGTATTATTATTAATTTATTGTTAATTCACATGGGAAACCACACACACACAAAACATCACAGAATGGAAATCTTGTAAAATTTCATGTATTTGTTTTCTCTTAAACAACCTCTGAAAATATTCATGAATTTGTGATTCTGAGAATAATGATAAACAGGAACTCAGCTGGATGAATTTCATGACTTAAAAGGTGGAGTGGACTGTGATTTCACTTCATGTTTGTTTTAACTTGATAATAAATATTGAGGAGGATTTGGAGATGATAACTTTGAAGTTTGTCTCATGTTTAAGTCTAATTAGTTTAAAAGACTGTGTTCTCCTCATTGCCTCTACACTACAATATAAAATTCCCTGGTGTTTATTGGTGATAGGACTCAAGTCACTGTCATGATAGTGAAAACACAGAGCAGTGTTGCAGTAGTTCAGGCCGAGCACTGAAGCTGTGTCTGAATCAGCTGATTGACATCAGCTGTTTTATTCCTGCTCCACAATCACTGTCTTCTTCACAGCTGTGTGTCCATCAGCAGACCATCTCCATGCAGGTGAACAGAGAGGACATTATTACCTGACACTTCCCACTGTTCCTCTGCTCAGACATTCATCACATGTTGGTGTTGCTGCACTGATTCTTTCAGAGCTCGAAACTCTAATGTAAACAGCTCTTTTATAAATATACTCATGTTATATTTGTGTATCAAGATGTTTCTCATGAGGAATTTTTTTTGTTTTCTTCAGTCCAGTTACAGGATGAAAAAACAACCAAATAATCAGGTTTGAAAGCAAATAGTCTCTGTCCAGTCTCCAGTGTTTACATCAGTGTTTTTAGTCCTTTTCTATCAGTCTGCGACACAAATGTAGAGATGGAAGAGAAACTCACCACATCTCACACATCTCTGGAAATAGATCATCATTTCAAATATTGATTACAACTGTGTTTGTGCTGTTCATGTTATTCATTATAACATCTTTAATTCATTCTGCTCAGCAGTATTTGAAGGACTTTCCATTTACTGGATATATCATGAATAGATGTCAAATAATGTAAATTCTTAACAGCAGCTGTTCAAGCACAATATTGAGAACATTAGTAACTGTCACTGTTGTTGAAGCAGCACAAGTTCACTGCAATGAGAATCAGGAAGTCACAAAGCACAACATCAGCTGTTGTTTTAACAGTGGGCAGCATGTGTCTGTGTTTGGAGTCAAACTCCTTCTCCTTATGTTCTACTGCCCCCTGTAGGTCTCTGTGAAACATTTCTGTAGAGTTTTTGTAAAGCCTCTCTGCTCACTTTAACCAGTGTGTGTATCTGGCACAGTAATACACAGCAGAGTCCTCTGGCTTCAGGTTGGACAGTCTCAGATAAACCATGCTGTTGCTGTCATCTCTACTGATTTCTGCACGTCCTCTCACACTGCTGGCAGAAGCGTTACTACTGGCAGCAGAGAAGCCAGCTCCGATCCACTCCAGTGCTTTTCCTGCAGGTTGTCTGATCCATTGCATAACACAGCAGCTAAATGTGAATCCAGATCCTCTGCAGGAGAGACTGAGAGTCTCCCCAGGCCTTTTCACTACTGAACTGGAGGGAATGGACTCCATACTCTGACCTGTACAACCTGATGAGATGAAAGGAGAGAGGAAGCACAGAGGGAAGTGAGACAGTCATCTCTGAAGGTTTCTGCTATCACTGACTGACCATCAGTCAGTGTTGTCTGATAAAAGATGACACATCAAGAAGCAGGAGAACTCACAGGACAGAGAGAGAGCGACCAGCAGAAGAGTGAGTGTGTTCATCATCCTGAGGCTGGAGATGTGACCTCTGATGCTCCACACAAACTACAAGAGCAGTCAGCAGGACACAAGTACACTGCACACACTGAGGATTTGCATCAGGACATCATGGGGAGGGAGGGGCTCATGTACAGGAAGTCTCTTCTGCTTTCATTCAATCATATCAGTCACTGTGTGTTTCTTTTAATGCAAGTGATTGACCATCAGTGTTGAATTCTATATCTGTGATGATGAAAAACAACAAACATGGCATTTTAGATATCACTTTATTATCGTCATTAACATCATCATGAAGTGAAATAATTTAAATTTTCTGACCTTGTTATTCACATTTCATTTTTAAAGGAAGGATTTGACAGAAGAAAAATCATAACTTCCCTACATGTCCCATCTTATCATTACTATTAAGAGAATTTATTTTATTTCCGGTTTTTCAGAGCAAATTACATTCTCAGTGAACTAGGGTGAAATCATTAGTGGTCTGACATGAGCAGTAAACAGAACAACTTTGTTGTTTGACAGACTGATGTGTTTGACTTGTGGCCTTCATCAGCAGGCCATTGGTTGACATGGGAGGGTCGTCAGCTGGTGCAGCTCAGCTGAGGCCTCCTGGACTATAAAAGCTGGCCCATGTGCTCATCTGTCCTCTCCCTTCCAGCTGCTGACAGCCTTTGTTTTGACATTATGCTTTGCTTTTGCACATACAAACCTTCACAGCACATATGCTACTCATTCATGCACTGATTTCATGGCAACACTTACTAATTTCCACACCCCATTGCTTTTTATTTGTGTTGTTTTTAGTTGTGATAAATTGTTTGCTTTGAGTTTAACTTTGCTTGGACTCCCTTCTTGTCACATTCACTGAGCCAGTTTGTGACATCAACTTCAAAGCCTTTTCCAAGTTGCTGCCCTGCGCTGCTAAAATCCTGTTTTTGTAACCACGATGTTGTCTGACAAAATCACCAAACACATGACTTAAACACAACTGTGCTGTGAGTGGAGCTATGATTAATTGCAAAATGATCTCTGAGAGAAAGTAAGAAGTGACTGAAGATTAGTACATTCAACCAAACACCAGATCTCAGAATCTCATCTTGGTAACGGATGAGACTGGGACTTGACACTGACTGTTTTTTTCAAAAACACTTCAACATAAATTTTCAGTCTCATATGACGAATCATTTAGGATAAGATGTACAGATATGTTTTAATTTATGGAGATGTATTGCATTGGAATTACTTTCAGAAACCAGATTGTTGTGAGTGATTCTCTATAAAGATACCATAACAATTCAAGATTAGATTCATAAAATACTTGATACTTAGGCTCTGCCAACATGAAAGGTGAGGACTGTAGGTTTTTGTACAGCTGCTCAACCAACTTCAGTCACTGTGAGTCTCCAGCACAATAATAAACAGCAGAATCTTCAGTCTTCAGACTGTTCATCTGCAGATACACCTGCTGTCTGCTGTTGTCTCTGGAGATGGTGAACCGGCCTTGGACTGACTGAGAGTAGTATTTTCTGCTACTATCACTCTGAATCCAGGCGAGCCACTCCAGTCCTTTTCCAGGAGCCTGTCTGATCCAGCCCATATGGTAGCTGCTGAATGTGAATCCAGAGGCTGTACAGGTCAGTGTGTGGGATTCTCCAGGTCTTTTAACCACTGGTTCAGATTCTGTCAGAGTCTGACCATCAACACCTGTCAAGAGAATAAAAAACATCAAGTGAAAGAGGCTGGTGAGAAAAATAAAAACCATATAAAAAGATGATATGTGAATATTTTCACCTGCCCAGCAGAGAGTTAACAGCAGCAGTCCTGTCCTATAGTCCATCGTGTTAAACTGTGTGTCCACTGTTCTCTGTCATCCTCTCTGCAGTCAGATAAGTAGAGGTGGAAGACATCTGAGTTTTGCATTGACTCCTCCTCACTCCTCCCCACTGGACTTTGGATTGACTTTCACTTTACTCTTTGATGAAGCTTAATTGGTGTTCAGAGGTCATTCCTCCGAGTCAGTAGATGTAGAGTCACCTTTCACCTTCCTTACACCTTTTAGCTGTTGCTTATTTAAATCACGTGTATCTCCATGACTACAAAGAAATGCATTCATTTACCTGATTAGTTTGCAAAAACTGAATTACTATTATTTTTTTGCAGGTTTTCATTGAAGGATCCAGCAGATTTGTTTTTCTCAAACTAGACTCTCTCAGCTGATTTATATCATGTGTCACTGATGTTGACTTTTACTTACTGTTAAAATCTAAAACTGTTTAATTCAGAAATTCTGAGATTGTGAAAATGAAAACCTGATTGTAATTGTAATAATTGTAATGTCTGTTTGGTTGTTTTAAATGTTATGTTGTTCCTTGAAACACCACTGAAGTGGAAGCAAGATAATATAAGTGAAGACTTGATTTGCTGCAGCTGGTTGAAGGCCTGGATCATCATAAAATATTAAGATACTATGGAGCAGAAAACAGAAAAGGTAATGATCCCACACTCCACAAACTAATCTGTTGTTTGTGCTCCACTGTGAATTGTCAGAAAGCCAGTGAGAGAAATAAATAAGCCTGATAAGCATGTGCACTTCAATAATCTAAAAGAGGTAATCAATGGGTTAAACATCTGAATCCAAGTTTCTTAGTGGAACAAATTACACAAAGTTTTATTTAGGAGTTGCTGTTTTCATTTTAAGATGGATTAAAGTGAGGTTGTTAACCAGCTCACAGCAGGTGTTGAGTGTTAGTGCTGTCTGATCAGTGTGTTTCAATAACTCATCAAACTGTGCCAGTGTTCTGCCACTAATGATGACAGCTGCTGCTGGTGTGTCACCTCCCTCTACAGGTTCACTAAGGGAACGTGTGATACACACACATTTTCACCAGTGATAAGGACATGAGTATCTCCACAACAGCAGTTGAAAAGGTCAAATATCAACGATCTGACAGCTAATAGCCTATCTGCACTGATGGAGTCAGGTCATCAAAAATTCCACAATGTCAATCTTAAAGTCATGGTGCTCTGTTTAGAGTCCACAGATATTAGTGTATACTGCAGATACACTGCATAAAATACTGCATTAGGTGTAAGCATGTAGTATTTTTGTCATTCATTCTCTTAATTCATTTCTGTGATCATTACAGTAAGACTTTTTTAAATTTTATTTATGAGTATAATGGTTATTGGTGTTGGTTGATGATGATCCTTTTAAAGGCCAGTTTTCAAAGTTCAACAACAAAAGAAAAAATAGAAATCCAACTTATCAGCACAATAAAGATGAGGCCTGTACAATTTTGTACAGCTGCTCTACCAACATCAGTCACTGTGGCTCTCGAGCACAATAATAAACAGCAGAATCTTCAGTCTTCAGACTGTTCATCTGCAGATACACCTGCTGTCTGCTGTTGTCTCTGGAGATGGTGAACCGGCCTTGGACTGACTGAGAGTAGTATTTGCCGCTGCCACCACCATCACTGATAGTGGCAACCCACTCCAGTCCTTTTCCAGGAGCCTGTCTGATCCAGGCCATCCAAGAGCTGCTGAATGAGAGTCCAGAGGCTGTACAGGTCAGTGTGTGGGATTCTCCAGGTCTTTTAACCACTGGTTCAGATTCTGTCAGAGTCTGACCATCAACACCTGTCAAGACAATAAAAAGCAAAAAGTGAAATTGGCTCTTGAGAAAAATAAAACCATGTAAAAAGATGATATGTGAATATTTTCACCTGCCCAGCAGAGAGTTAACAGCAGCAATCCTGTCCTATAGTCCATCATGTTCAACTGTGTGTCCACTGTTCTCTGTCATCCTCTCTGCAGTCAGATAAGTAGAGGTGGAAGACATCTGAGTTTTGCATTGACTCCTCCTCACAGGGAGGAGAGAATCAAAAAGTTCATCATGAAACTGTAGAATGAATGTTTACTGTATGAGTTCAATATTCATGAGTTCATTATTAAGCACAGTCAGTCCTGTAGTTGAGGGCCGCTTTTACAGAAACACGTCGTAGAGAGTCAAACAAGATCTATGGTTGTTTAGGTTGGAGGACATGTTGGTTGATTTTCTCACTGTCTTATGTCGTATCATTTTAAGGACATCAGGGGAGAGAAACCCCAGGAGGAATAGAAGTGAGAAAGATTGACACATATCCCACTGACCTATGAATCACAGTGAAGTCCATTATAGGATTAATATGATCATTTATTCATAGATTATTTGAAGATCCCCCCAGACAGTTTTTAAAGAATGTAAAAATATATGCAAGGATAAATATTTTGTTGAACATGGCTTTCTCACATAAAAAAATAAATCATAAACCAACTCTGAAATGGGGCTGGAAGTGCATCTCCACTTACCTCTTCATTGAGAAATTCTGGATCAGGCCTTGTACCCCACCCACCACTGCTGCTTGCACTAGAGTGACAGGTGAAAGAGCAGAGCGTGTCAGGATGGTTAGTTAGGAAACATCGGGGACTCAGCCACATGTTTGAGCCTCAGTCAGACTCAGACGAGGAATCTGTTGTGCACCAAAATCAGTGAGTAGCACATGCATCAGAACAGTTAGCACCTTTAGCATCTTTTATTTGTTTATGTTGTTTGTTAGCTTGTTACTGGAGGTGAATGAGCAGTGTTAGTGGTTGTGCTGCAAACTCCCACTCTCTGTACTGACAAGATTCTGGGTTTCTTTTGCTGGGTTTCTCTGTTTTTTTGTTTTTTTTTTAGAGTCACTGTTTTGCTGGAAGAGTCTAAGTCTATGCTGAACTTGTCCTTTCGTGAATCTTTGTTGTCACAGCGTCCAGTATATTTTCTTCCAATCCACTCCAGTCCTTTCCCTGCAGGCTGTCTGATCCAAGCTGTGTAGTAGCTGTCAACAGAATAAGAGACCTGACAGGTGATGGTCAGACGTTGACCTGACGGCACAGTCACAGAGGCTGGCTGTGTCAACTGTATATGAAATATCAGTGTTGGTCCAACTGGAGCCAGTAGAAGAATCTCTTCATTGTTATCATATCTGCAGAGTGAAAACAAGTCTGGAAATCAGCTTCACTGCATTACACTCTTCCTGCTTTAACAGTATCAGCATTAAAAAGTGATGTAAATTGTAAATTGAGAACACGGCTGTGAATCATTACTTTCCTAATGATATGACTAACATGAATTGTGTCTTTGAATTTTTAATACATCGTCTGGAAAACTAAAATCAACATTTCAATAACAATGATTATTGTTATTAACCCTAACCCTAACCCAAACAAAAGAAGAAACCACCAGGAATGTTAAGTTTCTGTGAACCGTGTTTACAGTCTGTTTTGTGTGTTTCCAAATCAGTGACCGCCCTGTAGATGTGATGGGACCTTTTTCACTGAGAGAATTTATTTACTGTCAAAACCTCCTACATTAGACTTACAATTCAAATGTATCAGCACAACATCATTATATTGCATCATGTTTTATCCATTTATTTTTGTACTTACTGAAGTAGTGACAGCAGACAGGATCATGTAAATAGTATAAAACTGAAGTGTCTGTGGCTGGTTTGCAGGTTTGCATAAAAGCCTATAATGGCTGCAGATGTTTGGAGAGCCAGAGAAACATGGAGTCTCAAGAGGAAAACAACTGTGCAGGAACTGAAACTTATTTGTTTGTTTTGGTTTCTTACTTTAGTTTCATGTTTACTATATAGAATAGACTAATGTTAGAAATGTGACAACACTGAGTGAACGTTCTCTTTCTGGCCATGTAGAGATTCACTTGTCTCAAAACATGAAGATTATTTTCACCTGGTTTTTAGACATTTCACTGAAATTAAAAGATGACACTGATCAATATGTTGTTATAGTTTCATCAAAGATAAAAATCCTTTCTGTATAAAGCTTTAATCTCCATACGGAAAATATCTGATCCATATCCAAGTAACTTTGTTTGTAAATAGTGAAGTTGACTGTCATCATTAATCTCCACCGATCACCACTGTCTTCTCTCAGAAGTGGTTTTAGTCAAACTCATGTGATGGACAGACTGACATCATCTTATTCTGCAACTGATTTGAATTATGGAGCAAAATGAATCTTTTTTATGGATTTCTTTCTTGTGAAATGTAACTTTGAAGTCCAGTCAGACATCAGTTGTTCTTCATTGTCCCTGTGTTGTATCATTGTTATTTATTTGACCTGAGGACATTCATCATGTGCGACAGTGCAGAGTCTATCAGCCCAGTCAGGATGAGAAAACACTCACTTTTTACCCAGAAATCACAGTCTCACAATCGCAACAATATCCAGTGTGTCAAGTGCACAAGAGCAGCAGGAGTATGAAGCTTTAGTTCAGTCCAGAGATCAAGTGTCAGTGAGTTCAGGTCTAAGAGAACACCAGATCTGACACTGACTGCCCTCGAGTGACTCTTTACACCAAAGTGCAACATTATTTTTTGGTCTCATATTGTAACTCACCTTCGACTCCACATCATTCAGAGATATTGTTGTGTCTCAAATTGTTGAAATGTATCATAGCTGTAGTAATTTCATTTCAGCAACCAGACTGTTTTGCTGTCTTTGACCCTTTTATAAAAAATACATTGTTATTGTTTGTTGTTTGCAATGTTTAATATTGAATACTCATATTTCTGAGAAACAAATATGAAACATTGACTATAAAATTTAAAAAAATGATGTGAAAATAAAAGAAACAATAGTACATGGGATATACAGTATAATATAAAATTGTATGAATATCATGATTTGGCTCTGCAAACTCAAAAGATCAGGACTGTAGGATTTTGTACAGCTGCTCAACCAACTTCAGTAACTGTGACAGTCGAGCACAATAATAAACAGCAGAATCTTCAGTCTTCAGACTGTTCATCTGCAGATACACCTGCTGTCTGCTGTTGTCTCTGGAGATGGTGAACCGGCCTTGGACTGACTGAGAGTAGTAGATGCTGCCACTGCTGGCACTGATACGAGCGATCCACTCCGGTCCTTTTCCAGGAGCCTGTCTGATCCAAGCGTTTGTATAATCACCATCAAACCCTGAATATGTGCAGGTCAGTGTGTGGGATTCTCCAGGCCTTTTAACCACTGGTTCAGACTCAGTCAGAGTTTGACCCTCGGTACCTGCAGGAAGTTAAACAGCTCATTAGTTCAGTCACATTGTCTTCAAGTATCAGGAGGTTCATCAGGAAGAATTTAATAATCCTTACCAGCCACGGTACAGAACAGAATCAGGCAAACAACCAAACAATCAGGTCTGATCATTGTGAAGACAAATTGTCTCTGTCCTCTCAACAGTGAATCTGTCAAACTGAGTCCCTGTCTGCTGCTCTCCAGCCCATATGTAGAGACTGAAGAAATCAGTTTTACATTGACTCCTCCTCCTCAAAGAGAAACACCACATTTCTCATATCATTATTCTGTGTTTTGATGTTTTGATGATGAAGATGATTTTCAGATTATTCAAACTTAAGATAATCAATAATATATCTTTTTTTGAATTAACATTAAATCATTTGACACTGTGAAAACAGTGTGACAAGTGGTTCACAATGATACATCACCTGAAACTGGAGCTCCTATGGTGGATATATCAGAGATAAATGTCCACTTACAATTAATTAGACAAGTTCAAGTACAGCTCCAGTAATGAACCAAAAACATCAGAATCAGACTTATTAAAAAAAAAAAAAAAAACAAATACAAAGAAAAAAGTAAATACTGAATACACATTAAATTGCTTAAGTTTAAAAAAATGATTATGTCACTGTCACATGAAGGTGGTTTATTTCACCTCTGCTGTACAAAACCATTATTGGAAACATTATTAACTATTATTTTTATGGGGGGAAAAAATGATTTAAAAAAAACAAAAAAAATGTTATTGTTTACCCTGGGAAGCAGGAAGTCAAAAACTGTACTGGCAGCTCCCCCTGTCATAGTCTGCATTTGTCATATGGGGAGGGAGGGGCTCATGAGGGCAGATTAGTCTCATTGAATCTTATTGTCTGTTGTTTTCAATTTAATGACTGTTCATGCTGTTTATGCAGGACAAAATATCATGTGAAAAAAATGTTCAACAATACCTAATAGTTTAAGTCATTAACATCATTGTAGTGTAATTGTCTGACATTTGTTAAGACCTTTGTGATTCAGATAATGTCATTTTAACATGAACATGGCAGAATGCAAGAATCCCTGAGTCATTTTTGTGAGCAACAGAGTGAATGAATATCCAGAATTTTGAAAAAAAAAAATAATAAATAAATCTCTTGAGAAGTGAATAAATTTGATGAATTTTGAAACAATCAGAAATTATAATTACTGTGAATTTCTTATTATTTCTATATTTAAAGATCTGGTTTATATGGTTTCCAGAGATTCAGGGAAAATAACATTTTATTAAAAAAAAACATTCTCAAAGAACTGGAGTGAAATCATCAGTGGTCTGAGGGCTCCTCCTCTGGTGGCTTCATGTTACAAGTGTTCAGGCACTGAGGGGTTTTTGTTCAGGTCTACTGATGCTTTGTGTTATTGTGTTACTCTCTGGCACAGTAATACACAGCAGAGTCTTCAGGCTGCACATTCTGTCCATTTAGAGTCACTCTGTTGCTGGAAGAGTCTAAGACAACACTAAGCTTGTTCTTTAGTGAATCTTTGACGTCCGTGTCCCTACTGATCCACTCCAGTCCTTTCCCTGCAGGCTGTCTGATCCAAGCTGTGTAGTGGCTACTTAGAGAATAAGAGACCTGACAGGTGATGGTCAGACGTTGACCTGGCTGCACAGTCACAGAGGCTGGCTGTGTCAACTGTTCACCCTTCACACCTGTTAAAAGAAGAAAATGTTTTGTTATCAATGATCAAGTTAAACATCAAAAGAAGAAATGTTGACTGTGACAAATCCAGAGAGACTCACAGGATCCAGCTGCCAACAGCAGCAGCAGAGCTACAGAAAACATGGTTGATGGTGAAAGTGAGCAGCTGTGAACTCCACTGACAGTCTGATGTGAAGTTTTTATAGCTGAGGAACAAGGAAGCTCACTGAGTTTGCATACAATCAAACATATGAAGCATCAGTGTTGGTCCAACTGGAGCCAATAGAAGAGTCTGTTCAGTGTTATTATATCTGCAGAGGGAAAACATTAGAAATCACCTGCTTTACTTTGTGTTATTACTCACTCAACTGTGACTCTTGGAAAATGTCTCTGCATTTACACAGAAGACAAATCTACAGTATTATTCTGATCAGTAACCAGCAGGTTTGTGTTTTCAATACATTGCAATCAATCAGCATTTCACTTGTCTCTTTATCTTCTTTTCTTCTACTAACTACTTAACTACTTTCAATGTATGATTTGTATTCATGAACCATCTTTAATCTTTATTTTTTCTTTCCAAATTACAGAAAGAATAATGTTATTATTCAAAACTTGATGAGACGGAGCTTTTAGATGTTTCAGTTGTTTTGGTTTATCTTCTCTCATGGAAACAGGAAAAATGTTTCCCCCTCTTCTCTTGGCATCACTGTGCACAAAAATAATAAAGAAATTAAAATCAGCTTTGATTTTCTTGAAATTTGGCAAAATCATGTTTCTCTAAGTGTCTCCTACACTGATGTTGCTTCAGAGTAGACTGAAGTCAGATTCAGTCTCATGTAGCAGAAGCAAAAAATTCCCTCTAACATTCAGTGAATTCCATAAAGTTCCAACTACATAATAAATCAATCAGAGAGCACTGTCTGTATTAATGTTCACTTTTAGAACGTGTTTGTGGTTGAGTCACAGATGTGTTGCTGGGTGTTTGTGCAGGTCTGTTGGTGCTTTGTGTAATTGTGGGCTGACGTACACAGTAATACACAGCTGTGTCCTCAGGCTGCAGATTCTGTCCTGTTAATGTCACAGAACTAGTAGAAGTGTATGTGTGGTAGAGGAACTTTGCATTATTCTGGTAAAAGTCACCTCCTCCCCAACGATATCAATATAATGTATATTTTATAGATCAAATGAAATAAAAGTGTGGGATATGACTTCCTCCTGCCCATGAACAGATGAACTTACCTTTTGTTCATATTCCAATACAGAAAACTTTATTAGCTGTTTTATTGCATAAAACTGTTCATGTAAATTCACTTTGTTTGGAAACTTTCAGCTTGAATAAGCTGCCATCACTTGTTCTCTGCCCTATAGATCACTGCTGTCTTCTCTCATGAACGGTGATGACACAGACAGATGGAGCTGCAGTCACTGCTCGTAAGATGTTTTGATTCTGTGGTGGAAATTCAACAAAGTTGGTTGAGACCAAGTTTGTCACAATGTTCTAAAGTGACTTTTGTTTGGGTAGAAATGTTTGAACTGTGACAACATCCAGTGTAGAAGACCAGCAGAAGCATTAAGGTTTAGTGTCAGTCATTTCAGATCAGTGAGGACACCAGATCTGAGAGTCTCCTTTTAGTAACAAAGGAGACAGAAATATGACCCTGACTGACCTCTAGTGGTTTTATATCAAAAACTGCAACATCATTTTTACACTGTTGTTATCACTCACTTACGATTTCAGATAATTTCAGAAAACGTATTTTGTCCATGTATAGAAAGGCAGTTGCCGTAATTTAATTTCAGCAGTAGTTGTATCATGCAGGTAGGAATATTCATTTATTATTATAAAAATATGTTATTACTTATGTATGTAAATATGTATGAAAATATAAGACAACTAATATAAAAACAAAATATGAAAAAAAGGAAAATAAATATTGTTAAAAAAATGAAGACTCCAGCATGAAAGATCAGTACCACAGGATTTTGTACAGCTGCTCAACCAACTTCAGTCACTGTGTGGCTCTCGAGCACAATAATAAACAGCAGAATCTTCAGTCTTCAGACTGTTCATCTGCAGATACAGCTGCTGTCTGCTGTTGTCTCTGGAGATGGTGAACCGGCCTTGGACTGACTGAGAGTAGCGTTTGCTGCTACCACCACTATTAACCCAGGCGATCCACTCCAGTCCTTTTCCAGGAGCCTGTCTGACCCAGGCCATATGGTAGCTGCTGAATGTGAATCCAGAGGCTGTACAGGTCAGTGTGTGGGATTCTCCAGGTCTTTTAACCACTGGTTCAGATTCTGTCAGAGTCTGACCATCAACACCTGTCAAGATGAAAAGGAATAGAGTCAGGTTTTTTAAAAGGGCAACTTTCTAAAGGTAACTTTAAGTCAAGATCAGAGAAACTCTTCACCTGCCCAGCAGAGAGTTAACAGCAGCAGTCCTGTCCTATAGTCCATCATGTTCAACTGTGTGTCCACTGTTCTCTGTCATCCTCTCTGCAGTCAGATAAGTAGAGGTGGAAGACATCTGAGTTTTGCATTGACTCCTCCTCACAGGGAGGAGAGAGGTGGATTGGACTCAACCATAGTTGTTAAATTTAGAAAATATTAACCTACAGTGAGAGAAAAGTCTTCAGAAGTTGAATTTTATCATTTGACTTTTCCTTGTTTAAAAACAGATTTTTTATTATTATTTATTGATTGTTAATTCACAGGGAAAAAAAACACACACAAAACATCACAGAATGGAAATCTTGTAAAATTTCATGTATTTGTTTTCTCTTAAACAACCTCTGAAAATATTCATGAAGTTGTGATTCTGAGAATAATGATAAACAGGAACTCAGCTGGATGAATTTCATGACTTAAAAGGTTTGACGGTGTCGCTCACTTTTCACTGTGGGAGGACAGAAGTAATTTTTCAGTGACTATAAAGTCAGCGTATTTATATATAATATAATATATGACATCATAAATCATCAAACCAAACTATTCCAAAATGTTTTCCACAGCCTCCAATTCTTTGACACTAACTTCATGTCCCCATCATCCAGGACCAAGCTGCTCCCATCTTGTTATGTTGTAATGTTTCACTAATGCACTGAAGTGCATCTGTATTTTCTTCTTTTTTTTTTGTTTTTACTTTTACTTTGTTATGAAAAGCATCTTGAAGTGTCTTGTTTTGTGCTCTAAAAAGATTTCATCTTTAGCCCCTTTCCACTGTTTAAAAAACCCACTAAGACCCACTAACCTCAGGCTGTTGTCAGCAGTGGCAAAGGGTACTATCAACATTCACACCTGGGGTCAAATGACTCTACAGTAGAGCCAGGTATTTATGAGCCCTTGCTCTGATTGGCTCTGATCAGCACTGATAGCACTGGATGGTCAGACGTTGACCTGGCTGCACAGTCTCTGCATTCTCTGTGTTTTAGATCATGAAACAGTGTTTTAAATCCAGGCTCTGCCAGATTTTTGCTTCAGTGTTAATTGTTGTTTTCCCAAATGATGTGTCCTCACATTCACTTTACGTAATTTACCCTGGAACACATTCAAACATAAAGAAAAATATATTTTCATATAGTTTAGTCTGCATTTATTTATTCATTCATTATTTGCTTACTTACATAATATGTAAGTAAAACAGAAGTAATAACAGTGGTCATGTCTGATCATGTCAGTAAAAAGTTCAGGGGGGTGGATCAATCTATCCATCCAGGTTCAGTTATATTTCTCAATAATGTGTATAATGCAGGAAGGAATATTCATTTATGATTAAAAAAATATGTTGTAGTTCATGTATTTAAATATTTTTGAAATATAAGGCAATTGATATAAAAACAAAATATAAAAGATATAATATGTTAAATAAATATCATGAAAAATATTTAGGGCTTAGGCTCCACCAGCCTGAAAGATCAGGACTGTAGGATTTTGTACAGCTGCTCAACCACCTTCAGTCACAGTGAGTCTCGAGCACAAAAATAAACAGCAGAATCTTCAGTCTTCAGACTGTTCATCTGCAGATACAGCTGCTGTCTGCTGTTGTCTCTGGAGATGGTGAACCGGCCTTGGACTGACTGAGAGTAGTATTTGCCGCTGCCACCACCACTGCTGATAGTGGCAACCCACTCCAGTCCTTTTCCAGGAGCCTGTCTGACCCAGCCCATCCAGAAGCTGCTGAATGTGAATCCAGAGGCTGTACAGGTCAGTGTGTGGGATTCTCCAGGTCTTTTAACCACTGGTTCAGATTCTGTCAGAGTCTGACCATCAACACCTGTCAAACAAAAGCAGAAATGCATGTCATGTGTTGCACTACCATAAATGAAAATAAGTCATATCAAGATCAGAGAAACTGTTGACCTGCCCAGCAGAGAGTTAACAGCAGCAGTCCTGTCCTATAGTCCATCATGTTCAACTGTGTGTCCACTGTTCTCTGTCATCCTCTCTACAGTCAGATAAGTAGAGGTGGAAGACATCTGAGTTTTGCATTGACTCCTCCTCACAGGGAGGAGAGAGGTGGACTGGACTGTGCTTTCAGTTTATTGTTTGTCAAAACTTTGTCTGACATGGTTTAATTTCATTTGTGTAAAACACCACAACCACCTTTCCCACTTTATTTTAATAAAACTTATTATTTTTGATTTTAGTTCAGAACTCAGAAACAAGGTTTATAATATAATTCATCTTGGAATCACAGTTTCTCATCACTCACATGAGAATGTAACAGTAAATCATAAAACTAAAGAATGAATGTTTGTCATAAGCCTCCAAGAGTCCCTCTTGCATGTCTCAATATTTCAGTTGGCTGCTTATCATTTTTTAGTCTGAATCATGTTAAGACTTTTTTTCCTCTGTCAACACTGATATTTAAGAGGTTGTTCTGTATCTCCTGCTATCGGAGGGGCGCTTCAACAGACCCACTTTAAGGACATCAGGGGAGATGAACCACAGTAGGAATAAAAGGAGGAACACTGACACACACATTACTTCCTTGAATCAATACACAGTAAGGTTCATTGTATTGTTATTAGTTATTAGTATTTTTATTAAAGTTCTGCTAAAGACAGGTATTAAAGTATGTGAAAATACTCTGCTATATTTAATATTTTGTTTTACAATTTCCCACATAAAAAGTAAACAAATAAAACAATAACAACAACAACGAAGCTTCCCACATGTTGACAGGATGGGTTCCTTCGGTTTGTGATGTATTGAACCCAGGCTGTCAGAATCTGTTCGTTTTGAGACTGTCATTGGTTCACAGCAGTTCCAAGGTGGAAATACTCACTATGACATTTACTGCTTGTTTTTCTTATGATATGTCTCATATCATATAACAAAGCCATGGCGACATGTTAACAAGAATCTTGATTTTCATTGGAGGGGGTTTTTAAGTAAATTTTATTCAGGTTGAAATTAAAAAATTAGGTAAAGCAGCAGGGTGCATTTTGTCATTTAGTAATATTTCTTGTTTTTATTTTAAACAACAAAGTGTATTTATCAGCTGAAATCATGCACACGGACTTTAAATGTAAAAACTGTGAAAAGACAGTAATGATGAAAAGTAATGATGAAAAAAAAAATCACATTTCATGTCACTTAAGTTCTAGTTTGAGTTGTCACAATGCAGTTTATGAAGGGAACATAGCATTTTATTTTGTCATGTTAAAGTAAAGTAGAGAATGTGAGCTGCAGAATGAAATGAAATTTCTGAATTTTGTAAATGTTCTCGAATTAAATAAGTTATGAGTTTGGCATTAATCAGAAATCATCAACTCTCATAATATGTTTGGAATTAAGACACTATTTTACTATGTTTCCACTTTTTCAGTGCAAATTACAATCTAATGAGAGATTTTTTTTTTTTTTTTCCCACAGTGAACTGGTGTGAAATCATCAGTGGTCTGAGGGCTCCTCCTCTGGTGGCTTCATGTTACAAGTGTTCAGGCACTGAGGGGTTTTTGTTCAGGTCTACTGATGCTTTGTGTTATTGTGTTACTCTCTGGCACAGTAATACACAGCAGAGTCTTCAGGCTGCACATTCTGTCCATTTAGAGTCACTGTGTTGCTGGAAGAGTCTAAGCTGATACTGAACTTGTTCTTTAATGAATCTTTGTAGATTGAAGCGTATCCAACACGTGCACTTCCAATCCACTCCAGTCCTTTCCCTGCAGGCTGTCTGATCCAAGCTGTGTAGTCGTCATCAACAGAATAAGAGACCTGACAGGTGATGGTCAGACGTTGACCTGGCTGCACAGTCACAGAGGCTGGCTGTGTCAACTGTTCACACTTCACACCTGTTAAAAGAAGAAAATGTTTTGTTATCAGTGATTTATTTTATTATTATTATAATTTATTATCATTATTATTTGTTTTCTGTGACCTTCTCTCTGCACATGTAGAAACTCTCCTCACACTCAGTTTTCATCATGAACTCAGTCTGTGGGTCAATAGACTGAGACAGGAAATGAAATGAGCCTGCTGTATTTTTATCAGACTAGAATTTAACTTGTGCAGACTGGTATGTGATAAACACTGTGTGGATGTGATGGCACAGCTACAACAACAAATCAGTTGATATAGTCTGGTCAACAACAAAATAGGAAAATCAGGAACTTTTCACAAAAAACAAAACCAAGAGTTTGTTGTCAGGTTGTCTTTCTTACTTCATGGAAGAGCAAAGTTTTCTCATGGAAGGAAAACACTGACTTCTGAGTGGTAAAATTTTATTGTGCTCTAAAATGTGTTTGTGTGTGTTCATATTGTTGTGTCCACACACTGAACTTCACCATTTTTACTGATATATTCTGAAACTTAATGTGTACATAAAAAGGTGTGGACAAGATGAAATTAAGTGAAGTCCAGAAGTTTGAAGGAGAAATAGTTGTTGTTTATCAGCAAGTATGAGGACTGTAGGATTTTGTACAGCTGCTCAACCACCTTCAGTCACTGTGAGTCTCCAGCACAATAATAAACAGCAGAATCTTCAGTCTTCAGACTGTTCATCTGCAGATACAGCTGCTGTCTGCTGTTCTCTGGAGATGGTGAACCGGCCTTGGACTGACTGAGAGTAGAATTTTCTGCTGCCACCACCATTCTCAATCCAGGCGATCCACTCCAGTCCTTTTCCAGGAGCCTGTCTGATCCAATTCATCCCGTAGCTGCTGAATGTGAATCCAGAGGCTGTACAGGTCAGTGTGTGGGATTCTCCAGGTCTTTTAACCACTGGTTCAGATTCTGTCAGAGTCTGACCATCAACACCTGTCAAGAGAATGAAACACATCAAGTGAAAGAGGCTGGTGAGACAAAAAAAAAAAAAAAAAAACTATGTGAAAATATGTTATGTGAATATGTTGACCTGCCCAGCAGAGAGTTAACAGCAGCAGTCCTGTCCTATAGTCCATCATGTTCAACTGTGTGTCCACTGTTCTCTGTCATCCTCTCTGCAGTCAGATAAGTAGAGGTGGAAGACATCTGGGTTTTGCATTGACTCCTCCTCACAGGGAGGAGAGAGGGGGAGTGAGTTTGGCGTTTAGTTTAATGTTTGATGGAATAATTTTATTTCCCAAATGAGTTAAATTACAGTCAAAATATAATGAAGCATATTGAACAGCAGATGAGCTCAGTAATCTACAGAATTCCTCTGATCATCAGCATCCATTAGAATTTTTGAAAATGACTTTATTGTCATCTCATCGTGTCACAAAATGAATAAATGTTTTGTTCATAGTTTAGACTTTGCACACATCACTTTTCTAATGAATGGTTTATGTTTAGGTATGTGACATTTTTACATTACTCAAGCTACATAACATATTGTTGAGGAAATAAGATGAATGAAATTTCTTTTTTGAAATAAAGTTTTTTTATTCTTTCAAACTCTTCTTTCATCTTGTATCAAATCTGCTTCTGTTTCACCTGCAAGGGAAGCGGGTGGAAAAATAGTAAAAACATGCACACACGTGGAATTTCCACAGCAAGCGTTTTTATTACCACCACGCAAGCTAGCGTTACATGTTTCTTTTTTGTCTTTTCTCTTTTGTTTTTCCCTCTTGGCCCGTGGTGCGGAAAACAGCCACAACCAAAAAACCACAGATCTCAGACTTTCAAAATAAGACCTCTTTTTGGATCACGAATATTACTATATGGTGATATTAACTCTTAACCCTCAAGAATGAGATAACAATGAATACATGACTGACTTATTAACATTTTAGCTTTTTAACACTTTCAGAGATGAAGTTTCTACAATTATTTAACAGAGTTTAAACATATCCCGTGAATTACTTCTCATGACCACAATATCATTATCAGAGAATTTTTAAATCTTATCTGACAATGAATTTCTCACTTTTTTAAAGCTTGGAACAGATTATGAATTATGATGCTCGTTTCTTAACTTGTCACTTCTTGTCAGGAGCTGGCTGCACATTTCTCTTCCTGCTGCTGCAGAGAGACAAAGTGAGAGTGTAGTAACGTTACTGTTGGGAGATGACTCCTGTCGTTACACAACAGCTGCAAAAACACAAGAATAAATACACTGCTGCGTTCTCAATCATACAACCTGTTATTTGTGTCTAATTTTCAATATCACTTATTTCAGCCTGAGATCAAGTGGAATAAAGTTTATTTGTGAACTTTTCTTTCTCAAGTTTGAGAAGTCGATGAAAAGGGTGTGAACATCCAAGACTAGTTTTACTGTTGATGATTTAAATGTCGAGTGTTTTTGTTGACTGAATCTTGACTAAATTGTTTGTGGATTTCTTTCAACAAAACAAGAATAAAACATCCAGAGTTTTAGTCGACTTAAACTTGCCCAAAAATAAATTAGATGATTTTGACTAAATATGAGTGAAACTAACCTGGACGGAGAAAAACAGATACAAACACTAAACAGTCTTTAAATTTACAGAGGAAAGAGAAAATTGGCATGAACTGAAAATTAGAGACACTCACACGCCTACAGCTAATTTAGAGTCACCAGTCAACCTAACGTGCATCTTTTGACTCTGGGAGGAAGCCACGCCCAGGCCCAGGATTCAAACCCAGAAGCTTCTTGCTGTGAGGCGACAGCACCAACCACTGCGCCACCATACCGCCCACTTTCAAATCAGATTAAGGTTACTGATTTATTTCATATTTATCATGAAACTGGAAATTCAGTATTAAAAAGTATGATTATATATTTGTACAACAAAACAAAAAGAACAATAAATCTCTATTTTGTTGTGTAAGAAGAGGAGGCAGAATCATATCTCCTTTCTGTCTAGAACCGGCTGCACATTTCTCTTCCTGCACCCAAAGAATCTTCCTGCTGCTGCAGAGAGACACTGACAAAGTGTGTAAGGTTACTGTAACTGAGAGATGAGCCCTGTCGTTAATAAGCAGCTTTAAATACACACACACGAATGCAATGCAGTGTTCATATTATATGCACATTGTGTAAATTAAATATATAATGTCATATTCCTAAAATGTTATACAATTTCTTTTATTTAAATATGGACAATTATTTTAGCAAAAGGAGAAATAAATTGTCTTCTGCTTTACAAGTTGCAAATTTTAAAACAGAAGTTTTATTAAATTCTGTATCATTGATTTATTTTAAAGGCTGTTGCTTAATTATGATCTTTCATTATGGTCAGATTTTGTTTTAATGTTATTGTTTTAATGATACAAAGGGGAAAGGCGTTCATTAAAAACACAACAGCAACCAAATAAGCATGATTACTGTGAATTTTGGGGTCTATCAGGAAAGATGAGGACTGTGGGATTTTGTACAGCTGCTCAACCACCTTCAGTCACTGTGAGTCTGCAGCACAATAATAAACAGCAGAATCTTCAGTCTTCAGACTGTTCATCTGCAGATACACCTGCTGTCTGCTGTTGTCTCTGGAGATGGTGAACCGGCCTTGGACTGACTGAGAGTAGAATTTTGTGCTGCCACCACTATGAACCCAGGCGATCCACTCCAGTCCTTTTCCAGGAGCCTGTCTGATCCAGGCCATGTCGAAGCTGCTGAATGAGAGTCCAGAGGCTGTACAGGTCAGTGTGTGGGATTCTCCAGGTCTTTTAACCACTGGTCCAGATTCTGTCAGAGTCTGACTATCAACACCTGTCAAGACAGAAAAAGAAAGTCATTTGCTTCTCAGTCTTTTGAAGCTTTTGATGGAAAATTAAAATCACGATCAGAGAAACTGTTGACCTGCCCAGCAGAGAGTTAACAGCAGCAGTCCTGTCCTATAGTCCATCATGTTCAACTGTGTGTCCACTGTTCTCTGTCATCCTCTCTGCAGTCAGATAAGTAGAGGTGGAAGACATCTGAGTTTTGCATTGACTCCTCCTCACAGGGAGGAGAGAATGAAGCAGTAAATCCTGAAAATGTAAAATGAATGTTTACCTTATGAGTAATAATCTTCCAGTTAAGTTGGTTGCCCTTCATTATTTCACAAAGACAGAATCATGTCAATAATTTTTTCATCATCTTCAGCAGTGATGATTAACAGGTTATTTGCATCTTCTGCTGTTGTAGAGCTGCCTCTACAGAAACACTTCCAGTCAAATAACCTCAGTGGTTGTTTTTCAGTCATAACATTTTGAGGACATCAGGGCAGATTGACCCCAGTAGGATCGAAAATTAGCAAAACTAACATAGAGAGACACACTTCACTCCCTTTTGAGTAAATAGGCCATGTTGCTATTTATGAATTGTTTATTTAAAGTTATATGTGATTTAAAGTCTTGAAATGTCTAAAATGTTGACACATGACTGACTTATGTTTTGTCTTAGTGTTACGGCTGCCTGCCAGATGCTCTTTTTTAAGATATACTTTTTACATCGGTTCTTTTCAGTTCATTTTAATCGGATGAAGGATTTTAGTCAACAGATCTCTGGATCTTAAATTATCTGTGAAAAAAAACAAGCAAATGTTAGACAGCTCAGCTCCTAGCCTCTCTGAGATGTCCTAAGTCCACTGAAGAGCATCAGTGAATCACAGATTTTTAAAGTGAAACTGCTTTATTTGGTGTTTCTACTGGTGTTAATCCCCTGGTGTGTTTGTCAGAGAGAGGAGGAGATCTCTGGGCATAATTTGGCTGCTCGTTAAAACCTTCTGATCGTCTGGTTCATAAGTTATCAGCGAAACAACTGAAACAAGGGTTAGCAGCAATCTCAGCTCACAACCCTTCCCTGACTTCTTGTGTCCGCCGTACAGCTTCAGTGAAACACTAACTTTAAATGTGAAACTGCATTATTCAGTGCTTTTAATGGTTATAATGACCAGGTCTGTTTGTTATGGAGAGGAGGAGACCTGTGATAATAAAGCTCCCAGTAAAAACCTCCTGAGCAACTGACACTGCAGGAATCAAAACCAGGAGAAGCTCTCGGCAATGGTGGTGAAGACAGCAACTCCCATGATCCCACATCATTTCACAACATGACTGAGAGACTCCTAGCAGCATAAGTTTAAAGACCTCCTTCAATTAAAAAGTTTTGAACCATGTTAACCCATGCCCATGGTGTTTTTTTTTTTTTTTTTTTTTTGTCACGAGTGAAATCAACAGCATGACTACGTATTTCCATCTTGAAACTGCAGTGAACCAATGCCAGTCTCATAAAAGTGGATTCAGACAGCCAGGGTTTTATACGTCATATAACTAAGGAACCAATCCTGTCAACTTGCGGGACGAGGAGCTGGAAAAATAAACCTGAAATCTTATTTGCATTCGAAAAAACCACTAACACTGTGTCAGCCACTGCCAGTTACAAGTTGACAAACAATGTTAACAAATAAAAGATGCTAACTATGCTAACTGTTCTGATACGTCTGCTAGTTGCCGATTTTGGTGCACATCAGACTCTTCATCTGCATCTGGGTCTGACTGAGGCTCAAACATGTGGCTGAGTCTCTCTGAAGTTCCCTCTGCGAACCATCTTGATATGCTCTGCTCTTTCACCTGTCAACCTAGTGGAAGTAGTGGTTGTGGGCAGGACACAAGGTCAGATCCAAAATTTCTTGGTGAGGAAGTAATAGTAGATGTGATCCAGCCCCAGTTTTACCATTTTCTTTTAAAATTACTTTTTATTTTTAAATTAAAATAATACCAGAGTATTCTTACATAGTTTAAAACAACTCCAAAGTTCCCCTCTCTCATGTGTCTCATCCCAATCCCTCAATCTCTCTCACTCTCTGTACTGACAAGGTTTTGGGTTTCTTTTGCCTCCCAACAGATTTGTAATGTATGAAACTCTGGCTGTCTGAATCTGTTCTTTTTGAGACTATAACTTTTTCGCTGCACCTTGTAGGTGTAATATTCACCATGGTGCTAACTGCTTATTTTGCTCATGATATGTCTTTTATTACAAGAAAATCAAATATGGATATGTTAACAAGAAACTTGATTTTCATTGGCAGTGCTCCAAGTTGTATGATGCATCTATCATTTATGTGTCAATGAAATTTTACTTAAAAAAAAAAACAGAAAAAAAACCAACAAAAACAAAACAGTGTAGTTATCAGCCAAAACCATGCAAATTGACTTAAAATATGAACATTGTAAAAAGATGCTTTGTGTCATTTATATTCCTTTAACTTCTCCATTGCTAAATATGTTCAAAGACTGTTTCTCTCCTCAACAGTGAACTGGTGTGAAATCATCAGTGGTCTGAGGGCTCCTCCTCTGGTGGCTTCATGTTACAAGTGTTCAGGCACTGAGGGGTTTTTGTTCAGGTCTACTGATGCTTTGTGTTATTGTGTCTCTGGCACAGTAATACACAGCAGAGTCTTCAGGCTGCACATTCTGTCCATTTAGAGTCACTGTGTTGCTGGAAGAGTCTAAGTCGATACTGAACTTGTTCTTTAGTGAATCTTTGTAGTATGTGGGGTATCCAGCAGCAGCACTGCCGATCCACTCCAGTCCTTTCCCTGCAGGCTGTCTGATCCAAGCTGTGTAGTGGTCGCCAACAGAATAAGAGACCTGACAGGTGATGGTCAGACGTTGACCTGGCTGCACAGTCACAGAGGCTGGCTGTGTCAACTGTTCACACTTCACACCTGTTAAAAGAAGAAAATGTTTTGTTATCAATGATCAAGTTAAACAGCAAAAGAAGAAATGTTGACTGTGACAAATCCAGAGAGACTCACAGGATCCAGCTGCCAACAGCAGCAGCAGAGCTACAGAAAACATGGTTGATGGTGAAAGTGAGCAGCTGTGAACTCCACTGACAGTCTGATGTGAAGTTTTTATAGCTGAGGAACAAGGAAGCTCACTGAGTTTGCATACAATCAAACATATGAAGCATCAGTGTTGGTCCAACTGGAGCCAATAGAAGAGTCTGTTCAGTGTTATTATATCTGCAGAGTGAAAATGTGTCTGGAAATCTCCTGTGTTTTACATATGATATTTTGATTTCATTACACACTCAACTGTGACTGAAAATGTCTCTACATTTACAGAAAAGAGCAGAGGACAATGAAATGTTGTTTAATTAATTTAATTCAACATTTTAGCAGAAACTCAAATGAAGTCATCAGTCAAACATTTTCATTCAATCTACAATGTCAAAAAGTTTCATGTTTTTATGTACAAACATGTAAAACCTTTTACTTCAGAGTTAGTCTTTGTCTCTGATGAATGAGATAAACTGCTGTAACTGTCTCATCACAGAGACAGAGGAGAGAAAACAAAGGCTTTAACTGTCCTCTACTTTTTCTCCTTGTTTCAGTGTGTTTTATCGTGTGTGTATTCATGAGAAAGACAAATACTGCCTGATGAGTAGATGAAAAGAACTTTTCTAAAGACACATTTTCAGTCATGATGAAACAGTTTTGAAAGGAGCTGCCATACACAGCAGAGGTTCTGCCTGTGCTCATTCAGAGCTTTCTCTGGCCTCTTGAATCCAGTGAATATTGCAGTGTGTAGTTAGAAATTATAAGACTGAGTGGACATGAAAATGTTTCTTTTCTTGGATTCTTGAAAAAGAAGATGAAACTTTTATCTTATTTATTTATTGTATTTGTTCCATACTGTCGATAATCTGAATTTACTTTATTTTGTTTATTTTGATTTTGTGAAGTGTTTGTGTTCATCCAAGGGCAGACTGAGGCAAAAAAGTGGCCCAGGAATCTCCCCCTGGTCAGCCCACTCTCTGGACAACACATTTTGTCAGGGGTGGGGTCCTCACCTCACCTGAAGCCTTGATGACAACAAAGACATGTCTGGGATTTAAATGTTTACACATCGCTGATGCAATGAAATTGGACAATTTGCTGGATCCAGGAAGACACACATGGAACACAATAGTACTGTCTCTACCCCAAATCAAGAGGGCAACAAAACTACATTTGAATAGAAATTGTATTGGAAAAGATACGACAGGGTCATTTCAAACAGACAGTAGCTCCAGCAGGTTGAGAAACACAGGGCCAGATTTATCTTTTTAGGTGTTTTTGTTTCAATGAACCTGGAAACAAGATGTGACCTTCTGTTGGTCTCTAAGTTAATCAAACAAAAACCAGTCAGCCATGTCTCACATGTTTCTGATTCAGACATTCATCTCAATCAGGATGTGTATGGATGTAGTATTTGTGTCATTTGTACCTGTTATTCTGTTAATTTGTTCTCATGGCTCATGATTTCATCAACCACATTGCTGCGCTGTGATCATTTGACTTTTTTTTAATTGATGTGTTCAATGGTTCATGTTCCTTAATGGTGATTCTTCTCAGGGCCAGTTTCCATAATTTCACAAACATCAACAATTATCAATCATCAATAATTATAAATACAATAAGAAAGTATAAGTCTTCCTCAGGATCTATTAACATTATTAAGATGAGGACTGAAGGATTTTGTACAGCTGCACAACCACCTTCAGTCACTGTGAGTCTCGAGCACAATAATAAACAGCAGAATCTTCAGTCTTCAGACTGTTCATCTGCAAATACACCTGCTGTCTGCTGTTGTCTCTGGAGATGGTGAACCGGCCTTGGACTGACTGAGAGTAGTATTTGCTGCCACCACCATTGCTGATAGTGGCAACCCACTCCAGTCCTTTTCCAGGAGCCTGTCTGACCCAGGACATGTAGTAGTCACTGAATGTGAATCCAGAGGCTGTACAGGTCAGTGTGTGGGATTCTCCAGGTCTTTTAACCACTGGTTCAGATTCTGTCAGAGTCTGACCATCAACACCTGTCAAACAAAAGCAGAAATGCATGTCATGTGTTGCACGACCATAAATTAAAATAAGTCTTATCAAGATCAGAGAAACTGTTGACCTGCCCAGCAGAGAGTGAACAGCAGCAGTCCTGTCCTATAGTCCATCATGTTCAACTGTGTGTCCACTGTTCTCTGTCATCCTCTCTGCAGTCAGATAAGTAGAGGTGGAAGACATCTGAGTTTTGCATTGACTCCTCCTCACAGGGAGGAGAGAGGTGGAGTGGACTGTGATTTCACTTCATGTTTGGTTTAACTTTATCATAAATATTGAGGAGGATTTGGAGATGATAACTTTGAAGTTTGTCTTTCATGTTTAAGTCTAATTAGTTTAACAGACTGTGTTCTCCTCAGTGCCTCTACACTACAATATAAAATCCCCTGGTGTTTATTGGCGATAGGACTCAAGTCACTGTCATGATAGTGAAAACACAGAGCAGTGTTGCAGTAGTTCAGGCCAAGCACTGAAGCTGTGTCTGAATCAGCTGATTGACATCAGCTGTTTTATTCCTGCTCCACAATCACTGTCTTCTTCACAGCTGTGTGTCCATCAGCAGACCATCTCCATGCAGGTGAACAGAGAGGACATTATTACCTGACACTTCCCACTGTTCCTCTGCTCAGACATTCATCACATGTTGGTGTTGCTGCATTGATTCTTTCAGAGCTCGAAACTCCAATGTAAACAGCTCATTTATAAATATACTCATGTTATATTTGTGTATCAAGATGTTTCTCATTAGGATTTTTTTTTTTGTTGTTTTCTGTCCAGTTACAGGATGAAAAAACATCTAAATAATCAGGTTTGATCATAGTGAAAGCAAATAGTCTCTGTCCAGTCTCCAGTGTTTACATCAGTGTTTTTAGTCCTTTTCTATCAGTCTGAGACACAAATGTAGAGATGGAAGAGAAACTCACCACATCTCACACATCTCTGGAAATAGATCATCATTTTAAATATTGATTACAACTGTGTTTGTATTGTTCATGTTATTCATCATAACATCTTTAATTCATTCTGCTCAGCAGTATTTGAAGGACTTTCCATTTACTGGATATATCATGAATAGATGTCAAATAATGTAAATTCTTAACAGCAGCTGTTCAAACACAATATTGAGAACATTAGTAACTGTTACTGTTGTTGAAGCAGCACAAGTTCACTGCAATGAGAATCAGGAAGTCACAAAGCACAACATCAGCTGTTGTTTTAACAGTGGGCAGCATGTGTCTGTGTTTGGAGTCAAACTCCTTCTCCTTATGTTCTACTGCCCCCTGTAGGTCTCTGTGAAACATTTCTGTAGAGTGTTTGTAAAGCCTCTCTGCTCACTTTAACCAGTGTGTGTATCTGGCACAGTAATACACAGCAGAGTCCTCTGGCTTCAGGTTGGACAGTCTCAGATACAACATGCTGTTGCTGTCATCTCTGGTGATTTCTGCACGTCCTCTCACACTACTGGCATAAGTGTTTCTACTGGCATCAGAGAAACCAGCTCCAATCCACTCCAGTCCTTTTCCTGAAGGTTGTCTGATCCAGTTCATACTACAGCAGCTAAATGTGAATCCAGATCCTCTGCAGGAGAGACTGAGAGTCTCCCCAGGCCTTTTCACTACTGAACTGGAGGGAATGGACTCCATACTCTGACCTGTACAACCTGATGAGATGAAAGGAGAGAGGAAGCACAGAGGGAAGTGAGACAGTCATCTCTGAAGGTTTCTGCTATCACTGACTGACCATCAGTCAGTGTTGTCTGATAAAAGATGACACATCAAGAAGCAGGAGAACTCACAGGACAGAGAGAGAGCGACCAGCAGAAGAGTGAGTGTGTTCATCATCCTGAGGCTGGAGATGTGACCTCTGATGCTCCACACAAACTACAAGAGCAGTCAGCAGGACACAAGTACACTGCACACACTGAGGATTTGCATCAGGACATCATGGGGAGGGAGGGGCTCATGTACAGGAAGTCTCTTCTGCTTTCATTCAATCATATCAGTCACTGTGTGTTTCTTTTAATGCAAGTGATTAATCATCAGTGTTGAATTCTATATCTGTGATGATGACAAACAAAAACATGATGTTTAAGATATCACTTTATTATCGTCATTAACATCATCATGAAGTGAAATAATTGAGATTTTCTGACCTTGTTGTTATTCACATTTCATTTTTAAAGGAAGGATTTGACATAAGAAAAATCATAACTTCCCTACATGTCTCATCTCATCATTACTATTAAGATCATTTATTTTATTTCCGGTTTTTCAGAGCAAATTACATTCTCAGTGAACTAGGGTGAAATCATTAGTGGTCTGACACGAGCAGTAAACAGAACAACTTTGTTGTTTGACAGACTGATGTGTTTGACTTGTGGCCTCCATCAGCAGGCCATTGGTTGACATGGGAGGGTCGTCAGCTGGTGCAGCTCAGCTGAGGCCTCCTGGGCTATAAAAGCTGGCCCATGTGCTGATCTGTCCTCTCCCTTCCAACTGCTGACAGCCTTTGTTTTGGCATTATGCTTTGCTTTTGCACATACAAACCATCACAGCACATATGCTACTCATTCATGCACTGCTTACATGACAACACTTACTAATTTCCACACCCCATTACTTTTTATGTGTGTTGTTTTTAGTTGTGATAAATTGTTTGCTTTTAGTTTAACTTTGCTTGGACTCCCTTCTTGTCACATTCACTGAACCAGTTTGTGACATCAACTTCAAAACCTTTTCCAAGTTGCTGCCCTGCGCTGCTAAAATCCTGTTTTTGTAACCACGATGTCGTCTGACAAAATCACCAAACACATGAGTTAAACACAACGGCTGTGCTGTGAGTGGAGCTATGATTAATTGCAAAATGATCTCTGAGAGAAAGTAAGAAGTGACTGAAGATTAGGACTAAACTCAGTCCTGGAACAACATGGATGTGCCGGGGCTGGTTTGGTACATTCAACCAAACACCAGATCTCAGAATCTCATCTTGGTAACGGATGAGACTGGGAGTTGACATTGACTGCTTTTTTCAAAAACACTTCAGCATAAATTTTCAGTCTCATATGATGAATCATTGAAGATAAGATGTACAGATATGTTTTAATTTATGGAGATGTATTCCATTGAGATTACTTTTAGAAACCAGATTGTTGTGAGTGATCTATAAAGATACCATAACAATTCAAGATTAGATTCATGAAATACTTGATACTTAGGCTCTGCCAACATGAACGATCAGGACTGTAGGATTTTGTACAGCTGCTCAACCAACTTCAGTCACTGTGAGTCTCCAGCACAATAATAAACAGCAGAATCTTCAGTCTTCAGACTGTTCATCTGCAGATACACCTGCTGTTTGCTGTTGTCTCTGGAGATGGTGAACTGGCCTTTGACTGACTGAGAGTAGTATTTGCTGCTGCCACTACCATCATCAATCCAGGCGATCCACTCCAGTCCTTTTCCAGGAGCCTGTCTGACCCAGGCCATCTCGTAACTGCTGAATGTGAATCCAGAGCCTGTACAGGTCAGTGTGTGGGATTCTCCAGGTCTTTTAACCACTGGTTCAGATTCTGTCAGAGTCTGACCATCAACACCTGTCAAGAGAATAATAAACATCAAGTGAAATAATCTGGTTGGACAAATAAAAACTATGTAAAAATATGTTATGTGAGTATTCTCACCTGCCCAGCAGAGAGTTAACAGCAGCAGTCCTGTCCTATAGTCCATCATGTTCAACTGTGTGTCCACTGTTCTCTGTCATCCTCTCTGCAGTCAGATAAGTAGAGGTGGAAGACATCTGAGTTTTGCATTGACTCCTCCTCACAGGGAGGAGAGAGGTGGATAAGCATAGTCTGCAGCATGTGAAGACTGACAGTTTATCATCTTAAAAAAATCCCTTAGATCAATGTTTTAATTAAAAATAATAAGAATAATTACTGTATGATAATAATGGAAATAAATAAATTTTATAAAAGAGCAAAATAAAACCTGAAAAAAATGTGGCTCATCATTATTATTATTATTATTATTATTGTTGACTTTCTCTCCATGTGTTCACAGGTCACACAGTTTTCAGGACATCAGGGAAAAGAGGAAAAGAAAAGCTCAGTAGGAATAAAAGTGAAGAAAACTGTTGAGAACGTGATCCCCTCAGTAGATGGGTGCCATGAACACTTATGTTTTTCAAGCAATACAAATATTTTGTCCAGTGAGAAATAAAAACTCTGTTACCTTCCACAAAACTCAAAAGTTTGTCTTCTGTGCAGTCAAGTTAGAAAAGATGAAGACAGTCTCATCTTACATGAACTTGTCTTTACAGGGAAGATAATTACATTATATTTAATTTTACCCATTTTAATTGTGCCACTACTTCAATACACATGAATGAAAACCGAATCCTGCCTGTAAAATTGGACATCAAAAATCTGATGGCACACTTTTAAAAAGCTCAGCATTATGAATGACCACTTTTTTTATGTAGCTAATTGTATGCCATGGTCGTGAATATCACATGAAAAAGTAATGATGAAAAAGAAAAATCACATTTCATGTCACTTAAGTTCTAGTTTGAATTGTCACAATGCAGTTTATGAAGGGAACATAGCATTTTATTTTGTCATGTTAAAGTAAAGTAGAGAATGTGAGCTGCAGAATGAAATGACATTTCTGAATTTCGTAAATGTTCTCGAATTGAATAAGTTATGAGTTTGGCATTAATCAGAAATCATCACCTCTCATAATATGTTTGGAATTAAGACACTGTTTTATTATGTTTCCACTTTTTCAGTGCAAATTACAAACTAATGACACAGTTCACAGTGAACTGGTGTGAAATCACCACAGTAATACACAGCACAGTAATACACAGCAGAGTCTTCAGGCTGCACATTCTGTCCATTTAGAGTCACTCTGTTGTTCGAAGAGTCTAAGACAACACTGAATTTGTTCTTTAGTGAATCTTTGTGAGTATGTTGTTGATCCAACAGAACTACCAATCCACTCCAGTCCTTTCCCTGCAGTTTGTCTGATCCAAGCTGTGGCGTAGTCATCAACAGAATAAGAGACCTGACAGGTGATGGTCAGACGTTGACCTGGCTGCACAGTCACAGAGGCTGGCTGTGTCAACTGTTCACACTTCACACCTGTTAAAAGAAGAAAATGTTTTGTTATCAATGATTTATTTTATTGTTATTATTTATTATCATTATTATTTGTTTTCTGTGACCTTCTCTCTGCACATGTAGAAACTCTCCTCACACTCAGTTTTCATCATGAACTCAGTCTGTGGGTCAATAGACTGAGACAGGACATGAAATGAGCCTGCTGTATTTTTATCAGACTAGAATTTAACTTGTCCAGACTGGTATGTGATAAACACTGTGTGGATGTGATGGCACAGCTACAACAACAAATCAGTTGATATAGTCTGGTCAACAACAAAACAGGAAAATCAGGAACTTTTTGCAAAAAACAAAACCAAGAGTTTGTTGTCAGGTTGTCTTTCTTACTTCATGGAAGAGCAAAGTTTTCCCATGGAAGGAAAACGCTGACTCCTCAGAGTGGTAAAATTTTATTGTGCTCTAAAATGTGTTTGTGTGTGTTCATATTGTTGTGTCCACACACTGAACTTCACCATTTTTACTTATATATTCTGAGACTTCATGCGTACATAAAAAGGAATGGACAAGATGAAATTAAGTGAAGTCCAGAAGTTTGAAGGAGAAATAGTTGTTGTTTATCAGCAAGTATGAGGACTGTAGGATTTTGTGTAGCTGCTCAACCAACTTCAGTCACTGTGAGTCTCGAGCACAATAATAAACAGCAGAATCTTCAGTCTTCAGACTGTTCATCTGCAGATACACCTGCTGTCTTCTGTTGTCTCTGGAGATGGTGAACCGGCCCTGGACTGACTGAGAGTAGTGTTTGTTGCTGCCACCACCACTGCTAATACGTGCAACCCACTCCAGTCCTTTTCCAGGAGCCTGTCTGACCCAGTGCATGTAGTAGTCACTGAATGTGAATCCAGAGGCTGTACAGGTCAGTGTGTGGGATTCTCCAGGTCTTTTAACCACTGGTTCAGATTCTGTCAGAGTCTGACCATCAACACCTGTCAAGACAGAAAAAGAAAGTCATTTGCTTTTGAATCTTTTGAAGCTTTTGATGGAAAATTAAAATCACGATCTGAGAAACTGTTGACCTGCCCAGCAGAGAGTTAACAGCAGCAGTCCTGTCCTATAGTCCATCATGTTAAATTGTGTGTCCACTGTTCTCTGTCATCCTCTCTGCAGTCAGATAAGTAGAGGTGGAAGACATCTGAGTTTTGCATTGACTCCTCCTCACAGGGAGGAGAGAGAATCAAACAGTACAGATCTCAGGTTCATAATCCTCCAACAGTCCCACTTGAATGTTTCACTAATTAACTTTCTTAATAACTTTCATTATTAAGCATGGTCAGCATCATGTTTATACAATAATACAAAGTACTGATTATTAATGTTTGGTATTGTCATGAACCAGCTCAAATACAAGAAAAAAACAAATGAGACCACACAAATAATCAATTTTCAAAGTAAATAAGTACATTTATTTGACTAATAATAAACAATACACACATTTAATGTGGGACATGTAGATCAGTGGTGTCAGTGGTGTGGTGAGTGCATGAGTGCATGACATTTATAAGGTATTTAAGAGTAAAAGTGACAAAATAAAGCAAAACAAAAGCCAAAACACAACCAAAGCAGAATGTTTGTCACTGGGAGGAGAGAGAGGCAGAACTGATGTCTCCAGTCCTCTGAGAGAACAATCAGGAGAAGTGGATTCAGGTGTGGCTCTGTTCTCCTGACACATCTCTACCACTCTGACCTCCCCCTAAACAGGAAGAAGACCAGAAGCTCAAGGAGCCACCAGAGGGATGGAGACTGTGTTTTGCTGTTTCCTGCTGTTTTTTTTTTTTTTTTTTTTTTTTGACAAAGTGCATTAAAAACATTTTTCTCAAAGAACTGGTGTGAAATCATCAGTGGTCTGAGGGCTCCTCCTCTGGTGGCTTCATGTTACAAGGGTTCAGGCACTGAGGGGTTTTTGTTCAGGTCTACTGATGCTTTGTGTTATTGTGTCTCTGGCACAGTAATACACAGCAGAGTCTTCAGGCTGCACATTCTGTCCATTTAGAGTCACTGTCTTGCTGGAAGAGTCTAAGCTGATACTGAACTTGTTCTTTAGTGAATCTTTATAGTATGAAGTGTATCCAGCAGCAGCGCTGCCGATCCACTCCAGTCCTTTCCCTGCAGGCTGTCTGATCCAAGCTGTGTAGTGGTCGCCAACAGAGTAAGAGACCTGACAGGTGATGGTCAGACGTTGACCTGGCTGCACAGTCACAGAGGCTGGCTGTATTTGCTGACTTATTTATTAGCTGCAAACATAAGTAGTGACAGCAGACAGGATCATGCTAAATGGTGAAACAAAAACTATGTTGCTGGTTTGTATTATTTGCACAAAAGACTTAATAGCTTCAGTGTTCAGAAATGGAGAAACCTGTAGCCTCTAACAGAAGAGATCTGAAACATGTGCAACAATATGAAAAAAACATAGTTACGTAGTTTTAATTTTTGATGAAATCTATCGTAGTTAATGTATTTAAGCATTATATAATTTAACACATTTAACACAGTAATTTACAATATTGTGTCTTAATTCATCAAAAAGTATTGTTTCAGGACGTGTAGTACTGACTACGCAGAGTCTGTACAGGTCAGTGTGTGGGATTCTCCTGGGTTTTTCTGGGGATGGAGTGTTTCTGTTAAAGACATTTCAGACAAGTCATTTCTAGTTACATTTTATTTTATGATTTATGTTATTAAAGTATCCTTTTTTCCATGTGAAATATGATATCACATCCTGACATAGGTGCACTTTTTGGCTTTGTGGTGTGTTTTCCCATTTAAAAAATAAATAGATTAAAAGATATGTGATATCATTGATAGAGTGATAAAGCTTAAGCTGAATTTACTGATCAGTGTTCTTCAGTCAGATTAATGGTCCAGTCACATAGTTGATTTGGTTTGTATGCAGGTGTGTTTGTGGTTTGTGTCATTGTGCAGCATGCATACACAGTCGTACACAGCTGTGTCCTCAGGCTGCAGATTCTGTCCTGTTAATGTCACAGAACTAGTAGAAGTGTATGTGTGGAAGAGCAACTTTGCATTATTCAGGTAAAAGTCACCTTCTCCCCAACGATGGAAAATCCACTCCATTGGTTTTCCTTCACACTGTCTGATCCAACCTGTTGCATAGTTGTCATCAGTCAGAGAATAACCAGAGACCTGACAGGTGATGGTCAAAGACTGTCCAGGCTGCACAACCACTGAGTCTGTCTGGATGAGATCAATACTGTACACACCTGTGGAAACACAAATCAACATTATCTCCATCATTCATCTGAATATTCAGTGTTTCTAATGTGTTTATTAGTGTGAATCCACTGAAAGATCCTCACAGGATCCAGCTGCCAGCAGCTGTATCAGAACTACAGAGAACATGGTTGATGTAGAAGCTGATGTGAGCTCTTCTGTCCTCTCACTGACACAGACACACACTTCACTTCCACATATGTAGCATTTGTAACTATTTGTAATTACAAGCTATGTTTTTGTTTATTTATTTTTTCTTTAGATGTATTCATCCCGAAAAAAATATAGTAGTAAAACCTAATTAAAGTATCACTGGTTCCAAAAGAACATATGTTTGCTGTGATTGAATTGTTTCATTTTCTTGAACTATGTGAAGTGAGGGCATCAGTGATGTGAGGTAATGAGGGTCTGATGAGGACTGTGGGATTTTGTACAGCTGCTCAACCACCTTCAGTCACTGTGAGCCTCGAGCACAATAATAAACAGCAGAATCTTCAGTCTTCAGACTGTTCATCTGCAGATACAGCTGCTGTCTGCTGTTGTCTCTGGAGATGGTGAACCGGCCTTGGACTGACTGAGAGTAGTATTTGTAGCTGCCACTACCACTAATAGAAGCAACCCACTCCAGTCCTTTTCCAGGAGCCTGTCTGACCCAGCCCATCCCGTAGCTGCTGAATGTGAATCCAGAGGCTGTACAGGTCAGTGTGTGGGATTCTCCAGGTCTTTTAACCACTGGTTCAGATTCTGTCAGAGTCTGACCATCAACACCTGTCAAGATAATGAAACACATTAAATGAAATATGTTGGTGAGAAAAATAAAAACTATTTAAATTTATGACATATGAAGTATTTTCACCTGCCCAGCAGAGAGTTAACAGCAGCAGTCCTGTCCTATAGTCCATCATGTTCAACTGTGTGTCCACTGTTCTCTGTCATCCTCTCTGCAGTCAGATAAGTAGAGGTGGAAGACATCGGAGTTTTGCATTGACTCCTCCTCACAGGGAGGAGAGAGGTGGAGTGAACTTTGATGTCAACTTGTCTGGTGAAACTAGAATACATTTTTACGTGTCTGTCCGCATCAGTAAAATTCAAATATTTTCTGATGAATTTCAAATCTCATATCAATATTAACACAGAAACAACCAGGTTTCCTCCTTTATAATTAGCAGACAGCTGCAGAGGTGTTTGAGGGAAAGCATGAAGAGAGTTCAGTGTGTGTGTCACCTCTCATGCTCTGATTGTAGGTGTCATGTGATGACCAGGACCTGCAGGACGCAGTTCATCATGGGAAATATGTCTCTGGAGAGTTGATGTCCAGTCCATCATGTAGTGAAGGGAAGTCCACTGCTGGTGATAACTGGCCGTCTAACAGACATGTTTGTCACTTCAACTAGTGCAGGTCAGGGTGCAGCTCCAAGTTGCTGCCAGTCACAAACAGACTCATCATCATCAGATAAACAAGACTAAGAGTCTACAGCCATGCTACTGGCTCTTTGTATCCAGGCACAGGAGACAAACAAATCACACTTATATCATCAGTAAAGCAGTGATGACTTCTGAAACCTCAGAGGAGGAAGATAACATGAACAGAGCCTTTTCAACCCACTAACACATTTTTGTCTTGAACGTCATTGACAATTTTAACCTGGTGAAGAGCGAGAGAGATTGGGATCACTGGTGAGGACTGGAGATTTGGTTTTTGAGATTTAGTTGTCAGGGGAAGTTTTTGAGAAGTTAATCTTTTTGTCATGGTCAAGGTTTTTAACACCAGCTGTTCACTCACAACTTACATGAGAGCTGTAGAGAGTGAATGCATTTTAAAGTAAAGGCCTATCAGGGAGAAACTGCCCATGATGTACTTTATTTATGTTCTCATGTATTCAAATCTCACAATGTGTGTGTGTTTCAGTCACAAGGGCCTCTGGGTATTTGTACAGCTCTGTTGGTGGTTTGTGTTACTGTGGGTTAACGTACACAGTAATACACAGCAGAGTCTTCAGGCTGTAGATTCTGTCCTGTTATCGTCACTGTTCCAGCAGAAGTGTCTCTGGTGTAGCTGAACTTGTTCTTCAGAGCATTGTTTTGATAAAAGTCGCCTCCTCCCCAGCGATGGAAAATCCACTCCATTGCTTTTCCTTCACACTGTCTGACCCAACCTGTTGCATAGTTGTCATCAGTCAGAGAATAACCAGAGACCTGACAGGTGATGGTCAAAGACTGTCCAGGCTGCACAACCACTGAGTCTGTCTGGATGAGATCAATACTGTACACACCTGTGGAGACACAAATCAACATTATCTCCATCATTCATCTGAATATTCAGTGTTTCTAATGTGTTTATTAGTGTGAATCCACTGAAAGCTCCTCACAGGATCCAGCTGCCAGCAGCTGTATCAGAACTACAGAGAACATGGTTGATGTTGAAGCTGAACTGATGTGAGCTCTTCTGTCCTCTCACTGACACAGACACACACTTCACTTCTTTATGAGGAACCTTCATTTGCATATTGTTGAATATTTAAATTTGTCTTTTGTCAAGAAAAATTAAGGAATAAAAAATGATATGTAAAGACTTCTGTTTCCTGCAGAAAGTTTTACATTAAAAATGTAAAACAAAACAAAAAGAAAAGTTTCTTTGTACCATATTCACAGTATCTAGCAGCTACTTTCACTGTGCAGTCCCAGCAGGTAGTTACTGTAATACAGGCTTTAACTGTCTGAGTTCAACTGATCAACTGTTTTTTTCCAAAGTTTTAGTCTTTTTAGTCCAGGAGATGAATAATTTCATCACACTTCATCTATCCACATAATAAAATGAGGACTGTAGGTTTTTGTACAGCTGCTCAACCACCTTCAGTCACTGTGAGTCTCGAGCACAATAATATATGTATATGTATTATTATTAATTTATTGTTAATTCACATGGGAAACCACACACACACAAAACATCACAGAATGGAAATCTTGTAAAATTTCATGTATTTGTTTTCTCTTAAACAACCTCTGAAAATATTCATGAATTTGAGAATAATGATAAACAGGAACTCAGCTGGATGAATTTCATTACTTCAAAGGTTTGACAGTGTCGCTCAATTTTCACTGTGGGAAGAAAGTAAGAAGCAATTTTTCAGTGACTATAAAGTCAGCGTATTTATATATAATATAATATATAACATCATAAATCATCAACCCAAACAATACCAAAATGTTTTCCACAGCCTCCAATTCTTTGACACTAACTTCATGTCCCCATCATCCAGGACCAAGCTGCTCCCATCTTGTTATGTTGTAATGTTTCACTAATGCACTGAAGTGCATCTGAATTTTATTCTTTTTTTTTTTTTTACTTTTACTTTGTTATGAAAAGCATCTTGAAGTGTCTTCTTTTGTGCTCTAAAATCTCATCTTTAGCCCCTTTCCACTGTTTAAAAAACCCACTAAGACCCACTAACCTCAGGCTGTTGTCAGCAGTGGCAAAGGGTACTATCAACATTCACACCTGGGGTCAAATGACTCTACAGTAGAGCCAGGTATTTATGAGCCCTTGCTCTGATTGGCTCTGATCAGCACTGATAGCATTGGATGGTCAGACGTTGACCTGGCTGCACAGTCTCTGCATTCTCTGTATTTTAGATCATGAAACAGTGTTTTAAATCCAGGCTCTGCCAAATTTTTGCTTCAGTGTTAATTGTTGTTTTTCCAAATTATGTGTCCTCACATTCACTTTACTTAATTTACACTGGAACACATTCAAAAATAATGAAAAATATATTTTCATATAGTTTAGTCTGTATTTATTTATTCATTCATTATTTGCTTACTTACATAATATGTAAGTAAAACAGAAGTAATAACAGTGGTCATGTCTGATCATGTCAGTAAAAAGTTCAGGGGGGTGGATCAATCTATCCATCCAAGTACAGTTATAGTTCTCAATAATTTGTATAATGCAGGAAGGAATATTCATTTATGATTAAAAAATATGTTGTAGTTCATGTATGTAAATATTTTTGAAATATAAGGCAACTGATATAAAAACAAAATATAAAAGATATAATATGTTAAATAAATATCATGAAAAATATTTAGGGCTTAGGCTCCACCAGCCTGAAAGATCAGGACTGTCGGATTTTGTACAGCTGCTCAACCACCTTCAGTCACAGTGAGTCTCGAGCACAATAATAAACAGCAGAATCTTCAGTCTTCAGACTGTTCATCTGCAGATACAGCTGCTGTCTGCTGTCGTCTCTGGAGATGGTGAACCGGCCTTGGACTGACTGAGAGTATGCAATGTTGGCACTGTTGTAAATACTTGCAACCCACTCCAGTCCTTTTCCAGGAGCCTGTCTGACCCAGGCCATGTAGTAGCCACTAATGTCAAGTCCAGAGGCTGTACAGGTCAGTTTGTGGGATTCTCCAGGTCTTTTAACCACTGGTTCAGATTCTGTCAGAGTCTGACCATCAACACCTGTCAAGATGATAAAAAACATGAAGTGAAAGAGGCTGGTGGGACAAATAAAAATGTAAAAAGATGATATGTGAGTATTTTCACCTGCCCAGCAGAGAGTTAACAGCAGCAGTCCTGTCCTATAGTCCATCATGTTCAACTGTGTGTCCACTGTTCTCTGTCATCCTCTCTGCAGTCAGATAAGTAGAGGTGGAAGACATCTGAGTTTTGCATTGACTCCTCCTCACAGGGAGGAGAGAGGTGGAGTGGACTGTGATTTCACTTCATGTTTGGTTTAACTTTATAATAATAATAATAATAATAATTTTTAAGTGTGTCTTTCATGTTTAAGTCTAATTAGTCTAAAAGACTGTGTTCTCCTCAGTGCCTCTACACTACAATATAAAATTCCCTGGTGTTTATTGGTGATAGGACTCAAGTCACTGTCATGACAGTGAAAACACAGAGCAGTGTTGCAGTAGTTCAGGCCGAGCACTGAAGCTGTGTCTGAATCAGCTGATTGACATCAGCTGTTTTCTTCCTGCTCCACAATCACTGTCTTATTCACAGCTGTGTGTCCATCAGCAGACCATCTCCATGCAGGTGAACAGAGAGGACATTATTACCTGACACTTCCCACTGTTCCTCTGCTCAGACATTCATCACATGTTGGTGTTGCTGCACTGATTCTTTCAGAGCTCGAAACTCTAATGCAAACAGCTCATTTATAAATATACTCATGTTATATTTGTGTATCAAGATGTTTCTCATTAGGAATTTTTTTGTTCTTTTATGTCCAGTTACAGGATGAAAAAACAACCAAATAAACAGGTTTGATCATAGTGAAAGCAAATAGTCTCTGTCCAGTCTCCAGTGTTGACATCAGTGTTTTTAGTCCTTTTCTATCAGTCTGAGACACAAATGTAGAGATGGAAGAGAAACTTACCACATCTCACACATCTCTGGAAATAGATCATCATTTAAAATATTGATTACAACTTTGTTTGGTGCTGTTCATGTTATTCATCATAACATCTTTAATTCATTCTGGACTTTCCATTTACTGGATATATCATGAATAGATGTCAAATGATGTAAATTCTTAACAGCAGCTGTTCAAGCACAATATTGAGAACATTAGTAACTGTCACTGTTGTTGAAGCAGCACAAGTTCACTGCAATGAGAATCAGGAAGTCACAAAGCACAACATCAGCTGTTGTTTTAACAGTGGGCAGCATGTGTCTGTGTTTGGAGTCAAACTCCTTCTCCTTATGTTCTACTGCCCCCTGTAGGTCTCTGTGAAACATTTCTGTAGAGTTTTTGTAAAGCCTCTCTGCTCACTTTAACCAGTGTGTGTCTTTGGCACAGTAATACACAGCAGAGTCCTCTGGCTTCAGGTTGGACAGTCTCAGATACACCATGCTGTTGCTGTTATCTCTACTGATTTCTATTTGTCCTTGCACACTGCTGGCATAGACAGTTTTACTTGCATCATTGTATATTAGCCCAATCCAATCCAGTCCTTTTCCTGCAGGTTGTCTGATCCAGTTCATAACACAGCAGCTAAATGTGAATCCAGATCCTCTGCAGGAGAGACTGAGAGTCTCCCCAGGCCTTTTCACTACTGAACTGGAGGGAATGGACTCCATACTCTGACCTGTACAACCTGATGAGATGAAAGGAGAGAGGAAGCACAGAGGGAAGTGAGACAGTCATCTCTGAAGGTTCCTGTATCACTGACTGACCATCAGTCAGTGTTGTCTGATAAAAGATGACACATCAAGAAGCAGGAGAACTCACAGGACAGAGAGAGAGCGACCAGCAGAAGAGTGAGTGTGTTCATCATCCTGAGGCTGGAGATGTGACCTCTGATGCTCCACACAAACTACAAGAGCAGTCAGCAGGACACAAGTACACTGCACACACTGAGGATTTGCATCAGGACATCATGGGGAGGGAGGGGCTCATGTACAGGAAGTCTCTTCTGCTTTCATTCAATCATATCAGTCACTGTGTGTTTCTTTTAATGCGAGTGATTAATCATCAGTGTTGAATTCTATATCTCTGATGATGAAAAACAAAAACATGACATTTTAGATATCACTTTATTATCGTCATTAACATCATCGTGAAATTAAATAATTTAGATTTTCTGACCTTGTTGTTATTCACATTTCATTTTTAAAGGAAGGATTTGACACTAAAAAGAAATCATAACTTTAAACAGAACAACTTTATTGTTGGACAGTCAGTGTTTGACTTGTGGCCTCATCAGGGTCACAAAACATATTAAAAGCAACAGTGAAATAGGGTAAATAATGTTCAGGAGTTGTTCCTCCAAGTCAGTTGCTTTAAAGTTTGTCTGACGAGCCCATGAGTTGTCTGTGCAGCAGGTTATTACAATGTTACGTCATCTCTCATCGCTCCCTATGAGAACAGCAGGCACCACATGAGCTAAATAATCAACAGCTCAACATCATCTACTTACATGTATGAAATCTGCTTAATTGTCACCTCCCCATGTCAGAAAATTAACCAATGTTTTGATTATAATTTGGGTTGTACACAAATCACTGTTTTTATTTATATCCTGATCCAGCCAAGCTTGTTATCTAGTGAGAGAATTTCTCTAATTAAAAGTTACACTAAGATAAGAGAAGAAATATTAGCAAAACTAATAGGCCTGGTGAACATGGGTCTTGCGATGAGTGGGCAACATGGGTCCATAGCACCGCCTAGAAAATTTCAGTGAGGCACTACTCACTCTGTGTTTCACCTACATGAAATTCAGTCGGCACATATAACAATGAAATGAGCTGCTGTCACTGTGTCATCACAGAAACAGAGAAAAACAAGACTTTAACTGCCCTCTACAGGTTTAAAGTGGACCTACAATATGGTTTAGAGAGAGGCCTGAAAACAGAAGTTGAACAAGATGTTGTTTAGTTTTGCTCTTTGTTTTGGTGCGATTGACCAGTTTTTCACATGTGTATATTCATGAGACAGAGGCAGTAAGTTTGCCTGATGCATGATTGAAAAGAACATTTATAAAGTACAAGCAGATTTCAGTGTCGCCTTGTAGTGACAGAGGAGACAGAAACTTGACACTTACTGCTCTCTAGTGTTTATATAAAGGAAACATTCAGTTTTACTCTCATATTGGGACAGTTTAGATTCCTCATAGTTATAACTGTAACTATGTAGAAATGTGGTTACTTGCTTGCTATTATTTTAATTCTTACTCAGTGAGTTCAGTAACCAGATTGCTGTGTTGTGACTGATGCTTTTTTTTCCTTTTTAGACTCATGTGTAATAGTTAATGGTCATTAATGATGATCCTTCACGGGGCAAGTTTGCACAGTTTCACTAATAACAACAACAACTGATATAAATGAATGGCTGTATCATTTTCTTCAAAAATGTGAAATAAGAAAATGTGAAATCATTGTTGTAATAATGAGGACTGTAGGATTTTGTACAGCTGCTCAACCACCTTCAGTCACTGTGAGTCTCGAGCACAATAATAAACAGCAGAATCTTCAGTCTTCAGACTGTTCATCTGCAGATACAGCTGCTGTCTGCTGTTGTCTCTGGAGATGGTGAACCGGCCTTGGACTGACTGAGAGTAGTATTTGCTGCTGCCACTATAGATATAAGCGATCCACTCCAGTCCTTTTCCAGGAGCCTGTCTGATCCAGTTCATCCCGTAGCTGCTGAATGTGAATCCAGAGGCTGTACAGGTCAGTGTGTGGGATTCTCCAGGTCTTTTAACCACTGGTTCAGATTCTGTCAGAGTCTGACCATCAACACCTGTCAAGACAAAAGAGAAATTCATCATTTGCCATAACGTGACCTCTTGAAGACAATTTCAACTCAGCATCAGAGAAACTGTTGACCTGCCCAGCAGAGAGTGAACAGCAGCAGTCCTGTCCTATAGTCCATCATGTTCAACTGTGTGTCCACTGTTCTCTGTCATCCTCTCTGCAGTCAGATAAGTAGAGGTGGAAGACATCTGAGTTTTGCATTGACTCCTCCTCACAGGGAGGAGAGAACTTGATCAGAATAATTTACTGAGCAGATACATTTTGTGATCTGAATTTCAATTGTTTAAAAACTGTATCTCAGTTTATTAATGTTATTCAGGAGCTTCATTAAAGAGAAAAATCCAGACTGACAAACAAACTTCAGACTGTCAGTGAAAGCACCATTTTGTGTAGTTTGTAACATGAACCATAAAATAGGCTGAAGACTATTGATTCAATAACTATGACAGTTGTGATTGTTGCAGTTTTTGTTCAGGTCTACTGATGCTTTGTGTTATTGTGTTACTCTCTGGTACAGTAATACACAGCAGAGTCTTCAGGCTGCACATTCTGTCCATTTAGAGTCACTGTGTTGCTGGAAGAGTCTAAGCTGATACTGAACTTGTTTTTTCATGAATCTTTATAGTATGTTGTTGATCCAATAGCGCTTGTAACTGACAGCAGGATATCAAGTCTTTATAGCAGACTGTGGGGAAGTTCACTTTGCATTGAGAAGGACACTGACAGGATATAAAAGAAGGATGGACTGTTTTCACACAATTATCGAGACTCACATTTGTCTCCTAAGTAAAAGAGAAGAAAATGTATTTCTGTGCAGATACCTGTGAGAGTGGTTGAACTCTTCTCATCTAACTCTTGGCACATACAAATTACCATTAGCACTGTCGCCCGCTTCGGCCTATCTGCCTTTTGCGTCCTGTGTTTTATTGTGTGTGTGTGTGGACAATAGATGTTAATTGGTGGGGGGGGTTTACATGTGTGTGTATATTTTGTTGTGCGTGTCCACTCGCCCTATGTGAGCGTCCACATGTAATTGTTAAGTTTAGATGATTGTTTATTTGACTTTGTTTTGTTTTGTGGGAATTTAATTTGCCTGCAACTTGCAATTAATAATTTTGGTTGCCTGTATTAATTGTACGTTTATTGTTGCTACTTTGAGCAGGTTGCAGATCATTGTTGTCTTTCCAATTATGATTCAGTTTGTTTTGTATTTATTTGTTTATTTATCCAGTTTAGTTATTTCCTTTTTTTGTGTAGTTAGGAGGTTTTAATTTTGTTTATATATATTTGTTTTGTTGTTTCTATACCTTCAGTTGTGTTTGTGTCCTTTCAGAGGTCGAGACTACGGTGGTGGATGCGGTGTCTCCTCCGTGTGTGTGTGTGTGTGTGTGTGTGTGTGTGTGTGTGTGGGTCACAAGTGTTTGGGGAGACTTTCCTGAGACCCCTCTTACCCCTTGGACCCATCTCCCTACTGGTAGGCCTCCACCCTGACTGGTCTCCGTTCTTTCCCTTGCAACATCAGTGTGGATGCCATTTGATCCCTTTTATTATTTGATATGTTTAATAAAGTAATTTTGTAAATGTACCTCGTCTCTGCCCCGTTGTATGACAGATCTGAGTGATTTGACCTACTAATTATTCCACATCATTTACAGACATCATTCATTTGTATGAATGTGTTGTATTTGTAGTTTGTTTTCAGAAGCCACATTGTTCCACTGTCTTTAATCCTTTTATGAACAAATTCTCTTCTTTTGTGTTTAATGTTTAGACGTATGATGTTTGACATATGTTTTCAAGGAATTTGTATAGTTCAGGGACCATTGTAAATTCATTAAAAATAGATATGTAAAGCAGAATATACAAGATAAAACATAAAATTGTTGACAGAAATAAATGATAAAAAATCAAATATTTAAGTAACAAAATGTAAAAGAACATAATGTGTAGGCTCTACCAGTCAAGATGATGAGGACTGTAGGATTTTGTACAGCTGCTCAACCACCTTCAGTCACTGTGAGTCTCGAGCACAATAATAAACAGCAGAATCTTCAGTCTTCAGACTGTTCATCTGCAGATACAGCTGCTGTCTGCTGTTGTCTCTGGAGATGGTGAACCGGCCTTGGACTGACTGAGAGTAGTATTTGCCACTACCACTACCACTGGTAATATATGCAATCCACTCCAGTCCTTTTCCAGGAGCCTGTCTGACCCAAGCCAGATACTGATCACTGAATGTGAATCCAGATGCTGTACAGGTCAGTTTGTGGGATTCTCCAGATCTTTTAACCACTGGTTCAGATTCTGTCAGAGTCTGACCATCAACACCTGTCAAGAGAATAATAAACATGAAGTGAAAGAGGCTGTTGAGACCATAGACTGTATATGGTTGAGAAAAATAAAAACCTTGTAAAAAAATGTTCTGTGAATATTTTCACCTGCCCAGCAGAGAGTGAACAGCAGCAGTCCTGTCCTATAGTCCATCATGTTCAACTGTGTGTCCACTGTTCTCTGTCATCCTCTCTGCAGTCAGATAAGTAGAGGTGGAAGACATCTGAGTTTTGCATTGACTCCTCCTCACAGGGAGGAGAGAGGTGGAGTAGACTGTGATTTCACTTCATGTTTGGTTAACTTTATAATAAATATTGAGGAGGATTTGGAGATGATAACTTTGAAGTTTGTCTTTCATGTTTAAGTCTAATTAGTTTAAAAGACTGTGTTCTCCTCAGTGTCTCTACACTACAATTTGAAATTCCCTGGTGTTTATTGGTGATAGGACTCAAGTCACTGTCATGATAGTGAAAACACAGAGCAGTGTTGCAGTAGTTCAGGCCGAGCACTGAAGCTGTGTCTGAATCATCAGCTGTTTTATTCCTGCTCCACAATCACTGTCTTATTCACAATGTGAATCCAGAGTCTGTACAGGTCAGTGTCTGGGAGGAAGCCTCAGCTGATACTGGGAGAAAATCCAGACTCCACACATGGACTTGCACACAAGGCTTTCTTGCTGTGAGGTTAGGGTGTTTGACTGAGCCAACATATCACCTCACTATCAGAAAAGGTTTGTAAAGGTTGGTGCTGCTGTCCATTAACCTTCAGTGTATTTGACCATCAGAGAAATTAGTATTTGCATGAAACTCAGTCATTTTCAGTCTGCCCTGTCTCCATGTCATCACAATACAACTTATTTATGAATCACCATGAGATAGAGCCATGGTTTGAAGCCCTGGAGCAGACATACAATATGTATCTGTGTTAAGATTCACAATATGAAATGATGTGAACACCAGGTAAATCTCCTGGACTGATCAGCTGTCCAGGGGGTTTCACCCAGTGAATGCTATTATACCACCCACCAGACACACTTCACCTCTTTATAAGAAACCTTGATAATGTTTGATATTGTTAAATATTTAGATTTCTGTTTTGTCAAGAAACTGAAGCAACAACAAAATCATGTAAACAATATAAAGACTTTCCTGCAGAGGTTTGCAGTTTTACATTAAAGATGTAAAACTAAAATCCTCTCAAGCAAAAAGAAAAGTTTCTTTGTACCATATTTACAGTATCTAGCAGCTACTTTCACTGTGCAGTGCCAGCAGGTAGTTACTGTAATACAGGCTTTAACTGTCTGAGTTCAACTGATCAAGTGGTATTTTCCAAAGTTTCAGTCTTTTTAGTACCTAATCTCCTCCTATACCATCATTTCATGTAGCTCAGTGAAGAAATTCCAAGAGATTCGTAATATCATGACTATCTCATGAGAACAACAATAAACAGCTGAACCTTCAGTCTTGTCATTGGTCATCTTTAGATCTACATCCTACATCTTGTAGACATGATGAACTAACCCTGTTTATTTAATTTAGCTGATCATTTCTGACAGTGGAAACACTGCAAAAAAACTCCAAGAAGTTTTCTAATTATTTCACAACTTTACAAAATATGAAAAAATGTAATAAAAAACAACAACAAAAAAACAGTCTTAATGTGTGATGGTTCAAAGATCAGTCAGTTCAGATGAATGAGATGAGCTGTAACTGTCTCATCACAGAGACAGAGGAGAGAAGAACAAGACTTTACCTGCCCTCTAAAGGTTTAAAGTGGAACTACAATATATGGGCCAATACTATGTTAATAAACAGATTTAAAATGCTGTAATTCATAATATTCTACAATGCTAATGTAGCTGCATTAATATGTTGTTTATTTTATTTTCATTTATTTTTTGGTGAACCTTCTCAAAACGTGTGTGTGTCATATAGTTTGAATTTTTGCGTATTCTAATATTGTTTTGAGTGGATGTTTAGTTCATGGTTCCAGTGACCTGTTGTATCCATATACCGTCTATGGTTGTGGCAAGGGGGACTTAATTAGTGATGCACAAGAGATGTATAGGTGACGTACCTCTACATTCCTGGCAAAAGCTGGATGACTTTTGTGCTGGTAAGACGTGTTGTGATCTTTTTATATACAGTCTATGGTTGTGATGCTCTTTCGATTAGTTAAACTATGGCGTTTTTTTTTTTGTTTTGTTTTGTTTTTCTTTTCATAATTTGTGGAAATGTCAAAATATATAATTGTCAATGTGTTAATAAGTTTTGCCATTAGTTTCTGTGGTTAAAAATTGCTGTTAATTCTATTAATCCTGTTTTTCTTTCACTCATTTGCACATTGTCTGATTCGCTGCAGGGGACTGAGAGAGAGTCTGCCCCTGTGTGTGGGACAACTATGGCCCTTGCTGCTCTTCTTATAGATTAAAGGTGCCGATCCTGATTCCTGGTGTGATTAGTGTTCTTCAACTTATGAGCAACCATCCAGCAGCTGCTACACTAACACAAACATTTTTTTTCACTGATTCCTCTCTTACAGCTACAAGACAGGAGATATGTATATATGTGTGTGTGTGTGTGTGTGTGTGTGTGTGTGTGTGCTGGCATATATTTATGTGAGATAATCTATAGATATAAGTGTGTACATGTAATCCTAGTTTTATTTAAATCTTTTCATGATTTTATGAAAAACAACAACCACAAAAGTCGAAAGAAAAATCCAACCCTTTGTGAATCAGCCCAGTAAGGATGAGTATCTTAGGTTTTTGTACAGAAAAACAAACTCCAGTCACTGTGAGTATCGAGCACAATAATAAACAGCAGAATCTTCAGTCTTCAGACTGTTCATCTGCAGATACACCTGATTTCTTCTGTCGTCTGTGGAGATGGTGAACCGGCCTCGGACTGACTGAGAGTAGTATTTATCACTGCCACCAACATTGCTGATAAATGCAACCCACTCCAGTCCTTTTCCAGGAGCCTGTCAGACCCAGTGCATCCAGTAGTCACTGAATGAGAATCCAGAGGCTGTACAGGTCAGTGTGTGGGATTCTCCAGGTCTTTTAACCACTGGTTCAGATTCTGTCAGAGTCTGACCATCAACACCTGTCAAACCAAAAGAGAAATCAGTCATTTGCTACAATGCAACAAGCTTTTAAAGACAACTTCAACTCAGTATCAGAGAAACTGTTGACCTGCCCAGCAGAGAGTTAACAGCAGCAGTCCTGTCCTATAGTCCATCATGTTCAACTGTGTGTCCACTGTTCTCTGTCATCCTCTCTGCAGTCAGATAAGTAGAGGTGGAAGACATCTGAGTTTTGCATTGACTCCTCCTCACAGGGAGGAGAGAGAATCAAACAGTACAGATCTCAGGTTCATAATCCTCCAACAGTCCCTCTTGAATATTTCACTAATTAACTTTATTAATAACTTTCATTGTTAAGCTTGGTCAGCATCATGTTTATACAATAGTACAAAGTACTTATTATTAATGTATGGTATTGTCATGAACCAGCTCGAAGTAAATAAGTAAATTTATTTGTCTATTAATACACAATACACACATTTAATGTGTGACCTGTAGATCAGTGGTGTCAGTGGTGTGGTGAGTGCCAACAAAAGCCAAAACACAACCAAAGCAGAATGTTTGTCACTGGGAGGAGAGAGAGGCAGAACTGATGTCTCCAGTCCTCTGAGAGAACAATCAGGAGAAGTGGATTCAGGTGTGGCTCTGTTCTCCTGACACATCTCTACCACTCTGACCTCCCCCTAAACAGGAAGAAGACCAGAAGCTCAAGGAGCCACCAGAGGGATGGAGACTGTGTTTTGCTGTTTCCTGTTTTTTTATGGTTTTTCTTTTGTTTTTGTTTTTTTCAAAGTGCATTAACCAGTTGAAATCATGCTGATGGACTTTAAATATAATCACTGTGAACAGATACTTTAATACCTCAAATGTTTCATTTATATTCTGTCATTGCTAAATATGTTCAAATGCTGTTTCTCTCCTCAACAGTGAACTGGTGTGAAATCATCAGTGGTCTGAGGGCTCCTCCTCTGGTGGCTTCATGTTACAAGTGTTCAGGCTCTGAGGGGTTTTTGTTCAGGTCTACTGATGCTTTGTGTTATTGTGTTACTCTCTGGCACAGTAATACACAGCAGAGTCTCCAGGCTGCACATTCTGTCCATTTAGAGTCACTGTTTTGCTGGAAGAGTTTAAGTCGATACTGAACTTGTTCTTTAGTGAATCTTTGTAGTATGAAGTACATCCAGTACATGCATATCCAATCCACTCCAGTCCTTTCCCTGCAGGCTGTCTGATCCAAGCTGTGGCATAGCTGCTTAGAGAATAAGAGACCTGACAGGTGATGGTCAGACGTTGACCTGGCTGCACAGTCACAGAGGCTGGCTGTGTCAACTGTTCACACTTCACACCTGTTAAAAGAACAAAATGCTTTGTTATCAATGATCAAGTTAAACAGCAAAAGAAGAAATGTTGACTGTGACAAATCCAGAGAGACTCACAGGATCCAGCTGCCAACAGCAGCAGCAGAGCTACAGAAAACATGGTTGATGTTGAAAGTGAGCAGCTGTGAACTCCACTGACAGTCTGATGTGAAGTTTTTATAGCTGAGGAACAAGGAAGCTCACTGAGTTTGCATACAATCAAACATATGAAGCATCAGTGTTGGTCCAACTGGAGCCACACTTTTCAGTGTTATTATATCTGCAGAGTGAAAACTTGCCAAGAAAACACCACTGCTTTACATTTTATAATTTCATTTCATTTCCACATTAAATGTCTCTGCAGTTTGGGTAATGAAACTGTTGTTAGCTTAAGATTTTAATGTCTAAAATGTCTAAAATTGCATATTAATACATTATCCTAATTATTATATAATTGCAAATAATGATAATCGTTGATCAACTGTCAACACCTCCTACATCAGAGTCATGATTAACATCAAAGCATACATCTCAACCTGCATGACAATAAAGATGAGCTGAGTAAACAATGAATATTAAGATATTATTATAATATGTTTTAAATAAATGCGTCACCAGATTTTTGCTTCCATTCATAATAACTAATTGTGGTTTTACCGAATTATATGTCCTCACATTCACATCACGTAATCTACACTGGAAGTTAAACACATTCAAACATAATGAAAAATATATTTTCATATATTTTTAGTGACGGCAGCACAGTGCTGCAGTGGTGAGTGTGGAGTTTGCATGTTCTCCCCGTGTCTGTGTGGGTTCCCTCCGGGTACTCCAGCTTCCTCCCACAGTCCAAAGACCTGCACATTAGGTTGATTGGTGACTCTAAATTGCCCGTAGGTGTGAATGTGAGTGTGTGTGGTTGTTTGTCTCTATATGTTAGTCTTGTAATAGACTGGCGATCTGTCCAGGATGTACCCCGCCCTCACCCAATGTCAGCTGGGATTGGCTCCAGCCCCCCCGCGACCCAGTTTCAGATAAGCTGTATAGAAAATGGACGGATGGATATTTCAGTCTGCATTTATTTATTTATTCATTCATTGATAATTTGCTGACTGACATATTTGCAAAGAGAAGTAATGACAGTGTCTATGATCATGTCAGTACCATAAAAAGTTCCGTTTGCAGCAGATGGTTGCAGGTTTACATCAAAATAAGGTTTCAGTGTTTGCAGATATGAAGCCTCAGACAAACAGAGAAAATGTTTTCCTCCAAAGGGAAACAGTCAAGGACGTGAAGTCAGGACTGATGTGACAATATGTCCCATCATGTGATGTGATCAATATATTGTATATTTTATACATCAAATAAAAGTGTGGCAAAAATTGACTTGATTAATTCAAGTCACATGGTTTCTTCCTGCACATGAACAGATGAACTTACCTTTTGTTCATATTCCAATACAGAAAACTTTATTAGCTGTTTTATTGCATAAAACTGTTCATGTAAATTCACTTTGTTTGGAAACTTTAAGCTTGAATAAGCTGCCATCACTTGTTCTCTGCCCTATAGATCACTGCTGTCTTCTCTCATGAACGGTGATGACACAGACAGATGGAGCTGCAGTCACTGCTCGTAAGATGTTTTGATTCTGTGGTGGAAATTCAACAAAGTTGGTTGAGACCAAGTTTGTCACAATGTTCAAAAGTGACTTTCAGATCAGTGAGGACACCAGATCTGAGAGTCTCCTTTTAGTAACAGAGGAGACAGAAATATGACCCTGACTGACCTCTAGTGGTTTTATATCAAAAACTGCAACATAATTTTTACACTGATGTTATCACTCACTTATCATTTCAGATCATTTCAGATCACATTTTTTGTTCATGTGTAGAAAGGCAGTTGCAGTTATTTAATTTCAGCTGTAGTTTGTATAAGATCAGTACCATAGGATTTTGTACAGCTGCTCAACCACCTTCAGTCACTGTGAGTCTCGAGCACAATAATAAACAGCAGAATCTTCAGTCTTCAGACTGTTCATCTGCAGATACACCTGCTGTTTGCTGTTGTCTCTGGAGATGGTGAACCGGCCTTGGACTGACTAAGAGTAGTATTTGCTACCACTATTGTGAGTGATAGTAGCAACCCACTCCAGTCCTTTTCCAGGAGCCTGTCTGGCCCAGTTCATCCAGTAGCTGCTGAATGTGAATCCAGAGGCTGTACAGGTCAGTGTGTGGGATTCTCCAGGTCTTTTAACCACTGGTTCAGATTCTGTCAGAGTCTGACCATCAACACCTGTCAAGACAAAAAGGAAAACTGTCAGATGTTTTTTAACAGGGACGTTCTTAAAGACTCAAGGTCAGAGAGACTGCTCACCTGCCCAGCAGAGAGTTAACAGCAGCAGTCCTGTCCTATAGTCCATCATGTTCAACTGTGTGTCCACTGCTCTCTGTCATCCTCTCTGCAGTCAGATAAGTAGAGGTGGAAGACATCTGGGTTTTGCATTGACTCCTCCTCACAGGGAGGAGAGAGAATCAAACAGAACAGATCTCACTCACTGTTTGGTGAATCTGGAGAATGAATATTTACTGAACATGATTCAAAATCCTCCAACAGTCCCTCTTGAATGTTTCACTAATTAACTTTGTTAATAACTTTCATTATGAAGCATGGTTAGCATCATGTTATGACAATAGTACAAAGAACTTATTTTTGTATAGTCTTGTCATGAACCAGCTCAAATATAAGAAAAAAAAGGAGACCACACAAGTTCAAAGTTCAAATTAAATTTATTTGACTTATAATACACGATACACACATTTAATGTGGGACATGTAGATCAGTGGTGTCAGTGGTGTGGTGAGTGCATGAGTCCATGACATTTATAAGGTATTTAATAGTAAAAGTGACAAAATAAATCAAAACAAAAGCCAAAACACAACCAAAGCAGAATGTTTGTCACTGGGAGGAGAGAGAGGCAGAACTGATGTCTCCAGTCCTCTGAGAGAACAATCAGGAGAAGTGGATTCAGGTGTGGCTCTGTTCTCCTGACACATCTCTACCACTCTGACCTCCCCCTAAACAGGAAGAAGACCAGAAGCTCAAGGAGCCACCAGAGGGATGGAGACTGTGTTTTGCTGTTTCCTGTTTTTATTTTTTTATTTTTTTTAAGACAAAGTACATTAACTAGTTGAAATTATGCTGATGGACTTTAAATATAATCACTGATATCCAATCCACTCCAGTCCTTTCCCTGCAGGCTGTCTGATCCAAGCTGTGTAGTAGCTACTCAGGGAATAAGAGACCTGACAGGTGATGGTCAGACGTTGACCTGGCTGCACAGTCACAGAGGCTGGCTGTGTCAACTGTTCACACTTCACACCTGTTAAAAGAAGAAAATGTTTTGTTATCAATGATCAAGTAAAACAGCAAAAGAAGAAATGTTGACTGTGACAAATCCAGAGAGACTCACAGGATCCAGCTGCCAACAGCAGCAGCAGAGCTACACAAAACATGGTTGATGGTGAAAGTGAGCAGCTGTGAACTCCACTGACAGTCTGATGTGAAGTTTTTATAGCTGAGGAACAAGGAAGCTCACTGAGTTTGCATACAATCAAACATATGAAGCATCAGTTTTGGTCCAACTGGAGCCAATAGAAGAGTTTGTTCAGTGTTATTATATCTGCAGAGTGACAACATGTTAGAAATCACCTGCTTTACTTTGTGTTATTACTCACTCAACTGTGACTCTTGAAAAAATTTACAATTTACAGAGAAGACAATTTTTATTGTGAACTGAGGACATCAATAAACAGCAGCTTCATTCAGTTCATTTTAGTTCCTCTGAGCATTTGCATTTCCTTTTAAACTGAAACATCTACAGTATTATTCTGATCAGTAACCACCAGGTTTGTGTTTTCAATACTTTTCAATTAATCAGCATTTCACTTGTCTCATTATGTTCTTCAGTCAAACTCGCTGTGAATAAGATGTTTTTTTCAGCTTGTTCTTCTTTTCAAACTAATTTTAAATTATGTATGATTTGTAATCATAAACCATCTTTAAATTTTTTTTTCTTTCTTTGCAAATTATTCATAACTTGATGAGACAGAGCTTTTAGATTTTTCAGATGTTGTGGTGAATTGTCTCTTATGGAAACAGGAAAAATGTTTCCCCCTCTTCTCGTGGCATCACTGTGCACAAAAATAATAAAGAAATTAAAATGTGCTGTGAATTTCTTGAAATTTGGGAAAATCATGTTTCTCTAAGTGTCTTCTACACTGATGTTGCTTCAGAGTAGACTGAAGTCAGATTCAGTCTCATGTAGCAGAAGCAAAAAAATCCCTCTAACATTCAGTGAATTCCATAAACTTCCCACTACGTAATAAATCAATCAGAGAGTACTGTCTGTATTAATGTTCACTTTTAGAACATGTTTGTGGTTAAGTCACAGATGTGTTGTTGGGTATTTGTGCAGGTCTGTTGGTCGTTTGTGTCACTGTGGGGCGACGTACACAGTAATACACAGCTGTGTCCTCAGGCTGCAGATTCTGTCCTGTTATCGTCACTGTTCCAGCAGAAGTGTCTCTGTTGTCACTGAACTTGTTCTTCAGAGCATTTTTTTGAACCAAGGTGCCTCCTCCCCAACGATGGAAAATCCACTCCACTGATTTTCCTTCACGCTGTCTGATCCAACCTGTTGCATAGCTGCTATCAGTCAGAGAATAACCAGAGACCTGACAGGTGATGGTCAAAGACTGTCCAGGCTGCACAACTACTGAGTCTGTCTGGATGAGATCAATACTGTACACACCTGTGGAAACACAAATCAACATTATCTCCATCATTCATCTGAATATTCAGTGTTTCTCATGTGTTTATTAGTGTGAATCCACTGAAAGCTCCTCACAGGATCCAGCTGCCAGCAGCTGTATCAGAACTACAGAGAACATGGTTGATGTTGAAGCTGAACTGATGTGAGCTCCTCTGTCCTGTCACTGACACAGACACACACTTCACTTCTTTATGAGGAACCTTCATTTGCATATTGCTGAATATTTAAATTAATCTTTTGTTGAGAAAATGAAGGAATAAAAAAATCATACAGAGATTTGTGTTTCCTGCAGATAGTTGAAGGTTTGCAGTTTTACATTAAAGATGTGAAACAAAAATCCTCTCAAGCAAAAAGAAAAGTTTCTTTGTACCATATTCACAGTATCTAGCAGCTACTTTCACTGTGCAGTCCCAGCAGGTAGTTACTGTAATACAGGCTTTAACTGTCTGAGTTCAACTGATCAAGTGGTATTTTCTAAAATGTAAGTAACTTTTGCAACAAATAAGTAATTGACAGAGATGAATAATTTCATCACTGTCACATGAGAACAACAACAATAAACAGCTGATCTTATATTTGATCATCTTCAGATCTTATTTTCACATCTTGTAGACTTGATGAACCAACACTATTGTTGTTTAATTCATTAAATTCTTAATATCTGACAGTAGAAACTCTCAAATCAAATCACCAAATATTGTGATTCACTTTCCAACATCAAAAACTTTCACAGTTTTACATCAAAACTTGTAAAACTTTTCATTTGAGAGTTTGTCTTTATCTGTGATGGTTCAAAGATCAGTTAGTTCAGATGAATGAGATGAGCTGCTGTATCTGTCTCATCACAGAGACAGAGGAGAGAAAAACAAGACTTTAACTGCCCTCTAAAGGTTTAAAGTGGAACTACAATATATGGTCCACTTCAATATTATGTTCATAATCTTATTTCCATTTATTCACAAAAGTTCAGACAGAGTAACAAGACTGTTCTATATGTTTTACTTATTGTTTCATTAGAAACAACAACTCCAGGAGGTCTAAATAAAAATGAAACTTTTTGCTCTATTAGTTAAATAAAGATCAAGACTGTAGGATTTTGTACAGCTGCTCAACCAACTTCAGTCACTGTGAGTGTCGAGCACAATAATAAACAGCAGAATCTTCAGTCTTCAGACTGTTCATCTGCAGATACAGCTGCTGTCTGCTGTTGTCTCTGGAGATGGTGAACCGGCCTTGGACTGACTGAGAGTAGAATTTGCCGCTACTATCGGTATAGATTAAAGCGATCCACTCCAGTCCTTTTCCAGGAGCCTGTCTGACCCAGACCATCCAGTAGCTGCTGAATGTGAATCCAGAGGCTGTACAGGTCAGTGTGTGGGATTCTCCAGGTCTTTTAACCACTGGTTCAGATTCTGTCAGAGTCTGACCATCAACACCTGTCAAGAGAATAATAAACATCAAGTGAAATAATCTGGTTGGACAAATAAAAACTATGTAAAAATATGTTATGTGAATATTTTCACCTGCCCAGCAGAGAGTTAACAACAGCAGTCCTGTCCTATAGTCCATCATGTTAAATTGTGTGTCCACTGTTCTCTGTCATCCTCTCTGCAGTCAGATAAGTAGAGGTGGAAGACATCTGAGTTTTGCATTGACTCCTCCTCACAGGGAGGAGAGAGAATCAAACAGTAGAGATCTCAGGTTCATAATCCTCCAACAATCCCTCTTGAATATTTCACTAATGAACTTTGTTAATAACTTTCATTGTTAAGCATGGTCAGCATCATGTTTATACAATAGTACAAAGTACTTATTATTAATGTATGATTAATGTATGGTATTGTCATGAACCAGCTCAAATATAAGAAAAAACAAATGAGACCAAACAATTAATCAAAGTTCAAAGTAAATTTATTTGTCTAATAATAAACAATACACACATTTAATGTGGGACATGTAGATCAGTGGTGTGGTGAGTTCATGAGTGCATGACATTTATAAGGTATTTAAGAGTAAAAGTGATAAAATGAAGCAAAACAAAAGCCAAAACACAACCAAAGCAGAATGTTTGTCACTGGGAGGAGAGAGAGGCAGAACTGATGTCTCCAGTCCTCTGAGAGAACAATCAGGAGAAGTGGATTCAGGTGTGGCTCTGTTCTCCTGACACATCTCTACCACTCTGACCTCCCCCTAAACAGGAAGAAGACCAGAAGCTCAAGGAGCCACCAGAGGGATGGAGACTGTGTTTTGCTGTTTTTTATTATGTTTTCTTTTTTTGTTGTTGTTTGTTTTGTTTTTTTTAAGACAAAGTGCATTGACCAGTTGAAATCATGCTGATGGACTTTAAATATAATCACTGTGAAAAGATACTTTAATACCTCAAATGTTTCATTTATATTCTGTCATTGCTAAATATGTTCAAAGGCTGTTTCTCTCCTCAACAGTGAACTGGTGTGAAATCATCAGTGGTCTGAGGGCTCCTCCTCTGGTGGCTTCATGTTACAAGTGTTCAGGCACTGAGGGGTTTTTGTTCAGGTCTACTGATGCTTTGTGTTATTGTGTCTCTGGCACAGTAATACACAGCAGAGTCTTCAGGCTGCACATTCTGTCCATTTAGAGTCACTGTTTTGCTGGAAGAGTCTAAGCTGATACTGAACTTGTTCTTTAGTGAATCTTGGTAGTATGTTGTGTATCCAGCAGCAGCGCTGCCAATCCACTCCAGTCCTTTCCCTGCAGGCTGTCTGATCCAAGCTGTGTAGTAGCTACTCAGGGAATAAGAGACCTGACAGGTGATGGTCGGACGTTGACCTGGCTGCACAGTCACAGAGGCTGGCTGTGTCAACTGTTCACACTTCACACCTGTTAAAAGAAGAAAATGTTTTGTTATCAATGATCAAGTGAAACAGCAAAAGAAGAAATGTTGACTGTGACAAATCCAGAGAGACTCACAGGATCCAGCTGCCAACAGCAGCAGCAGAGCTACACAAAACATGGTTGATGGTGAAAGTGAGCAGCTGTGAACTCCACTGACAGTCTGATGTGAAGTTTTTATAGCTGAGGAACAAGGAAGCTCACTGAGTTTGCATAGAATCAAACATATGAAGCATCAGTGTTGGTCCAACTGGAGCCAATAGAAGAGTCTGTTCAGTGTTATTATATCTGCAGAGTGAAAACAAGTCTGTTTGCTTCACATATGATATTTTGGAAATCACTTTGATATTGTCCCTCCAGTCAGTGGAACTACTTTTAATTTTTTTCAAACAATGCATCTCTGCTTTGGCTGAAACGATTTTGACCCAAACATTTTGTTTTGTAATTAAATTGCTGCTTTCATTCATTACTTTCTAGTATAATTACAAATAAAGTGGTGGTGGATTAGGAATGTTATCACTTTTCTTAATATTAACATTAACAACTGCTGTTAGGAAAACTGCCACTACGAATAATTGAAAACAATTTCAATAAATTAAGTTTACAATAATAATCATTATAATCATTTGAGCTGTTTTCCTGAAAGAATTGTTTCACCTCCTCTGTAATAGCTGCATTTATTTATTTATCTCATTATTTCCTGTGCATATGTATCTGCTGCTAACAGAAGTAGTGACAGGATAATATAAGCAGTATAGAAAAATTAAGTTTGTTGTTGCTGGTTTGAAGATTCACCTAGCTAAATTCTGGACTGATGGAGTGGTGAAACAGAACTTGAATGTTTCACAATGATAATCTTAAATCATGGTGCAGCAGTGTAGTGATATTTTCTTTCCCTGGCCTAAAGAATAAAGGAAATTTGCACCCAATACGTATTTGTTAATACCTTAAAAAAACAGACCTACTGCTGAAGTGATTTTTTTAGATATTTTCTATCCCATTGTATGGAAACAGGAAAAAAAATGTTTTCCCCATCTGCCAACAATGAAAACACTGAAAGATTTTTTAGGTAAATCAGAAACAGAGAAACTTGATTCTCTAGACGAAAACTGCTGCACTGAAAACATGTGTGACAAAATCAAAAAGTCCAGATTTAAAAAAAAAACTTTGTTCAAGCATTTGTAATAAAGACCATGTTTCACCTTCATCAGTGTGTGGTTGTGTCAGAAATAAAAAATAGTGTTAAACTAGAAAACTGGAACAAATAAAGGGAAAGTTGTTGTTCATCTTGAGATCTACTCACTGTCTGCTGACATGAACTGACGCTGACAGATGGAGACACCTTGCAGCCAAACTTCACTCTTCAATATGTGTAAAATGAGGTTAACACATGACTTTTGTTTATGGTGTCAACATTTTAACTGTGATAATATCCAGTGTACAAGAGCAGCAGGAGCTTTAAGGTTTAGTTCAGTCCAGGGTTCAAGTGGAGAGAGAAACTTGACACAGACTGCCTTCATGTGGTTTTATTACTGAAACATGGTGAGACATTATTTTTCACTCTCATGATTTGACCTACTAACTATTCCACATCATTTACAGACATCATTCATTTATATGAATGTGTTGTATTTGTAGTTTGTTTTCAGAAGCCACATTGTTCCACTGTCTTTAATCCTTTTATGAACAAATTCTCTTTATTGTTTGTGTTTAATGTTTAGACGTATGATGTTTGACATGTATGTTTAAAAGGATTTATATAGTACAGGGACTATTGTAAATTCATCAAAAATAGATATGTAAAGCAGAATATACAATATAAAACATAAAACTGTTGACAGAAATAAATTATAAAAAATCTGATATTTAAGTAACAAATGTCAAAGCACATAATGTGTAGGCTCTACCAGTCAAGATGATGAGGGCTGTAGGATTTTGTACAGCTGCTCAACCAACTTCAGTCACTGTGAGTCTCGAGCACAATAATAAACAGCAGAATCTTCAGTCTTCAGACTGTTCATCTGCAGATACAGCTGCTGTCTGCTGTTGTCTCTGGAGATGGTGAACCGGCCTTGGACTGACTGAGAGTAGTAGTTGCTGTTGGCACCACGATCAGTTGCAACCCACTCCAGTCCTTTTCCAGGAGCCTGTCTGATCCAGACCATATTGTAGCTGTGGAATATTAATCCAGAGGCTGTACAGGTCAGTGTGTGGGATTCTCCAGGTCTTTTAACCACTGGTTCAGATTCTGTCAGAGTCTGACCATCAACACCTGTCAAGACAGAAAAAGAAAGTCATTTGCTTTTAAGTCTTTTGAAGCTTTTGATGGAAAATTAAAATCACCATCAGAGAAACTGTTGACCTGCCCAGCAGAGAGTGAACAGCAGCAGTCCTGTCCTATAGTCCATCATGTTCAAGTGTGTGTCCACTGTTCTCTGTCATCCTCTCTGCAGTCAGATAAGTAGAGGTGGAAGACATCTGAGTTTTGCATTGACTCCTCCTCACAGGGAGGAGAGAGGTGGAGTGGACTGTGATTTCACTTCATGTTTGGTTTTACTTTATAATAAATATTGAGGAGGATTTGGAGATGATAATTTTGAAGTTTGTCTCATGTTTAAGTCTAATTAGTTTAAAAGACTGTGTTCTCCTCAGGGCCGCTACACTACAATTGGCATCAGCTGTTTTATTCCTGCTCCACAATCACTGTCTTATTCACAGCTGTGTGTCCATCAGCAGACCATCTCCGTGCAGGTGAACAGAGAGGACATTATTACCTGACACTTCCCACTGTTCCTCTGCTCAGACATTCATCACATGTTGGTGTTGCTGCACTGATTCTTTCAGAGCTCGAAACTCTAATGTAAACAGCTCATTTATAAATATACTCATGTTATATTTGTGTATCAAGATGTTTCTCATTAGGATTTTTTTGTTCTTTTCTGTCCAGTTACAAGATGAAAAAACAACCAAATAATCAGATTTGATCATAGTGAAAGCAAATAGTCTCTGTCAGTGTTTTTAGTCCTTTTCTGTCTGCGACACAAATGTAGAGATGGAAGAGAAACTCACCACATCTCACACATCTCTGGAAATAGATACTCATTTTAAATATTGATTACAACTGTGTTTGTGCTGTTCATGTTATTCATCATAACATCTTTAATTCATTCTGCTCAGCAGTATCTGGTGGACTTTCCATTTACTGGATATATCATGAATAGATGTCAAATAATGTAAATTCTTAACAGCAGCTGTTCAAGCACAATATTGAGAACATGAGTAACTGTCACTGTTGTTGAAGCAGCACAAGTTCACTGCAATGAGAATCAGGAAGTCACAAAGCACAACATCAGCTGTTGTTTTAACAGTGTGCAGCATGTGTCTGTGTTTGGAGTCAAACTCCTTCTCCTTATGTTCTACTGCCCCCTGTAGGTCTCTGTGAAACATTTCTGTAGAGTTTTTGTAAAGCCTCTCTGCTCACTTTAACCAGTGTGTGTATCTGACACAGTGATACACAGCAGAGTCCTCTGGCTTCAGGTTGGACAGTCTCAGATACACCATGCTGTTGCTGTTATCTCTACTGATTTCTGCACATCCTCTCACACTGCTGGCATAAGTGTTATTACTGGCAGCAGAGAAGCCAATTCCTATCCACTCCAGTGCTTTTCCTGCAGGTTGTCTGATCCAGTTCATAACACAGCAGCTAGATGTGAATCCAGATCCTCTGCAGGAGAGACTGAGAGTCTCCCCAGGCCTTTTCACTACTGAACTGGAGGGAATGGACTCCATACTCTGACCTGTACAACCTGATGAGATGAAAGGAGAGAGGAAGCACAGAGGGAAGTGAGACAGTCATCTCTGAAGGTTCCTGTATCACTGACTGACCATCAGTCAGTGTTGTCTGATAAAAGATGACACATCAAGAAGCAGGAGAACTCACAGGACAGAGAGAGAGCGACCAGCAGAAGAGTGAGTGTGTTCATCATCCTGAGGCTGGAGATGTGACCTCTGATGCTCCACACAAACTACAAGAGCAGTCAGCAGGACACAAGTACACTGCACACACTGAGGATTTGCATCAGGACATCATGGGGAGGGAGGGGCTCATGTACAGGAAGTCTCTTCTGCTTTCATTCAATCATATCAGTTATTGTATATTTCTTTTAATGCAAGTGATTAATCATCAGTGTTGAATTCTATTTCTGTGATGATGAAAAACAAAAACATGACATTTTAGATATCACTTTATTATCGTCATTAACATCATCATGAAGTTAAATAATTGATATTTTCTGACCTTGTTGTTATTCACATTTCATTTTTAAAGGAAGGATTTGACACTAAAAATAAATCATAACTTTCAACAGAACAACTTTATTGTTGGACAGACTGATGTGTTTGACTTGTGGCCTTCGTCAGTGTCACAAAACATATTAAAAGCAACAGTCAAATAGGGTAAATAATGTTCAGGAGTCATTCCTCCAAGTCAGTTGATTTAAAGTTTGTCTGATGAGCCCATGAGTTGTCTGTGCAGCAGGTTATTACAATGTTACGTCATCTCTCATCGCTCCCTATGAGAACAGCAGGCACCACATGAGCTAAATAATCAACAGCTCAACATCATCTACTTACATGTATGAAATCTGCTTAATTGTCACCTCCCCATGTCAGAAAATTAACCAATGTTTTGATTATAATTTGGGTTGCACACAAATCACTGTTTTAATTTATATCCTGATCCAGCCAAGCTTGTTATCTAGTGAGAGGATTTTTCAAATTAAAAGTTACACTAAGATAAGGGAAGAAATGTTAGCAAAACTAATGGGCCTGCTGAACATGGGTTTTGCAAATGGGTGGGCAACATGGGTCCATAGCAGTGCCTAGAAAATTTCAGTGAGGCACTACTCACTCTGTGTTTCACCTACATGAAATTCAGTCGGCACATATAACAATGAAATGAGCTGCTGTCACTGTGTCATCACAGACACAGAGAAAAACAAGACTTTAACTGCCCTCTACAGGTTTGAAGTGGAACTACAATATGGTTTAGAGAGAGGCCTGAAAGCAGATGTTGAACAAGATGTTGTTTAGTTTCTCTCTTTGCTTTGGTGCGATTGACCAGTTTTTCACATGTGTATATTCATGAGACAGAGGCAGTAAGTTTGCCTGATGCATGATTGAAAAGAACATTTATAAAGTATAAGCAGATTTCAGTGTCGCCTTGTAGTGACAGAGGAGACAGAAACTTGACACTTACTGCTCTCTAGTGTTTATATAAAGGAAACATTCAGTTTTACCCTCATATTGGGACAGTTTAGATTCCTCAATATTATAACTGTAACTATGTAGAACTGTGGTTACTCGCTTGCTATTATTTTAATTCTTACTCAGTGAGTTCAGTAACTAGATTGCTGTGTTGTGACTGATGCTTTTTTTTCCTTTTTAGATTCATGTGTAATAGTTAATGGTCATTAATGATGATCCTTCATGGGGCCAGTTTCCACAGTTTCACTAATAACAACAACAACTGATGTAAATGAATGGCTGTATCATTTTCTTCAAAAGCGTGAAATAAGAAAATGTGAGATCATTGTTGTAATAATGAGGACTATAGGATTTTGTGCAGCTGCTCATCCAACTTCAGTCACAGTGAGTCTCGAGCACAATAATAAACAGCAGAATCTTCAGTCTTCAGACTGTTCATCTGCAGATACACCTGCTGTCTGCTGTTGTCTCTGGAGATGGTGAACCGGCCTTGAACTGACTGAGAGTAGTAGATGCTGCTACTGCTGGCACTGATACGAGCGATCCACTCCAGTCCTTTTCCAGGAGCCTGTCTGATCCAAGCGTTTGTATAATCACCACCAAACCCTGAATATGTGCAGGTCAGTGTGTGGGATTCTCCAGGCCTTTTAACCACTGGTTCAGTCTCAGTCAGAGTTTGACCCTCAGTACCTGCAGGAAGTTAAACAGCTCATTAGTTCAGTCACATTGTCTTCATGTATCAGGAGGTTCATCAGGAAGAATTTAATCATCCTTACCAGCCACAGTACAGAACAGAATCAGGCAAACAACCAAACAATCAGGTCTGATCATTGTGAAGACAAATTGTCTCTGTCCTCTCCACAGTGAGTCTGTCAAACTGAGTCCCTGTCTGCTGCTCTCCAGCCCATATGTAGAGACTGAAGAAATCAGTTTTACATTGACTCCTCCTCCTCAAAGAGAAACACCACATTTCTCATATCATTATTCTGTGTTTTGATGTTTTGATGATGAAGATGATTTTCAGATAATTCAACCTTAAAATAATCAATAATATATCTATTTTTTAATTAACATTAAATCATTTGACACTGTGAAAACAGTGTGACAAGTGGTCGTTCACAATGATACATCACCTGAAACTAGAGCTCCTATAGTGGATATATCAGAGATAAATGTCTACTTACAATTAATTAGTCAAGTTCAAGTACAGCTCCAGTAATGAACCAAAAACATCAGAATCAGACTTATAAAAAAAAAAAAAAAACAAAGACAAAGAAAAAAAGTAAATACTGAATACACATTAAAATGCTGAAGTTTAAAAAAAGGATTATGTCACTGTCACATAAAGGTGGTTTATTTCACCTCTGCTGTACAAAACCATTATTGGAAACATTATTAACTATTATTTTTATGGGGGGAAAAAAATGATTAAAAAAAACCAAAAAAAAACAACATGTTATTGTTCACCCTGGGAAGCAGGAAGTCAAAAGCTGTACTGGCATCTCCCCCTGTCATAGTCTGCATTTGTCATATGGGGAGGGAGGGGCTCATGAGGGAAGTTTAGTCTCATTGAATCCCTTTGTCTGTTGTTTTCAATTTAATGTAACTGACTGTTCATGCTGTTTATGCAGGACAAAATATCATGTGAAAAAAATGTTCAACAATACCTAATAGTTTAAGTCATTAACATCACTGTAGTATTGATTGTCTGACATTTGTTAAGACCTTTGTGATTCAGATAATGTCATTTTAACATGAACATGGCAGAATGCGAGAATCCCTGAGTCATTTTTGTGAGCAACAGAGTGAATGAATACCCTGAATTTTGAAATAAATAAATAAATAAATAAATCTCTTGAGAAGTGAATAAATTTGATGAATTTTGTAACAATCAGAAAATATAACTACCGTGAATTTCTTATATTATTTCTATATTTAAAGATCTGGTTTATATGGTTTCCAGAGATTCAGGGAAAATAACATTTTATTTTAAAAAAAAATTCTCAATGAACTGGTGTGAAATCATCAGTGGTCTGAGGGCTCCTCCTCTGGTGGCTTCATGTTACAAGTGTTCAGGCACTGAGGGGTTTTTGTTCAGGTCTACTGATGCTTTGTGTTATTGTGTGTGTCTCACACAGTAATACACAGCAGAGTCTTCAGGCTGCACATTCTGTCCATTTAGAGTCACTGTGTTTCTGGAAGAGTCTGTGCTGATACTGAACTTGTTCTTTAGGGAATCTTTATAGTATGTTGTTGATCCAACAGCGCTTCCAATCCACTCCAGTCCTTTCCCTGCAGGCTGTCTGATCCAAGCTGTGTAGTAGTCGTCAACAGAATAAGAGACCTGACAGGTGATGGTCGGACGTTGACCTGGCTGCACAGTCACAGAGGCTGGCTGTGTCAACTGTTCACACTTCACACCTGTTAAAAGAAGAAAATGTTTTGTTATCAATGGTCAAGTTAAACAGCAAAAGAAGAAATGTTGACTGTGACAAATCCAGAGAGACTCACAGGATCCAGCTGCCAACAGCAGCAGCAGAGCTACACAAAACATGGTTGATGGTGAAAGTGAGCAGCTGTGAACTCCACTGACAGTCTGATGTGAAGTTTTTATAGCTGAGGAACAAGGAAGCTCACTGAGTTTGCATACAATCAAACATATCAAGCATCAGTGTTGGTCCAACTGGAGCCAATAGAAGAGTCTGTTCAGTGTTATTATATCTGCAGAGGGAAAACATGACTGGAAACCACCTCCACTTTACTTTGTATATTTTGATTTCATTACTAACTCCAACAATCAGGAGAAGTGGATTCAGGTGTGGCTCTGTTCTCCTGACACATCTCTACCACTCTGACCTCCCCCTAAACAGGAAGAAGACCAGAAGCTCAAGGAGCCACCAGAGGGATGGAGACTGTGTTTTGCTGTTTTTCTTTTTTTGTTGTTGTTTTTTTTTTTGGAACAAAGTGCTTTAACCAGTTGAAATCATGCTGACACTTTAAAAATAATACTTTAATGCCCCAAATTTATCATTTATGTTTCATCATTGCTAAATATGTTCAAAGGCTGTTTCTCTCTTCAACAGTGAACTGGTGTGAAATCATCAGTGGTCTGAGGGCTCCTCCTCTGGTGGCTTCATGTTACAAGTGTTCAGGCACTGAGGGGTTTTTGTTCAGGTCTACTGATGCTTTGTGTTATTGTGTCTCTGGCACAGTAATACACAGCAGAGTCTTCAGGCTGCACATTCTGTCCATTTAGAGTCACTGTGTTGCTGGAAGAGTCTAAGCTGATACTGAACTTGTTTTTGATGGTCGGACGTTGACCTGGCTGCACAGTCACAGAGGCTGGCTGTGTCAACTGTTCACACTTCACACCTGTTAAAAGAAGAAAATGTTTTGTTATCAATGATCAAGTTAAAAAGCAAAAGAAGAAATGTTGACTGTGACAAATCCAGAGAGACACACAGGATCCAGCTGCCAACAGCAGCAGCAGAGCTACAGAAAACATGGTTGATGGTGAAAGTGAAGAGACGAGAGCTTCTGAACCTCTTTAACCTCCACTGACAGTCTCATGTCTTTATAACTGCGTCACAAGGAAGATGAGTTTGCATAGAGACTTGACAGATGATGGTCACATGGATGTGGGTCCATTTAGCAGTTAAAATAATGCTGTGTTTCATTTATACCTAATCTTAGCTGTTGAGATGAATTTTAAAGAAATTGTAAATTTGATTCTAGCATTACATTTGCTCTTTTATTTCTCTCCACAGAATTTAAATGATATATTATAATGGTTAGATTCTTGTTACAATCATATTCTGGGTTTAAAGTCAACTTCAAGGGCAAAAACAGACAATAAAACTGTATTTAAACAACGGTACAGTTAGGAAATACTGATATAAGACACCTGCACCTCCATAAAGACCTGCTGAGTAATTTCATGAAAATGGTTTTATTTATTTTTTTTTGGTTGTTGACATAACTTCACTGAAAGACACAAATATTTTACATCTGATTTGACTCTTTTTGACTTTTTTTGTTAGTTTGCTTTTAAGTTTTCAGTCTTCAAATTGTGTTTGAAGCCACAGACATACAGAGAGACCTGGATCATTTTGAGGAAATTAACTACTTCAGAATTGAAATATGAAATGTATGAAAATGTGCAAAAAGCTAATTGCTGTGGTCAACAGGAAAATGTCTGCAGACTTATCTGTCAAAGAAAAGTCTTTTTGAGAAATGTATGTTGGAAAATACACCTTTAAACCCCAAACAGACATGTGTGGTTCTCACGCAGAGTTTAGTAAAAGTGCTCAGTGTCATTTTCTTGGGCTATTTGAAGTGAAGACATTAATCATTTGAGTGAATACAGGTCTGATGAGGACTGTGGGATTTTGTACAGCTGCTCAACCACCTTCAGTCACTGTGGCTCTCGAGCACAATAATAAACAGCAGAATCTTCAGTCTTCAGACTGTTCATCTGCAGATACACCTGCTGTCTGCTGTTGTCTCTGGAGATGGTGAACCGGCCTTGGACTGACTGAGAGTAGTATTTGTTGCTGCCACCACTATAGCTGATAAATGCAATCCACTCCAGTCCTTTTCCAGGAGCCTGTCTGATCCAGGCCATATGGTAGCTGCTGAATGAGAATCCAGAGGCTGTACAGGTCAGTTTGTGGGATTCTCCAGGTCTTTTAACCACTGGTTCAGATTCTGTCAGAGTCTGGCCATCAACACCTGTCAAGATGAAAAGGAATAGAGTCAGGTTTTTTAAAAGGGAAACTTTCTAAAGGTAACTTTAAGACAAGATCAGAGAAACTGTTGACCTGCCCAGCAGAGAGTTAACAGCAGCAGTCCTGTCCTATAGTCCATCATGTTCAACTGTGTGTCCACTGTTCTCTGTCATCCTCTCTGCAGTCAGATAAGTAGAGGTGGAAGACATCTGAGTTTTGCATTCACTCCTCCTCACAGGGAGGAGAGAATTTAAATGGGCTTCACCTTCATTTTTGACGACTTTGAACTAAGATGGTTACAATAGAAGTTTAGATTCCAGCCATATGAATTTGATTAAAAGATAAAATATTACTAATTTTTTTTTGTCTGTACTGCATTGTCTGCTGAGGTTGAATTTTGTGCAGCATTTTTTTTTGTTTTTTTGTTTTTTCTTTTTTTATTTTTAAAGTAGGATTTGTGTTTTGTTCAATGTTACTAACATGACACAAAATCTTTGAGAAATAATAGCTGATGAGAAATATGACATTCCTGGCTGAAGTCTACAAAGTAAATTTGAATCTGTTCTCATCTTTCACCGTGTGCAGGCTGGCAGGAGGCTGTTGTGGATGGAGGCTTTATGTTATGTGTAAAATATAAATGATTCATTGTTTCATACAAATCATCATCATGGATAATAAAAAACACCAAACTCAGCTGCAACAAATGCAATACAGATAAACTGAATGTTCCCAGTGGTTGGAGTAAATAGAGGAAGTAGTTTTTGTATGACTCTGCTATCACCGTCTCTCACTGTGTCTCTGGCACAGTAATACACTGCTGTGTCCTCAGTCTTCAGACTGTTCATCTGGAGATAGACTTTACTGCTGGAGTCATCTCTGGAGATGGTGAATCTGCCCCGGACTGACTGGGAGTAATAGATAGGAGCACTAGCTGTGTCTATATAAGCGATCCACTCCAGTCCTTTACCAGGAGCCTGTCTGACCCAGTTCCAGACTGAGCCTCCAAAATTAAACCCAGATGTTGAGCAGGTGAGTCTGTGGGATTCTCCAGGTCTTTTAACTGCTGCTTCAGACTCTGTTATGGTCTGACCTTCAGCACCGATCCAAACAGACAGAACAACCACCAACAGTGTGAGCTTTCTGTCAGCCATGTTGACAGTTTGCTTAGTAAGTTTTCAAATCCATGAATCCTCTTTAAATATGATGTCAACTGAATCCCTGTGAGAATTTGTTTACAGGAAACTCCTCCTACGTCACGTTCTGCTTTCACAGTCAAATTCAAGACTCACAGCAACACAAAATATAACAGCATTTAAACAAATGACACATTCTAGTTTAAATCATCTGTACCTCCATGACTATAAAGAAATGTAGATAAAAAAAACTGAAAATATAATTATTATTTTTTGACACCTCTTCACTGAGGGGTCCTGAAGATGTTTTCTCTTAAAACTAAAACGCCTCAAACGTTTCACATAATGACTTTATTTCCGTTTACTTTTTTATTACTGTTGAAATTCTAAGATCAAGAAAACCATTTCACACCTGATTGTAATTGTAAGATTCATTTATTCTTTTGTGTGTTTGTTTGTAGATCTGATTGTGTAACTGAAAACACCAGTGAAGAAAGAGCAAGATAATGAAGACTTTAAATTTCAAGGTTTCAATATTCAAACTGTGTTTGAAGCCACAGACGCACAGAGAAACTCTGAACCCTGAGAGGAAATGAACTGAAACTGTGTGATGATACAGAAAACTAACTGCTGTAGTGAACAGGAACATTTCTGCTGCTTATCTGTCACATGAAGTCTGTGAAACACTTGGACGGTTACTGTCAGCAAGTGTAACCTCCATTTATTCTCCCACTGCAAACTAAACAAAGTGAAAACACTAAATCTCAGATCAGACAATTAGCAAAAACATCTAAGAACACAAATTCTCTTCATTGTTGCCCACTGTTGATCTTGGACAGTTACAATATAAAGCATGTTGAGATGTTCCAGTCAAATGAATTTCAAGATGTTGAAGCTTTTTGCAGCCGACTCTGAATTAAAGGACGTCAGAGTTTCAAAGAACAAAGAGGGAAATGTTTCTGTTCACAACTGAAGGATGCTGACAGAAAATCTTTGACAAACAATGACTGAACATGAAACTGCAGAAACTAGTGGGAAGGTACTGAGGCAGTTTTTCTCAGTGAAATCATCAGTGGTCTGAGGGCTCCTCCTCTGGTGGCTTCATGTTACAAGGGCTCTGACAAAGTAAAAGGCAGATGGGAATCTGATCTGGGTACGAAAGAGCCTGCAGCCTGGAATGCCCTGTGTAACCAGCCCTCCAGTGTCCTGGTATCTAATTCTTCCTGGGAGAGAAAATATTAAGATTCTACATAGGCTTCATATCACTCCTGAAGCCAGACACAGAATTAATCCAACTCTGTCAGAGTTTTGGACTAAATGTCAATCTGCTGTTGGATCATTTTTTCATTGTTTGTGGAGCTGTCCCCATGTCCAGCAATTTTGATCACAATTGTTCAGCAGTTTAGTGTAACTTTTAAGTGCCGTCTACATCTTGGTGCAAGGACCTGCCTGTTGGGACTAAATGATGAGTTACCAGCTGATTTTTGACACAGGGAGATTTTGCATATTCTGCTGCACTGTGCTTGGAAATGTATTTTGGTCCTTTGGATCACTGACAAAGCTCCTTCCCTCAATCAGTGGCTACAAGTTGTGACAAGTATCATTCCATTTGAAACCTTTTCCACAGCACTAAAGGATAAACCCTTTTTATTTTACTTGATTACCAGATGCCACCGCATCTCGTAGGATGAGGTCGGGGCTGATGGATCTGGCCTGGAGAAGGGATGTATAGACATAGCTCGATATGATGTCATACTGCAGTATATGTTGCTGTCTTTCATGCACTCCCTGGACTTTCAAATGTACTTATTTATTTATTTTATATTATTTTTATCCTTTTCTGTGTGTGTGTGTGTGTGTGTGTGTGTGTGTGTGTGTGTGTGTGTGTCTGTGTGTGTCTGTGTGTGTGTGTGTCAGGTTTAATTGCTTGTATTTTGTATGCTGTTGTTATTAAGTTCTGTGTTTTCCTTTTTTTTTTTTCGTTTATTTTATTCACCCTACAACATTCACACTCATGCATCCTTTCTACTCACACATCATGCACTTCACACTGAATTTTCTGACAGCCACACTCGAAAATGTATGATTATTTTGTGAGGAAATGTATTTTCATTGATTTGTCTGTTAAATAAATACTTCTGTTTATCTTTAACATTGTGTGTCTCCCTCCTTGTCATGGCTGGAAGAGCCAGGCTGTGACTGTTGTCCACTGCAGTTCAAAGGTGGATTTTCACATCCAAGGTGTTGACTTCTTATTTCTCTCATGATATGTCTGGTTTTATATAAAAAGACATCACACAGACATGTTAACGAGCTCAAAAACTTGATTTTCATGGGAGTGGGACTTTAATTGAAACCTGTGTGGAAATATGCAAAACACTAACTTCCGTGGTGACAAGGAAAATGTCTGCAGACTTATCTGTGTAATGAAACCCTTCTTTTATAATACATTTGAAAAGAGCAACCAAAGTTGTCGAAAACCTGGACAACTGTTTTATTGAATTGGATACATTTGAACTGAGGACATCATTCATGGTAATGGTGGTCTGATGAGGACTGTAGGATTTTGTACAGCTGCTCAACCACCTTCAGTCACTGTGAGTCTCGAGCACAAGAATAAACAGCAGAATCTTCAGTCTTCAGACTGTTCATCTGCAGATACACCTGCTGTCTGCTGTTGTCTCTGGAGATGGTGAACCGGCCTTGGACTGACTGAGAGTAGGATTTGCCACTACCACTGCTATAGATATAAGCGATCCACTCCAGTCCTTTTCCAGGAGCCTGTCTGATCCAGCCCATGTCGTAGCTGCTGAATGAGAGTCCAGAGGCTGTACAGGTCAGTGTGTGGGATTCTCCAGGTCTTTTAACCACTGGTTCAGATTCTGTCAGAGTCTGACCATCAACACCTGTCAATACAATAAAAAAACAAAAAGTGAAACAGGCTGGTGAGAAAAATAAAACCATGTAAAAAGATGATATGTGAATATCTTCACCTGCCCAGCAGAGAGTTAACAGCAGCAGTCCTGTCCTATAGTCCATCATGTTCAACTGACTGCAGAGAGGATGACAGTCAGGTTTTTTAAAAGGGAAACTTTCTAAAGGTAACTTTAAGACAAGATCAGAGAAACTGTTGACCTGCCCAGCAGAGAGTGAACAGCAGCAGTCCTGTCCTATAGTCCATCATGTTAAACTGTGTGTCCACTGTTCTCTGTCATCCTCTCTGCAGTCAGATAAGTAGAGGTGGAAGACGTCTGAGTTTTGCATTGACTCCTCCTCACAAGGGGAAGAGAACTGTGTTGGATTTGGTCTTCATTTTAATGTTTGATGAAACTTGAAAATTAATGTTCAGAAGTCAATCCTTCAAGTGAGCTTATTTAAAGTTTTGACATGTTTTAATTTCATTTTGGAAAAGTAAAAATAACCAAATTGTAATGAATCATGACATTGTGTATTCTCATCCCTCCCTGTGGTGGTCAGCAGATGAGCTAAAGTTGGTCATAAAATTAATGAATGACAAATCGGACAATTCACCTTTCTGTTCATCTTCAGATCCAGCAAATCTTCTTGTCCAACTAACCCTCCTATTGTGTTAACAAGCACTGAAGGAAACAGTGAGCAAATTATCATCCAGTAAAATGTTTTATCTGCTAAGTAACTTATTATTCATTCATAACCATAATATATGATCTTACTTTGATGTTTTATAGACTATACATGTTTATGCATTTATGCATCAATGAGCTCAAATGATATGACATCACTTAATAAACAATGAATTAATATGGTAAACTTATCATTAAATAACCCAAATGTGTACAATAACTGAGGTTACACTGCGACAGCTGGGTTCAGTAGATGTGAATGTGTGTGTGTGTGTGTGTGTGTGTGTGTGTGTGTGTGTGTGTGTGTGTGTGAGAGAGAGAGTGAAAGACACAGTAGGTGTGTGTGGGATCATATTTGCTTCCAGTCTCTACATTTGAATTCAAGTCAAACACTTTCTTGGCATGAGACAGGAGTTTAATATTATCACACCGTATTATTGTAGCATTTTGTTACATTATTTTTCTTTTGTTATAATTTCTGTTGTATCCAGTGTATACAGTGTAAATCTTTGGCAACATTTATGATGTATTTCTCTGTGTAACCAGCCCTGAAAACTACTTGGTCAAATTTGACCCATAACACCACAGATACTGAATCTTCTGCTGTCAGACTCTTGACCTCGAGGTACTGAGTGCTGCTGGACTCATCTTCAGTCATGAGGAAACGGCTTTGAAAGGAGCTGCCATAAATAGCAGAGTCTGAACCTGTGTTCATCCTCCCAATCCACTCCAGAGCTTCCCCTGGTCTCTGTCGTATCCAGTGTATGTTGCACTCTGTCATCTCAAACCCAGATATGACACAGGACATCTTCACTGTGTCTCCAGGTCTTTTCACCTCAGATGGAGACTGGTCCAACACAAATTTGAATCACAGGTTGGACATTTGCAAAAGAAGTAAAGCAAAATTCATTTTCTCACCATCAATATTAATTACTACAATGATAATCTCCTGTCTTTCCTATTACACGGTCATCAGCATTTCAAAATAAAATACTGCCATAATTCAATGGTTGATCAACTTTTGTCATATCACATGTTGCTATATGAAGTTGGGTTTTGTCAAATTATCATTCTCAAAAAGTAGAAATTAATAATGAAGGGAAAATACAAAGAAGTAAAGACAGTTTTTCTCAGTGAACTGGTGTGAAATCCTCCTCTGGTGGCTTCATGTTACAAGTGTTCAGGCACTGAGGGGTTTTTGTTCAGGTCTACTGATGCTTTGTGTTATTGTGTTACTCTCTGGCACAGTAATACACAGCAGAGTCTTCAGGCTGCACATTCTGTCCATTTAGAGTCACTGTGTTGCTGGAAGAGTCTGTGCTGATACTGAACTTGTTCTTTAGTGAATCTTTGTAATGAGATCCTCCAGTATATTTCATTCCAATCCACTCCAGTCCTTTCCCTGCAGGCTGTCTGATCCAAGCTGTGTAGTAGCCACCAACAGAATAAGAGACCTGACAGGTGATGGTCAGACGTTGACCTGGCTGCACAGTCACAGAGGCTGGCTGTGTCAACTGTTCACACTTCACACCTGTTAAAAGAAGAAAATGTTTTGTTATCAATGATCAAGTTAAACAGCAAAAGAAGAAATGTTGACTGTGACAAATCCAGAGAGACTCACAGGATCCAGCTGCCAACAGCAGCAGCAGAGCTACACAAAACATGGTTGATGGTGAAAGTGAGCAGCTGTGAACTCCACTGACAGTCTGATGTGAAGTTTTTATAGCTGAGGAACAAGGAAGCTCACTGAGTTTGCATAGAATCAAACATATGAAGCATCAGTGTTGGTCCAACTGGAGCCAATAGAAGAATCTGTTCAGTGTTATTATATCTGCAGAGGGAAAACATGTCTGGAAACCACCTCTACTTTAATTTTTGATTTCATTACTAACTCAGTTTTATCACATTGACAATGTCCCTGCATTTCCAGAAAAGACAACAACAAACAGCTGAGCCTTCAGTCTTCTGGTTGGTCATCTTTAGATCTACTTCCTACATCTGGTGGACATGATGAATCCGGGCTGCTTAATAATTAATGCATGAGCAGCAAACAGTGCGATGAGCCTATTGGATTGATTTTTTTTAATTTTTTGTTTTACAAATAGTTTCATTGTAATTATTATGAAGAAGAAATCACCTTTTAGAGGGTCAGACTCATCAAACTTTGCACACGTGTCAGGCCTGTTGAAAATGTATATGTATCATGGGTCTTGCAAATGGGTGGGCAAAGTGGGTCCATAGCGTCCCCTAGAAAATTTCAGTGAGGCACTACTCGCTCTGTGTTTCACCTACATGTATGAAAGTCAGTCGGCACATATAACAATGAAATGAGCTGAGTTTTTCTCTTTGCTTTGGTGCGATTGACCAGTTTTTCACATGTGTATATTCATGAGACAGAGGCAGTAAGTTTGCCTGATGCATGATTGAAAAGAACATTTATGAAGTACAAACTGCACATCAGTGTCATGCACCCTAACCTTGAATGAGTAAGTCTCACAAACACAGAATAAACAGGAGCTTCTTCAGTCTTCAGCTGTTTATCTTGAAATCCCTCTGAGACAGTGAGATGGTGAAGTTGAGTGTCAGTCAGTTCAGATCAATGAGAAAAGCAGATTTCAGTGTCGCCTTGTAGTGACAGAGGAGACAGAAACTTGACACTTACTGCTCTCTAGTGTTTATATCAAGGAAACATTCAGTTTTACCCTCATATTGGGACAGTTTAGATTCCTCATAGTTATAACTGTAACTATGTAGAACTGTGGTTACTTGCTTGCTATTATTTTAATTCATGCTCAGTGAGTTCAGTAACCAGATTGCTGTGTTGTGATTGATGTTTTTTTGTTGTTTTTTTTACATTCATGTGTAATGGTTAATGGTCATTAATGATGATCCTTCACGGGGCCAGTTTCCACAGTTTCATGAATAACAACAACAACAACAACAACAACAACAACAACAACAACAACAACAACAACAACAACAACAACAACTGATATAAATGAATGGCTGTATCATTTTCTTCAAAAATGTGAAATAAGAACATGTGAGATCATTGTTGTAATAATGCAGATTGTAGGATTTTGTACAGCTGCTCAACCAACTTCAGTCACTGTGAGTCTCGAGCACAATAATAAACAGCAGAATCTTCAGTCTTCAGACTGTTCATCTGCAGATACAGCTGCTGTCTGCTGTTGTCTCTAGAGATGGTGAACCGGCCTTGGACTGACTGAGAGTAGAATTTTCTGTCACTGTCATATTCAATAGTAGCAACAAACTCCAGTCCTTTTCCAGGAGCCTGTCTGATCCAGGCCATCCAGTAGCTGCCAAAGTTAAATCCAGAGGCTGTACAGGTCAGTGTGTGGGATTCTCCAGGTCTTTTAACCACTGGTTCAGATTCTGTCAGAGTCTGACCATCAACACCTGTCAATATGAAAACAACATTAAATGAAATACGTTGGTGAGAAAAAAAAAAACTATTTAAATTTATGACATATGAAGTATTTTCACCTGCCCAGCAGAGAGTTAACAGCAGCAGTCCTGTCCTATAGTCCATCATGTTCAACTGTGTGTCCACTGTTCTCTGTCATCCTCTCTGCAGTCAGATAAGTAGAGGTGGAAGACATCTGAGTTTTGCATTGACTCCTCCTCACAGGGAGGAGAGAGGTGGAGTGAGCTTGGCGTTTAGTGTAATGTTTGATGAAATAATTTTATTTCCCAAATGAGTTAAACTACAGTCAAAATATAATGAAGCATATTGAACAGCAGATGAGCTCAGTAATCTACAGAATTCCTCTGATCATCAACATCCATCAGAATTTTTAAAATGACTTTATTGTCATCTCATCGTGTCACAAAATGAACTAATGTTTTGATTATAGTTTAGATTGTGCACACATCACTTTTCTAATGAATGATTTATGTTTAGGTATGTGACATTTTTACATTACTCAGTCTACATAACATATTGTTGATGAAATAAGATGAATGAAATTTCTTTTCTGAAATAAAGTTTTTTTATTCTTTCAAACTCTTCTTTCATCTTGTATCAAATCTGCTTCTGTTCCACCTGCAAGGGAAGCGGGTGGAAAAATAGTAAAAACATGCACACACGTGGAATTTCCACAGCAAGCGTTTACAGGTGCTGGTCATATAATTAGAATATCATGAAATAGTTTATTTATTTCAGTAATTACATTCAAAAAGTGAAAGTTGTGTATTGTATTCATTCATTACACACAGACTGATATATTTCAAATGTTTATTTCTTTTAATTTTGATGATTATAACTGACAACTAATGAAAACCACAAATTCAGTATCTCAGAAAATTAGAATATTACTTAAGACCAGTACAAAAAAAGGATTCTTAGAAATGTTGGCCAACTGAAAAGTATGAACATGAAAAGTATGAGCGTGTACAGCACTCGATACTTGGTTGGGGCTCCTTTTGCCTGAATTACTGTAGCAATGCGGCGTGGCATGGAGTCGATCAGTCTGTGGCACTGCTCAGGTGTTATGAGAGCCCAGGTTGCTCTGATAGTGGCCTTCAGCTCTGCTGCATTGTTGGGTCTGGCGTATCGCATCTTCCTCTTCACAATACCCCATAGATTTTCTATGGGGTTAAGGTCAGGCGAGTTTGCTGGCCAATTAAGAGCAGGGATACCATGGTCCTTGAACAGGGATACCATGGTCCTTAAACCAGGTACTGGTAGCTTTGGCACTGTGTGCAGGTGCCAAGTCCTGCTGGAAAATGAAATCTGCATCTCTATAAAGTTGGTCAGCAGCAGGAAGCATGAAGTGCCAAGAAAACTTCTTGGTAGACGGCTGTGTTGACCTTGGACCTCAGAAAACACAGTGGACCAACACCAGCAGATGACATGGCACCCCAAACCATCACTGACTGTGGAAACTTTACACTGGACCTCAAGCAACATGGATTCTGTGCCTCTCCTCTCTTCCTCCAGACTCTGGGACCTTGATTACCAAAGGAAATGCAAAATTTACTTTCATCAGAGGACATAACTTTGGACCACTCAGCAGTAGTCCAGTCCTTTTTGTCTTTAGCCCAGGCGAGACGCTTCTGACGCTGTCTCTTGTTCAAGAATGGCTTGACACAAGGAATGCGACAGCTGAAACACGTCTTGCATACGTCTGTGTGTGGTGGTTCTTGAAGCGCTGACTCCAGCTGCAGTCCACTCTTTGTGAATCTCCCCCACATTTTTGAATGGGTTTTGTTTCACAATCCTCTCCAGGGTGCGGTTTTCCCTATTGCTTGTACACTTTTTTCTACCACATCTTTTCCTTCCCTTCGCCTCTCTATTAATGTGCTTGGACACAGAGCCCTGTGAACAGCCAGCCTCTTTAGCAATGACCTTTTGTGTCTTGCCCTCCTTGTGCAAGGTGTCAATGGTCAGCAGTCAGCCGTCTTCCCCATGATTGTGTAGCTACACAACTAGACTGAGACCATTTAAAGGCCTTTGCAGGTGTTTTGAGTTAATTAGCTGATCAGAGTGTGGCACCAGGTGTCTTCAATATTGAACCTTTTCACAATATTCTAATTCTCTGAGATACTGAATTTGTGGTTTTCATTAGTTGTCAGTTATAATCATCAAAATTAAAAGAAATAAACACTCGAAATATATCAGTCTGTGTGGAATGAATGTATTCATTATACAAGTTTCACTTTTTGAATGGAATTATAGAAATACATCTACTTTTTCATGATATTCTAATTATATGACCAGCACCTGTATATTACCACCACGCAAGCTCTTGGCCCGTGGTGCGGAAAACAGCCACAACCAAAAAAACACAGATCTCAGACTTTCAAAATAAGACCTCTTTTTGGATCATGAATAGTACTATATGGTGATATTAACTCTTAACCCTCAAGAATGAGATAACAATGAATACATGACTGACATATTAACATTTTAGCTTTTTAACACTTTCAGAGATTAAGTTTCTACAATTATTTAACAGATTTTAAACATATCTCATGAATTACTTCTCATGACCACAATGTCATTATCAGATAATTTTTAAATCTTATTGGACAATGGATTTCTCAATTTCTTAAAGCTTGTAACAGATTATGAATTATGATGCTCGTTTCTTAACTTGTCACTTCTTGTCAGGAACTGGCTGCACATTTCTCTTCCTGCTGCTGCAGAGAGACAAAGTGAGAGTGTAGTAATTTTACTGTTGGGAGATGACTCCTGTCGTTACACAACAGCTGCAACAACACAAGAATAAATACACTGCTGCGTTCTCAATCATACAACCTGTTATTTGTGTCTAATTTTCAATATCACTTCTTTCAGCCTGAGATCCAGTGGAACAAAGTTTATTTGTGAACTTTTCTTTCTCAAGTTTGAGAAGTCAATGAAAAGGGTGTGAACATTTGAGACTAGTTTTACTGTTGATGATTTAAATATCAAGTGTTTTTGTTGACTAAATCTTGAATAAATTGTTTGTGGATTTCTTTGGACAAAACAAGAATAAAACATCCAGAGTTTTAGTCAACTTAAACTTGCCCAAAAATAAATTAGATGATGTTGACTAAATATGAGTGAAACTAACCTGGACTGAGAAAAACAGATACAAACACTAAACAATTTACAGAGGAAAGAGAAAATTGGCATTAATTGCCCTGTAATGTTTTCATAATAGGAAGAGTAATATTTCATATTCACATTATGTAACTCACCTACAGTTAAAATACATAGTTCAACATAGTTTGATCATGAAATTTCACTGTATTATTTTGTACTATTATTGTATTATTATTTACTCATGAACAATGATTTTAGCAAAGAGAGAAATCTTGTTCTCAGCTGAAGCAAAGTTTTAGATATTAACTCATTATGTTTTCTTTTATTGATGTATTTTAGAGGCTGTTATGTAATGATGATCTTTTATTTTACTGGGTTTATGATTAAAAAAAGCAAGAAAGACAAAATGAACATATGATTACTGTGAATCTCTCGGTCACAGGATTTTGTACAGCTGCTAAACCAACTTCAGTCACTGTGAGTCTCGAGCACAATAATAAACAGCAGAATCTTCAGTCTTCAGACTGTTCATCTGCAGATACAGCTGCTGTCTGCTGTTGTCTCTGGAGATGGTGAACCGGCCTTGGACTGACTGAGAGTAGTATTTGCCACTGCCACCAGCATCAGTTGCAACCCACTCCAGTCCTTTTCCAGGAGCCTGTCTGACCCAGCCCATCCAGTAGCTGCTTAATGAGAATCCAGAGGCTGTACAGGTCAGTGTGTGGGATTCTCCAGGTCTTTTAACCACTGGTTCAGATTCTGTCAGAGTCTGACCATCAACACCTGCCAAACAAAAGCAGAAATGCATGTCATGTGTTACACTACCATAAATGAAAATAAGTCATATCAAGATCAGAGAAACTGTTGACCTGCCCAGCAGAGAGTGAACAGCAGCAGTCCTGTCCTATAGTCCATCATGTTCAACTGTGTGTCCACTGTTCTCTGTCATCCTCTCTGCAGTCAGATAAGTAGAGGTGGAAGACATCTGAGTTTTGCATTGACTCCTCCTCACAGGGAGGAGAGAGAATCAAACAGTACAGATCTCAGGTTCATAATCCTCCAACAGTCCCTCTTGAATGTTTCACTAATTAACTTTGTTAATAACTTTCATTGTTAAGCATGGTCAGCATCATGTTTATACAATAGTACAAAGTACTTATTATTAATGTTTGGTATTGTCATGAACCAGCTCAAATATAAGAAAAAACAAATGAGACCAAACAATTAATCAAAGTTCAAAGAAAATTTATTTGACTGATAATAAACAATATACACATTTAATGTGGGACATGTAGATCAGTGGTGTCAGTGGTGTGGTGAGTGCATGAGTGCATGACATTTATAAGGTATTTAATAGTAAAAGTGAGAAAATAAAGCAAAACAAAAGCCAAAACACAACCAAAGCAGAATGTTTGTCACTGGGAGGAGAGAGAGGCAGAACTGATGTCTCCAGTCCTCTGAGAGAACAATCAGGAGAAGTGGATTCAGGTGTGGCTCTGTTCTCCTGACACATCTCTACCACTCTGACCTCCCCCTAAACAGGAAGAAGACCAGGAGCTCAAGGAGCCACCAGAGGGATGGAGACTGTGTTTTGCTGTTTCCTGTTTTTTTTTTTTTTTTTTGTTTCTTTGTTTTTTTGTTTTTTTTTAAGACAAAGTGCATTGACCAGCTGAAATCATGCTGATGAACTTTAAATATAATCACTGTGAACAGATACATTAATACTTCAAATGTTTCATTTATATTCTGTCATTGTTAAATATGTTCAAAGACTGTTTCTCTCCTCAACAGTGAACTGGTGTGAAACCATCAGTGGTCTGAGGGCTCCTCTTCTGGTGGCTTCATGTTACAAGTGTTCAGGCACTGAGGGGTTTTTGTTCAGGTCTACTGATGCTTTGTGTTATTGTGTTACTCTCTGGCACAGTAATACACAGCAGAGTCTTCAGGCTGCACATTCTGTCCATTTAGAGTCACTGTTTTGCTGGAAGAGTCTGTGCTGATACTGAACTTGTTCTTTAGTGAATCTTTGTAGTATGTTGTGTATCCAGCAGCAGCGCTGCCAATCCACTCCAGACCTTTCCCTGCAGGCTGTCTGATCCAAGATGTGTAGTAGTCATCAACAGAATAAGAGACCTGACAGGTGATGGTCAGACGTTGACCTGGCTGCACAGTCACAGAGGCTGGCTGTGTCAACTGTTCACACTTCACACCTGTTAAAAGAAGAAAATGTTTTGTTATCAATGATCAAGTTCAACAGCAAAAGAAGAAATGTTGACTGTGACAAATCCAGAGAGACTCACAGGATCCAGCTGCCAACAGCAGCAGCAGAGCTACACAAAACATGGTTGATGGTGAAAGTGAGCAGCTGTGAACTCCACTGACAGTCTGATGTGAAGTTTTTATAGCTGAGGAACAAGGAAGCTCACTGAGTTTGCATACAATCAAACATATGAAGCATCAGTGTTGGTCCAACTGGAGCCAATAGAAGAGTCTGTTCAGTGTTATTATATCTGCAGAGTGAAAACATGTTAGGAAGTCTCTACTGCTTCACATGTGATATTTTGGACATCACTTTGATATTTTCCCTGCAGTCAGTGGAAGCACTTTTAATTTTTTTCAAACAATGCATTTCTGCTTTGGCTGAAACGATTTTGACCCAAACATTTTGTTTTGTAATTAAATTGCTGCTTTCATTCATTACTTTCTAGTATAATTACAAATAAAGTGGTGGTGGATTAGGAATGTTATTATTTTTCTTCATATTAAGACTGCTGTTAGGAAAACTGTCACTACAAATAATTGAAAACGTTTTCAATAAATTAATTTTACAATAATAATCATTATAATCATTTGAGATGCTTTTCTGAAAGAATTGTTTCACCTCCTCTGGAATAACTGCATTTATTTATTTATCTAATTATTTCCTGTGCATATGTATCTGCTGCTAACAGAAGTAGTAACAGCAGCCAGGATAATATAAGCAGTATAGAAAGATTAAGTTTGTTGTTGCTGGTTTGAAGATTTATCAAAAATATCGTCTTGAATATCTGCAGATGTTTGACGACACAAACACAGAGAGGAACTTGATTCTCTCGAGGAAAACTGCTGCACTGAAACACGTGTGACAAAATCAAAAAACTTTATCCTTCAGTGCAGATTAAAAAAAAGATATGTTCAAGCATCTGTAATAAAGACCATGTTTCACCTTCATCAGTGTGCGGTTGTGTCAGAAATAAAAAATAGTGTTAAACTAGAAAACTGGAACAAATAAAGGGACAGTTGTTGTTCATCTTGAGATCTACTCACTGTCTGCTGACATGAACTGACGCTGACAGATGGAGCTGCAGTCACTGCTGATGTAAACACCTTGCAGCCAAACTTCACTCTTCAATATGTGTAAAATGAGGCTAACACATGACTTTTGTTGATGGTGTCAACATTTTAACTGTGATAATATCCAGTGTACAAGAGCAGCAGGAGCTTTAAGGTTGAGTTCAGTCCAGGGTTCAAGTGGAGAGAGAAACTTGACACAGACTGCCTTCATGTGATTTTATTACTGAAACATAGTGAGACATTATTTTTCACTCTCATGATTTGACCTACCAATTATTCCACATCATTTACAGACATCATTCATTTGTATGAATGTGTTGTATTTGTAGTTTGTTTTCAGAAGCCACATTGTTCCACTGTCTTTAATCCTTTTATGAACAAATTCTCTTTATTGTTTGTGTGTTTCATGTTTAGATGTATAATGTTTGACATATATATTTTAAAGAATTTGTCACTGTGAGTCTCGAGCACAATAATAAACAGCAGAATCTTCAGTCTTCAGACTGTTCATCTGCAGATACAGCTGCTGTCTGCTGTTGTCTCTGGAGATGGTGAACCGGCCTTGGACTGACTGAGAGTAGTGTTTGTAGCTGCCACTACCATCATCAACCCAGGCGATCCACTCCAGTCCTTTTCCAGGAGCCTGTCTGACCCATGCCATGTCGTAACTGCTGAATGTGAATCCAGAGGCTGTACAGGTCAGTTTGTGGGATTCTCCAGGTCTTTTAACCGCTGGTTCAGATTCTGTCAGAGTCTGACCATCAACACCTGTCAAGACAATAAAACACATCAAGTGAAAGAGGCTGGTGAGAAAAATAAAACCATGTAAAAATATGTCATGTGAATATTTTCACCTGCCCAGCAGAGAGTGAACAGCAGCAGTCCTGTCCTATAGTCCATCATGTTCAACTGTGTGTCCACTGTTCTCTGTCATCCTCTCTGCAGTCAGATAAGTAGAGGTGGAAGACATCTGAGTTTTGCATTGACTCCTCCTCACAGGGAGGAGAGAGGTGGATTGATCTTGAATCTCACCTCATGTGTGTTGAAAACTGTTTTAAAGTAGTCAGCAACATCACCACTACAGTAATTAAACCTTATTGTTTTGTAATCTGCTTGATTATTTTTAAACAATGACCAATAATTAGTGAAGTGGTGCACAGCACAACTGGATGTGGCACTGTGAGAGAATTTCATCATTTCACAGCAGAAATGTTAGTAACATATTATCATTCAGAGGAAAACACTGATTGTTGCTCATGGATGTTACAGGGAGAAGTGTTAAAGCCAGTCTCTGTCTGCCCTCCAGAGTTCAGAAATAGGAACAGTAGCTACTTTTAACATTGAAGCTGACCCACATGACACCCAGAAATACTGTATATAGCAGAACAGCAGAAATTCTGCTGGAGGTCTCCTCACTCTCTGTATTTCAGCATGTGTTGCTTCATATCTGTTCTATCAATATATACAAAACTTTATTGACTGTTTCACTGTATAAAACTGTCCATAATTTCTCTAGACGTTTCTCTCCAGTATAAACATGACGACACAATCACAACCTTCATACTTAAGTCATGATCAGTATTATGCTCAGTTGATGTTTAGCAAGTTATGATCAAGTTTTTCTCATTGTGAGCCAAATGTCATGTTTTACAGTTTTTCTGTTCCACATTCATGTTTCTCAGTATCACTGCTCATTACATGTTTTATATTTTTTTTTATTTTACATATATTTTATTTACTACTCTGACATGTTATACTTTGAATCGTAGGCCTTCTGTAAGTCTTAAAATTAAAGCGCTAAAAGGAAGTGCACTTACTCAAGGACTCATGAGAGTAAGTTGTGCAGGAAGTTGCTCTGCAACAGTCACAGTAGCAACATGTTGTCATGGTGATTTGTGCAGACTCTGCTTTTCCTTATAGCGTCTTTAGCATTTTACCAAATAAATCCACGGCTGTGCATATTGTGTTTCCTCCTTGTAGCAGCAATCCTAACTTTTGTCTATGTGAGTACATGTTTGTGAACAACAGGATGAGTTTGTATCTCTAATTACTGTGTGTAAAATCAGGCAAAATCAAACACGTTTGTCTTTCTTCATTTTTTCTGTGCTTTCTGTTTATTTTTGTTGTCAAGGATCGACTCAATCAATATTTAAACAACTGGAAAATTAGTAAATACCAATATCAGACACCTTCACCTCAATAGGTGTAAAGACCTGCTGAGTTCATTCATGAAAATGTTTCTTTTTTTCTGACCGGTCTTCATTGAAGGATCCAGCAGTTTTATTCTTATAAATTTTGACTGACATGATTTAGTTTCACAATGACTTTAAGTCTGTTTACTTTTTAATTAATATTCTCTAATTCTCCAATATAATTATCACAAGTGAACTGAAAGCAACATAATCTTATTGAATGGTTGACTTTGCTGCAGCTGGTTGAAAATCTGTATTTTTACATTTTTCTGTATTCAAATTGTGTTTGTGGCCACAGACATACAGAGAAACCTGCAGCCTTGAAAGGAAATGAACTACTTAGGAACTGAAACCTGTATGAAAATATGCAAAAACTAACTGGTATGGTGACGGGGAAAATGTCTGCTGACTTATCTGTCAAATCAAACTGCTCTTTTATATCACACTCGATAAGAACAACATTGTAGAAAACTTGGACAGTTGTTTTATTGATGTTCTGTTATGCAATGAGCAAGATTTCCCTGTTCAGTGAGATTTCTATTCATATCAATGTTTAAAAATATTTTCTATTGGAAAATACACCTTTAAACTCCAATCAGATATTAAAGCTTCTCAGACAGTTTAAGGTGAAACTGTGTTATATCCTTTCCTCACAAATATGTCCCTGGAGAATTGATGTCCAGTATCATCTAGTAGAGGGAAGTCTTCTGCTGTTCATGACTGGCTGCTGAGCAGCCACGTTCATCACTAACAGTGTGGCTCAATAAATAAATTGATCAAATATCTGTCTTTATTCTATTTAATGATTTTGTGAGTAAAAAATAAATGATAAATAAAATGAATTTTATTTATCTATGTTCAATAGGTCAATGAGGTTGTTTTATTGTTGTTCATTTCTTAGACCAAATCTAAAGAGAGGGCAGACTTCACTTTTAATGGTTTCAGAGAAACTTGGAGCCTCTCAAAGAAAACAGCTGCTTGGAGACTGAAACCTGTGTGACAGTCTCCATCTAAGTAGATGTAGTTTAGACAAAGATATTAGTGGAAAACAATTGTTAGACAAGTATTTGCTGGTTTAACTGTCGAAGTACAAACACTATGAGACCATTAATAAGGTGTTGTCACATAAGTGGAGCTTGAAACCCATCCACCGTACTCAGTTCTGTTTCAGATGATGTGAAACAACATTCACCTCAGCAGGCAAAGAACAAAGAGGCTTGATGATGGACAGTCTCTGCAGGTGGGACTGCAGATGGAAAGAAGCTCTGCAGACTGAGTAAAGCTCGTCATCAGTCTATAAACTTGTGAATGCAGGTCATCAAATGCATTTCACAATTCAGTTGTTGTTTTCTTTAGTGATCGTGTTCATGAGCATTATTTTGAACGAAGCTCTGAGCTTTGTCACTGATAAAGTCACATTGTTGTTTTGTAAATGGAAGCAATTTAAATCTTTGTTTAGAAATATTCTGTTGTCAAAAAAAAAAAATTGAACTCTCTGTAGTGAGGACATTAAGCATGTGAGCTAATGGGGTCTGATGAGGACTGTAGGATTTTGTACAGCTGCTCAACCAACTTCAGTCACTGTGAGTCTCGAGCACAATAATAAACAGCAGAATCTTCAGTCTTCAGACTGTTCATCTGCAGATACACCTGCTGTCTGCTGTTGTCTCTGGAGATGGTGAACCGGCCTTGGACTGACTGAGAGTAGTATTTGCTGCTGCCACCACTACTGATATAAGCGATCCACTCCAGTCCTTTTCCAGGAGCCTGTCTGACCCAGGCCATGTAATAGCTGCTGAATGTGAATCCAGAGGCTGTACAGGTCAGTGTGTGGGATTCTCCAGGTCTTTTAACCACTGGTTCAGATTCTGTCAGAGTCTGACCATCAACACCTGTCAAGACAATAAAAAGCAAAAAGTGAAATAGGCTGGGGTGAAGAATAAAACCATGTAAAAAGATGATATGTGAATATGTTCACCTGCCCAGCAGAGAGTTAACAGCAGCAGTCCTGTCCTATAGTCCATCATGTTCAACTGTGTGTCCACTGTTCTCTGTCATCCTCTCTGCAGTCAGATAAGTAGAGGTGGAAGACATCTGAGTTTTGCATTGACTCCTCCTCACAGGGAGGAGAGAACTTGATCAGAATAATTTACTGAGCAGATACATTTTATGATCTGAATTTCAATTGTTTAAAAACTGTATCTCAGTTTATTAATGTTATTCAGGAGCTTCATTAAAGAGAAAAATCCAGACTGACAAACAAACTTCAGACTGTCAGTGAAAGCACCATTTTGTGTAGTTTGTAACATGAACCATAAAATAGGCTGAAGACTATTGATTCAATAACTATGACAGTTGTGATTGTTGTGGTTTATGTTCAGGTCTACTGATGCTTTGTGTTATTGTGTTACTCTCTGGCACAGTAATACACAGCAGAGTCTTCAGGCTGCACATTCTGTCCATTTAGAGTCACTGTGTTGCTGGAAGAGTCTGTGCTGATACTGAACTTGTTTTTTCATGAATCTTTATAGTATGTTGTTGATTCAATAGCGCTTCCAATCCACTCCAGTCCTTTCCCTGCAGGCTGTCTGATCCAAGCTGTGTAGTAGCCACCAACAGAATAAGAGACCTGACAGGTGATGGTCAGACGTTGACCTGGCTGCACAGTCACAGAGGCTGGCTGTGTCAACTGTTCACACTTCACACCTGTGGAGGAAAACATGTTGAATATTGACTCAGTGTAGTAACAGTGACCAGTCAGTGTGCTGTCATCATACTGTCAGTGTCTCTGCCTCAGTGAGACTCACAGGATCCAGCAGCAGCAGCAGCAGCAGCAGCAGCAGCACAGCTACAGAGAACATGGTTGGTATTGAAGGTGATCTGATGGGAGCTTCTCTTCTTCTGCTGTAACTGACAGCATGATATCAAGTCTTTATAGCAGACTGTGGGGAAGTTCACTTTGCATAGAGAAGGACACTGACAGGACATAGAAGAAGGATGGACTGTTTTCACACAATTATTGAGACTCACATTTGTCTCTGAAGTAAAAGAGAAGAAAATGTATTTCTGTGCAGATACCTGTGAGAGTGGTTGAACTCTTCTCATCTAACTCTTGGCACGAAAACAAATAAGCATATTTTCCAAAATGTATAGCTATTCCTTTTATGCTGGACAATTTTATAATTGTCTTAATGAGGATGTTAAATGTTTTTGTAAATTGAATCATTAATTTTTTCAATACAATAACTGAATCTATGTTTTTTACATGACGTATGTTCAGTAATTTTTCTTTTTTAAATTAAATGTGCTCGTGGAGCTTGTGCAGACCCGACAAAAGAAACTCAGGGAACCTCACATGTCATGTCAGATTTTAAATTCTGGAATTACTGAAGAAAGCAAATGACTTCCTGGTGTAGCAGTTTACAGTTTAATACTCTGTAACAATTGTGATTATTCAACAAGACGAGGTTAAAAACAAGTATATGTGTAATATCTTGGTGGTGTGTAGGTTCGACTACTTTTAATTGCCCCCGACTACAACAAACCTCAAATACAACCTGTAAATGAAGATATCCGATTTGGAGAGCAAACAATATCTTTTAATTTAGAAAAGGTATTCAACAGGCAGGTTGATTTACAATCAATTGATGAGGCTTAAAACAGACTGAGTAGACAATATAACAGTGAGACTAATCATAGAACACCCGGCCTTCAGGTGTGACTTTATACACTCCAAATGAATAACATGCAACACAAAATCACTCCATGCAATAAAAACACCTTGTTCTATAGCTCTCACACAAATAAAAACACATGCAATTAGATTAAGTCACGCTGATCGACCTCAGTCTTCCCTTGATCAACTACCCCCTGTTGTGACCTTAACGGTGCTTTGGCTCGGGTTTAAAAGAAAATAAAAGCAGCAGCAGCAATAGAAACAAATAGCCTAATGGATAAAAGCAAATAACATAACCCTAAAACTACTTCTGACAACCGAGACAGTGCACCGAGCTCTGAAATGCAGAAGATAAAAAAGTTACTCTCCAAAATATGACCAATTTAATAAAATGTACATTGCATTCTACAAACAGAAAAATACTAAAAATCGTTAAAACAACAACACGCAGCTGTCTGTGGCTGGGCCTGATCCTAAATAGCAGCTGGGGGTTGTGCCAATCACACACGGCTGTACCTGGTTGCCTACTCACCAGTGCCTGGGATGGTCCCCTGGCTACATATGGCTGGAACGAGTTGTGCCCTAGTTTCAGCTGGTTCCAGCTCTGTATCTGTTTGATTCTCTCCTCCTCTCTGTGCTCACATGTACAGTATTTTAATACAGCTGAACTTCCAACAATGCTCTTTTCATTTCGTATCAAATAGTGACTGAAACGCAGCCAATGAAAACTACATTACATTAACATTACATGCTAACATGCTAACTTCCAACTTCCAAGCCATTTCCAAGTTGCGGCCCTGCACTGCTAAAATCCAGATTTCATAACCATGATGTCATCTGACAAAATCTCCAAACACGAGTTAAACACAACGGCTGTGCTGAGTTTAGTTATATTAATTGTAAAATGATCTCTGAGAGAAGCGATTGAATATTAGGGTGTTTTCACATGTAGCTCTTACCAAACACAGTCCTGGAACTACATGGATGTGCTGGGGTTGGTTTGGTACATTCAACCAAACACCAGATCTGAGAGTCTCATCTTAGTAACAGATGATACAGGGACTTGACACTGACTGACCTCTAGTGGTTTTGTCAGAGACAACATAAAATGCAATGCTTAAATTTTCAGTCACATCTTTGAATCATTTAAGATAAGATGTACAGATATTATTATTTTTTAATTTATATTGATGTAATGTATGGAGTTTGCTGTCAGCAACCAGATCGTTGTGTGATTGTCTATAACAATACCATAAAAAAAATTCAAAATTAGATTCAAAATATGAAATACTTAATACTTAGGCCCTGCAATTCTGAAAAGTCAGTGCTGTAGGATTTTGTACAGCTGCTCAACTAAGTTGATTCACTGTGTGGTTGTCGAGCACAATAATAAACAGCAGAATCTTCAGTCTTCAGACTGTTCATCTGCAGATACACCTGCTGTCTGCTGTTGTCTCTGGAGATGGTGAACCGGCCTTGGACTGACTGAGAGTAGAATTTGCCACTACTATCGGTATAGATAAAAGCGATCCACTCCAGTCCTTTTCCAGGAGCCTGTCTGACCCAATTCATCTCGTAGCTGCTGAATGTGAATCCAGAGGCTGTACAGGTCAGTGTGTGGGATTCTCCAGGTCTTTTAACCACTGGTTCAGATTCTGTCAGAGTCTGACCATCAACACCTGTCAAGATGAAAAGGAATAGAGTCAGATGTTTTTAACAGGGACCTTTTTAAAGACTCAAGATCAGAGAAACTGTTGACTCAGAGAAACGTCTGAGTTTTGCATTGACTCCTCCTCACAGGGAGGAGAGAGGTGGACAACAAATATAAAACCAGCAACTTTCCAGGTTTAGTCCCAGCAGGTAGTAACTGTAACACAGGCTTTAACAGTTAAACAGATCAAGGGGTATTCTCCTCCTTGTACCATCACCTCACTGCATTTTAGTAAAGAAATCCCTAGAGACGAATAATTTCATCACTGTTACATGAGAACAACAACAAACAGCTGAACCTTCAGTTTTCTACTTGGTCATATTTACATCTATTCTTTAAATTTGTTTCAAATGATGATCCAACCCCAGCCTGTTGTTTAATTAATTTAATTGATCTTTTCTGATGGTGGAAACTCTCTGAATTAAATTGCATTATCACTGTACCTTTTGAGGCCTTTCTTTTGGATGTTATTCCTCTGTATGTTTACTCACAGGTGTAAACAGCTTTTGTGTCCCAGTCTGTATTCTTGACCTTCAGGACACTGATAGCTGAGTATAACTCTCCAGTTTTTTGGATGGGACTTTGACTGTAGTCGTTCAACTCGGCACCATTCTTTTTCCATTTAAATGATTCAAGTGTTGCATTTTCACTGTCTTCAATTGTGCAGACCAGGGCCAGGGTGTCTTCACTTGGCACCGATAGCAAAGTCAGTTTTGCAGGAGGAACAGGTTCTGAACAGATGAAGGAAACAGCAGAGTTAAAGTCATTCCATTTTATATTTATATGCATATGAATCTTTCATCTACAAGTGACGAGATGGTTGGCTCAAAGGAAAAATATATGTGTCAGACAGACAAAGGAAATGTCACAAATGTGAGGGAATAAATATTGCTGAACATTTGTAGCGAAGAACAAAATGAATGAGGATGGTAAGTTGACCCATTACACAGTATACTGAAGAAGTTAGAGAGATGTGTTAACAAATTAACAACACCACATACTTTTGACATGTACACTTTTGGAAGATCCATCATGAATTACTGAACATCGAAAAGACTTCCTTGAATCCCAATCAGATTTTGATACTTGGGTCAAACTGACTGCTGTATATTTGTTGTTTTTCTCAGCAGGAGGATATTGTGCTGAGGTCAGGCTGGTCCCACTGGCATCGGTCCACTGGAAAGTAACAGTATCTGGGAAAAAGTTGTGTGCAAGACAACCAACGGTGATTTTATCTGCAGTCCCAGGTGTGCACTGAACCAAAGGAAACACAGTCGGGGATGCAGTTGACCCTGGAAAAAAGTTTGATAAGTTTAATGTCAAGCAAATTATGAAACACAAATAATGAATTGCTCATCAAAAAAGCTGATCACAGATAATTATTGGTTGAATTAAATAAGACCAAAAGAGTTAAATCTTAAAGATATAAATCAATGAGAAATTGTGAAATAAATAATGTAATAAATACAAGATATATCATGTAGTTGTGAAATAATAAAATACACTTTAAAAAATGCTTTAAAAAGTCACATTATTAAATGTTATTTCATATTTTATTTTATACTTTTTGTTATTTTGCAAAACTGAACACATTACACAAAATGCAACATGAATTGTTCTTAACCATTTTTTTGGAACAGTGGCAGGTTTTTCGTAATAACAAAGAAATTTAATAAAAAATATTGTTAAAATAATGGCGAACAAAAATCATCAGCAAGTTAGCATGTGATTGTCTATCTGCACAGTGAAGTTGAAGAGAGAGAGATGTCGGCATCCTTTTAATAAGTAAGAGTAAAGTATCGTCTTATTGATTAGTTTGATTTGTCTGTTCAGCTCAGAGATAAAGAGACTGAAACTGAGTTCATTAATACAATGGCACCAATATTTCAAACCCAATCTTCTGCATTGTTTTTTTTTTTTTTTTTTTTTTTTTGAACCAATTTCTTCCTACAATAAATGTTTTTGTTTTTTTTTCTTACCATACTACATTTAATTTAATGAACATTTTGTTGTTCTTTTTGAAACTTTAAATGGATAATTATCAATTTGCCCTTCAGTTCGCTGCATATTTCATCCTTTAAAAGTCAGTGTCTTTTGTCATTTCAAAATAAATTAGATATTAAAGGTATTAACTCATTAATGTCTTTGTTCAGTGTTCATTTGTTTAAAACACACATCATCTTGCTTCCTTCATTTAAAGCAATTATCCCATGTGTAAAATATGTCTTTCTGCCTTTATATGTATGTATATATGTGTATATGTGTGTATATATATATATATATATATATATATATATATATATATATATATGGTACCGTCTTATAAAAATCATCCAGGTACAGTATTGTCTATAATAATAATCAACAGTAAGAGATAAAGTAAATGAAAATGTGAATAAAAAGATGCAAACATAATCAGTAATAATCACAATCTAGTTGAATATAATGTAAGAGCAAATCATTAAGTCATAATGCAAAAGAAGAACTTTTCAAAATGCTTTCTACGAAACAGCTGCATTAAGAATATCTTGACGGCTCTGTTTTTGGTTTTTGCTCCATCTGATCAGTACAAACTTCAACAAGACCATGACCTAAACTTCTCTACCATCAATAATCACATTTTAAACGAAAAATCATCTGATCACTGAAAATATTGTGTAGAAATGTGGCTTACCTGAGTGAACTGTGACTTTAGTCCCTTTACCCCAGTAGTCGAAATAATCACAGTGTTGCATCTCCATTCATTGTCTGAACAAAAAACTGGAGCTCCAGAACAATGCTTAAAAACTTAAGTAATTGTCTGAGATGGATAGAAATCCTGGTACACGTGATACCCTGGTGTCATCCTGCAAACATGTCTGTTGTACTGATTCTTAATCAGTTCTTGATATTAAGATTTACTATGAGAAAACATTTACATCTTTGCACTAGCGTTCATTATAAACTATGAATTAATCCAATTTTAAAAATGTATCTGCTTATTAAAATAGATAAACGTGGTGGTTACCTCATATTCAAATAAGAAATATTTTGTCCCGTCGTTTTTTTTAATCACATGAAAAGATAAGTGTAAGATTTTTGCTCTCATCCCATCACAGTGAAAAACCCTCATAGAAAAACCAAACACTGTTTCCTGCACTGGAGAATAAGGGGACCTGTATTGTCATCAGTGGGTAAGAACAAAACAAAACTTAAATTTTAATGTACAAAAACTATGGGTTTTTTTTCATTCATTCATTCTATGATTTTATTCATTTATTTCTATCCTCATAGTCATGTCTGCATTTTTATTTTTTATTTTTTATTTGAGAATTTCTTTGTTTTCATTTGATTGTAATCATCACTCAAACAATTTGATAAAACACTTTGGTCAATGTTTGTTTTTTTAAATGTGCTTTTGAAATAATTTGAGTTGACTTGACTTATTCAGTTCATAATATTGGACAAAACTGCAACATCATAATCTGATATATTATCTGTGTATGCTAATCATCTGTTTTACAGCTACAGGAAATTTGGAAATCACGGACGTTGGATGTTTGGCATCGCCTGCAGACGACACTAAAAGAAAAGAGACATTTTCCATCATCTGTTTCAAAGAGGGAGCTCGGAATATTTCTGTGGTGTGAAGTACAGTTTCAGTCTGCAGCAGCATGAGACTAAGTTTTAAGGTTATTTCTGTGTCTAGTTTTTGTCTCTTCATTTGAGTACAGCCTGTAGGGTTGTTCATCCTTTATGCATCTGAAAGAGAGAGGATGTGAACTTTTATTGCCCACATCTAGTGGTGGTGAAAACAAATGAAGCAAAGCCTGCAAAGCTGATTTCTTCTTTGTTTTTTTTATTTTAGCAATGGTTCATTTACCAACAATAATCCAACAACACTGGTGCAAGAACAAGAAGAAACATGCTGAAAAAAATGTATAATACACAATATGTAAGAATAATTTTCTAAAGATACACAGTGAATCATAACTTTACTAAAATGCAATTAATGAGAAATAGATATAAAATAATAGATTACATTTTTAAAATAATCTCCAACAGTGTGAGTTTAATCTTTTTTGCCAGTACTGCTGGACATACAACTTTATTCTTTCCTGTTTCAATGAGTAATCTCTTGACTTTTTGAGAGTAAGGGGACCTGTATTGTCATCAGTGGGTAAGAACAAAACAAAACTTAAATTATAATCAACAAAACAATATTCTTGCATTTTTCATTATGCTGCTTTTTGATCAGACTATCAGGTGTGTTTTCTTTTTTTTTTTTTTAATATATAATCATTATCTGTCATTTTTATGCATATCTTTTAATCCGATAAATTCAAAATCACTCAAAGGTCAGTGTTCAGCATTTTTTATGACACAGACCAGTAAATGGTTGTTATCATCCTTTAATTCAGACCATAAATGCAAAATAATCTGCTAATATGAAATATATTTTGTGAGTAAGACCAACCAGGACCTTTTAGCCTCTCAACTTGTTTGTGTATGTGTGTGTGTGTGTGTGTGTGTTTGTGTGGTTGTTGTTGTTGCTCAATTAATTTTGTTTCATTTTTCTTTCAGCAAGTTGAGTGTCAACTGAAGGGAGGCTGGGCACTTATGGTGGTGTGTGTGTGTGTGTGTGTGTGTGTATGTGTATTGTGGGGAGGGTATTAATTCAATTAGATACATTTAAATTTAAAGGTTATTTTAAAATACAATGGATTTACAAAGCTTCTTCGTGCCACTGTGACATCTGCAGGGGTTTGTGTGCAGCTCTGTGGCTTCCTGTGTCACTGTGGCTGTCGAGCACAATAATAAACAGCAGAGTCTTCAGTCTTCAGGCTGTTCATCTGCAGATACACCTGGTCCACGTTGTTGTCTCTGGAAATGGTGAAGCGATTCTGGACAGACGTGGAATAATATTTATTGCTTCCACTTGGAGCAGAAATGTAGGCAACCCACTCCAGTCCTTTTCCTTCAGCTTGTCTGATCCAGGCGATGTGAGCATCGCTATCTGATATTCCTGCATATGTACAGCTCAGTTTGTGGGATTCTCCAGGCTGCTTTACCACTGGTGCAGACTCAGTCAGTGTCTGACTGCAAACACCTGAGGAGAAAAGCAGTTTGATCAGAACAGAGCCAAACGTAAACCCTGACACTGAAAAAGAAAAGTGCACAAGTGTGGAATTCACCAGAAATTGCTGACAGCAGCAGGAATGTTACACATGTAGTTAAAGCCATCATGGACATTTGTTGTGTGTCTGGTTGGTGTTCGCAGTGAAATAAATATGGATGGAGGAGATCAAGATTTGCATGGACTCCTCCTCACAGTGCAGAAAAATTATTCACCAGCTGAAGAGATTTAATCTACGAACTCAAAGTATTTTTGTTGATCATATGAAAATATTGATTACAGGAGTTTTCTGGTGAATATTTGCTTCTTATATTTGTGTAAAAGCAAACACAATGAGACGCCATAAGCAACCTACAATCAGCTGCTTTTATGAATTGGTGGCACACAGCACATTTGAACAGAGTATTGTTTGACATTTTTTTGCCATTTTAGGGACAGAAGTGAAGAACACATATGGTGATGGAGTCGTATCAGGACACTACTGTCACAGTGTGCAGCTTTTCTTTGTGCACAATAAACATGACAGGTCAAACACATGTCTACACAAAACACAGTTTACACATATAAGCATGTGAAAAAGTATCAAAGTTGCATCTATGTTGACAGGGTGCAGATACCATCACAGACACTTGCAGAATGGATGAAAGTGTTTCCTGTGGGTGTGTGATTTTGTCACTGCCGTTAAGTTGGTGTGTGTTCCATGTGAGGCCATCACAATGATCAGTGTTAAACACACAGTCGGTCCTTGTCTGCTCTCTAGAGTCTTAAACGAAGCACTGCAGCTATTTTCACATAATGTGTAACATAATGTGACGTATCTCACTGATGAGTCCTTAAAATATAGAAGGGGGTTGTGTTTGAAGCTCTGTCATACACACATAAGCTCTTCAGGAAAGGAGGGTGGAGAGGATTTTTGAATGATGTCTTTTGATAATACAGTCATGGTTTTGTAAAACATATGTGCAGGTGGTGACGCTGTTTTGATAGGTGTGAGTTTAACCTTTTTTTTAGTAGTGTTGCATCCATACAACCTTATTCTTTTCCATTTCTGCTGTCAAGAGTCTGACAGCAGAATCTTCTGCTGTCAGACTCTTGACCTCGAGGTACTGAGTGCTGCTGGACTCATCTTCAGTCATGAGGAAACGGCTTTGAAAGGAGCTGCCATAGATAGCAGAGTTTGAACCTGTGTCCATCCTCCCAATCCACTGCAGAGCTTCCCCTGGTCTCTGTTGTATCCAGTGTATATTGTTGCTTGTCATGCTGTAACCATATATGACACATGACATCTTCACTGTGTCTCCAGGTCTTTTCACCTCAGACGGAGACTGGTCCAGTTTGATCTCACTCCAAACTCCTGTAAGTAAAGAAATGATGAACATTATCTGACACACTTTTAAATCACACGTTGAACATTTACAAAAGAAGTGAAGCAGAACTGATTTTCTCACCATGAATAGTGAGTACAAATAACAAACAAAAGACAACTGTGTTTTCCATGCTGTAATAAACACTGTAGTTCAGAGGTGTCTGATCAGTGTGTTTCAGTAACACTTCAAACTGTCCCAGTGTTCTGCCACTAATGATGACAGCTGCTGCTGATGTGTTTATAAGGAGCAGAGAGTTTACATAGACCTCCCTCTACAGGTTCACTAAGGGAACGTGTAACACGTGTGATTTTCATAAGAAGAGCATCTTTACAACAACAGAGGAAAATGTAAAACATCAGAATCCCAGCAGCTAAATTCTGGACTGATTGAGTGGAGAAACAGAACTTGAATGTTTCACAATGATAATCTTAAATCATGGTGCAGCAGTGTAGTGATATTTTCTTACCCTGGCCTAAAGAATAAAGGAAGTTTTCACCCAATATGTATTTGTTCATACTTAAAAAGACAGACCTACTGCTGAAGTTTTTTTAGATAGTTTCTATCCCATTGTATGGAAACATGAAAAAAAATGTTTTCCCCATCTTTTCTAAGAATCACAGAAAAATAAATGAACATAGATGTGTCCCATCCCTGTTTTACAGTTGAAGTCAGAATAGATCTACATAGATACAAAAACACTTAACTATTCCTCTGTCTGCCAGTAACAAACGATTCCCTGTGTCATTCACTGAACTCCATGAACTCTCAACTACCTCATCAATGAAGCAGAGAGTTCTGTCTTTGTTATTGTTCACCTTTAAAATAGGTGTGTTTATGTGGTTGAGTGGCATGTTGCTGGGTAGTTGTGCAGGTCTGTTGATGGTTTGTGTCCCTCAGACAATATTGTAGATGCAAAGTAGATGTTTCTGGCAAAGCTTCACCTACTTCCAGTGTGCACAGAGAAAGAAAAGTCTAAAGAACTCCAGCAACACCAGCAGTAAACAGAACAACTTTATTGTTGGACAGACTGATGTGTTTGACTTGTGGCCTCATCAGGGTCACAAAACATATTCAAACAACAGTGAAATAGGGTAAATAATGTTCAGGAGTCGTTCCTCCAAGTCAGTTGATTTAAAGTTTGTCTGACGAGCCCATGAGTTGTCTGTGCAGCAGGTTATTACAATGTTACGTCATCTCTCATCGCTCCCTATGAGAACAGCAGGCACCACATGAGCTAAATAATCAACAGCTCACCATCATCTACTTACATGTTTGGAATCTGCTTTATTGTCACCTCACCATGTCAGAAAATTAATCAATGTTTTGATGATAATTTGGGTTGTACACAAATCACTGTTTTTATTTATATCCTGATCCAGCCAAGCTTGTTATCTAGTGAGAGGATTTTTCAGATTGTTCCTTTCTTTAAATTAAATTAAAGTTATTTATTTATTTTGTGTGAATTGTGAAACCTGTAATTCAGCATTAAAAAGCATGATGGTACATTAGTACAACAACAAACAACTTTTCAAACAACCTATTATTTAGGTGTCAATGAAATGTTACCTACAACAAAGTGTAGTTACTTCAAATAATGCACATTGACTTTAAATATTAATATTGTGAAAACATACTTTGTGTTATTTATATTTCTTTAACTTCTTCATTGCTAAATATTGTTCAACTTTCAAAAGAGCTGAAGACTGTTTCTCTCCCTAACAGTGAACTGGTGTGAAGTCATCAGTGGTCTGAGGGCTCCTCCTCTGGTGGCTTCATGTTACAAGTGTTCAGGCACTGAGGGGTTTTTGTTCAGGTCTACTGATGCTTTGTGTTATTGTGTTACTCTCTGGCACAGTAATACACAGCAGAGTCTTCAGGCTGCACATTCTGTCCATTTAGAGTCACTGTGTTGCTGGAAGAGTCTAAGCTGATACTGAACTTGTTCTTTAGTGAATCTTTGACGTCTGTGTCCCTACTGATCCACTCCAGTCCTTTCCCTGCAGGCTGTCTGATCCAATGTGTGTAGTAGCTGCTCACAGAATAAGAGACCTGACAGGTGATGGTCAGACGTTGACCTGGCTGCACAGTCACAGAGGCTGGCTGTGTCAGCTGTTCACACTTCACACCTGTTCAAAGAAGAAAGCGTTTCATTATCAATGATCAAGTTAAACAGCAAAAGAAGAAATGTTGACTGTGACAAATCCAGAGAGACTCACAGGATCCAGCTGCCAACAGCAGCAGCAGAGCTACAGAAAACATGGTTGATGGTGAAAGTGAGCAGCTGTGAACTCCACTGACAGTCTGATGTCAAGTTTTTATAGCTGAGGAACAAGGAAGCTCACTGAGTTTGCATACAATCAAACATATGAAGCATCAGTGTTGGTCCAACTGGAGCCAATAGAAGAGTCTGTTCAGTGTTATTATATCTGCAGAGTGAAAACATTAGAAATCACCTGCTTTACTTTGTGTTATTACTCACTCAACTGTGACTCTTGGAAAATGTCTCTACATTTACAGAGAAGACAAATTTTGTTGTGAACTGAGGACAACAATAAACAGCAGCTTCATTCAGTTCATGGTTTGTGTTTTCAATACATTTTAATCAATCAGCATTTCACTTGTCTCTTTATCTTATTTTCTTCTTTTCAAACTACTTTCATACAATGTATGATTTGTATTTATGAACCATCTTTAATCTTTATTTTTTTCTTTCCAAATTACAGAAAGAATAATGTTATTTTTCAAAACTTGATGAGACGGAGCTTTTAGATTTTTCAGTTGTTTTGGTTTATCTTCTCTCATGGAAACAGGAAACATGTTTCCCCCTCTTCTCTTGGCATCACTGTGCACAAAAATAAAGAAATTAAAATCAGCTTTGATTTTCTTGAAATTTGGCAAAATCATGTTTCTCTAAGTGTCTCCTACACCGATGTTGCTTCAGAGTAGACTGAAGTCAGATTCAGTCTCATGTAGCAGAAGCAAAAAAAAATCCCTCTAACATTCAGTGAATTCCATAAAGTTCCAACTACATAATAAATTAATCAGAGAGTACTGTCTGTATTAATGTTCACTTTTAGAACGTGTTTGTGGTTGAGTCACAGATGTGTTGCTGGGTGTTTGTGCAGGTCTGTTGGTGGTTTGTGCAATTGTGGGTTGACGTACACAGTAATACACAGCTGTGTCCTCAGGCTGCAGATTCTGTCCTGTTAATATCACACAACTAGTAGAAGTGTATGTGTGGTAGAGGAACTTTGCATTGTTCTGGTAAAAGTCACCTCCTCCCCAGCGATATCAATATAATGTATATTTTATAGATCAAATGAAATAAAAGTGAGGGATATGACTTCCTCCTGCCCATGAACAGATGAACTCACCTTTTGTTCATATTCCAATACAGAAAACTTTATTAGCTGTTTTATTGCATAAAACTGTTCATGTAAATTCACTTTGTTTGGAAACTTTAAGCTTGAATAAGCTGCCATCACTTGTTCTCTGCCCTATAGATCACTGCTGTCTTCTCTCATGAATGGTGATGACACAGACAGATGGAGCTGCAGTCACTGCTCGTAAGATGTTTTGATTCTGTGGTGGAAATTCAACACATTTGGTTGAGACCAAGTTTGTCACAATGTTCAAAAGTGACTTTTGTTTGGGTAGAAATGTTTGAACTGTGACAACATCCAGTGTAGAAGACCAGCAGAAGCATTAAGGTTTAGTCTCAGTCATTTCAGATCAGTGAGGACATCAGATCTGAGAGTCTCCTTTTAGTAACAGAGGAGACAGAAATATGACCCTGACTGACCTCTAGTGGTTTTATATCAAAAACTGCAACATCGTTTTTACACTGATGTTATCACTCACGTACAATTTCAAATCATTTCAGATCACATTTTTTGTTCATGTGTAGAAAGGCAGTTGCAGTAATTTAATTTCAGCAGTAGTTTGTATCAGATCAGTACCATAGGATTTTGTACAGCTGCTCAGCCACCTTCAGTCACTGTGTGGGTCTCGAGCACAATAATAAACAGCAGAATCTTCAGTCTTCAGACTGTTCATCTGCAGATACAGCTGCTGTCTGCTGTTGTCTCTGGAGATGGTGAACCGGCCTTGGACTGACTGAGAGTAGTATTTGCTGCTGCCACTACCACTATCAATCCAGGCAACCCACTCCAGTCCTTTTCCAGGAGCCTGTCTGATCCAGGCCATCTGGTAGCTGCTGAATGTGAATCCAGAGGCTGTACAGGTCAGTGTGTGGGATTCTCCAAGTCTTTTAACCACTGGTTCAGATTCTGTAAGAGTCTGACCATCGACACCTGTCAAGACAATAAAAAGCAAAAAGTGAAATAGGCTGGGGTGAAGAATAAAACTATGTAAAAATACGATATGTGAATATTTTCACCTGCCCAGCAGAGAGTTAACAGCAGCAGTCCTGTCCTATAGTCCATCATGTTCAACTGTGTGTCCACTGTTCTCTGTCATCCTCTCTGCAGTCAGATAAGTAGAGGTGGAAGACATCTGACTTTTGCATTGACTCCTCCTCACAGGGAGGAGAGAGGTGGAGTGGACTGTGATTTTACTTATGTTTGGTTTAGTGTTGCAGTAGTTCAGGCCGAGCACTGAAGCTGTGTCTGAATCAGCTGATTGACATCAGCTGTTTTATTCCTGCTCCACAATCACTGTCTTATTCACAGCTGTGTGTCCATCAGCAGACCATCTCCATGCAGGTGAACAGAGAGGACATTATTACCTGACACTTCCCACTGTTCCTCTGCTCAGACATTCATCACATGTTGGTGTTGCTGCACTGATTCTTTCAGAGCTCGAAACTCGAATGTAAACAGCTCATTGATAAATATACTCATGTTATATTTGTGAATCAAGATGTTTCTCATTAGGAATTTTTTTGTTCTTTTCTTTCCAGTTACAGGATGAAAAAACAACCAAATAATCAGGTTTCATAGCAAATAGTCTCTGTCTAGTTTCAAGTGTTTGCATCAGTGTTTTTAGTCCTTTTCTATCAGTCTGCGACACAAATGTAGAGATGGAAGAGAAACTCACCACATCTCACACATCTCTGGAAATAGATCATCATTTTAAATATTGATTACAACTGTGTTTTGTGCTGTTCATGTTATTCATCATAACATCTTTGATTCATTCTGCTCAGCAGTATTTGATGGACTTTCCATTTACTGGATATATCATGAATAGATGTCAAATAATGTAAATTCTTAACAGCAGCTGTTCAAACACAATATTGAGAACATTAGTAACTGTTACTGTTGTTGAAGCAGCACAAGTTCACTGCAATGAGAATCAGGAAGTCACAAAGCACAACATCAGCTGTTGTTTTAACAGTGGGCAGCATGTGTCTGTGTTTGGAGTCAAACTCCTTCTCCTTATGTTCTACTGCCCCCTGTAGGTCTCTGTGAAACATTTCTGTAGAGTTTTTGTAAAGCCTCTCTGCTCACTTTAACCAGTGTGTGTATCTGGCACAGTAATGCACAGCAGAGTCCTCTGGCTTCAGGTTGGACAGTCTCAGATACACCATGCTGTTGCTGTTATCTCTGGTGATTTCTATTCGTCCTTGCACCTGGCTAGAATAATCAGTTCGACTTGCATCGCTGTAAATACGCCCCATCCACTGCAGTCCTTTTCCTGCAGGTTGTCTGATCCAGTGCATAACACAGCAGCTAAATGTGAATCCAGATCCTCTGCAGGAGAGACTGAGAGTCTCCCCAGGCCTTTTCACTACTGAACTGGAGGGAATGGACTCCATACTCTGACCTGTACAACCTGATGAGATGAAAGGAGAGAGGAAGCACAGAGGGAAGTGAGACAGTCACCTCTGAAGGTTTCTGTATCACTGACTGACCATCAGTCAGTGTTGTCTGATAAAAGATGACACATCAAGAAGCAGGAGAACTCACAGGACAGAGAGAGAGCGACCAGCAGAAGAGTGAGTGTGTTCATCATCCTGAGGCTGGAGATGTGACCTCTGATGCTCCACACAAACTACAAGAGCAGTCAGCAGGACACAAGTACACTGCACACACTGAGGATTTGCATCAGGACATCATGGGGAGGGAGGGGCTCATGTACAGGAAGTCTGTTCTGCTTTCATTCAATCATATAAGTTATTGTTATTTCTTTTAATGCAAGTGATTGATCATCAGTGTTGAATTCTGTATCTGTGATGATGAAAAACAAAAACATGACATTTTAGATATCACTTTATCTTTAGTTTGTCATTAACATCATCATGAAATTAAAAAATTTAGATTTTCTGACCTTGTTGTTATTCACATTTCATTTTCAAAGGAATGATTTGACACTAAAAATAAATCATAACTTTAAAACAGAACAACTTTATTGTTGGACAGTCAGTGTTTGACTTGTGGCCTCATCAGGGTCACAAAACATATTAAGAGCAACAGTGAAATAGGGTAAATAATGTTCAGGAGTCGTTCCTCCAAGTCGGTTGCTTTAAAGTTTGTCTGATGAGCCCATGAGTTGTCTGTGCAGCAGGTTATTACAATGTTACGTCATCTCTCATCGCTCCCTATGAGAACAGAAGGCACCACATGAGCTAAATAATCAACAGCTCACCATCATCTGCTTACATGTATGAAATCTGCTTTTTTGTCACCTCACCATGTCAGAAAATTAACCAATGTTTTGATTATAATTTGGGTTGCACACAAATCACTGTTTTTATTTATATCCTGAGCCAAGCTTGTTGTCTAGTGATAGGATTTTTCAAATTAAAAGTTACACTAAGATAAAAGAAGAAATGTTAGCAAAACTAATATGCCTGCTGAACATGGGTTTTGCAAATGGGTGGGAAACATGGGTCCATAGCAGTGCCTAGAAAATTTCAGTGAGGCACTACTCACTCTGTGTTTCACCTACATGAAATTCAGTCGGCACATAACAATGAAATGAGCTGCTGTAACTGTGTCATCACAGACACAGAGAAAAACAAGACTTTAACTTCCCTCTACAGGTTTGAAGTGGACCTACAATATGGTTTAGAAAGAGGCCTGAAAACAGAAGTTGAACAAGATGTTGTTTAGTTTTGCTCTTTGCTTTGGTGCGATTGACCAGTTTTTCACATTAAGTAGTTTGCCGGATGCATGATTGAAAAGAACATTTATAAAGTACAATCTGTACATCAGTGTCATGCACCCTAACCTTGAATGAGTAAGTCTCACAAACACAGAATAAACAGCAGCTTCTTCAGTCTTTAGCTGTTTATCTTGAAATCCCTCTGAGACAGTGAGATGGTGAAGTTGAGTGTCAGTCGGTTCAGATCAATGAGAAAAGCAGATTTCAGTGTCGCCTTGTAGTGACAGAGGAGACAGAAACTTGAGAAAATGTGAAATCATTGTTGTAATAATGAGGACTGTAGGATTTTGTGCAGCTGCTCAACCACCTTCAGTCACTGTGAGTCTCGAGCACAATAATAAACAGCAGAATCTTCAGTCTTCAGACTGTTCATCTGCAGATACAGCTGCTGTCTGCTGTCGTCTCTGGAGATGGTGAACCGGCCTTGGACTGACTGAGAGTAGTATTTGCTGCTACTATCACTCTGAATCCAGGCGAGCCACTCCAGTCCTTTTCCAGGAGCCTGTCTGATCCAGCCCATAAGGTAGTCGCTGAATATGAATCCAGAGGCTGTACAGGTCAGTGTGTGGGATTCTCCAGGTCTTTTAACCACTGGTTCAGATTCTGTCAGAGTCTGACCATCAACACCTGTCAAGAGAATGAAACACATCAAGTGAAATAGGCTGGTGAGACAAAAAAAACAGCAAAAAAAAAAAAGTAAAAATATGTTATATGAATATTTTCACCTGCCCAGCAGAGAGTTAACAGCAGCAGTCCTGTCCTATAGTCCATCATGTTCAACTGTGTGTCCACTGTTCTCTGTCATCCTCTCTGCAGTCAGATAAGTAGAGGTGGAAGACATCTGAGTTTTGCATTGACTCCTCCTCACAGGGAGGAGAGAGAATCAAACAGTACAGATCTCAGGTTCATAATCCTCCAACAGTCCCTCTTGAATATTTCACTAATTAACTTTGTTAATAACCTCCATTGTTAAGCTTGGTCAGCATCATGTTAAGACAATAGTACAAAGTACTTATTATTAATGTATGGTATTGTCATGAACCAGCTCAAAGTAAATAAGTAAATTTATTTGTCTATTAACACACAATGCACACATTTAATGTGTGACCTGTAGATCAGTGGTGTCAGTGGTGTGGTGAGTGCCAACAAAACCCAAAACACAACCAAAGCAGAATGTTTGTCACTGGGAGGAGAGAGAGGCAGAACTGATGTCTCCAGTCCTCTGAGAGAACAATCAGGAGAAGTGGATTCAGGTGTGGCTCTGTTCTCCTGACACATCTCTACCACTCTGACCTCCCCCTAAACAGGAAGAAGACCAGAAGCTCAAGGAGCCACCAGAGGGATGAGAGACTGTGTTTTGCTGTTTTTTATTATGTTTTTTTTTTTGTTTTTTTTTTTTAAGACAAAGTGCATTGACCAGTTGAAATCATGCTGATGGTCTTTAAATATAATCACTGTGAACAGATACTTTAATACCTCAAATGTTTCATTTATATTTCGTCATTGCTAAATATGTTCAAAGACTGTTTCTCTCCTCAACAGTGAACTGGTGTGAAATCATCAGTGGTCTGAGGGCTCCTCCTCTGGTGGCTTCATGTTACAAGTGTTCAGGCACTGAGGGGTTTTTGTTCAGGTCTACTGATGCTTTGTGTTATTGTGTTACTCTCTGGCACAGTAATACACAGCAGAGTCTTCAGGCTGCACATTCTGTCCATTTAGAGTCACTGTGTTGCTGGAAGAGTCTAAGCTGATACTGAACTTGTTCTTTAGTGAATCTTTGTAGATTGAAGCGTATCCAATACGTGCACCTCCAATCCACTCCAGTCCTTTCCCTGCAGGCTGTCTGATCCAATGTGTGTGATGGCTACCAACAGAATAAGAGACCTGACAGGTGATGGTCAGACGTTGACCTGGCTGCACAGTCACAGAGGCTGGCTGTGTCAACTGTTGACACTTCACACCTGTTGAAAGAACAAAATGTTTTGTTATCAATGATCAAGTTAAACAGCAAAAGAAGAAATGTTGACTGTGACAAATCCAGAGAGACTCACGGGATCCAGCTGCCAACAGCAGCAGCAGAGCTACACAAAACATGGTTGATGGTGAAAGTGAGCAGCTGTGAACTCCACTAACAGTCTGATGTGAGGTTTTTATAGCTGAGGAACAAGGAAGCTCACTGAGTTTGCATACAATCAAACATATGAAGCATCAGTGTTGGTCCAACTGGAGCCAATAGAAGAGTCTGTTCAGTGTTATTATATCTGCAGAGGGAAAACATGTTAGGAAGTCTCTACTGCTTCACATGTGATGTTTTGGTGTCATTTGATGACATTTTATTTTATCATTTAAAATGACCAGTTTAACAACTTTATGAATTACTGCATCTCTGCTTTTCCTGTGATCTATTTATGTCTAAATGTGTTGTTTTCAAACCAAACTCTAAGTTAAATTTATTACAAAACAAAACACATTCTGTCAATTAAAATGACAAGAAGAATTGTGATAAACATCCGTAGAAACCGATCAACAACCAGGAATGCTACTTTCTGTGAGCCATGTTTAAAGTCTGTTTCATGTATTTTCAATGATTAAAATCCACCATTTAAATGATGAGTTATTTTCCTGATAAATTGGGTTTACTCCTTATTAAGTACATTTTCTATGACATATGAGCACAACATTTATTAAGCAGAACTTTTTCACATCCATGTTTTTGCTGACTTATTTATTAGCTGCAAACATAAGTAGTGACAGCAGACGGGATCATGGTAAATGGTGTAAAAAAAAAAACTTTGTCGCTGATTTGTATTATTCGCACAAAAGACTTTTAATAGCTTCAGTGTTTGAAGAAATGGAGAAACCTGTAGCCTCTAACAGAAAAGATCTGAAACATGTGCAACAATATGAATAAAAACATAGTTACTTAGTTTTAATTTTTGATTAAATCTATAGTAGTTAATGTATTTAAGCATGATATAATTTAACACATTTAACACAGTAATTTACAATATTGTGTCTTAATTCATCAAAAAGTATTGTTTCAGGGCGTGTAGTACTGACTGCACAGAGGCTGTACAGGTCAGTGTGTGGGATTCTCCTGGGTTTTTCTGGGGATGGAGTGTTTCTGTTAAAGACATTTCAGACAAGTCATTTCTAGTTCAATTTTATTTTATTACTTCTGTTATTAAAGTTTCCTTTTTTCCATGTGAAATATGATATCACATCCTGACATAGGTTCACTTTTTTGCTTTGTGGTGTGTTTTCCCATTTAAAAAATAAACAGATTAAAAAATATGTGATATCATTGATAGAGTGATAAAGGTTAAGCTGAATTTACTGATCAATGTTCTTCAGTCAGATTAATGGTCCAGTCACATAGTTGATTTGGTTTTTATGCAGGTGTGTTTGTGGTTTGTGTCATTGTGCAGCATGCATACACAGTAATACACAGCTGTGTCCTCAGGCTGCAGATTCTGTCCTGTTAATGTCACAGAACTAGTAGAAGTGTATGTGTGGTGAAGGAACTTGTTCCTCATAACATTGTTTTAAAACAGTCGCCACTTCTTCCTCCCCAGTGATGATGGTGAAAATCCACTCCATTGATTTTCCTTCACGCTGTCTGATCCAACCTGTTGCATAGTTGTCATCAGTCAGAGCATAACCAGAGACCTGACAGCTGATGGTCAAAGACTGTCCAGGCTGCACAACCACTGAGTCTGTCTGGATGATATCAATACTGTACACACCTGTGGAAACACAAATCAACATTATCTCCATCATTCATCTGAATATTCAGTGTTTCTCATGTGTTTATTAGTGTGAATCCACTGAAAGCTCCTCACAGGATCCAGCTGCCAGCAGCTGTATCAGAACTACAGAGAACATGGTTGATGTAGAAGCTGAACTGATGTGAGCTCCTCTGTCCTCTCACTGACACAGACACACTTCCACATATGTAGCATTTGTAACTATTTGTAATTACAAGCTATGTATTTGTCTATTTATTTTTCTTTAGATGTATTCATTCCGAAAAAATATAGTAGTAAAACCTAATTAAAGTATCACTGGTTCCAAAAGAACATATGTTTGCTGTGATTTAATTGTTTCATTTTCTTGAACTATGTGAACTGAGGGCATCAGTGATGTGAGGTAATGAAGGTCTGATGAGGACTGTCGGATTTTGTACAGCTGCTCAACCAACTTCAGTCACTGTGAGTCTCCAGCACAATAACAAACAGCAGAATCTTCAGTCTTCAGACTGTTCATCTGCAGATACAGCTGCTGTCTGCTGTTGTCTCTGGAGATGGTGAACCGGCCTTGGACTGACTGAGAGTAGTAGATGTAGCTACTACCACCACTGATATAAGCGATCCACTCCAGTCCTTTTCCAGGAGCCTGTCTGATCCAGACCATCCAGTAGCTGCTGAATGTGAATCCAGAGGCTGTACAGGTCAGTGTGTGGGATTCTCCAGGTCTTTTAACCACTGGTTCAGATTCTGTCAGAGTCTGACCATCAACACCTGTCAGTACAAAAGCAGAAATGCATGTCATGTGTTGCACTACCATAAATGAAAATAAGTCATATCGAGATCAGAGAAACTGTTGACCTGTCCAGCAGAGAGTTAACAGCAGCAGTCCTGTCCTATAGTCCATCATGTTCAACTGTGTGTCCACTGTTCTCTGTCATCCTCTCTGCAGTCAGATAAGTAGAGGTGGAAGACATCTGGGTTTTGCATTGACTCCTCCTCACAGGGAGGAGAGAGGGGGATTAGATTAAAGTCTCACTTATTGTTGAGTTTATTGACTCATACATACTTTTAATTTTCAAATGTGCATTCTTATAATTAACAACAAATTATAGCTCCACTAAAACTTTTTCTGAAATAAAACATCAAAATATTAATTTTGGTTGAGAAATCTGGAAAATTTACAAACAAAGTTCATATAAATGAGTTTTAAAAACTCATCTTGTCATCATGGTTTCTCTTCACTCTTTGTGCTGATCAGCAGATGAGCTACATATTCGAATATATTCCTCTAATCAACCAACATCTATGGGTATTTTTCTTAATTGTTTTGTTGTCATCTCAACATTTAATAAAATGAATAAATGAATTAAATACACTGTGAATAAATAAATTGTGAATGTTTCACATTTCTAATCATCTTCTGTTCCAGCCAAGCTTGTTATGTAGTGAGATGATTTTTCATCTTGTTCCTGCTTTCAAATTATTCATTCATTCATTTTCCAGACCACTTATCTGAAACCAGGTCGAGGGTGGGGGACTGGAGCCAATCCCAGCTGATGCTGGGTGAAGGCGGGGTACACCCTGGACAGGTCACCAGTCTATCGCAGGGCTGACACATAGAGACAAACAACCTACACACACTCACACGCCTACAGCTAATTTAGAGTCACCAGTCAACCTAATGTGCATCTTTTGACTCTGGGAGGAAGCCACGCCCAGGCCCAGGATTCAAACCCAGAAGCTTCTTGCTGTGAGGCGACAGCACCAACCACTGCGCCACCATACCGCCCACTTTCAAATCAGATTGAGGTTATTGATTTATTTCATATTTATCATGAAACTGGAAATTCAGTATTAAAAAGTATGATTATACATTTGTACAACAAAACAAAAAGAACAATAAATCTCTATTTTGTTGTGTAAGAAGAGGAGGCAGAATCAAATATCCTTTCTGTCTAGAACCGGCTGCACATTTCTCTTCCTGCACCCAAAGAATCTTCCTGCTGGTGCAGAGAGACAGTGACAAAGTGTGTGAGGTTACTGCAACTGAGAGATGAGCTCTGTCGTTAATAAGCAGCTTTAAATACACACACATGAATGCAATGCAGTGTTCATATTATATGCACATTATGTAAATTAAAATATAATGTCATATTCCTAAAATGTTATACAATGTCTTTTATTTAAATATGGACAATGATTTTAGCAAAAGGAGAAATAAATTGTCTTCTGCTTTACAAGATGCAAATTTTAAAACACAAGTTTTATTAAATTCTATATCATTGATTTATTTTAAAGGTTGTTGCTTAATTATGATCTTTCATTATGGCCAGATTTAGTTTTAATGTTATTGTTTTAATGATACAAAGGGGAAAGGTGTTTATTAAAAAAACAACAGCAACCAACTAGGCATGATTACTGTGAATTTTGGGGTCTATCAGTAAAGATCAGGACTGTAGGATTTTGTACAGCTGCTCAACCACCTTCAGTCACTGTGAGTCTCGAGCACAATAATAAACAGCAGAATCTTCAGTCTTCAGACTGTTCATCTGCAGATACAGCTGCTGTCTGCTGTTGTCTCTGGAGATGGTGAACCGGCCTTGGACTGACTGAGAGTAGTATTTGCTGCTGCCACCACTATGAACCCAGGCGATCCACTCCAGTCCTTTTCCAGGAGCCTGTCTGATCCAGGCCATGTCAAAGCTGCTGAATGAGAGTCCAGAGGCTGTACAGGTCAGTGTGTGGGATTCTCCAGGTCTTTTAACCACTGGTTCAGATTCTGTCAGAGTCTGACTATCAACACCTGTAAAGATAGAAAAAGAAAGTCATTTGCTTCTCAGTCTTTTGAAGCTTTTGATGGAAAATTAAAATCACCACCAGAGAAACTGTTGACCTGCCCAGCAGAGAGTTAACAGCAGCAGTCCTGTCCTATAGTCCATCATGTTCAACTGTGTGTCCACTGTTCTCTGTCATCCTCTCTGCAGTCAGATAAGTAGAGGTGGAAGACATCTGAGTTTTGCATTGACTCCTCCTCTCAGGGAGGAGAGAATGAAGCAGTAAATCCTGAAAATGTAAAATGAATGTTTACCTTATGAGTAATAATCTTCCAGTTAAGTTGGTTGCCCTTCATTATTTCACAAAGACAGAATCATGTCAATAATTTTTTCATCATCTTCAACAGTGATGATTAACAGGTTATTTGCATCTTCTGCTGTTGTAGAGCTGCCTCTACAGAAACACTTCCAGTCAAATAACCTCAGTGGTTGTTTTTCAGTCATAACATTTTGAGGACATCAGGGCAGATTGACCCCAGTAGGATTGAAAATGAGCAAAACTAACATAGAGACACACACTTCACTCCCTTTTGAGTGAATAGGCCATATTGCTATTTATGAATTGTTTATTTAAAGTTATATGTGATTTAAAATGTTGAAATGTCTAAAATGTTGACACATGACTGACTTATGTTTTGTCTTAGTGTTACGGCTGCCTGCCAGATGCTCTTTTTTAAGATATACTTTTTACATCGGTTCTTTTCAGTTCATTTTAATCGGATGAAGGATTTTAGTCAACAGATCTCTGGATCTTAAATTATCTGTGAAAAAAACAATGTTAACAAATAAAAGATGCTAACTATGCTAACCGTTCTGATACGTCTGCTAGTTGCCGATTTTGGTGCACATCAGACTCTTCATCTGCATCTGGGTCTGACTGAGGCTCAAACATGTGGCTGAGTCTCTCTGAAGTTCCCTCTGCGAACCATCTTGATATGCTCTGCTCTTTCACCTGTCAACCTAGTGGAAGTAGTGGTTGTGGGCAGGACACAAGGTCAGATCCAAAATTTCTTGGTGAGGAAGTAAGAGTAGATGTGATCCAGCCCCAGTTTTACCATTTTCTTTTAAAATTACTTTTTATTTTTAAATTAAAATAATACCAGAGTATTCTTACATAGTTTAAAACAACTCCAAAGTTCCCCTCTCTCATGTGTCTCATCCCAATCCCTCAATCTCTCTCACTCTCTGTACTGACAAGGTTTTGGGTTTCTTTTGCCTCCCAACAGATTTGTAATGTATGAAACTCTGGCTGTCTGAATCTGTTCTTTTTGAGACTATAACTTTTTCACTGCACCTTGTAGGTGTAATATTCACCATGGTGCTAACTGCTTATTTTGCTCATGATATGTCTTTTATTACAAGAAAATCAAATATGGATATGTTAACAAGAAACTTGATTTTCATTGGCAGTGCTCCAAGTTGTATGATGCATCTATCATTTATGTGTCAATGAAATTTTACTTTAAAAAAAACAGGAAAAAAACCAACAAAAACAAAACAGTGTAGTTATCAGCCAAAACCATGCAAATTGACTTAAAATATGAACATTGTAAAAAGATGCTTTGTGTCATTTATATTCCTTTAACTTCTCCATTGCTAAATATGTTCAAACACATTTTTCTCATTGAACTGGTGTGAAATCATCAGTGGTCTGAGGGCTCCTCCTCTGGTGGCTTCATGTTACAAGTGTTCAGGCACTGAGGGGTTTTTGTTCAGGTCTACTGATGCTTTGTGTTATTGTGTGTCTCTGGCACAGTAATACACAGCAGAGTCTTCAGGCTGCACATTCTGTCCATTTAGAGTCACTGTGTTGCTGGAAGAGTCTAAGTCGATACTGAACTTGTTCTTGAGTGAATCTTTGTAGTATGAAGCTCCAGTATATTTGCTGCCAATCCACTCCAGTCCTTTCCCTGCAGGCTGTCTGATCCAAGCTGTGTAGTAGCCACCAACAGAATAAGAGACCTGACAGGTGATGGTCAGACGTTGACCTGGCTGCACAGTCACAGAGGCTGGCTGTGTCAACTCTTCACACTTCACACCTGTTGAAAGAAGAAAATGTCTTGTTATCAATGATCAAGTGAAACAGCAAAAGAAGAAATGTTGACTGTGACAAATCCAGAGAGACTCACAGGATCCAGCTGCCAACAGCAGCAGCAGAGCTACACAAAACATGGTTGATGGTGAAAGTGAGCAGCTGTGAACTCCACTGACAGTCTGATGTGAAGTTTTTATAGCTGAGGAACAAGGAAGCTCACTGAGTTTGCATACAATCAAACATATGAAGCATCAGTGTTGGTCCAACTGGAGCCAATAGAAGAGTCTGTTCAGTGTTATTATATCTGCAGAGTGAAAACATTAGAAATCACCTGCTTTACTTTGTGTTATTACTCACTCAACTGTGACTCTTGGAAAATGTCTCTGCATTTACAGAGAAGACAATTTTTGTTGTGAACTGAGGACAACAATAAACAGCAGCTTCATTCAGTTCATGTTAGTTCCTTTGAGAATTTACATTAAATGGAAAAATCTACAGTATTATTCTGATCATTAACCAGCAGGTTTGTGTTTTCAATACATTTTAATCAATCAGCATTTCACTTGTCTCTTTATCTTCTTTTCTTCTTTTCAAACTACTTTCATACAATGTAAGATTTGTATTTTTGAGCCATCTTTAATCTTTATTTTTTTCTTTCCAAATTACAGAAAGAATAATGTTATTATTCAAAACTTGATGAGACAGAGCTTTTAGATTTTTCAGATGTTTTGGTTTATCTTCTCTCATGGAAACAGGAATAATGTTTCCCCCTCTTCTCTTGGCATCACTGTGCACAAAAATAATAAAGACATTAAATTATGCTTTGATTTTCTTGATATTTAGCAAAATCATGTTTCTCTAAGTGTCTCCTACACTGATGTTGCTTCAGAGTAGACTGAAGTCAGATTCAGTCTCATGTAGCAGAAGCAAAAAAATCCCTCTAACATTCAGTGAATTCCATAAAGTTCCAACTACATAATAAATTAATCAGAGAGCACTGTCTGTATTAATGTTCACTTTTAGAACGTGTTTGTGGTTGAGTCACAGATGTGTTGCTGGGTGTTTGTGCAGGTCTGTTGGTGGTTTGTGTAATTGTGGGTTGACGTACACAGTAATACACAGCTGTGTCCTCAGGCTGCAGATTCTGTCCTGTTAATATCACAGAACTAGTAGAAGTGTATGTGTGGTAGAGGAACTTTGCATTGTTCTAGTAAAAGTCACCTCCTCCCCAACGATATCAATATAATGTATATTTTATAGATCAAATGAAATAAAAGTTTGGGATATGACTTCCTCCTGCACATGAACAGATGAACTTACCTTTTGTTCATATTCCAATACAGAAAACTTTATTAGCTGTTTTATTGCATAAAGCTGTTCATGTAAATTCACTTTGTTTGGAAACTTTAAGCTTGAATAAGCTGCCATCACTTGTTCTCTGCCCTATAGATCACTGCTGTCTTCTCTCATGAACGGTGATGACACAGACAGATGGAGCTGCAGTCACTGCTCGTAAGATGTTTTGATTCTGTGGTGGAAATTCAACAAAGTTGGTTGAGACCAAGTTTGTCACAATGTTCAAAAGTGACTTTTGTTTGGGTAGAAATGTTTGAACTGTGACAACATCCAGTGTAGAAGACCAGCAGAAGCTTTAAGGTTTAGTGTCAGTCATTTCAGATCAGTGAGGACACCAGATCTGAGAGTCTCCTTTTAGTAACAGAGGAGACAGAAATATGACCCTGACTGACCTCTAGTGGTTTTATATCAAAAACTGCAACATCGTTTTTACACTGATGTCATCACTCACTTACAATTTCAAATCATTTCAGAAAACATATTTTGTTCATGTGTAGAAAGGCAGTTGCAGTTATTTAATTTCCGCAGTAGTTTGTATCAGATCAGTACCATAAGATTTTGTACAGCTGCTCAGCCACCTTCAGTCACTGTGTGGGTCTCGAGCACAATAATAAACAGCAGAATCTTCAGTCTTCAGACTGTTCATCTGCAGATACACCTGCTGTCTGCTGTTGTCTCTGGAGATGGTGAACCGGCCTTGGACTGACTGAGAGTAGTATTTGCTGCTGCCACTACCACTATCAATCCAGGCAACCCACTCCAGTCCTTTTCCAGGAGCCTGTCTGATCCAGGCCATCTGGTAGCTGCTGAATGTGAATCCAGAGGCTGTACAGGTCAGTGTGTGGGATTCTCCAGGTCTTTTAACCACTGGTTCAGATTCTGTCAGAGTCTGACCATCGACACCTGTCAAGACAATAAAAAGCAAAAAGTGAAATAGGCTGGGGTGAAGAATAAAACTATGTAAAAATACGATATGTGAATATTTTCACCTGCCCAGCAGAGAGTGAACAGCAGCAGTCCTGTCCTATAGTCCATCATGTTCAACTGTGTGTCCACTGTTCTCTGTCCTCCTCTCTGCAGTCAGATAAGTAGAGGTGGAAGACATCTGAGTTTTGCATTGACTCCTCCTCACAGGGAGGAGAGAGAATCAAACAGTAGAGATCTCAGGTTCATAATCCTCCAACAGTCCCTCTTGAATGTTTCACTAATTACCTTTGTTAATAACTTTTATTGTTAAGCTTGGTCAGCATCATGTTTATACAATAGTACAAAGTACTTATTATTAATGTATGATTAATGTATGGTTTTGTCATGAACCAGCTCAAATATAAAAAAAAACAAATGAGACCAAACAATTAATCAAAGTTCAAAGTAAATTTATTTGTCTAATAATAAACAATACACACATTTAATGTGGGACATGTAGATCAGTGGTGTCAGTGGTGTGGTGAGTGCATGAGTGCATGACATTTATAAGGTATTTAAGAGTAAAAGTGACAAAATAAAGCAAAACAAAAGCCAAAACACAACCAAAGCAGAATGTTTGTCACTGGGAGGAGAGAGAGGCAGAACTGATGTCTCCAGTCCTCTGAGAGAACAATCAGGAGAAGTGGATTCAGGTGTGGCTCTGTTCTCCTGACACATCTCTACCACTCTGACCTCCCCCTAAACAGGAAGAAGACCAGAAGCTCAAGGAGCCAGTGTTTTGCTGTTTTTTATTATGTTTTGTTTTTTTTTTGTTTTGTTTTTTTTTTTTTTTTTTAAGACAAAGTGCGTTAACCAGTTGAAATCATGCTGATGGACTTTAAATATAATCACTGTGAACAGATACTTTAATACATCAAATGTTTCATTTATATTCTGTCATTGTTAAATATGTTCAAAGGCTGTTTCTCTCTTCAACAGTGAACTGGTGTGAAATCATCAGTGGTCTGAGGGCTCCTCCTCTGGTGGCTTCATGTTACAAGTGTTCAGGCACTGAGGGGTTTTTGTTCAGGTCTACTGATGCTTTGTGTTATTGTGTTACTCTCTGGCACAGTAATACACAGCAGAGTCTTCAGGCTGCACATTCTGTCCATTTAGAGTCACTGTTTTGCTGGAAGAGTCTAAGTCGATACTGAACTTGTTCTTTAGTGAATCTTTGACGGTTGTGTCCCTACTGATCCACTCCAGTCCTTTCCCTGCAGGCTGTCTGATCCAAGCTGTGTAGTAGCTACTCAGGGAATAAGAGACCTGACAGGTGATAGTCAGACGTTGACCTGGCTGCACAGTCACAGAGGCTGGCTGTGTCAACTGTTCACACTTCACACCTGTTAAAAGAAGAAAATGTTTTGTTATCAATGATCAAGTTAAACAGCAAAAGAAGAAATGTTGACTGTGACAAATCCAGAGAGACTCACAGGATCCAGCTGCCAACAGCAGCAGCAGAGCTACACAAAACATGGTTGATGGTGAAAGTGAGCAGCTGTGAACTCCACTGACAGTCTGATGTGAGGTTTTTATAGCTGAGGAACAAGGAAGCTCACTGAGTTTGCATACAATCAAACATATGAAGCATCAGTGTTGGTTCAACTGGAGCCAATAGAAGAGTCTGTTCAGTGTTATTATATCTGCAGAGTGAAAATGTGTCTGGAAATAACCCCTTTTTTACATATAATATTTTGATTTAATTCCACACTCAATTGTGACTGTTTGAAAATGTCTCTACATTTACAGAAAAGACCAATTTCGTTTTAAGCAGAGAACAATGAAATGTTGTTTAACTAATTTAATTCAACATTTTAGCAGAAACTCAAATGAAGTCATCAGTCAAAACTTTTCATTCAATTTACAACGTCAAAAAGTTTCATGTTTTTATGTACAAACATGTAAAACCTTTTACTTCAGAGTTAGTCTTTGTCTCTGATGAATGAGATAAACTACTGTAACTGTCTCATCACAGAGACTGAGGAGAGAAAACAAAGGCTTTAACTGTCCTCTAAAGTTTTAAATGGACCTAGAAAGATGCTGTTTACTTTTTCTCCTTGTTTCAGTGTGTTTTATCGTGTGTGTATTCATGAGAAAGACAAATATTGCCTGATGAGTAGATGAAAAGAATATTTCTAAAGACACATTTTCAGTCATGATGAAACAGTTTTGAAAGGAGCTGCCATACACAGCAGAGGTTCTGCCTGTGCTCATTCAGAGCTTTCTCTGGCCTCTTGAATCCAGTGAATATTGCAGTGTGAAGTTAGAAATTATAAGACTGAGTGGACATGAAAATGTTTCTTTTCTTGGATTCTTGAAAAAGAAGATGAAACTTTTATCTTATTTATTTATTGTATTTGTTCCATACTGTCGATAATCTGAACTTACTTTATTTTGTTTATTTTGATTTTGTGAAGTGTTTGTGTTCATCCAAGGGCAGACTGAGGCAAAAAAGTGGCCCAGGAATCTCCCCCTGGTCAGCCCACTCTCTGGACAACACATTTTGTCAGGGGTGGGGTCCTCACCTCACCTGAAGCCTTGATGACAACAAAGACATGTCTGGGATTTAAATGTTTACATATCACTGATGCAATGAAATTGGACAATTTGCTGGATCCAGGAATACACACATGGAATACAATAGTACTGTCTCTACCCCAAATCAAGAGGGCAACAAATCAACATTTCAATAGAAATTGTACTGGAAAAGATACGACAGGGTAATGTCAAACAGACAGTAGCTCCAGCAGGTTGAGAAATACAGGGCCAGATTGATCTTTTTAGTCGTTTTTGTTTCAATGAACCTGGAAACAAGATGTGATCTTCTGTTGGTCTCTAAGTTAATCAAACAAAAACCATCAGCCATGTTTCACATGTTTCTGATTCAGACATTCATCTTAATCAGGATGTGTATGGATGTAGTATTTGTGTCATTTGTACCTGTTATTCTGTTAATTCGTTCTCATGGCTCATGATTTCAGCAACCACATTGCTGCGCTGTGATCATTTGACTTTTTTTTTTTTTAATTAATGACTTGTTGTACACTAACATTCAGTGTTAGTAATTAATAAATGATTCAAATGTAATGTTGTGGCATTACTGTACATTTCATTATTTGTTTGTTATGAAACAGACAGAGCAGAAGAGCATATTACATGAAAAGTGTTCAAATTACTGATATCTTAAGCACTTCAGCTAAATGTAAAGCTAAACTCACATTACATTTATTGTCCGGCAAGAACAGAGGAGCAGGTGATGGACAGGTGATGATGATGAACTGGTAGCAGCCAGCCCGGCTGTGGAAGGTAAGCGAGATACAGAGGTAATGGACATCAAAACATCTTTTGGTTAAAAAATAATTCATAATGCAAGACATAATGCAGCGCCTCAACACCTGCTGTCAACAGCTGTTCTTTGTGTTCTTTGACATCTTGTTAGTTCTTACATTGATTACTTGAGTTTCTGTACTTTTTCTTTTAACTGAAAACTCTAAACAATCTTCATCCATCAGCACATCTTCTTCACAGTCTTAAACAGACTCTGCCACTCTGGTTGCAGTCTGTCCTGTCTGCTCCGGTTTTCCGTCGCTCATTTGCAAGGCAAGTCAATCATATCATGTCACCGCGTGAAAACGCCCTCTATTTTGTGCAGGCGCGACTGAGAAGGCCTCAGGTCTCACACACAGAGGTTGTGGAAGAAGAGGAAGAGGGGTCGCAGCTCGATATGAGCTCAGTAAAACAGATGCAGTTAAAAATGGATCATTTTGCATGGAACTACAGACCTATGATAACCATCAATAACATTTTAGCCCCCTGCCCAGTTTTAATGAGAGTTAGCTTCACCGATCCTGATTCAGTTCCGGCCTACGAGCTGCCAAATAACAAAGTTATTAAGATTAAATAAATAAGTACACACCATATTCAAAAATATACTAATTCACTTCACTTGTAGATTCTTCACTTCTGTTGTCCCATCAGCTCCGGTCCCGGACCACATCTAAAGTAAGTTAATTACAGGACGGATTTCTTCCCGGGTCCAGTTCATGTCTATATCACAACATTAAAAGAAAGCAATTGATATTCACAGACCTGCTGGTTTGTTTGGTAAAGGTAGACTGGAGTTGACTGGGATTTGAAGTAGCTGTTAGAGACTCATCACACTTGTGGTTTTGAGTCATAGTCTTTTATAGTTTTGTTTTTTTAATCTTTCTGAAACTACATGTTTCATTCATACTAAATGTTATTTCTACCTAACACTTATTTAATTTGGTGAATTTGTTCTCAAAAGTAGGAAGTAGGGCCTTTTGGGAAATCCTAATCTGACCAATGAGCTTGTTCTGTGTCATTTCTGATAACTGACGTGACTGGATGTGAAGTTTTTTCAAGCTTTTATCAAGAAGCGAGTTCTTCAGTTGGACGCTGCAGTGAACAGCTTCATGTTAAACCTGTGTGTTAAACGCGGCTCCAGTCCAAGTCCAGTGAAAGCAACCACTGAATACACAACAAAAACAAAACTGGGAAAGATTCAACAAAAACAAACCAGCCACAACCATTAGCCCACGCTAACATTACTGTGAGATGCTCCACAGCAATGCTAGTGAACCTGTTAGTGATAGCACACATTCATAATACTGTTACCACACACTGAAATTAAACAAACACAACCTACAATGTAAAAGAACATTTCAGATCAGGCTGTTGAAAAAAAGACAACAAATACTTTATTTTCATTTTTAATTTACTTTTATTTTTATCAAATTAATATTTCATCAATATATACAGAAAATATTCTTTCTCTTCCTTTACATTCACACTTAAGGGCAATTTAGAGTCATCAATTAACCTAACGTTCATGTCTTTGGACTGTGGGAGGAAGCCGGAGAACCCGGAGGGAACCCACGCAGACACGGGGAGAACATGCAAACTCCACACAGAAAGGCCCCAGGGAGTCGAACCCAGGACCTTCTTGCTGTGAGGCCACAGCGCTAAGCACTGCACCACCATGCTGCCCGCTTATTGCTTATTTTTATTTATCTAACAGTGAAATATTTACAGTGTTAATTCCCCAGAGAGCAAGCCGTCTACCTGAAACTGAATTACAATTTTTGGCGACTGTGGCAAGGAAAAACTCCCTTTAAGAGGAAGGAACCTTGGGAGGAACCGGGCTCTCTGGGTGGGGGGGGGGGGGGCCCTTCCTCCTGAGGGCTGGCGCTCCTTCTGGTCCTCCTCCGCTCCTGATCCATCCGCCCCAGGCTGTGGTCTTTATCCATCTTCTTCTGTGTCTGCATCTCCTGCTCAGCCTCACTCTTCACTGAAAGAGAAAGAAAAAGAGAATGAAACAGAGGGGGGGGGTACTTACCTTTTGATGCCTCGTCCCGTGGTCATTCCTCTGGACTTGCTGTCTTCAGGAGCCAGGTGCCTGCTGATGGTTTCCACTCAGGCTTCTTCAGGAGCGTCCTGCCGTCTAGAACTGAGAATAAATCCAGGTGTTTTTCTATGTTTTCTCAGCTGTAATTAGTGTGAAATGTACAGAAGAGCAGTGTTGGTGCTGAGTCTCTCTCTGCCACATCCTCTCCATGATGTGTCTGACTTCAGTGCACATGTGGCAGAGCTCAACTCTTACTTGTCTTCTGTAGAACAGGATGTAGGCGGTTCTTCGTCGCCGGTCACACACGGAGGCGCCGCTGGTTTCAGTTACCGCTGCATCGTTGTAGGTGAACCAGCGGTCGGTCGGGTCTATCTGGCCCACATCTGGATCCACCCCGTCGCAGATGTAGTGTCCTAGCAGAAGCAGAAGAAGCGTTATATGGGCTGTGTTGGATGTTATGAAGGTCATCTGACTTTAACTGATAGCAGCGATTCAGTGAACATCATTGTTACTTAGACTCAGTGTGACATTAAGGAGAATCATGGATCATCTTACCTCTCGTTGCTGTGGCGCCGATATGGCTGATGGTGCTAACCAAACTGTAGCAGCCACCACCCTGAGAGGGAACACAGTGGATCAGAGTTAGTCTACACACAGTCCAAACATCTACTTCTATCAGCCCCAGTCTGGTGATTTTGTTTGTTATCAAATCTCTGAGTTTTTCTTTACCTGGTTGGAGGGCACCACCAGCTCTCTGGAGAGGACGACGGGGTTGTGGTCTTTAATTAGCTGGAGAGTTGGAGTAAACCTGAAGCGCTTCAGGTGTAAGACCAGCACTCTGTAGACAGCAGGGGACAGAGGAAAAACTGAAATGTGGCATTACAAATTCTTACGATTGGTATTTCTCCTAATCAATACTTCACAATTTGTCCTTAGAGTCAGTGGAGGCCAGTTTGATACCAGTGGGTGAACCAGTATCATCTCTGTGCACTGTGGTCAGGAGGTTGTTCATGTGTGATGGATCTGATGTCTCTCACCTTGGCAGATTGATAAATGAGGAGCGCTGGCCTGACCTGGTTGCTCCGCACTCGCAGGTGTACTCCAACTCCGTCTCCTGCAGAACAACACAAAACCAACATGCTGTCACTTCTTCTACATGCACGACGACAAACAGCTACACATCCACACACACTGACACAGGTAGTGATGGTGTGATTGAAGTGTTTTCTGCGTCATATCATCACATGATATCAGTGGGTGTGATGTGAATGAATGAGGACAGGTGTTTCTTACCATCAGGTAACATTCCAGCAGTCGTTGTACTGTTTCTGCTCCAGGTACCAGGTGCAGGGAGAGGTTTGTGAAATCCTCCTCTCTGCTGGATTCTGCATGGCAACTACACATTGAACAGATAACACAGTTGTAATACAGCTGCAGAGGTGACGATGAGGCTACTGCGTAGTGTTCAACACTTGACTTCTCTGCTGTGAAGCTGAAGGTGTGTAACTGTGTGGCTTTACCTCTTGCACTTCCTGGTGTTTAGCATCTTGAACACCAGGTGATCCTCCACCGGACAGCTGTAGGTCCTGTCTATGCTGGGAGCCAGCACCTGCAGCTGTAGGCCCAAACACCTCACCTGTTGTAGCACGGCCGTGAGGAACTCGTGAGCGTCCTGCAGTTATACAAGCACACAGTTGCACAGAGAGGTTTAAGCACAGAGGAGAAACTATCAGGAAGCTGTGAAACCACAAACCTTAAAACCTGCTCACTCACTTTCTGGTGGAGGTCTTCAAATTCTGGGTTCCACAGAGAAACTGCCTTCTTGAATGTGGAGAGAAGACGGGTTTTGTGACGAACATCAGTGGAGAAGTGAGACCCACTGATGTCTGTTAATGATCTGGAGAGAGAGAGAGAGGGAGAGAGAGAGAGTGAGGGAGGGGTGGTTAGAGACTCTGTCTGTGATATGAAACATTGTGGTGTTCAGGATACAAGTGAAGGATGAAATGAGTGCTTGTGTCTGAGGGGTGCTGTACCTCATGATTGCACCTTCGGGGATCAGACTCCAAACCTGCTCCTGTTGGCTGATGTCTCTGACGAAGTCCTCCAGTGTCAGGAGGCTCTGCAGGCAGGAGTTGATGTAGCAGAACTGTGCTGGGTTGGGGAACCTGACACACAAACAGAACAAGTCATTTTCTCCCTGCAGCTGTTTGTCTCTTTGATTCTCCACAGCCTTTTTTCTGGTGTTTGTGGATATGCAGATGTTCTTACCCAAGACAGTGGATCTGCTGCTGTCTGAGGGTCTTGTTGTTGGTCACAGGCACTTTTTTCTTCTTCTTCTTGGGCTGGTCTTCAGGAACGCTGTCGTCTTTTGGCCGTCCTTCCTTCTCACTTTGGTCTTTAAGCTCCACCACCTTGTCGCGCTGAGGGGTGGAGTGGCACTCCTCCTTCGGGGGCTGTTCTTCTGGGGAGGGTGCAACCTTACATCTCTTCTGTTGGGGTAAAGGAGTACTGAGGTTAAATCATACAAAGAAACGCTCATCAATTATGAAATATCTGGTTGACACTGAGAGCTGCACTTTGTGTCAAACATACATACCTTCCAAAAATGCCACCACCGAGGCTTCTTCGCGGTCTTCCTCGGGGTTTTGTCATCAGAGGTGGAGACGCTGGTGACAAAGAGGAACATTTGTTATCTCACTGGGAACTCACTGATTGGCTGGAGAGAAAACTTAAAGAGATAAATCAGCTTCTAGTCACTGGTAAAGAGCAAATACAGCCTTGTATTAACACTAACAGGATAAAAGTTTGAATTCCACAAACTCATCAGATTCTCTGAGACACTTAAAGTCCCAGCTAACAAAGAGGCTGAAGGATTAAATCTCATGTGTCTTTACCTTTGCTTCTCTTTTTTATCTGGATTTTTCTTTGTCTGTGTGGAAGAAACAAAAAACAAAAAGAAGCAATAATTAGAAACTGTGTCAAATATCATTGATAATATTTAGTTCAGATATGATTCTTAAAAAAATACTGAAATGTGTTTGATATGAAGCCATGACACTGCCAAACATACCAAGGGGCGACCGAAGAGTCGATATATCCAAGGGGTCGTGTCTCCTTTCTTCTTGGTGACAGCCGGAGCGTCGGGGGCGCCGACACTGGTGAAGAAGAGAAACACAGTTGGTATCATGAGGCGAGTATTATTGTTCCTATACAAACAATACAAAATCATCCCCCAGAGTGAATAAGGAAGCTGATGGACCTGAACATGGAGATGAAGAAATAGTCAGGAAAACAGTCTGATAATAGTTATGAGCTTTCTTACCTCTCATCTGCCACCAGTTGGATAACAGCTGTTGATTTCTGTAGAGAGACAGGAAAAATAAATGAGATTAAAATGACTGGAAACATGATGTATCTTCACAGCTGATATAAAGTGGCTTCACAGGCAGTTTCTCCTAAACACTGTGAACTGTGAAGTGGACACAGTTCCACTTTTTACCGTCCACAGGGTCGAATCCACAGCAGAGAAATGACAGAGAATGTGTGGTGTATCTAGAAAACAAACCTTTCCGCTACAGGAAAACAGACGAAACATCTTGATGAGTCTTGTCGAAGTGGAACTTGGACTGAGAGTAAAGAGCTTCTGTCTGCTGGTTTGATGAACTGTGATCTGTTCTACAGGAGCTCTGACTTCACAGTGACCCTTCTAGAACGTCACTGTGATGTCATCATGTCAGTGTGTGAGGAAGCAGCTCCGAGTGTCAACATGGCGTCAGTGTATATATGCTGTAAAACTGTGGTCTGAAAAGGCCCAAACTAAATCAGGTATCTGTCTTTTAGAGTGAGTCCAACTCAGATCTGAGGTCTCTCAGAAGCTCAAGTCAGGTCCTTTAAGACAAGTCTCAAGTCTTCATAAGAAATCTTCCATGTTTCCATCATCAGTAATGACAACTGATGACTGAACCGACACAAAAAGGCAGAAAAACACTCACGTCCACATCAGAGGAAATAATTCAGTGGTGTGTAAGCACTGCTGAAGTGTCCATACAGTTCATCCACTGTCACTCAGACCTGTTACTGTGTCTCTGTCCACAGAAGCAGCTGAGAGGACAACATGGAGACAAACTGTCTCTCAAACTGTCCTCTATAGTTACTAGAGGATCATGCAGAGTGTGCAGGACATAAACTGGCTTGTTTTTATTGATTCCTTTATTTTATTGCACACACCCACTGTAGCTCTGTGGGCCCAGTGTGAAACCATGAACTTCTTCATAACAACAGGAGATCTGTGTGATCTGCACATGAAGCTAAATGTGTGTGTTTGTTTGTGAATGTGTTGGTGTAAAAGTCAAATCATCACAACTTGTAACAAATGAAATAACAATAATTTACTGATATATTGTTTTGTCTTTCTTTCATTTTCCTCTGACAACCTTCAGCACAATGGTGAATAACAAAGAAAACATGAAGCAGTAACAGGTTGATATTTGGATTCAAACTTTATTAACAAGGTCAAATTTATTTGGGTCCTCACCCTGAGACAGGCACGTAATCATGAAAACACATGAACTCGTTATTACACATGTTGGAATTTATAGGTCAGACTTTTACAAAACTATTCCCACTTCAAAATGATATAAAGTAGATGAAGTTAGATCCACAACTTTAATAATGACAAACAAACACAAAGCACTAACACCGTTCAGCAGGCGTTCCCGCTGGTTTTACGCACGGACCATGGGAGGTTTTCTGGAGGTGAGTTGGAGCTGAAACTGAAACACAACATACATGAGTCGATACGCACAACACTGTGTGAGAGCGACACACAGCAAACACACTCACTGACCGAGCTGCTGATGGAACAGATTCATATAGAAGCAGCTGGAGATGTGTAATTTACTGGACAGTGGCAATAGAGATAGACAAGAAACACAGTGAAGAGAGAGGGGATGATATGTAGCATGGCCCAAGCCACAATTGAACCTTGGCTGCTGTGATATTAAAAATATGTGTTACATGGTCTTTGGCTGGCCCAGCTGCTCATGTTTTTGAGACATTTAATTGTAATTTGTAAGAGTGAAAGAGTTGATGATTTCATATTTCACTTGAGGGGATGTATATCCTGTCGTCTTATATCTCCTTACACTTTCTTTCAGGTAGTCTACTAGTGTTTGTACTTGACATGGAGTCATCAACTTCTTTGCTGGCCTACTAATCTACCCTTGTGATCAGATACCAGTCTTGTCAAGGATAAATAGTGATAAGTGATTGCACAGTTGACCATGCATTAATTTAACAACAGAGGGCTTTATGTTAATCTCTTTTTATAAGCACTGGTTGCCGCCCAGAAGGAGACCGGCCACACATCAAAACAATGGCTGAGGGCTGAGTCTCAGGAGAAAAACAGACCACCACACACTTCTAGTGGGTCATGAGTGATGATTGAGAGGATTTATGTTTGTACAGGTCCGTAATGTTGTTGTTTTTTGTTTTTTTTTGAAAATTCTGCATACTCTACCTTTAAGCACAGCATAAATCTAGGCCTTTCATAATCTAATGATGATGGAAATAATGGAGAAACTGGTTTACTCTTAATAAAAGATGATACAAGGAGGCTTGGATGTATTACGAAGGAAACATTTATTGACACTGGATCTAGGCGAATTCAAAGATAACATAACAAGTGAGAATGATCCCTTTAGCACCTTAGCCATACCATTTTTTAACAAATAATTCCACCTTCTCCACAGCACGGTGCAGCTGGATAATGCAAGGCAGTCAACTTTGCAGGAATGCGGTATGGCCAGTACTCTGATTCGTCGTCATCGTTATCAGCACTCAGTTTCAGTGAGTACATTTAAATAGATAGGCTTCTGAACTGGTGCTGCCATTAAATGTTTTTGTTTCTTCATACCTGTCAAATACTTACATGGCCCCATCAATAATTATGTCTCCCATATATGTCTACTACCCTGTTATCTGGAGTTCCTTAAGGGTAAATCCTTGAAACTATCCTTAAAAAAATCAAAATCACTGAGTCGATGTCAAATCAAAAGCACTGTGTGTTTTCAGCTATAGCCTCCACAGTTTCTCCCTCAATCTCTCTCAAACTATTAGATCTGCTAAATCTGGTAACTGTTTTAAGCGCCTCCTGAAATCATATTTATAGGTTGGCCTTTTTATGAGATTTTTTAAACCTACTCTTCATTCACCGTTTAATTTTTTTCTGTTCCAACTTCTTTAATTAATGTTTTGTTGTTGTTGCGGGAAGCACTTTGCAACAGTTTAAGTGCTATATAATAATAATTATCATTATTATCATGAACAGTTTTTTCTTTGTTGTCTTTCTTTGTCTGGTTGCAGAGAGATTCATGCCAGTCCACAGTAAACACCTGATTGAAGACTGCTGATGAATTTTCAAGCAGGAATGATGACAACACCTGCCCAAAGTTCCAGTTTCCTTAAATCTTTGTTTAGAAATATTCTGCTGTCAAATAAATACAATTCAGCCCAATTGAAATATCACTGATTCCAAAAAATATGTTTAAGTCTAAAACATTTAAATATTTGTTTAATTATCTGAAGTGAGGACATTAAGGATGTGAGCTAATGGGGGACTGATCAGGACTGTTAGTGTTAGGATTTTGTGCAGCTGCTCAACCACCTTCAGTCACTGTGAGTCTCGAGCACAATAATAAACAGCAGAATCTTCAGTCTTCAGACTGTTCATCTGCAGATACACCTGCTGTCTGCTGTCGTCTCTGGAGATGGTGAACCGGCCTTGGACTGACTGAGAGTAGTATTTGCTGCTACCACCACTGATGTAAGCGATCCACTCCAGTCCTTTTCCAGGAGCCTGTCTGATCCAGCCCATCCCGTAGCCACTGAATGAGAGTCCAGAGGCTGTACAGGTCAGTGTGTGGGATTCTCCAGGTCTTTTAACCACTGGTTCAGATTCTGTCAGAGTCTGACCATCAACACCTGTCAGACAAAGACAGAAATTTATGTCATGTGTTACATTGGCAGCACAAATGAAAATATGTAAGATTAAAATTAGAGAAGCTCTTCACCTGCCCAGCAGAGAGTGAACAGCAGCAGTCCTGTCCTATAGTCCATCATGTTCAACTGTGTGTCCACTGTTCTCTGTCATCCTCTCTGCAGTCAGATAAGTAGAGGTGGAAGACATCTGAGTTTTGCATTGACTCCTCCTCACAGGGAGGAGAGAGAATCAAACAGTACAGATCTCAGGTTCATAATCCTCCAACAGTCCCTCTTGAATGTTTCACTAATCAACTTTGTTAATAACTTTCATTGTTAAGCTTAGTACAAAGTACTTATTATTAATGTATGATTAATGTATGGTTTTGTCATGAACCAGCTCAAATATAAGAAAAAACAAATGAGACCAAACAATTAATGTTCAAAGTAAATTTATTTGACTAATAATAAACAATATACACATTTAATGTGGGACATGTAGATCAGTGGTGTGGTGAGTGCATGAGTGCATGACATTTATAAGGTATTTAAGAGTAAAAGTGACAAAATAAAGCAAAACAAAAGCCAAAACACAACCAAAGCAGAATGTTTGTCACTGGGAGGAGAGAGAGGCAGAACTGATGTCTCCAGTCCTCTGAGAGAACAATCAGGAGAAGTGGATTCAGGTGTGGCTCTGTTCTCCTGACACATCTCTACCACTCTGACCTCCCCCTAAACAGGAAGAAGACCAGAAGCTCAAGGAGCCACCAGAGGGATGGAGACTGTGTTTTGCTGTCTCCTGTTTTTTTTTTTTTTGTTTGTTTTTTTGTTTTTTTCAAAGTGCATTAACCAGTTGAAATCATGCTGATACACTTTAAAAATAATCACTGTGAAAAGATACTTTAATGCCTCAAATTTACTTTTTTTTTAATTTATATTCTGTCATTGCTAAATATGTTCAAAGGCTGTTTCTCTCCTCAACAGTGAACTGGTGTGAAATCATCAGTGGTCTGAGGGCTCCTCCTCTGGTGGCTTCATGTTACAAGTGTTCAGGCACTGAGGGGTTTTTGTTCAGGTCTACTGATGCTTTGTGTTATTGTGTTACTCTCTGGCACAGTAATACACAGCAGAGTCTTCAGGCTGCACATTCTGTCCATTTAGAGTCACTGTGTTGCTGGAAGAGTCTAAGCTGATACTGAACTTGTTCTTTAGTGAATCTTTGTAGTATGAAGTGCTACCAACACGTGCAACTCCAATCCACTCCAGTCCTTTCCCTGCAGGCTGTCTGATACAAGCTGTGTAGTAGCTGCTAACAGAATAAGAGACCTGACAGGTGATGGTCAGACGTTGACCTGGCTGCACAGTCACAGAGGCTGGCTGTGTCAACTGTTCACACTTCACACCTGTTAAAAGAAGAAAATGTTTTGTTATCAATGATCAAGTTAAACAGCAAAAGAAGAAATGTTGACTTTGACTAATCCAGAGAGACTCTGGAGCTGTGAACTCCACTGACAGTCTGATGTGAAGTTTTTATAGCTGAGGAACAAGGAAGCTCACTGAGTTTGCATAGAATCAAACATATGAAGCATCAGTGTTGGTCCAACTGGATCCAGAATGAAAAGATGCCTGGAGATCACCTCTGCTAGCTGTCAATACCTGAATTTGTTGTACTGACAATAATTCCATATTAAATTATTCTGTAAATTCTTATATAAATGAACAACAATGAGCATCTTTCTCTGAGGGCTGGACAAGCCACCTATACGGTGTTTGAATTCGAAGGACTTGTTGACAACCATTAATTGTTATTATATTATCTTTCAGCGAAAGAATGATGTGAACTCATGGAAATAAAGGGAGCAAGAATTTTAACTTTCTGTTTGACATGTGTTTCCAATGATTAAACCTTTAAACATATTAGCTTTTTTCCCTTCAGACTTTAACATCCAAAACTTTGAACATAAATAGACCATACATAATACCTGTTATACTATTCAATAACTAGTAGTTGGTGATTTAAGACATCTTCACCTGCATGATGAGAAAGGTTAACTTCGTAAATAGTGGGAAAGTAAATTAAAATAATAATAACAACAACAATCATCATCATTATCATCATCATCATCATCATCATCATCATCATCATCATCATCATTATTATTATTATTATTATTATTATTATTATTATTATTATTATTTTCATTATTATTATTATTATTTTCATTATTATCAGTAATGATGAGTCGTGGTGGATCCTGCTGCTCCAGAGGCAGAGATACCTGCAGAATGAGGACAGAGAGAGGGAGAGAGAGGAGAAGTACAAACTACGGCGGAGAGAAAAACAAACAAAGTTAATGGCATAAAGTGGTTGAGAGAGAGAGAGAGAGAGAGAGAGAGCCCAGTGCATCATGGGAATCCCCCAGCAGTCTCACTCTATAGCAGCATAACTAAGGGATGGGTCAGGACATTATTGTTGTTGTTGTTGTTGTATGTTTTCAATCAAGTACTTCATAAATTATTAATGGATACTTTTTTTAACAATTTCTTTGTCCTTACATAAATTTTATTTTAATAAGCTGGTTAATTTCATTTTTTTTTATTTATCATTTTTATCTTGTTTTATATTCTTAAATAATCAATCAATCAATATTGTTAACATTATTCTTATGCATATTTTTTAATTCAAAATGACATTGCAAGACAAGTAATACTGAGACAGCTGAATGTTATAAGTTGTGGTGGTGGTAAATAGAGGAAGTAGTTTTTGTATGACTCTGCTATCACCGTCTCTCACTGTGTGTCTCTGGCACAGTAATACACTGCTGTGTCCTCAGTCTTCAGACTGTTCATCTGGAGATAGACTTTACTGCTGGAGTCATCTCTGGAGATGGTGAATCTGCCCTGGACTGACTGGGAGTAATAGATAGGAGAACTATAAGTGCCTATATATGCAACCCACTCCAGTCCTTTTCCAGGAGCCTGTCTGACCCAGCCCATCCCATAGCTGCTGAGTGTGAATCCAGAGGCTGTACAGGTCAGTTTGTGGGATTGTCCAGGTCTTTTAACCACTGGTTCAGATTCTGTCAGAGTCTGACCATCAACACCTGTCAATACAAAAGCAGAAATGCATGCCATGTGTTACACTAGCATAAATGAAAATAAGTCATATCAATATCAGAGAAAATGTTGACCTGCCCAGCAGAGAGTTAACAGCAGCAGTCCTGTCCTGTCTGGCGAAACTAGAGGACACAGTTCATCATGGGAAATATGTCTCTGGAGAGTTTATGTCCAGTCCATCATCTAGTGAAGGGAAGTCCACTGCTGGTGATAACTGGCCGTCTAACAGACATGTTTGTCACTTCAACTAGTGCAGGTCAGGGTGCAGCTCCAAGTTGCTGCCAGTCACAAACAGACTCATCATCATCATCATCATCATCATCATCATCATCATCATCATCATCATCATCATCATCATCATCAGATAAACAAGACTAAGAGTCTACAGCCATGCTGCTGGCTCTTTGTATCCAGGCACAGGAGACAAACAAATCACACTTATATCATCAGTAAAGCAGTGATGACTTCTGAAACCTCAGAGGAGGAAGATAACATGAACAGAGCCTTTTCAACCCACTAACACATTTTTGTCTTGAACGTCATTGACAATTTTAACCTGGTGAAGAACGAGAGAGATTGGGATCACTGGTGAAGACTGGAGATTTAGTTTTTGAGATTTAGTTGTCAGGGGAAGTTTTTGAGAAGTTAATCTTTTTGTCATGGTCAAGGTTTTTAACACCAGCTGTTCAGTCACAACTTACATGAGAGCTGTAGAGAGTGAATGCATTTTAAAGTAAAGGCCTATCAGGGAGAAACTGCCCATGATGTCCTTTATTTATGTTCTCATGAATTCAAATCTCACAATGTGTGTGTGTGTGTGGTTCAGTCACAAGGGCCTCTGGGTATTTGTACAACTCTGCTGGTGGTTTGTGTTACTGTGGGTTCACGTACACAGTAATACACAGCAGAGTCCTCAGGCTGCAGATTCTGTCCTGTTATCGTCACTGTTCCAGCAAAAGTGTCTCTGTTGTCGCTGAACTTGTTCTTCAGAGCATTGTTTTGACAAATGTCGCCTCCTCCCCAACGATGGAAAATCTACTCCATTTATTTTCCTTCACACTGTCTGATCCAACCTGTTGCATAGCTGCTATCAGTCAGAGAATAACCAGAGACCTGACAGGTGATGGTCAAAGACTGTCCAGGCTGCACAACCACTGAGTCTGTCTGGATGAGATCAATACTGTACACACCTGTGGAAACACAAATCAACATTATCTCCATCATTCATCTGAATATTCAGTGTTTCTAATGTGTTTATTAGTGTGAATCCACTGAAAGCTCCTCACAGGATCCAGCTGCCAGCAGCTGTATCAGAACTACAGAGAACATGGTTGATGTAGAAGCTGAACTGATGTGAGCTCTTCTGTCCTCTCACACACACACAGACACATACTTCACTTCTTTATGAGGAACCTTCATTTGCATATTGTTGAATATTTAAATTTGTCCTTTTTCAAGAAAAAATAAGGAATAAAAAATGATATGTAAAGACTTCTGTTTCCTGCAGAAAGTTTTACATTAAAAATGTAAAACAAAACAAAAAGAAAAGTTTCTTTGTACCATATTTACAGTATCTAGCAGCGACTTTCACTGTGCAGTCCCAGCAGGTGGTTACTGTAATACAGGCTTTAACTGTCTGAGTTCAACTGATCAAGTGTTTTTTTCCAACGTTTTAGTCTTTTTGGTCCAGGAGATGAATAATTTCATCACACTTCATCTATCCATATAATAAAAATGAGGACTGTAGGTTTTTGTGCAGCTGCTCAACCATCTTCAGTCACTGTGAGTCTCGAGCACAATAATATATGTATATGTATTATTATTAATTTATTGTTAATTCACATGGGAAACCACACACACACAAAACATCACAGAATGGAAATCTTGTAAAATTTCATGTATTTGTTTTCTCTTAAACAACCTCTGAAAATATTCATGAATTTGTGATTCTGAGAATAATGATAAACAGGAACTCAGCTGGATGAATTTCATGACTTAAAAGGTGGAGTGGACTGTGATTTCACTTCATGTTTGTTTTAACTTGATAATAAATATTGAGGAGGATTTGGAGATGATAACTTTGAAGTTTGTCTCATGTTTAAGTCTAATTAGTTTAAAAGACTGTGTTCTCCTCATTGCCTCTACACTACAATATAAAATTCCCTGGTGTTTATTGGTGATAGGACTCAAGTCACTGTCATGATAGTGAAAACACAGAGCAGTGTTGCAGTAGTTCAGGCCGAGCACTGAAGCTGTGTCTGAATCAGCTGATTGACATCAGCTGTTTTATTCCTGCTCCACAATCACTGTCTTCTTCACAGCTGTGTGTCCATCAGCAGACCATCTCCATGCAGGTGAACAGAGAGGACATTATTACCTGACACTTCCCACTGTTCCTCTGCTCAGACATTCATCACATGTTGGTGTTGCTGCACTGATTCTTTCAGAGCTCGAAACTCTAATGTAAACAGCTCTTTTATAAATATACTCATGTTATATTTGTGTATCAAGATGTTTCTCATGAGGAATTTTTTTTGTTTTCTTCAGTCCAGTTACAGGATGAAAAAACAACCAAATAATCAGGTTTGAAAGCAAATAGTCTCTGTCCAGTCTCCAGTGTTTACATCAGTGTTTTTAGTCCTTTTCTATCAGTCTGCGACACAAATGTAGAGATGGAAGAGAAACTCACCACATCTCACACATCTCTGGAAATAGATCATCATTTCAAATATTGATTACAACTGTGTTTGTGCTGTTCATGTTATTCATTATAACATCTTTAATTCATTCTGCTCAGCAGTATTTGAAGGACTTTCCATTTACTGGATATATCATGAATAGATGTCAAATAATGTAAATTCTTAACAGCAGCTGTTCAAGCACAATATTGAGAACATTAGTAACTGTCACTGTTGTTGAAGCAGCACAAGTTCACTGCAATGAGAATCAGGAAGTCACAAAGCACAACATCAGCTGTTGTTTTAACAGTGGGCAGCATGTGTCTGTGTTTGGAGTCAAACTCCTTCTCCTTATGTTCTACTGCCCCCTGTAGGTCTCTGTGAAACATTTCTGTAGAGTGTTTGTAAAGCCTCTCTGCTCACTTTAACCAGTGTGTGTATCTGGCACAGTAATACACAGCAGAGTCCTCTGGCTTCAGGTTGGACAGTCTCAGATAAACCATGCTGTTGCTGTCATCTCTACTGATTTCTGCACGTCCTCTCACACTGCTGGCAGAAGCGTTACTACTGGCAGCAGAGAAGCCAGCTCCGATCCACTCCAGTGCTTTTCCTGCAGGTTGTCTGATCCATTGCATAACACAGCAGCTAAATGTGAATCCAGATCCTCTGCAGGAGAGACTGAGAGTCTCCCCAGGCCTTTTCACTACTGAACTGGAGGGAATGGACTCCATACTCTGACCTGTACAACCTGATGAGATGAAAGGAGAGAGGAAGCACAGAGGGAAGTGAGACAGTCATCTCTGAAGGTTTCTGCTATCACTGACTGACCATCAGTCAGTGTTGTCTGATAAAAGATGACACATCAAGAAGCAGGAGAACTCACAGGACAGAGAGAGAGCGACCAGCAGAAGAGTGAGTGTGTTCATCATCCTGAGGCTGGAGATGTGACCTCTGATGCTCCACACAAACTACAAGAGCAGTCAGCAGGACACAAGTACACTGCACACACTGAGGATTTGCATCAGGACATCATGGGGAGGGAGGGGCTCATGTACAGGAAGTCTCTTCTGCTTTCATTCAATCATATCAGTCACTGTGTGTTTCTTTTAATGCGAGTGATTGACCATCAGTGTTGAATTCTATATCTGTGATGATGAAAAACAACAAACATGGCATTTTAGATATCACTTTATTATCGTCATTAACATCATCATGAAGTGAAATAATTTAAATTTTCTGACCTTGTTATTCACATTTCATTTTTAAAGGAAGGATTTGACAGAAGAAAAATCATAACTTCCCTACATGTCCCATCTTATCATTACTATTAAGAGAATTTATTTTATTTCCGGTTTTTCAGAGCAAATTACATTCTCAGTGAACTAGGGTGAAATCATTAGTGGTCTGACATGAGCAGTAAACAGAACAACTTTGTTGTTTGACAGACTGATGTGTTTGACTTGTGGCCTTCATCAGCAGGCCATTGGTTGACATGGGAGGGTCGTCAGCTGGTGCAGCTCAGCTGAGGCCTCCTGGACTATAAAAGCTGGCCCATGTGCTCATCTGTCCTCTCCCTTCCAGCTGCTGACAGCCTTTGTTTTGACATTATGCTTTGCTTTTGCACATACAAACCTTCACAGCACATATGCTACTCATTCATGCACTGATTTCATGGCAACACTTACTAATTTCCACACCCCATTGCTTTTTATTTGTGTTGTTTTTAGTTGTGATAAATTGTTTGCTTTGAGTTTAACTTTGCTTGGACTCCCTTCTTGTCACATTCACTGAGCCAGTTTGTGACATCAACTTCAAAGCCTTTTCCAAGTTGCTGCCCTGCGCTGCTAAAATCCTGTTTTTGTAACCACGATGTTGTCTGACAAAATCACCAAACACATGACTTAAACACAACTGTGCTGTGAGTGGAGCTATGATTAATTGCAAAATGATCTCTGAGAGAAAGTAAGAAGTGACTGAAGATTAGTACATTCAACCAAACACCAGATCTCAGAATCTCATCTTGGTAACGGATGAGACTGGGACTTGACACTGACTGTTTTCTTCAAAAACACTTCAACATAAATTTTCAGTCTCATATGACGAATCATTTAGGATAAGATGTACAGATATGTTTTAATTTATGGAGATGTATTGCATTGGAATTACTTTCAGAAACCAGATTGTTGTGAGTGATTCTCTATAAAGATACCATAACAATTCAAGATTAGATTCATAAAATACTTGATACTTAGGCTCTGCCAACATGAAAGGTGAGGACTGTAGGTTTTTGTACAGCTGCTCAACCAACTTCAGTCACTGTGAGTCTCCAGCACAATAATAAACAGCAGAATCTTCAGTCTTCAGACTGTTCATCTGCAGATACACCTGCTGTCTGCTGTTGTCTCTGGAGATGGTGAACCGGCCTTGGACTGACTGAGAGTAGTATTTTCTGCTACTATCACTCTGAATCCAGGCGAGCCACTCCAGTCCTTTTCCAGGAGCCTGTCTGATCCAGCCCATATGGTAGCTGCTGAATGTGAATCCAGAGGCTGTACAGGTCAGTGTGTGGGATTCTCCAGGTCTTTTAACCACTGGTTCAGATTCTGTCAGAGTCTGACCATCAACACCTGTCAAGAGAATAAAAAACATCAAGTGAAAGAGGCTGGTGAGAAAAATAAAAACCATATAAAAAGATGATATGTGAATATTTTCACCTGCCCAGCAGAGAGTTAACAGCAGCAGTCCTGTCCTATAGTCCATCGTGTTAAACTGTGTGTCCACTGTTCTCTGTCATCCTCTCTGCAGTCAGATAAGTAGAGGTGGAAGACATCTGAGTTTTGCATTAACTCCTCCTCACTCCTCCCCACTGGACTTTGGATTGACTTTCACTTTACTCTTTGATGAAGCTTAATTGGTGTTCAGAGGTCATTCCTCCGAGTCAGTAGATGTAGAGTCACCTTTCACCTTCCTTACACCTTTTAGCTGTTGCTTATTTAAATCACGTGTATCTCCATGACTACAAAGAAATGCATTCATTTACCTGATTAGTTTGCAAAAACTGAATTACTATTATTTTTTTGCAGGTTTTCGTTGAAGGATCCAGCAGATTTGTTTTTCTCAAACTAGACTCTCTCAGCTGATTTATATCATGTGTCACTGATGTTGACTTTTACTTACTGTTAAAATCTAAAACTGTTTAATTCAGAAATTCTGAGATTGTGAAAATGAAAACCTGATTGTAATTGTAATAATTGTAATGTCTGTTTGGTTGTTTTAAATGTTATGTTGTTCCTTGAAACACCACTGAAGTGGAAGCAAGATAATATAAATGAAGACTTGATTTGCTGCAGCTGGTTGAAGGCCTGGATCATCATAAAATATTAAGATACTATGGAGCAGAAAACAGAAAAGGTAATGATCCCACACTCCACAAACTAATCTGTTGTTTGTGCTCCACTGTGAATTGTCAGAAAGCCAGTGAGAGAAATAAATAAGCCTGATAAGCATGTGCACTTCAATAATCTAAAAGAGGTAATCAATGGGTTAAACATCTGAATCCAAGTTTCTTAGTGGAACAAATTACACAAAGTTTTATTTAGGAGTTGCTGTTTTCATTTTAAGATGGATTAAAGTGAGGTTGTTAACCAGCTCACAGCAGGTGTTGAGTGTTAGTGCTGTCTGATCAGTGTGTTTCAATAACTCATCAAACTGTGCCAGTGTTCTGCCACTAATGATGACAGCTGCTGCTGGTGTGTCACCTCCCTCTACAGGTTCACTAAGGGAACGTGTGATACACACACATTTTCACCAGTGATAAGGACATGAGTATCTCCACAACAGCAGTTGAAAAGGTCAAATATCAACGATCTGACAGCTAATAGCCTATCTGCACTGATGGAGTCAGGTCATCAAAAATTCCACAATGTCAATCTTAAAGTCATGGTGCTCTGTTTAGAGTCCACAGATATTAGTGTATACTGCAGATACACTGCATAAAATACTGCATTAGGTGTAAGCATGTAGTATTTTTGTCATTCATTCTCTTAATTCATTTCTGTGATCATTACAGTAAGACTTTTTTAAATTTTATTTATGAGTATAATGGTTATTGGTGTTGGTTGATGATGATCCTTTTAAAGGCCAGTTTTCAAAGTTCAACAACAAAAGAAAAAATAGAAATCCAACTTATCAGCACAATAAAGATGAGGCCTGTACAATTTTGTACAGCTGCTCTACCAACATCAGTCACTGTGGCTCTCGAGCACAATAATAAACAGCAGAATCTTCAGTCTTCAGACTGTTCATCTGCAGATACACCTGCTGTCTGCTGTTGTCTCTGGAGATGGTGAACCGGCCTTGGACTGACTGAGAGTAGTATTTGCCGCTGCCACCACCATCACTGATAGTGGCAACCCACTCCAGTCCTTTTCCAGGAGCCTGTCTGATCCAGGCCATCCAAGAGCTGCTGAATGAGAGTCCAGAGGCTGTACAGGTCAGTGTGTGGGATTCTCCAGGTCTTTTAACCACTGGTTCAGATTCTGTCAGAGTCTGACCATCAACACCTGTCAAGACAATAAAAAGCAAAAAGTGAAATTGGCTCTTGAGAAAAATAAAACCATGTAAAAAGATGATATGTGAATATTTTCACCTGCCCAGCAGAGAGTTAACAGCAGCAATCCTGTCCTATAGTCCATCATGTTCAACTGTGTGTCCACTGTTCTCTGTCATCCTCTCTGCAGTCAGATAAGTAGAGGTGGAAGACATCTGAGTTTTGCATTGACTCCTCCTCACAGGGAGGAGAGAATCAAAAAGTTCATCATGAAACTGTAGAATGAATGTTTACTGTATGAGTTCAATATTCATGAGTTCATTATTAAGCACAGTCAGTCCTGTAGTTGAGGGCCGCTTTTACAGAAACACGTCGTAGAGAGTCAAACAAGATCTATGGTTGTTTAGGTTGGAGGACATGTTGGTTGATTTTCTCACTGTCTTATGTCGTATCATTTTAAGGACATCAGGGGAGAGAAACCCCAGGAGGAATAGAAGTGAGAAAGATTGACACATATCCCACTGACCTATGAATCACAGTGAAGTCCATTATAGGATTAATATGATCATTTATTCATAGATTATTTGAAGATCCCCCCAGACAGTTTTTAAAGAATGTAAAAATATATGCAAGGATAAATATTTTGTTGAACATGGCTTTCTCACATAAAAAAATAAATCATAAACCAACTCTGAAATGGGGCTGGAAGTGCATCTCCACTTACCTCTTCATTGAGAAATTCTGGATCAGGCCTTGTACCCCACCCACCACTGCTGCTTGCACTAGAGTGACAGGTGAAAGAGCAGAGCGTGTCAGGATGGTTAGTTAGGAAACATCGGGGACTCAGCCACATGTTTGAGCCTCAGTCAGACTCAGACGAGGAATCTGTTGTGCACCAAAATCAGTGAGTAGCACATGCATCAGAACAGTTAGCACCTTTAGCATCTTTTATTTGTTTATGTTGTTTGTTAGCTTGTTACTGGAGGTGAATGAGCAGTGTTAGTGGTTGTGCTGCAAACTCCCACTCTCTGTACTGACAAGATTCTGGGTTTCTTTTGCTGGGTTTCTCTGTTTTTTTGTTTTTTTTTTAGAGTCACTGTTTTGCTGGAAGAGTCTAAGTCTATGCTGAACTTGTCCTTTCGTGAATCTTTGTTGTCACAGCGTCCAGTATATTTTCTTCCAATCCACTCCAGTCCTTTCCCTGCAGGCTGTCTGATCCAAGCTGTGTAGTAGCTGTCAACAGAATAAGAGACCTGACAGGTGATGGTCAGACGTTGACCTGACGGCACAGTCACAGAGGCTGGATGTGTCAACTGTATATGAAATATCAGTGTTGGTCCAACTGGAGCCAGTAGAAGAATCTCTTCATTGTTATCATATCTGCAGAGTGAAAACAAGTCTGGAAATCAGCTTCACTGCATTACACTCTTCCTGCTTTAACAGTATCAGCATTAAAAAGTGATGTAAATTGTAAATTGAGAACACGGCTGTGAATCATTACTTTCCTAATGATATGACTAACATGAATTGTGTCTTTGAATTTTTAATACATCGTCTGGAAAACTAAAATCAACATTTCAATAACAATGATTATTGTTATTAACCCTAACCCTAACCCAAACAAAAGAAGAAACCACCAGGAATGTTAAGTTTCTGTGAACCGTGTTTACAGTCTGTTTTGTGTGTTTCCAAATCAGTGACCGCCCTGTAGATGTGATGGGACCTTTTTCACTGAGAGAATTTATTTACTGTCAAAACCTCCTACATTAGACTTACAATTCAAATGTATCAGCACAACATCATTATATTGCATCATGTTTTATCCATTTATTTTTGTACTTACTGAAGTAGTGACAGCAGACAGGATCATGTAAATAGTATAAAACTGAAGTGTCTGTGGCTGGTTTGCAGGTTTGCATAAAAGCCTATAATGGCTGCAGATGTTTGGAGAGCCAGAGAAACATGGAGTCTCAAGAGGAAAACAACTGTGCAGGAACTGAAACTTATTTGTTTGTTTTGGTTTCTTACTTTAGTTTCATGTTTACTATATAGAATAGACTAATGTTAGAAATGTGACAACACTGAGTGAACGTTCTCTTTCTGGCCATGTAGAGATTCACTTGTCTCAAAACATGAAGATTATTTTCACCTGGTTTTTAGACATTTCACTGAAATTAAAAGATGACACTGATCAATATGTTGTTATAGTTTCATCAAAGATAAAAATCCTTTCTGTATAAAGCTTTAATCTCCATACGGAAAATATCTGATCCATATCCAAGTAACTTTGTTTGTAAATAGTGAAGTTGACTGTCATCATTAATCTCCACCGATCACCACTGTCTTCTCTCAGAAGTGGTTTTAGTCAAACTCATGTGATGGACAGACTGACATCATCTTATTCTGCAACTGATTTGAATTATGGAGCAAAATGAATCTTTTTTATGGATTTCTTTCTTGTGAAATGTAACTTTGAAGTCCAGTCAGACATCAGTTGTTCTTCATTGTCCCTGTGTTGTATCATTGTTATTTATTTGACCTGAGGACATTCATCATGTGCGACAGTGCAGAGTCTATCAGCCCAGTCAGGATGAGAAAACACTCACTTTTTACCCAGAAATCACAGTCTCACAATCGCAACAATATCCAGTGTGTCAAGTGCACAAGAGCAGCAGGAGTATGAAGCTTTAGTTCAGTCCAGAGATCAAGTGTCAGTGAGTTCAGGTCTAAGAGAACACCAGATCTGACACTGACTGCCCTCGAGTGACTCTTTACACCAAAGTGCAACATTATTTTTTGGTCTCATATTGTAACTCACCTTCGACTCCACATCATTCAGAGATATTGTTGTGTCTCAAATTGTTGAAATGTATCATAGCTGTAGTAATTTCATTTCAGCAACCAGACTGTTTTGCTGTCTTTGACCCTTTTATAAAAAATACATTGTTATTGTTTGTTGTTTGCAATGTTTAATATTGAATACTCATATTTCTGAGAAACAAATATGAAACATTGACTATAAAATTTAAAAAAATGATGTGAAAATAAAAGAAACAATAGTACATGGGATATACAGTATAATATAAAATTGTATGAATATCATGATTTGGCTCTGCAAACTCAAAAGATCAGGACTGTAGGATTTTGTACAGCTGCTCAACCAACTTCAGTAACTGTGACAGTCGAGCACAATAATAAACAGCAGAATCTTCAGTCTTCAGACTGTTCATCTGCAGATACACCTGCTGTCTGCTGTTGTCTCTGGAGATGGTGAACCGGCCTTGGACTGACTGAGAGTAGTAGATGCTGCCACTGCTGGCACTGATACGAGCGATCCACTCCGGTCCTTTTCCAGGAGCCTGTCTGATCCAAGCGTTTGTATAATCACCATCAAACCCTGAATATGTGCAGGTCAGTGTGTGGGATTCTCCAGGCCTTTTAACCACTGGTTCAGACTCAGTCAGAGTTTGACCCTCGGTACCTGCAGGAAGTTAAACAGCTCATTAGTTCAGTCACATTGTCTTCAAGTATCAGGAGGTTCATCAGGAAGAATTTAATAATCCTTACCAGCCACGGTACAGAACAGAATCAGGCAAACAACCAAACAATCAGGTCTGATCATTGTGAAGACAAATTGTCTCTGTCCTCTCAACAGTGAATCTGTCAAACTGAGTCCCTGTCTGCTGCTCTCCAGCCCATATGTAGAGACTGAAGAAATCAGTTTTACATTGACTCCTCCTCCTCAAAGAGAAACACCACATTTCTCATATCATTATTCTGTGTTTTGATGTTTTGATGATGAAGATGATTTTCAGATTATTCAAACTTAAGATAATCAATAATATATCTTTTTTTGAATTAACATTAAATCATTTGACACTGTGAAAACAGTGTGACAAGTGGTTCACAATGATACATCACCTGAAACTGGAGCTCCTATGGTGGATATATCAGAGATAAATGTCCACTTACAATTAATTAGACAAGTTCAAGTACAGCTCCAGTAATGAACCAAAAACATCAGAATCAGACTTATTAAAAAAAAAAAAGAAAACAAATACAAAGAAAAAAGTAAATACTGAATACACATTAAATTGCTTAAGTTTAAAAAAATGATTATGTCACTGTCACATGAAGGTGGTTTATTTCACCTCTGCTGTACAAAACCATTATTGGAAACATTATTAACTATTATTTTTATGGGGGGAAAAAATGATTTAAAAAAAACAAAAAAAATGTTATTGTTCACCCTGGGAAGCAGGAAGTCAAAAACTGTACTGGCAGCTCCCCCTGTCATAGTCTGCATTTGTCATATGGGGAGGGAGGGGCTCATGAGGGCAGATTAGTCTCATTGAATCTTATTGTCTGTTGTTTTCAATTTAATGACTGTTCATGCTGTTTATGCAGGACAAAATATCATGTGAAAAAAATGTTCAACAATACCTAATAGTTTAAGTCATTAACATCATTGTAGTGTAATTGTCTGACATTTGTTAAGACCTTTGTGATTCAGATAATGTCATTTTAACATGAACATGGCAGAATGCAAGAATCCCTGAGTCATTTTTGTGAGCAACAGAGTGAATGAATATCCAGAATTTTGAAAAAAAAAAAAAATAAATAAATCTCTTGAGAAGTGAATAAATTTGATGAATTTTGAAACAATCAGAAATTATAATTACTGTGAATTTCTTATTATTTCTATATTTAAAGATCTGGTTTATATGGTTTCCAGAGATTCAGGGAAAATAACATTTTATTAAAAAAAAACATTCTCAAAGAACTGGAGTGAAATCATTAGTGGTCTGAGGGCTCCTCCTCTGGTGGCTTCATGTTACAAGTGTTCAGGCACTGAGGGGTTTTTGTTCAGGTCTACTGATGCTTTGTGTTATTGTGTTACTCTCTGGCACAGTAATACACAGCAGAGTCTTCAGGCTGCACATTCTGTCCATTTAGAGTCACTCTGTTGCTGGAAGAGTCTAAGACAACACTAAGCTTGTTCTTTAGTGAATCTTTGACGTCCGTGTCCCTACTGATCCACTCCAGTCCTTTCCCTGCAGGCTGTCTGATCCAAGCTGTGTAGTGGCTACTTAGAGAATAAGAGACCTGACAGGTGATGGTCAGACGTTGACCTGGCTGCACAGTCACAGAGGCTGGCTGTGTCAACTGTTCACCCTTCACACCTGTTAAAAGAAGAAAATGTTTTGTTATCAATGATCAAGTTAAACATCAAAAGAAGAAATGTTGACTGTGACAAATCCAGAGAGACTCACAGGATCCAGCTGCCAACAGCAGCAGCAGAGCTACACAAAACATGGTTGATGGTGAAAGTGAGCAGCTGTGAACTCCACTGACAGTCTGATGTGAAGTTTTTATAGCTGAGGAACAAGGAAGCTCACTGAGTTTGCATACAATCAAACATATGAAGCATCAGTGTTGGTCCAACTGGAGCCAATAGAAGAGTCTGTTCAGTGTTATTATATCTGCAGAGGGAAAACATTAGAAATCACCTGCTTTACTTTGTGTTATTACTCACTCAACTGTGACTCTTGGAAAATGTCTCTGCATTTACACAGAAGACAAATCTACAGTATTATTCTGATCAGTAACCAGCAGGTTTGTGTTTTCAATACATTGCAATCAATCAGCATTTCACTTGTCTCTTTATCTTCTTTTCTTCTACTAACTACTTAACTACTTTCAATGTATGATTTGTATTCATGAACCATCTTTAATCTTTATTTTTTCTTTCCAAATTACAGAAAGAATAATGTTATTATTCAAAACTTGATGAGACGGAGCTTTTAGATGTTTCAGTTGTTTTGGTTTATCTTCTCTCATGGAAACAGGAAAAATGTTTCCCCCTCTTCTCTTGGCATCACTGTGCACAAAAATAATAAAGAAATTAAAATCAGCTTTGATTTTCTTGAAATTTGGCAAAATCATGTTTCTCTAAGTGTCTCCTACACTGATGTTGCTTCAGAGTAGACTGAAGTCAGATTCAGTCTCATGTAGCAGAAGCAAAAAATTCCCTCTAACATTCAGTGAATTCCATAAAGTTCCAACTACATAATAAATTAATCAGAGAGTACTGTCTGTATTAATGTTCACTTTTAGAACGTGTTTGTGGTTGAGTCACAGATGTGTTGCTGGGTGTTTGTGCAGGTCTGTTGGTGCTTTGTGTAATTGTGGGCTGACGTACACAGTAATACACAGCTGTGTCCTCAGGCTGCAGATTCTGTCCTGTTAATGTCACAGAACTAGTAGAAGTGTATGTGTGGTAGAGGAACTTTGCATTATTCTGGTAAAAGTCACCTCCTCCCCAACGATATCAATATAATGTATATTTTATAGATCAAATGAAATAAAAGTGTGGGATATGACTTCCTCCTGCCCATGAACAGATGAACTTACCTTTTGTTCATATTCCAATACAGAAAACTTTATTAGCTGTTTTATTGCATAAAACTGTTCATGTAAATTCACTTTGTTTGGAAACTTTCAGCTTGAATAAGCTGCCATCACTTGTTCTCTGCCCTATAGATCACTGCTGTCTTCTCTCATGAACGGTGATGACACAGACAGATGGAGCTGCAGTCACTGCTCGTAAGATGTTTTGATTCTGTGGTGGAAATTCAACAAAGTTGGTTGAGACCAAGTTTGTCACAATGTTCTAAAGTGACTTTTGTTTGGGTAGAAATGTTTGAACTGTGACAACATCCAGTGTAGAAGACCAGCAGAAGCATTAAGGTTTAGTGTCAGTCATTTCAGATCAGTGAGGACACCAGATCTGAGAGTCTCCTTTTAGTAACAAAGGAGACAGAAATATGACCCTGACTGACCTCTAGTGGTTTTATATCAAAAACTGCAACATCATTTTTACACTGTTGTTATCACTCACTTACGATTTCAGATAATTTCAGAAAACGTATTTTGTCCATGTATAGAAAGGCAGTTGCCGTAATTTAATTTCAGCAGTAGTTGTATCATGCAGGTAGGAATATTCATTTATTATTATAAAAATATGTTATTACTTATGTATGTAAATATGTATGAAAATATAAGACAACTAATATAAAAACAAAATATGAAAAAAAGGAAAATAAATATTGTTAAAAAAATGAAGACTCCAGCATGAAAGATCAGTACCACAGGATTTTGTACAGCTGCTCAACCAACTTCAGTCACTGTGTGGCTCTCGAGCACAATAATAAACAGCAGAATCTTCAGTCTTCAGACTGTTCATCTGCAGATACAGCTGCTGTCTGCTGTTGTCTCTGGAGATGGTGAACCGGCCTTGGACTGACTGAGAGTAGCGTTTGCTGCTACCACCACTATTAACCCAGGCGATCCACTCCAGTCCTTTTCCAGGAGCCTGTCTGACCCAGGCCATATGGTAGCTGCTGAATGTGAATCCAGAGGCTGTACAGGTCAGTGTGTGGGATTCTCCAGGTCTTTTAACCACTGGTTCAGATTCTGTCAGAGTCTGACCATCAACACCTGTCAAGATGAAAAGGAATAGAGTCAGGTTTTTTAAAAGGGCAACTTTCTAAAGGTAACTTTAAGTCAAGATCAGAGAAACTCTTCACCTGCCCAGCAGAGAGTTAACAGCAGCAGTCCTGTCCTATAGTCCATCATGTTCAACTGTGTGTCCACTGTTCTCTGTCATCCTCTCTGCAGTCAGATAAGTAGAGGTGGAAGACATCTGAGTTTTGCATTGACTCCTCCTCACAGGGAGGAGAGAGGTGGATTGGACTCAACCATAGTTGTTAAATTTAGAAAATATTAACCTACAGTGAGAGAAAAGTCTTCAGAAGTTGAATTTTATCATTTGACTTTTCCTTGTTTAAAAACAGATTTTTTATTATTATTTATTGATTGTTAATTCACAGGGAAAAAAAACACACACAAAACATCACAGAATGGAAATCTTGTAAAATTTCATGTATTTGTTTTCTCTTAAACAACCTCTGAAAATATTCATGAAGTTGTGATTCTGAGAATAATGATAAACAGGAACTCAGCTGGATGAATTTCATGACTTAAAAGGTTTGACGGTGTCGCTCACTTTTCACTGTGGGAGGACAGAAGTAATTTTTCAGTGACTATAAAGTCAGCGTATTTATATATAATATAATATATGACATCATAAATCATCAAACCAAACTATTCCAAAATGTTTTCCACAGCCTCCAATTCTTTGACACTAACTTCATGTCCCCATCATCCAGGACCAAGCTGCTCCCATCTTGTTATGTTGTAATGTTTCACTAATGCACTGAAGTGCATCTGTATTTTCTTCTTTTTTTTTTGTTTTTACTTTTACTTTGTTATGAAAAGCATCTTGAAGTGTCTTGTTTTGTGCTCTAAAAAGATTTCATCTTTAGCCCCTTTCCACTGTTTAAAAAACCCACTAAGACCCACTAACCTCAGGCTGTTGTCAGCAGTGGCAAAGGGTACTATCAACATTCACACCTGGGGTCAAATGACTCTACAGTAGAGCCAGGTATTTATGAGCCCTTGCTCTGATTGGCTCTGATCAGCACTGATAGCACTGGATGGTCAGACGTTGACCTGGCTGCACAGTCTCTGCATTCTCTGTGTTTTAGATCATGAAACAGTGTTTTAAATCCAGGCTCTGCCAGATTTTTGCTTCAGTGTTAATTGTTGTTTTCCCAAATGATGTGTCCTCACATTCACTTTACGTAATTTACCCTGGAACACATTCAAACATAAAGAAAAATATATTTTCATATAGTTTAGTCTGCATTTATTTATTCATTCATTATTTGCTTACTTACATAATATGTAAGTAAAACAGAAGTAATAACAGTGGTCATGTCTGATCATGTCAGTAAAAAGTTCAGGGGGGTGGATCAATCTATCCATCCAGGTTCAGTTATATTTCTCAATAATGTGTATAATGCAGGAAGGAATATTCATTTATGATTAAAAAAATATGTTGTAGTTCATGTATTTAAATATTTTTGAAATATAAGGCAATTGATATAAAAACAAAATATAAAAGATATAATATGTTAAATAAATATCATGAAAAATATTTAGGGCTTAGGCTCCACCAGCCTGAAAGATCAGGACTGTAGGATTTTGTACAGCTGCTCAACCACCTTCAGTCACAGTGAGTCTCGAGCACAAAAATAAACAGCAGAATCTTCAGTCTTCAGACTGTTCATCTGCAGATACAGCTGCTGTCTGCTGTCGTCTCTGGAGATGGTGAACCGGCCTTGGACTGACTGAGAGTAGTATTTGCCGCTGCCACCACCACTGCTGATAGTGGCAACCCACTCCAGTCCTTTTCCAGGAGCCTGTCTGACCCAGCCCATCCAGAAGCTGCTGAATGTGAATCCAGAGGCTGTACAGGTCAGTGTGTGGGATTCTCCAGGTCTTTTAACCACTGGTTCAGATTCTGTCAGAGTCTGACCATCAACACCTGTCAAACAAAAGCAGAAATGCATGTCATGTGTTGCACTACCATAAATGAAAATAAGTCATATCAAGATCAGAGAAACTGTTGACCTGCCCAGCAGAGAGTTAACAGCAGCAGTCCTGTCCTATAGTCCATCATGTTCAACTGTGTGTCCACTGTTCTCTGTCATCCTCTCTACAGTCAGATAAGTAGAGGTGGAAGACATCTGAGTTTTGCATTGACTCCTCCTCACAGGGAGGAGAGAGGTGGACTGGACTGTGCTTTCAGTTTATTGTTTGTCAAAACTTTGTCTGACATGGTTTAATTTCATTTGTGTAAAACACCACAACCACCTTTCCCACTTTATTTTAATAAAACTTATTATTTTTGATTTTAGTTCAGAACTCAGAAACAAGGTTTATAATATAATTCATCTTGGAATCACAGTTTCTCATCACTCACATGAGAATGTAACAGTAAATCATAAAACTAAAGAATGAATGTTTGTCATAAGCCTCCAAGAGTCCCTCTTGCATGTCTCAATATTTCAGTTGGCTGCTTATCATTTTTTAGTCTGAATCATGTTAAGACTTTTTTTCCTCTGTCAACACTGATATTTAAGAGGTTGTTCTGTATCTCCTGCTATCGGAGGGGCGCTTCAACAGACCCACTTTAAGGACATCAGGGGAGATGAACCACAGTAGGAATAAAAGGAGGAACATTGACACACACATTACTTCCTTGAATCAATACACAGTAAGGTTCATTGTATTGTTATTAGTTATTAGTATTTTTATTAAAGTTCTGCTAAAGACAGGTATTAAAGTATGTGAAAATACTCTGCTATATTTAATATTTTGTTTTACAATTTCCCACATAAAAAGTAAACAAATAAAACAATAACAACAACAACGAAGCTTCCCACATGTTGACAGGATGGGTTCCTTCGGTTTGTGATGTATTGAACCCAGGCTGTCAGAATCTGTTCGTTTTGAGACTGTCATTGGTTCACAGCAGTTCCAAGGTGGAAATACTCACTATGACATTTACTGCTTGTTTTTCTTATGATATGTCTCATATCATATAACAAAGCCATGGCGACATGTTAACAAGAATCTTGATTTTCATTGGAGGGGGTTTTTAAGTAAATTTTATTCAGGTTGAAATTAAAAAATTAGGTAAAGCAGCAGGGTGCATTTTGTCATTTAGTAATATTTCTTGTTTTTATTTTAAACAACAAAGTGTATTTATCAGCTGAAATCATGCACACGGACTTTAAATGTAAAAACTGTGAAAAGACAGTAATGATGAAAAGTAATGATGAAAAAAAAAATCACATTTCATGTCACTTAAGTTCTAGTTTGAGTTGTCACAATGCAGTTTATGAAGGGAACATAGCATTTTATTTTGTCATGTTAAAGTAAAGTAGAGAATGTGAGCTGCAGAATGAAATGAAATTTCTGAATTTTGTAAATGTTCTCGAATTAAATAAGTTATGAGTTTGGCATTAATCAGAAATCATCAACTCTCATAATATGTTTGGAATTAAGACACTATTTTACTATGTTTCCACTTTTTCAGTGCAAATTACAATCTAATGAGAGATTTTTTTTTTTTTTTTCCCACAGTGAACTGGTGTGAAATCATCAGTGGTCTGAGGGCTCCTCCTCTGGTGGCTTCATGTTACAAGTGTTCAGGCACTGAGGGGTTTTTGTTCAGGTCTACTGATGCTTTGTGTTATTGTGTTACTCTCTGGCACAGTAATACACAGCAGAGTCTTCAGGCTGCACATTCTGTCCATTTAGAGTCACTGTGTTGCTGGAAGAGTCTAAGCTGATACTGAACTTGTTCTTTAATGAATCTTTGTAGATTGAAGCGTATCCAACACGTGCACTTCCAATCCACTCCAGTCCTTTCCCTGCAGGCTGTCTGATCCAAGCTGTGTAGTCGTCATCAACAGAATAAGAGACCTGACAGGTGATGGTCAGACGTTGACCTGGCTGCACAGTCACAGAGGCTGGCTGTGTCAACTGTTCACACTTCACACCTGTTAAAAGAAGAAAATGTTTTGTTATCAGTGATTTATTTTATTATTATTATCATTTATTATCATTATTATTTGTTTTCTGTGACCTTCTCTCTGCACATGTAGAAACTCTCCTCACACTCAGTTTTCATCATGAACTCAGTCTGTGGGTCAATAGACTGAGACAGGAAATGAAATGAGCCTGCTGTATTTTTATCAGACTAGAATTTAACTTGTGCAGACTGGTATGTGATAAACACTGTGTGGATGTGATGGCACAGCTACAACAACAAATCAGTTGATATAGTCTGGTCAACAACAAAATAGGAAAATCAGGAACTTTTCACAAAAAACAAAACCAAGAGTTTGTTGTCAGGTTGTCTTTCTTACTTCATGGAAGAGCGAAGTTTTCTCATGGAAGGAAAACACTGACTTCTGAGTGGTAAAATTTTATTGTGCTCTAAAATGTGTTTGTGTGTGTTCATATTGTTGTGTCCACACACTGAACTTCACCATTTTTACTGATATATTCTGAAACTTAATGTGTACATAAAAAGGTGTGGACAAGATGAAATTAAGTGAAGTCCAGAAGTTTGAAGGAGAAATAGTTGTTGTTTATCAGCAAGTATGAGGACTGTAGGATTTTGTGTAGCTGCTCAACCACCTTCAGTCACTGTGAGTCTCCAGCACAATAATAAACAGCAGAATCTTCAGTCTTCAGACTGTTCATCTGCAGATACAGCTGCTGTCTGCTGTTCTCTGGAGATGGTGAACCGGCCTTGGACTGACTGAGAGTAGAATTTTCTGCTGCCACCACCATTCTCAATCCAGGCGATCCACTCCAGTCCTTTTCCAGGAGCCTGTCTGATCCAATTCATCCCGTAGCTGCTGAATGTGAATCCAGAGGCTGTACAGGTCAGTGTGTGGGATTCTCCAGGTCTTTTAACCACTGGTTCAGATTCTGTCAGAGTCTGACCATCAACACCTGTCAAGAGAATGAAACACATCAAGTGAAAGAGGCTGGTGAGACAAAAAAAAAAAAAAAAAACTATGTGAAAATATGTTATGTGAATATGTTGACCTGCCCAGCAGAGAGTTAACAGCAGCAGTCCTGTCCTATAGTCCATCATGTTAAACTGTGTGTCCACTGTTCTCTGTCATCCTCTCTGCAGTCAGATAAGTAGAGGTGGAAGACATCTGAGTTTTGCATTGACTCCTCCTCACAGAGAGGAGAGAGGTGGAGTGAGTTTGGCGTTTAGTTTAATGTTTGATGGAATAATTTTATTTCCCAAATGAGTTAAATTACAGTCAAAATATAATGAAGCATATTGAACAGCAGATGAGCTCAGTAATCTACAGAATTCCTCTGATCATCAGCATCCATTAGAATTTTTGAAAATGACTTTATTGTCATCTCATCGTGTCACAAAATGAATAAATGTTTTGTTCATAGTTTAGACTTTGCACACATCACTTTTCTAATGAATGGTTTATGTTTAGGTATGTGACATTTTTACATTACTCAAGCTACATAACATATTGTTGAGGAAATAAGATGAATGAAATTTCTTTTTTGAAATAAAGTTTTTTTATTCTTTCAAACTCTTCTTTCATCTTGTATCAAATCTGCTTCTGTTTCACCTGCAAGGGAAGCGGGTGGAAAAATAGTAAAAACATGCACACACGTGGAATTTCCACAGCAAGCGTTTTTATTACCACCACGCAAGCTAGAGTTACATGTTTCTTTTTTGTCTTTTCTCTTTTGTTTTTCCCTCTTGGCCCGTGGTGCGGAAAACAGCCACAACCAAAAAACCACAGATCTCAGACTTTCAAAATAAGACCTCTTTTTGGATCACGAATATTACTATATGGTGATATTAACTCTTAACCCTCAAGAATGAGATAACAATGAATACATGACTGACTTATTAACATTTTAGCTTTTTAACACTTTCAGAGATGAAGTTTCTACAATTATTTAACAGAGTTTAAACATATCCCGTGAATTACTTCTCATGACCACAATATCATTATCAGAGAATTTTTAAATCTTATCTGACAATGAATTTCTCACTTTTTTAAAGCTTGGAACAGATTATGAATTATGATGCTCGTTTCTTAACTTGTCACTTCTTGTCCAGAGCTGGCTGCACATTTCTCTTCCTGCTGCTGCAGAGAGACAAAGTGAGAGTGTAGTAACGTTACTGTTGGGAGATGACTCCTGTCGTTACACAACAGCTGCAAAAACACAAGAATAAATACACTGCTGCGTTCTCAATCATACAACCTGTTATTTGTGTCTAATTTTCAATATCACTTATTTCAGCCTGAGATCAAGTGGAATAAAGTTTATTTGTGAACTTTTCTTTCTCAAGTTTGAGAAGTCGATGAAAAGGGTGTGAACATCCAAGACTAGTTTTACTGTTGATGATTTAAATGTCGAGTGTTTTTGTTGACTGAATCTTGACTAAATTGTTTGTGGATTTCTTTCAACAAAACAAGAATAAAACATCCAGAGTTTTAGTCGACTTAAACTTGCCCAAAAATAAATTAGATGATTTTGACTAAATATGAGTGAAACTAACCTGGACGGAGAAAAACAGATACAAACACTAAACAGTCTTTAAATTTACAGAGGAAAGAGAAAATTGGCATGAACTGAAAATTAGATACACTCACACGCCTACAGCTAATTTAGAGTCACCAGTCAACCTAACGTGCATCTTTTGACTCTGGGAGGAAGCCACGCCCAGGCCCAGGATTCAAACCCAGAAGCTTCTTGCTGGGAGGTGACAGCGCCAACCACTGCGCCACCATACCACCCACTTTCAAATCAGATTAAGGTTACTGATTTATTTCATATTTATCATGAAACTGGAAATTCAGTATTAAAAAGTATGATTATATATTTGTACAACAAAACAAAAAGAACAATAAATCTCTATTTTGTTGTGTAAGAAGAGGAGGCAGAATCATATCTCCTTTCTGTCTAGAACCGGCTGCACATTTCTCTTCCTGCACCCAAAGAATCTTCCTGCTGCTGCAGAGAGACACTGACAAAGTGTGTAAGGTTACTGTAACTGAGAGATGAGCCCTGTCGTTAATAAGCAGCTTTAAATACACACACATGAATGCAATGCAGTGTTCATATTATATGCACATTATGTAAATTAAAATATAATGTCATATTCCTAAAATGTTATACAATTTCTTTTATTTAAATATGGACAATTATTTTAGCAAAAGGAGAAATAAATTGTCTTCTGCTTTACAAGTTGCAAATTTTAAAACAGAAGTTTTATTAAATTCTGTATCATTGATTTATTTTAAAGGCTGTTGCTTAATTATGATCTTTCATTATGGTCAGATTTTGTTTTAATGTTATTGTTTTAATGATACAAAGGGGAAAGGCGTTCATTAAAAACACAACAGCAACCAAATAAGCATGATTACTGTGAATTTTGGGGTCTATCAGGAAAGATGAGGACTGTGGGATTTTGTACAGCTGCTCAACCACCTTCAGTCACTGTGAGTCTGCAGCACAATAATAAACAGCAGAATCTTCAGTCTTCAGACTGTTCATCTGCAGATACACCTGCTGTCTGCTGTTGTCTCTGGAGATGGTGAACCGGCCTTGGACTGACTGAGAGTAGTATTTTGTGCTGCCACCACTATGAACCCAGGCGATCCACTCCAGTCCTTTTCCAGGAGCCTGTCTGATCCAGGCCATGTCGAAGCTGCTGAATGAGAGTCCAGAGGCTGTACAGGTCAGTGTGTGGGATTCTCCAGGTCTTTTAACCACTGGTCCAGATTCTGTCAGAGTCTGACTATCAACACCTGTCAAGACAGAAAAAGAAAGTCATTTGCTTCTCAGTCTTTTGAAGCTTTTGATGGAAAATTAAAATCACGATCAGAGAAACTGTTGACCTGCCCAGCAGAGAGTTAACAGCAGCAGTCCTGTCCTATAGTCCATCATGTTCAACTGTGTGTCCACTGTTCTCTGTCATCCTCTCTGCAGTCAGATAAGTAGAGGTGGAAGACATCTGAGTTTTGCATTGACTCCTCCTCACAGGGAGGAGAGAATGAAGCAGTAAATCCTGAAAATGTAAAATGAATGTTTACCTTATGAGTAATAATCTTCCAGTTAAGTTGGTTGCCCTTCATTATTTCACAAAGACAGAATCATGTCAATAATTTTTTCATCATCTTCAGCAGTGATGATTAACAGGTTATTTGCATCTTCTGCTGTTGTCGAGCTGCCTCTACAGAAACACTTCCAGTCAAATAACCTCAGTGGTTGTTTTTCAGTGATAACATTTTGAGGACATCAGGGCAGATTGACCCCAGTAGGATCGAAAATTAGCAAAACTAACATAGAGAGACACACTTCACTCCCTTTTGAGTAAATAGGCCATGTTGCTATTTATGAATTGTTTATTTAAAGTTATATGTGATTTAAAGTCTTGAAATGTCTAAAATGTTGACACATGACTGACTTATGTTTTGTCTTAGTGTTACGGCTGCCTGCCAGATGCTCTTTTTTTAAGATATACTTTTTACATCGGTTCTTTTCAGTTCATTTTAATCGGATGAAGGATTTTAGTCAACAGATCTCTGGATCTTAAATTATCTGTGAAAAAAAACAAGCAAATGTTAGACAGCTCAGCTCCTAGCCTCTCTGAGATGTCCTAAGTCCACTGAAGAGCATCAGTGAATCACAGATTTTTAAAGTGAAACTGCTTTATTTGGTGTTTCTACTGGTGTTAATCCCCTGGTGTGTTTGTCAGAGAGAGGAGGAGATCTCTGGGCATAATTTGGCTGCTCGTTAAAACCTTCTGATCGTCTGGTTCATAAGTTATCAGCGAAACAACTGAAACAAGGGTTAGCAGCAGTCTCAGCTCACAACCCTTCCCTGACTTCTTGTGTCCGCCGTACAGCTTCAGTGAAACACTAACTTTAAATGTGAAACTGCATTATTCAGTGCTTTTAATGGTTATAATGACCAGGTCTGTTTGTTATGGAGAGGAGGAGACCTGTGATAATAAAGCTCCCAGTAAAAACCTCCTGAGCAACTGACACTGCAGGAATCAAAACCAGGAGAAGCTCTCGGCAATGGTGGTGAAGACAGCAACTCCCATGATCCCACATCATTTCACAACATGACTGAGAGACTCCTAGCAGCATAAGTTTAAAGACCCTCCTTCAATGAAAAAGTTTTGAACCATGTTAACCCATGCCCATGGTGTTTTTTTTTTTTTTTTTTTTTTTTTTTTTTTTTTTGTCACGAATGAAATCAACAGCATGACTACGTATTTCCACCTTGAAACTGCAGTGAACCAATGCCAGTCTCATAAAAGTGGATTCAGACAGCCAGGGTTTTATACGTCATATAACTAAGGAACCAATCCTGTCAACTTGCGGGATGAGGAGTCGGCAAAATAAACCTGAAACCTTATTTGCATTAGAAAAAACCACGAACACTGTGTCAGCCACTGCCAGTTACAAGTTGACAAACAATGTTAACAAATAAAAGATGCTAACTATGCTAACCGTTCTGATACGTCTGCTAGTTGCCGATTTTGGTGCACATCAGACTCTTCATCTGCATCTGGGTCTGACTGAGGCTCAAACATGTGGCTGAGTCTCTCTGAAGTTCCCTCTGCGAACCATCTTGATATGCTCTGCTCTTTCACCTGTCAACCTAGTGGAAGTAGTGGTTGTGGGCAGGACACAAGGTCAGATCCAAAATTTCTTGGTGAGGAAGTAAGAGTAGATGTGATCCAGCCCCAGTTTTACCATTTTCTTTTAAAATTACTTTTTATTTTTAAATTAAAATAATACCAGAGTATTCTTACATAGTTTAAAACAACTCCAAAGTTCCCCTCTCTCATGTGTCTCATCCCAATCCCTCAATCTCTCTCACTCTCTGTACTGACAAGGTTTTGGGTTTCTTTTGCCTCCCAACAGATTTGTAATGTATGAAACTCTGGCTGTCTGAATCTGTTCTTTTTGAGACTATAACTTTTTCACTGCACCTTGTAGGTGTAATATTCACCATGGTGCTAACTGCTTATTTTGCTCATGATATGTCTTTTATTACAAGAAAATCAAATATGGATATGTTAACAAGAAACTTGATTTTCATTGGCAGTGCTCCAAGTTGTATGATGCATCTATCATTTATGTGTCAATGAAATTTTACTTTAAAAAAAACAGGAAAAAAACCAACAAAAACAAAACAGTGTAGTTATCAGCCAAAACCATGCAAATTGACTTAAAATATGAACATTGTAAAAAGATGCTTTGTGTATTTATATTCCTTTAACTTCTCCATTGCTAAATATGTTCAAACACATTTTTCTCATTGAACTGGTGTGAAATCATCAGTGGTCTGAGGGCTCCTCCTCTGGTGGCTTCATGTTACAAGTGTTCAGGCACTGAGGGGTTTTTGTTCAGGTCTACTGATGCTTTGTGTTATTGTGTGTCTCTGGCACAGTAATACACAGCAGAGTCTTCAGGCTGCAAATTCTGTCCATTTAGAGTCACTGTGTTGCTGGAAGAGTCTAAGTCGATACTGAACTTGTTCTTGAGTGAATCTTTGTAGTATGAAGCTCCAGTATATTTGCTGCCAATCCACTCCAGTCCTTTCCCTGCAGGCTGTCTGATCCAAGCTGTGTAGTAGCCACCAACAGAATAAGAGACCTGACAGGTGATGGTCAGACGTTGACCTGGCTGCACAGTCACAGAGGTTGGCTGTGTCAACTGTTCACACTTCACACCTGTTCAAAGAAGAAAATGTTTTGTTATCAATGATCAAGTTAAACAGCAAAAGAAGAAATGTTGACTGTGACAAATCCAGAGAGACTCACAGGATCCAGCTGCCAACAGCAGCAGCAGAGCTACACAAAACATGGTTGATGGAGAAAGTGAGCAGCTGTGAACTCCACTGACAGTCTGATGTGACGTTTTTATAGCTGAGGAACAAGGAAGCTCACTGAGTTTGCATAGAATCAAACATATGAAGCATCAGTGTTGGTCCAACTGGAGCCAATAGAAGAGTCTGTTCAGTGTGATTATATCTGCAGAGTGAAAACATTAGAAATCACCTGCTTTACTTTGTGTTATTACTCACTCAACTGTGACTCTTGGAAAATGTCTCTGCATTTACAGAGAAGATAATTTTTGTTGTGAGCTGAGGACAACAATAAACAGCAGCTTCATTCAGTTCATGTTAGTTCCTTTGAGAATTTACATTAAAAGGAAAAATCTACAGTATTATTCTGATCAGTAACCAGCAGGTTTGTGTTTTCATTACATTTTAATCAATCAGCATTTCACTTGTCTCTTTATCTTCTTTTCTTCTTTTCAAACTACTTTCATACAATGTATGATTTGTATTTATGAACCATCTTTAATCTTTATTTTTTTCTTTCCAAATTACAGAAAGATTAATGTTATTATTCAAAACTTGATGAGACGGAGCTTTTAGATTTTTCAGTTGTTTTGGTTTATCTTCTCTCATGGAAACAGGAATAATGTTTCCCCCTCTTCTCTTGGCATCACTGTGCACAAAAATAATAAAGAAATTAAAATCAGCTTTGAAAATCATGTTTCTCTAAGTGTCTCCTACACTGATGTTGCTTCAGAGTAGACTGAAGTCAGATTCAGTCTCATGTAGCAGAAGCAAAAAAAAATCCCTCTAACATTCAGTGAATTCCATAAAGTTCCAACTACATAATAAATTAATCAGAGAGTACTGTCTGTATTAATGTTCACTTTTAGGACGTGTTTGTGGTTGAGTCACAGATATGTTGCTGGGTGTTTGTGCAGGTCTGTTGGTGCTTTGTGTAATTGTGGGTTGACGTACACAGTAATACACAGCTGTGTCCTCAGGCTGCAGATTCTGTCCTGTTAATATCACAGAACTAGTAGAAGTGTATGTGTGGTAGAGGAACTTTGCATTATTCTGGTAAAAGTCACCTCCTCCCCAACGATATCAATATAATGTATATTTTATAGATCAAATGAAATAAAAGTGAGGGATATGACTTCCTCCTGCCCATGAACAGATGAACTTACCTTTTGTTCATATTCCAATACAGAAAACTTTATTAGCGGTTTTATTGCATAAAACTGTTCATGTAAATTCACTTTGTTTAGAAACTTTAAGCTTGAATAAGCTGCCATCACTTGTTCTCTGCCCTATAGATCACTGCTGTCTTCTCTCATGAACGGTGATGACACAGACAGATGGAGCTGCAGTCACTGCTCGTAAGATGTTTTGATTCTGTGGTGGAAATTCAACACATTTGGTTGAGACCAAGTTTGTCACAATGTTCAAAAGTGACTTTTGTTTGGGTAGAAATGTTTGAATGTTTGATCTGAGAGTCTCCTTTTAGTAACAGAGGAGACAGAAATATGACCCTGACTGACCTCTAGTGGTTTTATATCAAAAACTGCAACATCAGTTTTACACTGTTATCACTCACTTACGATTTCAGATAATTTCAGAAAACATATTTTGTCCATGTATAGAAAGGCAGTTGCCGTAATTTAATTTCAGCAGTAGTTGTATCATGCAGGTAGGAATATTCATTTATTATTATAAAAATATGTTATTACTTATGTATGTAAATATGTATGAAAATATAAGACAACTAATATAAAAACAAAATATGAAAAAAAAGGAAAATAAATATTGTTAAAAAAATGAAGACTCCAGCATTAAAGATCAGTACCATAGGATTTTGTACAGCTGCTCTACAACCTTCAGTCACTGTGACTCTCGAGCACAATAATAAACAGCAGAATCTTCAGTCTTCAGACTGTTCATCTGCAGATACACCTGCTGTCTGCTGTTGTCTCTGGAGATGGTGAACCGGCCTTGGACTGACTGAGAGTAGCGTTTGCTGCTACCACCACTATTAACCCAGGCGATCCACTCCAGTCCTTTTCCAGGAGCCTGTCTGACCCAGACCATCTGGTAGCTGCTGAATGTGAATCCAGAGGCTGTACAGGTCAGTGTGTGGGATTCTCCAGGTCTTTTAACCACTGGTTCAGATTCTGTCAGAGTCTGACCATCAACACCTGTCAAGACAAAAGAGAAATTCATCATTTGCCATAACGTGACCTCTTGAAGACAATTTCAACTCAGTATCAGAGAAACTGTTGACCTGCCCAGCAGAGAGTGAACAGCAGCAGTCCTGTCCTATAGTCCATCATGTTAAACTGTGTGTCCACTGTTCTCTGTCATCCTCTCTGCAGTCAGATAAGTAGAGGTGGAAGACATCTGAGTTTTGCATTGACTCCTCCTCACAGGGAGGAGAGAGGTGGATTGGACTCAACCATAGTTGTTAAATTTAGAAAATATTAACCTACAGTGAGAGAAAAGTCTTCAGAAGTTGAATTTTATCATTTGACTTTTCCTTGTTTAAAAACAGATTTTTTATTATTATTTATTGATTGTTAATTCACAGGGAAAAAACACACACACAAAACTTCACAGAATGGAAATCTTGTAAAATTTCATGTATTTGTTTTCTCTAAAACAACCTCTGAAAATATTCAAGAAGTTGTGATTCTGAGAATAATGATAAACAGGAACTCAGCTGGATGAATTTCATTTCTTAAAAGGTTTGAGAGTGTCGCTCAATTTTCACTGTGGGAAGACAGAAGTAATTTTTCAGTGACTATAAAGTCAGCGTATTTATATATAATATAATATATAACATCATATGTCATCAAACCAAACTATTCCTAAATGTTTTCCACAGCCTCCAATTCTTTGACACTAACTTCATGTCTCCATCATCCAGGACCAAGCTGCTCCCATCTTGTTATGTTGTAATGTTTCACTAATGCACTGAAGTGCATCTGTATTTTCTTCTTTTTTTTTGTTTTTACTTTTACTTTGTTATGAAAAGCATCTTGAAGTGTCTTGTTTTGTGCTCTAAAAAGATTTCATCTTTATCCCCTTTCCACTGTTTAAAAAATCCATTAAGACCCGTTAATGTCAGGCTGTTGTCAGCAGTGGCAAAGGGTGCTATCAACATTCACACCTGGGGTCAAATGACTCTACAGTAGAGCCAGGTATTTTTGAGCCCTTGCTCTGATTGGCTCTGATCAGCACTGATAGCATTGGATGGTCAGACGTTGACCTGGCTGCACAGTCTCTGCATTCTCTGCATTTTAGATCATGAAACAGTGTTTTAAATCCAGGCTCTGCCAGATTTTTACTTAAGTGTTAATTGTTGTTTTCCCAAATGATGTGTCCACACATTCACTTTACTTAATTTACACTGGAACACATTCAAACATCATGAAAAATATATTTTCATATAGTTTAGTCTGCATTTATTTATTCATTCATTATTTGCTTACTTACATAATATGTAAGTAAAACAGAAGTAATAACAGTAGTCATGTCTGATCATGTCAGTAAAAAGTTCAGGGGGGTGGATCAATCTTTCCATCCAAGTTCAGTTATAGTTCTCAATAATGTGTATAATGCAGGAAGTAATATTCATTTATGATTAAAAAAATATGTTGTAGTTCATGTATTTAAATATTTTTGAAATATAAGGCAATTGATATAAAAACTAAATATAAAAGATATAATATGTTAAATAAATATCATGAAAAATATTTAGGGCTTAGGCTCCACCAGCCTGAAAGATCAGGACTGTAGGATTTTGTACAGCTGCTCAACCACCTTCAGTCACAGTGAGTCTCGAGCACAATAATAAACAGCAGAATCTTCAGTCTTCAGACTGTTCATCTGCAGATACAGCTGCTGTCTGCTGTTGTCTCTGGAGATGGTGAACCGGCCTTGGACTGACTGAGAGTAGTATTTGTAGCTGCCACCACCACTGCTGATAGTGGCAACCCACTCCAGTCCTTTTCCAGGAGCCTGTCTGACCCAGCCCATCCAGAAGCTGCTGAATGTGAATCCAGAGGCTGTACAGGTCAGTGTGTGGGATTCTCCAGGTCTTTTAACCACTGGTTCAGATTCTGTCAGAGTCTGACCATCAACACCTGTCAAACAAAAGCAGAAATGCATGTCATGTGTTACACTACCATAAATGAAAATAAGTCGTATCAAGATCAGAGAAACTGTTGACCTGCCCAGCAGAGAGTTAACAGCAGCAGTCCTGTCCTATAGTCCATCATGTTCAACTGTGTGTCCACTGTTCTCTGTCATCCTCTCTACAGTCAGATAAGTAGAGGTGGAAGACATCTGAGTTTTGCATTGACTCCTCCTCACAGGGAGGAGAGAGGTGGAGTGGACTGTGATTTCAGTTTATTGTTTGTCAAAACTTTGTCTGACATGGTTTAATTTCATTTGTGTAAAACACCACAACCACCTTTCCCACTTTATTTTAATAAAACCTATTATTTTTGATTTTAGTTCAGAACTCACAAACAAGGTTTATAATATAATTCATCTTGGAATCACAGTTTCTCATCACTCACGTGAGAATGAAACAGTAAACCATAAAACTGAAGAATGAATGTTTTAGCATCCAAGAGTCATAAGCCTCCAAGAGTCCCTCTTGCATGTCTCAATATTTCAGTTGGCTGCTTATCATTTTTTAGTCTGAATCATGTTAAGACTTTTTTTCCTCTTTCAACACTGATATTTAAGAGGTTGTTCTTTATCTTCTGCTATCGGAGGGGAGCTTCAACAGACCCACTTTAAGGACATCAGGGGAGATGAACCACAGTAGGAATAAAAGGAGGAACATTGACACACACATTACTTCCTTAAGTCAATACACAGTAAGGTTCATTGTATTGTTATTAGTTATTAGTATTTTTCTTAAAGTTCTGCTAAAGACAGGTATTAAAGTATGTGAAAATACTCTGCTATATTTAATATTTTGTTTTACAATTTCCCACATAAAAAGTAAACAAATAAAACAATAACAACAACAACGAAGCTTCCCACAAGTTGACAGGATGGGTTCCTTCGGTTTGTGATGTATTGAACCCAGGCTGTCTGAATCTGTTCTTTTTGAGACTGTCATTGGTTCACAGCAGTTCCAAGGTGGAAATACTCACTATGACATTTACTACTTGTTTTTCTTATGATATGTCTCATATCATATAACAAAGCCATGGCGACATGTTAACAAGAATCTTGATTTTCATTGAAGGGAGTCTTTACGTACATTTTATTCAGGTTGAAATTAAAAAATTAGGTAAAGCAGCAGGGTGCATTATGTCATTTAGTAATATTTCTTGTTTTTATTTTAAACAACAAAGTGTATTTATCAGCTGAAAACATGCACACGGACTTTAAATATAAAAACTATGAAAAGATAGTAATGATGAAAAGTAATGATGAAAAAGAAAAATCACATTTCATGTCACTTAAGTTCTAGTTTGAGTTGTCACAATGCAGTTTATGAAGGGAACATAGCATTTTATTTTGTCATGTTAAAGTAAAGTAGAGAATGTGAGCTGCAGAATGAAATGAAATTTCTGAATTTTGTAAATGTTCTCGAATTAAATAAGTGATGAGTTTGGCATTAATCAGCAATCATCACCTCTCATAATATGTTTGGAATTAATTAATTTCCACTTTTTCAGTGCTAATTACAATCTAATGAGAGATTTTTTTATTTTTTTCCCACAGTAAACTGGTGTGAAACCATTAGTGGTCTGAGGGCTCCTCCTCTGGTGGCTTCATGTTACAAGTGTTTTTGTTCAGGTCGACTGATGCTTTGTGTTATTGTGTCTCTGGCACAGTAATACACAGCAGAGTCTTCAGGCTGCACATTCTGTCCATTTAGAGTCACTGTTTTTCTGGATGAGTCTGTGCTAATACTGAACTTGTTCTTTAGTGAATCTTTGTAGTATGTGTGGTGCACCTCCAATCCACTCCAGTCCTTTCCCTGCAGGCTGTCTGATCCAATGTGAGCTGAGGAACAAGGAAGCTCACTGAGTTTGCATAGAATCAAACATATGAAGCATCAGTGTTGGTCCAACTGGAGCCAATAGAAGAGTCTGTTCAGTGTCATTATATCTGCAGAGTGAAAATGTGTCTGGAAACCATCTCTACTTTACTTTGTATATTTTGATTTCATTACTAACTCCATTTAAACACACTGACCCTGCTCCTGAATTTACAGAAACAACAACAATAACCAGCTGAACCTTCAGTCTTTTAGTTGGTCATCTTTAGTTCAGTCAGGAGAGAATTCACTCTGTGTTCATGAATACACTTTATTTCCATTTTCAAAACAAGAGAGGAAAAGTGAGAGATGTGAGAGTGGGCCCCATCATGATGTCATCATATGAGAAAAGTAAATCACCTGAAGTCAGCTGATTTACAAGAAGTGGGGTGAGAGAGAGGGATAAAACGAGATACTTGTGAATGGAAGAGGCATAAAGATAGTCTTCCTGATTGAACTTTCTACATCTTGTAGACATGATGAACCAAGTCTGGTCTGTTGTTTAATTAATTCAGTTTATCATTTCTGACAGTAGAAAGTCTTCAAATCAAATCACCAGTCAAACATTTTGAAAATCATCATCAAATGTTTTATGTTTTTATGTCAGAAGACATGTAAAACCTTTTCACTATAGAGTTTTTTGTGATCTGTGATGGTTCAAAGATCAGTCAGTTCAGATGAATGAGATGAGCTGCTGTAACTGTCTCATCACAGAGACAGAGGAGAGAAAAACAAGACTTTAACTGCCCTCTAAAGGTTTAAAGTGGAACTACAATATATGGTCCACTTCAATATTATGTTCATAAACTTATTTCCATTTATTCACAAAAGTTCATACAGAGTAACAAGACTGTTCTATATGTTTTACTTATTGTTTTATGAGAAACAACAACCCCAGGAGGTCAAAATAAAAATCAAACTTTTTGCTCTATCAGTTAAATTAAGATCAGGACTTTAGGATTTTGTACAGCTGCTCAACCAACTTCAGTCACTGTGGATCTCGAGCACAATAATAAACAGCAGAATCTTCAGTCTTCAGACTGTTCATCTGCAGATACACCTGCTGTCTGCTGTTGTCTCTGGAGATGGTGAACCGGCCTTGGACTGACTGAGAGTAGTATTTGGTGCCACTATCGTATCTGATATAAGCAATCCACTCCAGTCCTTTTCCAGGAGCCTGTCTGATCCAGTTCATATTGTAGCTGCTGAATGAGAATCCAGAGGCTGTACAGGTCAGTGTGTGGGATTCTCCAGGTCTTTTAACCACTGGTTCAGATTCTGTCAGAGTCTGACCATCAACACCTGTCAAGAGAATAAAAAAACATCAAGTGAAAGAGGCTGGTTGGACAAATAAAAACTATGTAAAAATATGTTATGTGAATATTTTCACCTGCCCAGCAGAGAGTTAACAGCAGCAGTCCTGTCCTATAGTCCATCATGTTCAACTGTGTGTCCACTGTTCTCTGTCATCCTCTCTGCAGTCAGATAAGTAGAGGTGGAAGACATCTGAGTTTTGCATTGACTCCTCCTCACAGGGAGGAGAGAATTTAAATGGCCTTCACCTTAATTTTTGACGATTTTGAACTAAAACGGTTACAATAGAAGTTTAGATTTTGATTAAAAGATAAAATATTACTTAAATTTTTGAGTCTGTGCTGCATTGTCTGCTGAGGTTGAATTTTGTGCAGCATTTTTTTATTTTTATTTTAAATTTATTTTTTGTTTGTTTGTTTGTTTTTTTTATTTGTTTTCCCCAAAACTCTGAAATAATGAATGTCAGTTTTTTGGAAATAAAGCAGGAATTGTTTTTTGTTCAGTGTTAGTAACATGACACAAAATCTTTGAGAAATAATAGCTGATGTGAGATATGACATTCCTGGCTGAAGTCTACAAAGTAAATTTGAATCTGTTCTCATCTTTCACTGTGTGCAGGCTGGCAGGAGACTGTTGTGGATGGAGGCTTTATGTTATGTGTAAAATATAAATGATTCATTGTTTCATACAAATCATCATCATGGATAATAAAAAACACCAAACTCAGCTGCAACAAATGCAATCCAGATAAACTGAATGTTCCCATTGGTGGTAAATAGAGGAAGTAGTTTTTGTATAACTCTGCTATCACTGTCTCTCACTGTGTCTCTGGCACAGTAATACACTGCTGTGTCCTCAGTCTTCAGACTGTTCATCTGGAGATAGACTTTACTGCTGGAGTCATCTCTGGAGATGGTGAATCTGCCCTGGACTGACTGGGAGTAATAGATAGGAGTACTAGATGTGTCTATATAAGCGATCCACTCCAGTCCTTTACCAGGAGCCTGTCTGACCCAGTTCCAGACTGAGCCTCCAAAATTAAACCCAGATGTTGAGCAGGTGAGTCTGTGGGATTCTCCAGGTCTTTTAACTGCTGCTTCAGACTCTGTTATGGTCTGACCTTCAGCACCGATCCAAACAGACAGAACAACCACCAACAGTGTGAGCTTTCTGTCAGCCATGTTGACAGTTTGCTTAGTAAGTTTTCAAATCCATGAATCCTCTTTAAATATGATGTCAACTGAATCCCTGTGAGAATTTGTTTACAGGAAACTCCTCCTACGTCACGTTCTGCTTTCACAGTCAAAGTCAGTATTTTGTGTTGACTCACAGCAACACAAAATATAACAGCATTTAAACAAATGACACATTCTAGTTTAAATCATCTGTACCTCCATGACTATAAAGAAATGTAGATAAAAAAAACTGAAAATATAATTATTATTTTTTGACACCTCTTCACTGAGGGGTCCTGAAGATGTTTTCTGTTAAAACTAAAACGCCTCAAACGTTTCACATAATGACTTTATTTCTGTTTACTTTTTTATTACTGTTGAAATTCTAAGATCAAGAAAACCATTTCACACCTGATTGTAACTGTAGGATTCATTTATTCCTTTGTGTGTTTGTTTGTAGATCTGATTGTGTAACTGAAAACACCAGTGAAGAAAGAGCAAGATAATGAAGACTTTAAATTTCAAGGTTTCAATATTCAAACTGTGTTTGAAGCCACAGACACACAGAGAAACTCTGAACCCTGAGAGGAAATGAACTGAAACTGTGTGATGATACAGAAAACTAACTGCTGTAGTGAACAGGAACATTTCTGCTGCTTATCTGTCACATGAAGTCTGTGAAATTGTTCTTTTTTTGTCAAACTGAAGACAAGTAAACAGGACAGTGTAACACTTGGACAGTTACTGTCAGCAAGTGTTACCTCCATTTATTCTCCCACTGCAAACTAAACAAAGTGAAAAAACTAAATCTCAGATCAGACAATTAGCAAAAACATCTAAGAACACAAATTCTCTTCATTGTTGCCCACTGTTGATCTTGGACAGTTACAATATAAAGCATGTTGAGATGTTCCAGTCAAAGGAATTTCAAGATGTTGAAGCTTTTTGCAGCCGACTCTGAATTAAAGGATGCCAGAGTTTCAAAGAACAAAGAGGGAAATGTTTCTGCTCACAACTGAAGGATGCTGACAGAAAATCTTTGACAAACAATGACTGAAGATGAAACTGCAGAAACTGGTGGGAAGGTACAGAGACAGTTTTTCAAGGTGAACTGCTGTGAAATCATCAGTGGTCTGAGGGCTCCTCCTCTGGTGGCTTCATGTTACAAGTGTTCAGGCACTGAGGGAGTTATTGTGTGCACTGTAAAAAATGTCCATCAAAATTACGGTAAAAAACTGTCAAATAGCAACAGTAAAATACCGTAAAATCAAAATGGCATATCACTGTAGTAAATACATTGAATTACCGTAAATCAAGAAACGGTAAATAACTTTAAATTTTACGGTCTTACTAAGTAGAAAATATGGAATTTTACTGTGAATGTTATAAAAAGTTTGCAAAATTCATGGTAAAATACCGTAATGTCATGATATATGGTTTTGGGAAGACTGGGCAGACTGTTAACGGTACTTGGTCGTGTTAGCTAGCGGTTTTGTTGACAGGTAACTTCGCCGTTGGTTCATTCACTCAGGTGCGTTCATTTTTCAAATTCAAAAGGACTTTATCGGAATAAACATTTAAAAAACAATGTTACCAAAGCTCCAAAATGTCATTCGCCCAAATATTCGGCCAGAACATAATAAGAGTGATATGAAAATTAACACAGCGCTGCCCATTGGGATTATTGTAATAAACCTGGTTTGGATTTAAGAAGGTAGAGCGCCCACACACAGAGACTTTAAACTGTGCACACACACACAAATGAAGGAGGAGAAGAGGGAGTAATGGGAAATAATAATCTTTAGTTATATAAAATTTATGCAACAGAGCCTTACACCAGGATTTTGGGACCCGTCTGAGCCCTATTTCCCCATGTCTGTCACCTACACGGGGCTAAAAGGTGTCTGGTATGGGCAACCGCCAATCTCAATAGCTGCACACAGGAGCAGCACACATGGACCTCTCCCTCTGAGGGCACTGCACTGCAGCTCACACTCAAAGCATCCCCACAAGGGAAACACCACACTGCACTACACTGCAAACTGAATGAATGGTCCTCTCACAGGCGTCAACAGCTCACTCCGCGGCGCCCTCCGTCCCCATGTAAAGGCCCTGGCTGCGTCTTAAATTCTACACAAATAGGCTTTACACTACAAAAGAAGGACACATTCATAAATCCTAGAATCACTTAACTTCCCCAGGGGTCAAGATCCTCCACAAACTGGGAAGCAGACAAAAAGGCGCTCCTATTATCCCCCACGATCACTAGCTCCCCCTGCCTGAAACGGGAACCGGTCCCTAATGCCCGCTGCCTCTCTTCACCTCCGGCAGCCTTAAACGGCATGCGAACAACACCCGCCCGCCCACAATGAGTGCAAAGTAGGGCAAGCTCGGCTGGGCCTCAGCCCTGTGCCATCCATCGAGATCCGCTTTCCACAACACACACAACTCTCCAAAAACGTAAAACTTCAACAATCTTGTAGCCCAGCAGTTATCAGAGCTCCCCCTCAGATCATCTTTATCTGGGATACTATTGTATTAATGACTTGTTGTACACTAACATTCAGTGTTAGTAATTAATAAATGATTCGAACGTAATGTTGTGGCATTACTGTACATTTCATTATTTGTTTGTTATGAAACAGACAGAGCAGAAGTGCATATTACATGAAAAGTGTTCAAATTACTGATATCTTAAGCACTTCAGCTAAATGTAAAGCTAAACTCACATTACATTTATTGTCCGGCAAGTACAGAGGAGCAGGTGATGGACAGGTGATGATGATGAACTGGTAGCAGCCAGCCCGGCTGTGGAAGGTAAGCGAGATACAGAGGTAATGGACATCAAAACATCTTTTGGTTAAAAAATAATTCATAATGCAAGACATAATGCAGCGCCTCAACACCCGCTGTCAACAGCTGTTCTTTGTGTTCTTTGACATCTTGTTAGTTCTTACATTGATTACTTGAGTTTCTGTACTTTTTCTTTTAACTGAAAACTCTAAACAATCTTCATCCATCAGCACATCTTCTTCACAGTCTTAAACAGACTCTGCCACTCTGGTTGCAGTCTGTCCTGTCTGCTCCGGTTTTCCGTCGCTCATTTGCAAGGCAAGTCAATCATATCATGTCACCGCGTGACAACGCCCTCTATTTTGTGCAGGCGCGACTGAGAAGGCCTCAGGTCTCACACACAGAGGTTGTGGAAGAAGAGGAAGAGGGGTCGCAGCTCGATATGAGCTCAGTAAAACAGATGCAGTTAAAAATGGATCATTTTGCATGTAACTACAGACCTATGATAACCTTCAATAACATTTTAGCCCCCTGCCCAGTTTTAATGAGAGTTAGCTTCACCGATCCTGATTCAGTTCCGGCCTACGAGCTGCCAATTAACAAAGTTATTAAGATTAAATAAATAAGTACACACCATATTCAAAAATATACGAATTCACTTCACTTGTAGTTTCTTCACTTCTGTTGTCCCATCAGCTCCGGTCCCAGACCACATCTAAAGTAAGTTAATTACAGGACGGATTTCTTCCCGGGTCCAGTTCATGTCTATATCACAACATTAAAAGAAAGTAATTGATATTCACAGACCTGCTGGTTTGTTTGGTAAAGGTAGACTGGAGTTGACTGGGATTTGAAGTAGCTGTTAGAGACTCATCACACTTGTGGTTTTGAGTCATAGTCTTTTATAGTTTTGTTTTTTTAATCTTTCTGAAACTACATGTTTCATTCATACTAAATGTTATTTCTACCTAACACTTATTTAATTTGGTGAATTTCTTCTCAAAAGTAGGAAGTAGGGTCTTTTGGGAAATCCTAATCTCACCAATGAGCTTGTTCTGTGTCATTTCTGATAACTGACGTGACTGGATGTGAAGTTTTTTCAAGCTTTTATCAAGAAGCGAGTTCTTCAGTTGGACGGTGCAGTGAACAGCTTCATGTTAAACCTGTGTGTTAAACGCGGCTCCAGTCCAAGTCCAGTGAAAGCAACCACTGAATACACAACAAAAACAAAACTGGGAAAGATTCAACAAAAACAAACCAGCCACAACCATTAGCCCACGCTAACATTACAGTGAGATGCTCCACAGCAATGCTAGTGAACCTGTTAGCGATAGCACACATTCATAATACTGTTACCAAACATCTTGGCATTTATAGGTCAAATATAGTTTTTTTAAATTTTCATTTTGTACAGACACCAAAGCTCACACTGAAATTAAACAGACACAACATACAATGTAAAAGAACATTTGAGATCAGGCTGTTGAAAAAAACAAATACACAACAAATACTTTATTTTCATTTTTAATTTACTTTTATTTTTATCAAATTAATATTTCATCAATACATATAATATAATGTAATACATACAGAAAAATATTCTTTCTCTTCCTTTACATTCACACTTAAGGGCAATTTAGAGTCATCAATTAACCTAACGTTCATGTCTTTGGACTGTGGGAGGAAGCCGGAGAACCCGGAGGGAACCCACGCAGACACGGGGAGAACATGCAAACTCCACACAGAAAGGCCCCAGGGAGTCGAACCCAGGACCTTCTTGCTGTGAGGCCACAGCGCTAAGCACTGCACCACCGTGCTGCCCGCTTATTGCTTATTTTTATTTATCTAACTGTGAAATATTTACAGTGTTAATTCCCCAGAGAGCAAGCCGTCTACCTGAAACTGAATTACAATTTTTGGCGACTGTGGCAAGGAAAAACTCCCTTTAAGAGGAAGGAACCTTGGGAGGAACCGGGCTCTCTGGGTGGGGGGGGCCCTTCCTCCTGAGGGCCGGCGCTCCTTCTGGTCCTCCTCTGCTCCTGATCCAGCCGCCCCAGGCTGTGGTCTTCATCCATCTTCTTCTGGATGTGCTGGTACGATGTCTGCATCTCCTGCTCAGCCTCACTCTTCACTGAAAGAGAAAGAAAAAGAGAATGAAACAGAGGGGGGGGTACTTACCTTTTGATGCCTGTTCCCGTGGTCATTCCTCTGGACTTGCTGTCTTCAGGAGCCAGGTGCCTGCTGATGGTTTCCACTCAGGCTTCTTCAGGAGCGTCCTGCCGTCTAGAACTGAGAATAAATCCAGGTGTTTTTCTGTGTTTTCTCAGCTGTAATTAGTGTGAAATGTACAGAAGAGCAGTGTTGGTGCTGAGTCTCTCTCTGCCACATCCTCTCCATGATGTGTCTGACTTCAGTGCACATGTGGCAGAGCTCAACTCTTACTTGTCTTCTGTAGAACAGGATGTAGGCGGTTCTTCGTCGCCGGTCACACACGGAGGCGCCGCTGGTTTCAGTTACCGCTGCATCGTTGTAGGTGAACCAGCGGTCGGTCGGGTCTATCTGGCCCACATCTGGATCCACCCCGTCGCAGATGTAGTGTCCTAGCAGGAGCAGAAGAAGCGTTATATGGGCTGTGTTGGATGTTATGAAGGTCGTCTGACTTTAACTGATAGCAGCGATTCAGTGAACATCATTGTTACTTAGACTCAGTGTGACATTAAGGAGAATCATGGATCATCTTACCTCTCGTTGCTGTGGCGCCGATATGGCTGATGGTGCTAACCAAACTGTAGCAGCCACCACCCTGAGAGGGAACACAGTGGATCAGAGTTAGTCTACACACAGTCCAAACATCTACTTCTATCAGCCCCAGTCTGGTGATTTTGTTTGTTATCAAATCTCTGAGTTTTTCTTTACCTGGTTGGAGGGCACCACCAGCTCTCTGGAGAGGAGGACGGGGTTGTGGTCTTTAATTAGCTGGAGAGTTGGAGTAAACCTGAAGCGCTTCAGGTGTAAGACCAGCACTCTGTAGACAGCAGGGGACAGAGGAAAAATTGAAATGTAGCAATACAAATTCTTACGATTGGTATTTCTCCTAATCAATACTTCACAGTTTGTCCTTAGAGTCAGTGGAGGCCAGTTTGATACCAGTGGGTGAACCAGTATCATCTCTGTGCACTGTGGTCAGGAGGTTGTTCATGTGTGATGGATCTGATGTCTCTCACCTTGGCAGATTGATAAATGAGGAGCGCTGGCCTGACCTGGTTGCTCCGCACTCGCAGGTGTACTCCAACTCCGTCTCCTGCAGAACAACACAAAACCAACACGCTGTCACTTCTTCTACATGCACGACGACAAACAGCTACACATCCACACACACTGACACAGGTAGTGATGGTGTGATTGAACTGTGTCAGAGTTTTCTGCATCATATCATCACATGATATCAGTGGGTGTGATGTGATTGAATGAGGACAGGTGTTTCTTACCATCAGGTAACATTCCAGCAGTCGTTGTACTGTTTCTGCTCCAGGTACCAGGTGCAGGGAGAGGTTTGTGAAATCCTCCTCTCTGCTGGATTCTGCATGGCAACTACACATTGAACAGATAACACAGTTGTAATACAGCTGCAGAGGTGACGATGAGGCTACTGCGTAGTGTTCAACACTTGACTTCTCTGCTGTGAAGCTGAAGGTGTGTAACTGTGTGGCTTTACCTCTTGCACTTCCTGGTGTTTAGCATCTTGAACACCAGGTGATCCTCCACCGGACAGCTGTAGGTCCTGTCTATGCTGGGAGCCAGCACCTGCAGCTGTAGGCCCAAACACCTCACCTGTTGTAGCACGGCCGTGAGGAACTCGTGAGCGTCCTGTAGTTATACAAGCACACAGTTGCACAGAGAGGTTTAAGCACAGAGGAGAAACTATCAGGAAGCTGTGAAACCACAAACCTTAAAACCTGCTTACTCACTTTCTGGTGGAGGTCTTCAAATTCTTGGTTCCACAGAGAAACCGCCTTCTTGAATGTGGAGAGAAGACGGGTTTTGTGACGAACATCAGTGGAGAAGTGAGACCCACTGATGTCTGTTAATGATCTGGAGAGAGAGAGAGAGGGAGAGAGAGAGAGGGAGGGAGGGGTGGTTAGAGACTCTGTCTGTGATATGAAACATTGTGGTGTTCAGGATACAAGTGAAGGATGAAATGAGTGCTTGTGTCTGAGGGGTGCTGTACCTCATGATTACACCTTCGGGGATCAGACTCCAAACCTGCTCCTGTTGGCTGATGTCTCTGACGAAGTCCTCCAGTGTCAGGAGGCTCTGCAGGCAGGAGTTGATGTAGCAGAACTGTGCTGGGTTGGGGAACCTGACACACAAACAGAACAAGTCATTTTCTCCCTGCAGCTGTTTGTCTCTTTGATTCTCCACAGCCTTTTTTCTGGTGTTTGTGGATATGCAGATGTTCTTACCCAAGACAGTGGATCTGCTGTTGTCTGAGGGTCTTGTTGTTGGTCACAGGCACTTTTTTCTTCTTCTTCTTGGGCTGGTCTTCAGGAACGCTGTCGTCTTTTGGCCGTCCTTCCTTCTCACTTTGGTCTTTAAGCTCCACCACCTTGTCGCGCTGAGGGGTGGAGTGGCACTCCTCCTTCGGGGGCTGTTCTTCTGGGGAGGGTGCAACCTTACATCTCTTCTGTTGGGGTAAAGGAGTACTGAGGTTAAATCATACAAAGAAACGCTCATCAATTATGAAATATCTGGTTGACACTGAGAGCTGCACTTTGTGTCAAACATACGTACCTTCCAAAAATGCCACCACCGAGGCTTCTTCGCAGTCTTCCTCGGGGTTTTGTCATCGGAGGTGGAGACGCTGGTGACAAAGAGGAACATTTGTTATCTCACTGGGAACTCACTGATTGGCTGGAGAGAAAACTTAAAGAGATAAATCAGCTTCTAGTCACTGGTAAAGAGCAAATACAGCCTTGTATTAACACTAACAGGATAAAAGTTTGAATTCCACAAACTCATCAGATTCTCTGAGACACTTAAAGTCCCAGCTAACAAAGAGGCTGAAGGATTAAATCTCATGTGTCTTTACCTTTGCTTCTCTTTTTTATCTGGATTTTTCTTTGTCTGTGTGGAAGAAACAAAAAACAAAAAGAAGCAATAATTAGAAACTGTGTCAAATATCATTGATAATATTTACAACAAGTTCAGATATGAGTCTTAAAAAATACTGAAATGTGTTTGATATGAAGCCATGACACTGCCAAACATACCAAGGGGCGACCGAAGAGTCGATATATCCAAGGGGTCGTGTCTCCTTTCTTTTTGGTGACAGCCGGAGCGTCGGGGGCGCCGACACTGGTGAAGAAGAGAAACACAGTTGGTATCATGAGGCGATTATTATTGCTCCTATACAAACAATACAAAATCATCCCCCAGAGTGAATAAGGAAGCTGATGGACCTGAACATGGAGATGAAGAAATAGTCAGGAAAACAGTCTGATAATAGTTATGAGCTTTCTTACCTCTCATCTGCCACCAGTTGGATAACAGCTGTTGATTTCTGTAGAGAGAAAGGAAAAATAAATGAGATTAAAATGACTGGAAACATGATGTATCTTCACAGCTGATATAAAGTGGCTTCACAGACAGTTTCTCCTAAACACTGTGAACTGTGAAGTGGACACAGTTCCACTTTTTACCGTCCACAGGGTCGAATCCACAGCGGAGAAATGACAGAGAATGTGTGGTGTATCTAGAAAACAAACCTTTCCGCTACAGGAAAACAGACGAAACATCTTGATGAGTCTTGTCGAAGTGTAACTTGGACTGAGAGTAAAGAGCTTCTGTCTGCTGGTTTGATGAACTGTGATCTGTTCTACAGGAGCTCTGACTTCACAGTGACCCTTCTAGAACGTCACTGTGATGTCATCATGTCAGTGTGTGAGGAAGCAGCTCCGAGTGTCAACATGGTGTCAGTGTATATATGCTGTAAAACTGTGGTCTGAAAAGGCCCAAACTAAATCAGGTATCTGTCTTTTAGAGTGAGTCCAACTCAGATCTGAAGTCTCTCAGAAGCTCTCAGTAATGACAACTGATGACTGAACCGACACAAAAAGGCAGAAAAACACTCACGTCCACATCAGAGGAAATAATTCAGTGGTGTGTAAGCACTGCTGAAGTGTCCATACAGTTCATCCACTGTCACTCAGACCTGTTACTGTGTCTCTGTCCACAGAAGCAGCTGAGAGGACAACATGGAGATAAACTGTCTCTCAAACTGTCCTCTATAGTCACTAGAGGATCATGCAGAGTGTGCAGGACATAAACTGGCTTGTTCTTATTGATTCCTTTATTTTATTCCACACACCCACTGTAGCTCTGTGGGCCCAGAGTAAAACCATGAACTTCTTCATAACAACAGGAGATCTGTGTGATCTGCACATGAAGCTAAATGTGTGTGTTTGTTTGTGAATGTGTTGGTGTAAAAGTCAAATCATCACAACTTGTAACAAATGAAATAACAATAATTTACTGATATATTGTTTTGTCTTTCTTTCATTTTCCTCTGACAACCTTCAGCACAATGGTGAATAACAAAGAAAACATGAAGCAGTAACAGGTTGATATTTGGATTCAAACTTTATTAACAAGGTCAAATTTATTTGGGTCCTCACCCCGAGACATGCGCGTAATCATGAAAACACATGAACTCGTTATTACACATGTTGGAATTTATAGGTCAGACTTTTACAAAACTATTCCCACTTCAAAATGATATAAAGTAGATGAAGTTAGATCCACAACTTTAATAATGACAAACAAACACAAAGCACTAACACCGTTCAGCAGGCGTTCCCGCTGGTTTTACGCACGGACCATGGGAGGTTTTCTGGAGGTGAGTTGGAGCTGAAACTGAAACACAACATACATGAGTCGATACGCACAACACTGTGTGAGAGCGACACACAGCAAACACACTCACTGACCGAGCTGCTGACGGAACAGATTCATATAGAAGCAGCTGGAGATTGTAGTGTAATTTACTGGACAGTGGCAATAGAGATAGACAAGAACACAGTGGAGAGAGAGGGGATGATATGTAGCATGGCCCAAGCCACAATTGAACCTTGGCTGCTGTGATATTAAAAATATGTGTTACATGGTCTTTGGCTGGCCCAGCTGCTCATGTTTTTGAGTCATTTAATTGTAAATTGTAAGAGTGAAAGAGTTGATGATTTCATATTTCACTTGAGGGGATGTATATCCTGTCGTCTTATATCTCCTTACACTTTCTTTCAGGTAGTCTACTAGTGTTTGTACTTGACATGGAGTCATCAACTTCTTTGCTGGCCTACTAATCTACCCTTGTGATCAGATACCAGTCTTGTCAAGGATAAATAGTGATAAGTGATTGCACAGTTGACCATGCATTAATTTAACAACAGAGGGCTTTATGTTAATCTCTTTTTATAAGCACTGGTTGCCGCCCAGAAGGAGACCGGCCACACATCAAAACAATGGCTGAGGGCTGAGTCTCAGGAGAAAAACAGACCACCACACACTTCTAGTGGGTCAAGAGTGATGATTGAGAGGATTTATGTTTGCACAGGTCCGTATGTTGTTGTTTTTTTTTTTTTTGAAAATTCTGCATACTCTACCTTTAAGCACAGCATAAATCTAGGCCTTTCATAATCTAATTGTGATGGAAATAATGGAGAAACTGGTTTACTCTTAATAAAAGATGATACAAGGAGACTTGGATGTATTACGAAGGAAACATTTATTGACACTGGATCTAGGCGAATTCAAAGATAACATAACAAGTGAGAATGATCCCTTTAACACCTTAGCCATACCATTTTTTAACAAATAATTCCACCTTCTCCACAGCACGGTGCAGCTGGATAATGCAAGGCAGTCAACTTTGCAGGAATGCGCTATGGCCAGTACTCTGATTCGTCGTCATCGTTATCAGCACTCAGCTTCAGTGAGTACATTTAAATAGATAGGCTTCTGAACTGGTGCTGCCATTAAATGTTTTTGTTTCTTCATACCTGTCAAATACTTACATGGCCCCATCAATAATTATGTCTCCCATATATGTCTACTACCCTGTTATCTGGAGTTCCTTAAGGGTAAATCCTCGGGACTATCCTTAAAAAAATCTAAATCACTCAGTCGATGTCAAATCAAAAGCATTGTGTGTTTTCAGCTGTAGCCTCCACAGTTTCTCCCTCAATCTCTCTCAAACTATTAGATCTGCTAAATCTGGTAACTGTTTTAAGCGCCTCCTGAAATCATATTTATAGGTTGGCCTTTTTATGAGATTTTTTAAACCTACTCTTCATTCACCGTTTAATTTTTTTCTGTTCCAACTTCTTTAATTAATGTTTTGTTTTGTGTTGTTGTTGTTGTTGTTGTTGTTGCGGGAAGCACTTTGCAACAGTGTAAGTGCTATATAATAATAATTATCATTATTATCATGAACAATTTTTTCTCTGTTGTCTTTCTTTGTCTGGTTGCAGAGAGATTCATGCCAGTCCACAGTAAACACCTGATTGAAGACTGCTGGTGAATTTTCAAGCAGAAATGATGACAACACCTGCCCAAAGTTCCAGTTTCCTTAAATCTTTGTTTAGAAATATTCTGCTGTCAAATAAATACAATTCAGCCCAATTAAAATATCACTGATTCCAAAAAATGTGTTTAAGTCTAAAACATTTAAATATTTTTTTAATTATCTGAAGTGAGGACATTAAGGATGTGAGTAAACGGGGGACTGATCAGGACTGTTAGGGTTAGGATTTTGTGCAGCTGCTCAACCACCTTCAGTCACTGTGAGTCTCGAGCACAATAATAAACAGCAGAATCTTCAGTCTTCAGACTGTTCATCTGCAGATACAGCTGCTGTCTGCTGTTGTCTCTGGAGATGGTGAACCGGCCTTGGACTGACTGAGAGTAGTATTTGCTGCCACTATCGTATCTAATAGCAGCGATCCACTCCAGTCCTTTTCCAGGAGCCTGTCTGATCCAGTGCATCCCGTAGCTGCTGAATGTGAATCCAGAGGCTGTACAGGTCAGTGTGTGGGATTCTCCAGGTCTTTTAACCACTGGTTCAGATTCTGTCAGAGTCTGACCATCAACACCTGTCAAGATGAAACAGAACAGAGTTTTCCAAAAGTGCAACTTTCTAAAAGTAACTTTATCTCAAGATCAGAGAAACTGTTCACCTGCCCAGCAGAGAGTTAACAGCAGCAGTCCTGTCCTATAGTCCATCATGTTCAACTGTGTGTCCACTGTTCTCTGTCATCCTCTCTGCAGTCAGATAAGTAGAGGTGGAAGACATCTGAGTTTTGCATTGACTCCTCCTCACAAGAGGAGAGAGGTGGATTGGTCTTGAATCTCACCTCTTGTGTGGTGAAAACTGTTTTAAAGTAGTCAGCAACATCACCACTGCAGTAATTAAACCTTATTGTTTTGTAATCTGCTTGATTATTTTTAAACAATGACCAATAATTAGTGAAGTGGTGCACAGCACAACTGGATGTGGCACTGTGAGAGAATTTCATCATTTCACAGCAGAAATGTTAGTAACATATTATCATTAAGAAGAAAACATGCTGAGTTTTCATGTTTGGGCTGCAAACAATTAAACGAACCACTAATTTCCTTCCCTGCCACTGATTCCTGCTCATGGATGTTACAGGGAGAAGTGTTAAAGCCAGTCTCTGTCTGCCCTCCAGAGTTCAGAAATAGGAACAGTAGCTACTTTTAACATTGAAGCTGACCCACATGACACCCAGAAATACTGTATGTAGCAGAATCGCAGAAATTCTGCTCGAGGTCTCCTCACTCTCTGTATTTCAGCATGTGACAAGGAATGATTGAATTGTCTTAGTTGCTTTATATTGAACAGATGTAGTTTCTTATTTTATATATATACACAAAACTTTATTGACTGTTTCATCTAATAAAACTGCCCATAATTTCTCTCGACGTTTCTCTGCAGTATAAACATGACGACACAATCACAACCTTCATACTTAAGTCATGCTCAGTTTTATGCTCAGTTGACGTCTTTAGAAAGTTATGATCAAGTTTTTCTCATTGTGAGCCACATGTCATGTTTTACAGTTTTTCTGTTCCACATTCATGTTTCTCAGTATCACTACTCATTACATGTTTTATTTTTATTTTTTTATTTTACATATATTTTATTTAATACTCTGACATGTTGAATCGTAGGCCTTCTGTAAGTCTTAAAATTAAAGCGCTTAAAGGAAGTGCACTTACTCAAGGACTCATGAGAGTAAGTTGTGCAGGAAGTTGCTCTGCAACAGTCACAGTAGCAACATGTTGTCATGGTGATTTGTGCAGACTCTGCTTTTCCTTATAGCATCTTTAGCATTTTACCAAATAAATCCACGGCTGTGCATATTGTGTTTCTTCCTTGTAGCAGCAATCCTAACTTTTGTCTATGTGAGTACATGTTTGTGAACAACAGGATGAGTTTGTATCTCTAATTACTTTGTGTAAGGCAGAAAAAATCAAATATTCCTGATGACTCTGTGCTTTCTGTTTATTTTTTGTTGTCGAGGACCGACTCAATCAGTATTTAAACAACTGGAAAATTAGTAAATACCAATATCAGACACCTTCACCTCAATAGGTATAAAGACCTGCTGAGTTCATTCATGAAAATGTTTTTCTTTTTTTCTGACCGGTCTTCATTGAAGGATCCAGCAGTTTTATTCTTGTAAATTTTAACGGACACGATTTAGTTTCACAATGACTTTAAGTCTGTTTACTTTTTAATTGCTGTAAAAAAAATATTCTCTAATTCTCTAATCTAATTATCATAAGTGAACTTAAAGCAACATAATCTTATTGAATGGTTGACTTTGCTGCAGCTGGTTGAAAATCTGTATTTTTACATTTTTCTGTATTCAAATTGTGTTTGTGGCCACAGACATACAGAGAAACCTGCAGCCTTGAAAGGAAATGAACTACTTAGGAACTGAAACCTGTATGAAGATATGCAAAAACTAACTGGTATGGTGACGGGGAAAATGTCTGCTGACTTATCTGTCAAATCAAACTGCTCTTTTATATCACACTTGATAAGAACAATGTTGTAGAAAACTTGGAGAGTTGTTTTATTGATGATCTGTTATGGAATGAGCAAGATTTCTCTGTTCAGGGAGATTTCTATTCATATCAATGTTTAAAAATATTTTCTCTTGGAAAATACACCTTTAAACTCCAATCAGATATTAAAGCTTCTCAGACAGTTTAAGGTGAAACTGTGTTATATCCTTTCCTCACAAATATGTCCCTGGAGAATTGATGTCCAGTATCATCTAGTAGAGGGAAGTCTCCTGCTGTTCATGACTGGCTGCTGAGCAGCCACGTTCATCACTAACAGTGTGGCTCAATAAATAAATTGATCGAATTTCTGTCTTTATTCTATTTAATGATTTTGTGATTTTGTGTTAAAAATAAATGATAAAATAAAACGGTATTTTAAATCTGTGTTCAATAGGTCAATGAGGTTGTTTTATTGTTGTTCATTTCTTAGACCAAATCTAAAGAGAGGGCAGACTTCACTTTTAATGTTTTCAGAGAAACTTGGAGCCTCTCAAAGAAAACAGCTGCTTGGAAACTGAAACCTGCAAATGCATTTCACAGTTCAGTTGTTGTTTTCTTTAGTGATCGTGTTTATCAGCATTATTTTGAACAAAGCTCTGAGCTTTGTCACTGATAAAGTCACATTGTTGTTTGTAAATGGAAGCAATTTAAATCTTTGTTTAGAAATATTTCTTCTGTCAAAAAAAAAAAAAAAATTGAACTCATTAAGGACATTAAGTATGTGAGCTAATGGGGTCTGATCAGAACTGTAGGATTTTGTACAGCTGCTCAACCACCTTCAGTCACTGTGAGTCTCGAGCACAATAATAAACAGCAGAATCTTCAGTCTTCAGACTGTTCATCTGCAGATACAGCTGCTGTCTACTGTTGTCTCTAATTTACAAAGCAAGTGGACGCTTCACAGATGACCAAAAAGTTCATTTTGAACATTCATGAAGACAGAAAGACAGAGTTTGGCCATAATATTCGAGAGAAACTAATTATCAGGGAGGAGAGAATCAAACAGAAAACCATGAAACTGTACAATGAATGTTTCATGTATGAATTACATTGATTGCCCTTCATTATTAAGTGCAGTCAATGTTGAGACTTTTCTTTTCTCCTTCAACAGTCATGTTTAACAGGTTATCTGTATCTCCTGTCATTGCAGGGACACTTCTACAGAAACACTTCTACAGGTCGTAGCAGAGAGTTGATTTTGATTTGACCAGTTGTTGATTTGCTGATTTTGGTTGATTTTGTCACTGTCTTCATATGTCATACCATTGTAAGGACATCAGGGAGATAAAACCTAGTTGGAGTAAAAGTGAAGAAAGTTGGAACAGACACACACATCATTTCATCATGAGTCAATACACAGTAATGTTCACTGTGGGCTTACTATTGGTGGTTCATTTTAAGTTCCCTCCAGACATGTTTTTTATGTAAAAATATTCTGCTATTATTATTATGCGGTTTAACATGGTTTTCCCACATAAAAAGTAAAAAAAAAAAACTACTCTGACATTGGTTTCTTTTGTCAGGTTTCTCTTTCTTTTTAAAAGACAGATGTAGTTATCAGCTGAAACCATTAAAACTTGAAATATAAACATTGTGAAAAGATGCTTTGTGTTATTTATATTCCTTTACCTCCTATATTCCTTTAGCTTAACTCTTGTTAAATATGTTCACAGACTGTTTCTCTCTTCAACAGTGAACTGGTGTGAAATCATTAGTGGTCTGAGGGCTCCTCCTCTGGTGGCTTCATGTTACAAGTGTTCAGGCACTGAGGGGTTTTTGTTCAGGTCTACTGATGCTTTGTGTTATTGTGTTACTCTCTGGCACAGTAATACACAGCAGAGTCTTCAGGCTGCACATTCTGTCCATTTAGAGTCACTGTGTTGCTGGAAGAGTCTAAGTTGATACTGAACTTGTTCTTCAGTGAATCTTTGACGTCTGTGTCCCTACTGATCCACTCCAGTCCTTTCCCTGCAGGCTGTCTGATCCAAGCTGTGTAGTGTCTGCTCACAGAATAAGAGACCTGACAGGTGATGGTCAGACGTTGACCTGGCTGCACAGTCACAGAAGCTGGCTGTGTCAACTGTTGACACTTCACACCTATTAAAAGAAGAAAATGTTTTGTTTTCAATGATCAAGTTAAACAGCAAAAGAAGAAATGTTGACTGTGACAAATCCAGAGAGACTCACAGGATCCAGCTGCCAACAGCAGCAGCAGAGCTACACAAAACATGGTTGATGGTGAAAGTGAGCAGCTGTGAACTCCACTGACAGTCTGATGTGAAGTTTTTATAGCTGAGGAACAAGGCAGCTCACTGAGTTTGCATAGAATCAAACATATGAAGCATCAGTGTTGGTCCAACTGGAGCCAATAGAAGAGTCTGTTCAGTGTCATTATATCTGCAGAGTGACAACATGTTAGGAAGTCTCTACTGCTTCACATGTGATATTTTGGTGTCATTATTCATTTTATTTTATCATTTAAAATGACCAGTTTAACAACTTTATGAATTACTGCATCTCTGCTTTTCCTGTGATCTATTTATGTCCAAATGTGTTGTTTTCAAACCAAACTGTTTTTATTGTAATTTATTACAAAACAAAACACATTCAATGAATTAAAATGACAAGAAGAATTGTGATAAACACCTGTAGAAACTGATCAACCACCAGGAATGCTACTTTCTATGAGCCATGTTTACAGTCTGTTTCATGTATTTTCAATTATTAAAATCCACCATTTAAATGATGAGTTATTTTCCTGATAAATTGGGTTTACTCCTTATTAAGTACATTTTCTATGACATATGAGCACAGCATTTATTAAGCAGAACTTTTTCACATCCATGTATTTGCTGACTTATTTATTAGCTGCAAACATAAGTAGTGACAGCAGACGGGATCATGGTAAATGGTGTAAAAAAAAAACTTTGTCGCTGGTTTGTATTATTTGCACAAAAGACTTTTAATAGCCTCAGTGTTTGAAGAAACGGAGAAACCTGAAGCCTCTAACAGAAAAGATCTGAAATCTGAAATGTGCAACAATAAGAAAAAAAAAAAGTTACGTAGTTTTAATTCGTGATGAAATCTATAGTAGTTAATGTATTTAAGCATGATATAATTTAACACATTTAACACAGTAATTTACAATATTGTGTCTTAATTCATCAAAAAGTATTGTTTCAGGGCGTGTAGTACTGACTACACAGAGGCTGTACAGGTCAGTGTGTGGGATTCTCCTGGGTTTTTCTGGGGATGGAGTGTTTCTGTTAAAGACATTTCAGACAAGTCATTTGTAGTTACATTTTATTTTATTACTTCTGTGATTAAAGTATCCTTTTCTCCATGTGAAATATGATATCACATCCTGACATAGGTTCAATTCAATTCAATTCAATTTTATTTGAATAGCGCCAAATCATAATATACATTATCTCAAGGCACTTTCCAGGGTAAGGTCAAGACCTTACTTTGTTACAGAAAAAAACCCAACAGTTCCAACAACGAGCAAGCGCTTGGCGACAGGGGGGAGGAAAAACTCCCTTTTAACAGGAAGAAACCTCCAACAGAACCGGGCTCAGGGTGGGCGGCCGTCTGCCTCGACCGGTTGGGTTTAGGAGAAGATAAAAAGAGGGGGTGGGGGGAGGAGAGAGGAGAGAAGAGAGAGAGAGAGAGACCGGGAACAGCTGTGTAGGTAATGGTGTTATCAATAATAATGACAGGTAACAGTGGTTAATAGTAAAGATGAGTAGTGGTGGATCTGGATCCTGCTGCTCCCGAGGCAGAGATACCTGCAGAATGAGGACAGAGAGAGGGAGAGAGAGGAGAAGCACAAACTACGGGAGAGAAAAGGAAACAAAGTTAATGGCATGAAGTCATCAAGAGAGAGAGGGGGAGAGAGACAGAAATAGAGAGAGAGCGCCCAGTGAATCATGGGAATCCCCCAGCAGTCTAGCTCTATAGCAGCATAACTAAGGGATGGGTCAGGACATACCCGAGCCAGCCCTAACTATAAGCTTTACTAAACAAGACAGTTTTAAGCCTGATCTTAAAGGTAGAGAGGGTGTCTGCCTCCTGACCCCACACTGGGAGCTGGTTCCACAGGAGAGGAGCCTGATAGCTGAAGGCTCTGCCCCCCATTCTACTCTTACAAACTCTGGGAACCACAAGTTGACCTGCATTTAGAGAGCGACGTGTCCTATTGGGAAAATAGGGAACTATAAGCTCTCCAAGGTATGATGGTGCCTGACCATTAATGGCTTTGTAGGTGAGGAGGAGGATTTTAAATTCGATTCTGGATTTTAGGTGCACTTTTTTGTTTTGTGGTGTGTTTTCACATTTAAAAAATAAATAGATTAAAAAATATGTGATATCATTGATAGAGTGACAAAGGTTAAGCTGAATTTACTGATCAATGTTCTTCAGTCAGATTAATGGTCCAGTCACATAGTTGATTTGGTTTTTATACAGGTGTGTTTGTGGTTTGTGTCATTGTGCAGCATGCATACACAGTAGTACACAGCTGTGTCCTCAGGCTGCAGATTCTGTCCTGTTAATGTCACAGAACTAGTAGAAGTGTATGTGTGGTGAAGGAACTTTGCATTATTCTGCTGTCTGCTGTTGTCTCTGGAGATGGTGAACCGGCCTTGGACTGACTGAGAGTAGTAGATGTAGCTACTACCACCACTGATATAAGCGATCCACTCCAGTCCTTTTCCAGGAGCCTGTCTGATCCAGCCCATGTAGTAGTCACTGAATGTGAATCCAGAGGCTGTACAGGTCAGTGTGTGGGATTCTCCAGGTCTTTTAACCACTGGTTCAGATTCTGTCAGAGTCTGACCATCAACACCTGTCAAGAGAATAATAAACATCAAGTGAAAAAGGCTGTTGAGACAAATCATGTAAAAATATGTTATGTGAAACTTTTCACCTGCCCAGCAGAGAGTGAACAGCAGCAGTCCTGTCCTATAGTCCATCATGTTCAACTGTGTGTCCACTGTTCTTTGTCATCCTCTCTGCAGTCAGATAAGTAGAGGTGGAAGACATCTGAGTTTTGCATTGACTCCTCCTCACAGGGAGGAGAGAGGTGGAGTGGACTGTGCTTTCACTTTCTTGTTTGTCAAAACTTTGTCTGGCATGGTTTAATTTCATTTGTGTAAAACACCACAATCACCTTTCCCATTTTATTTTAATAAAACTTAATATATATGATTTTAGTTCAGAACTCACAAACAAGGTTTATAATATAATTCATCTTGGCATCACAGTTTCTCATCACTCACGTGAGAATGAAACAGTAAACCATAAAACTGAAGAATGAATGTTTTAGCATCCAAGAGTCATCAGCCTCCAAGAGTCCCTCTTGCATGTCTCAATATTTCAGTTGGTTGCTCATCATTTTTTAGTCTGAATCATGTTAAGACTTTTTTTCCTCTTTCAACACTGATATTTAAGAGGTTGTTCTGTATCTCCTGCTATCGGAGGGGCGCTCCAACAGACCAACTTTAAGGACATCAGGGGAGATGAACCACAGTAGGAATAAAAGGAGGAACATTGACACACACATTACTTCCTTAAGTCAATACACAGTAAGGTTCATTGTATTATTATTAGTTTTTAGTATTTTGTTTAAAGTTCTTCAACAAAAACAAGACTTTAACTGCCCTCTACAGGTTTGAAGTGGACCTACAATATGGTTTAGAGAGAGGCCTGAAAACAGAAGTTGAACAAGATGTTGTTTAGTTTTGCTCTTTGCTTTGGTGCGATTGACCAGTTTTTCACATGTGTATATTCATGAGACAGAGACAGTAAGTTTGCCTGATGCATGATTGAAAAGAAGATTTATAAAGTACAAACTGCACATCAGTGTCATGCACCCTAACCTTGAATGAGTAAGTCTCACAAACACAGAATAAACAGCAGCTTCTTCAGTCTTCAGCTGTTTATCTTGAAATCCCTCTGAGACAGTGAGATGGTGAAGTTGAGTGAATGTCGGTTCAGATCAATGAGAAAAGCAGATTTCAGTGTCGCCTTGTAGTGACAGAGGAGACAGAAACTTGACACTTACTGCTCTCTAGTGTTTATATCAAGGAAACATTCAGTTTTACCCTCATATTGGGACAGTTTAGATTCCTCATAGTTATAACTGTAACTATGTAGAACTGTGGTTACTTGCTTGCTATTATTTTAATTCTTACACAGTGAGTTCAGTAACCAGATTGCTGTGTTGTGACTGATGCTTTTTTTTCCCTTTTTAGATTCATGTGTAATGGTTAATGGTCATTAATGATGATCCTTCACGGGGCCAGTTTGCACAGTTTCACTAATAACAACAACAACAACTGATATAAATGAATGGCTGTATCATTTTCTTCAAAAGCGTGAAATAAGAAAATGTGAAATCATTGTTGTAATAATGAGGACTGCAGGATTTTGTACAGCTGCTCAACCACCTTCAGTCACTGTGACTCTCGAGCACAATAATAAACAGCAGAATCTTCAGTCTTCAGACTGTTCATCTGCAGATACACCTGCTGTCTGCTGTTGTCTCTGGAGATGGTGAACCGGCCTTGGACTGACTGAGAGTAGTATTTGTAGCTGCCACCACTATAGCTGATGAATGCAATCCACTCCAGTCCTTTTCCAGGAGCCTGTCTGACCCAGGCCATAGCATAGTCACTGAATGTGAATCCAGAGGCTGTACAGGTCAGTTTGTGGGATTCTCCAGGTCTTTTAACCACTGGTTCAGATTCTGTCAGAGTCTGACCATCAACACCTGTCAAGAAAATAAAACACATGAAGTGAAAGAGGCTGGTGGGACAAATATAAACTATGTAAAAATTTGTTATGTGAGTATTCTCACCTGCCCAGCAGAGAGTGAACAGCAGCAGTCCTGTCCTATAGTCCATCATGTTCAACTGTGTGTCCACTGTTCTCTGTCATCCTCCTGCAGTCAGATAAGTAGAGGTGGAAGACATCTGAGTTTTGCATTGACTCCTCCTCACGGGGAGGAGAGAACTTGATCAGAATAATTTAGTGAGCAGATACATTTTATGATCTGAATTTCAATTGTTTAAAAACTGTATCTCAGTTTATTAATGTTATTCAGGAGCTTCATTCACGAGAAAAATCCAGACTGACAAACAAACTTCAGACTGTCAGTGAAAGCACCATTTTGTGTAGTTTGTAATATGAACCATGAAATAGGCCGAAGACTATTGATTCAATAACTATGACTTTTGTGATTCATTCAGTATTTTTGTTATGTTTTCTTTTTTTAAATATTGACATACTGTATATAAGAGACACTTTCTGTAGATGTCTTGTTGAATTAGGACCTTTAAAACAAAGTTGTGCTTTCAATAAGGTTTCATGTCTAACAGTGTCATTCAATTTTCACTGTGGGAACACATACAGTAATGTTTCAGTGATGACAAAGTCAGTGTGTTGAAATTGATGAAAACTGTTGCTTTATAATTTAATTAAGAACCATTTTTAAAATCTAAAGAGTGTTTCCCTCTTTACTGAAACAGTGAACTGGTGTGAAATCATCAGTGGTCTGAGGGCTCCTCCTCTGGTGGCTTCATGTTACAAGTGTTCAGGCACTGAGGGGTTTTTGTTCAGGTCTACTGATGCTTTGTGTTATTGTGTTACTCTCTGGCACAGTAATACACAGCAGAGTCTTCAGGCTGCACATTCTGTCCATTTAGAGTCACAGTGTTGCTGGAAGAGTCTAAGCTGATACTGAACTTGTTCTTTAGTGAATCTTCGTAGTCAGAGCCTCCAGTATATCTCCATCCAATCCACTCCAGTCCTTTCCCTGCAGGCTGTCTGATCCAAGCTGTGTAGTAGCTGCTAACAGAATAAGAGACCTGACAGGTGATGGTCAGACGTTGACCTGGCTGCACAGTCACAGAGGCTGGCTGTGTCAGCTGTTCACACTTCACACCTGTTAAAAGAAGAAAATGTTTTGTTATCAATGATCAAGTTAAACAGCAAAAGAAGAAATGTTGACTGTGACAAATCCAGAGAGACTCACAGAATCCAGCTGCCAACAGCAGCAGCAGAGCTACACAAAACATGGTTGATGGTGAAAGTGAGCAGCTGTGAACTCCACTGACAGTCTGATGTGAAGTTTTTATAGCTGAGGAACAAGGAAGCTCACTGAGTTTGCATACAATCAAACATATGAAGCATCAGTGTTGGTCCAACTGGAGCCAATAGAAGAGTCTGATCAGTGTTATTATATCTGCAGAGTGAAAACGTGCCAAGAAAACACCTCTGCTTTACTTTGTATATTTTGATTTCATTACTAACTCCAACAATCAGGAGAAGTGGATTCAGGTGTGGCTCTGTTCTCCTGACACATCTCTACCACTCTGACCTCCCCCTAAACAGGAAGAAGACCAGAAGCTCAAGGAGCCACCAGAGGGATGGAGACTGTGTTTTGCTGTTTTTCTTTTTTTGTTGTTGTTTTTTTTTTTGGGACAAAGTGCTTTAACCAGTTGAAATCATGCTGACACTTTAAAAATAATACTTTAATGCCCCAAATTTATCATTTATGTTTCATCATTGCTAAATATGTTCAAAGGCTGTTTCTCTCTTCAACAGTGAACTGGTGTGAAATCATCAGTGGTCTGAGGGCTCCTCCTCTGGTGGCTTCATGTTACAAGTGTTCAGGCACTGAGGGGTTTTTGTTCAGGTCTACTGATGCTTTGTGTTATTGTGTCTCTGGCACAGTAATACACAGCAGAGTCTTCAGGCTGCACATTCTGTCCATTTAGAGTCACTGTGTTGCTGGAAGAGTCTAAGCTGATACTGAACTTGTTTTTGATGGTCGGACGTTGACCTGGCTGCACAGTCACAGAGGCTGGCTGTGTCAACTGTTCACACTTCACACCTGTTAAAAGAAGAAAATGTTTTGTTATCAATGTTCAAGTTAAACGCAAAAGAAGAAATGTTGACTGTGACAAATCCAGAGAGACTCACAGGATCCAGCTGCCAACAGCAGCAGCAGAGCTACACAAAACATGGTTGATGGTGAAAGTGAAGAGACGAGAGCTTCTGATCCTCTTTAACCTCCACTGACAGTCTCATGTCTTTATAACTGCGTCACAAGGAAGATGAGTTTGCATAGAGACTTGACAGATGATGGTCACATGGATGTGGGTCCATTTAGCAGTTAAAATAATGCTGTGTTTCATTTATACCTAATCTTAGCTGTTGAGATGAATTTTAAAGAAATTGTAAATTTGATTCTAGCATTACATTTGCTCTTTTATTTCTCTCCACAGAATTTAAATGATATATTATAATGGTTAGATTCTTGTTACAATCATATTCTGGGTTTAAAGTCAACTTCAAGGGCAAAAACAGACAATAAAACTGTATTTAAACAACTGTACAGTTAGGAAATACTGATATAAGACACCTGCACCTCCATAAAGACCTGCTGAATCATTCCATGAAAATGGTTTTATTTATTTTTTTTTGGTTGTTGACATAACTTCACTGAAAGACACAAATATTTTACATCTGATTTGACTCTTTTTGACTTTTTTTGTTAGTTTGCTTTTAAGTTTTCAGTCTTCAAATTGTGTTTGAAGCCACAGACATACAGAGAGACCTGGATCATTTTGAGGAAATTAACTACTTCAGAATTGAAATATGAAATGTATGAAAATGTGCAAAAAGCTAATTGCTGTGGTCAACAGGAAAATGTCTGCAGACTTATCTGTCAAAGAAAAGTCTTTTTGAGAAATGTATGTTGGAAAATACACCTTTAAACCCCAAACAGACATCTGTGGTTCTCACGCAGAGTTTAGTAAAAGTGCTCAGTGTCATTTTCTTGGGCTATTTGAAGTGAAGACATTAATCATTTGAGTGAATACAGGTCTGATGAGGACTGTGGGATTTTGTACAGCTGCTCAACCACCTTCAGTCACTGTGAGTCTCGAGCACAATAATAAACAGCAGAATCTTCAGTCTTCAGACTGTTCATCTGCAGATACAGCTGCTGTCTGCTGTTGTCTCTGGAGATGGTGAACCGGCCTTGGACTGACTGAGAGTAGTATTTGGTGCTGCCACCACTATAGCTGATAAATGCAATCCACTCCAGTCCTTTTCCAGGAGCCTGTCTGATCCAGGCCATATGGTAGCTGCTGAATGAGAATCCAGAGGCTGTACAGGTCAGTTTGTGGGATTCTCCAGGTCTTTTAACCACTGGTTCAGATTCTGTCAGAGTCTGACCATCAACACCTGTCAAGATGAAAAGGAATAGAGTCAGGTTTTTTAAAAGGGAAACTTTCTAAAGGTAACTTTAAGACAAGATCAGAGAAACTGTTGACCTGCCCAGCAGAGAGTTAACAGCAGCAGTCCTGTCCTATAGTCCATCATGTTCAACTGTGTGTCCACTGTTCTCTGTCATCCTCTCTGCAGTCAGATAAGTAGAGGTGGAAGACATCTGAGTTTTGCATTCACTCCTCCTCACAGGGAGGAGAGAATTTAAATGGGCTTCACCTTCATTTTTGACGACTTTGAACTAAGATGGTTACAATAGAAGTTTAGATTCCAGCCATATGAATTTGATTAAAAGATAAAATATTACTAATTTTTTTTTGTCTGTACTGCATTGTCTGCTGAGGTTGAATTTTGTGCAGCATTTTTTTTTGTTTTTTTGTTTTTTGTTTTTTTATTTTTAAAGTAGGATTTGTGTTTTGTTCAATGTTACTAACATGACACAAAATCTTTGAGAAATAATAGCTGATGAGAAATATGACATTCCTACATTCCAAGTCTACAAAGTAAATTTGAATCTGTTCTCATCTTTCACCGTGTGCAGGCTGGCAGGAGACTGTTGTGGATGGAGGCTTTATGTTATGTGTAAAATATAAATGATTCATTGTTTCATACAAATCATCATCATGGATAATAAAAAACACCAAACTCAGCTGCAACAAATGCAATACAGATAAACTGAATGTTCCCAGTGGTTGGAGTAAATAGAGGAAGTAGTTTTTGTATGACTCTGCTATCACCGTCTCTCACTGTGTCTCTGGCACAGTAATACACTGCTGTGTCCTCAGTCTTCAGACTGTTCATCTGGAGATAGACTTTACTGCTGGAGTCATCTCTGGAGATGGTGAATCTGCCCTGGACTGACTGGGAGTAATAGATAGGAGCACTAGCTGTGTCTATATAAGTGATCCACTCCAGTCCTTTACCAGGAGCCTGTCTGACCCAGTTCCAGACTGAGCCTCCAAAATTAAACCCAGATGTTGAGCAGGTGAGTCTGTGGGATTCTCCAGGTCTTTTAACTGCTGCTTCAGACTCTGTTAGGGTCTGACCTTCAGCACCGATCCAAACAGACAGAACAACCACCAACAGTGTGAGCTTTCTGTCAGCCATGTTGACAGTTTGCTTAGTAAGTTTTCAAATCCATGAATCCTCTTTAAATATGATGTCAACTGAATCCCTGTGAGAATTTGTTTACAGGAAACTCCTCCTACGTCACGTTCTGCTTTCACAGTCAAATTCAAGACTCACAGCAACACAAAATATAACAGCATTTAAACAAATGACATATTCTAGTTTAAATCATCTGTACCTCCATGACTATAAAGAAATGTAGATAAAAAAACTGAAAATATAATTATTATTTTTTGACACCTCTTCACTGAGGGGTCCTGAAGATGTTTTCTCTTAAAACTAAAACGTCTCAAACGTTTCACATAATGACTTTATTTCCGTTTACTTTTTTATTACTGTTGAAATTCTAAGATCAAGAAAACCATTTCACACCTGATTGTAATTGTAAGATTCATTTATTCTTTTGTGTGTTTGTTTGTAGATCTGATTGTGTAACTGAAAACACCAGTGAAGAAAGAGCAAGATAATGAAGACTTTAAATTTCAAGGTTTCAATATTCAAACTGTGTTTGAAGCCACAGACGCACAGAGAAACTCTGAACCCTGAGAGGAAATGAACTGAAACTGTGTGATGATACAGAAAACTAACTGCTGTAGTGAACAGGAACATTTCTGCTGCTTATCTGTCACATGAAGTCTGTGAAACACTTGGACAGTTACTGTCAGCAAGTGTAACCTCCATTTATTCTCCCACTGCAAACTAAACAAAGTGAAAACACTAAATCTCAGATCAGACAATTAGCAAAAACATCTAAGAACACAAATTCTCTTCATTGTTGCCCACTGTTGATCTTGGACAGTTACAATATAAAGCATGTTGAGATGTTCCAGTCAAATGAATTTCAAGATGTTGAAGCTTTTTGCAGCCGACTCTGAATTAAAGGACGTCAGAGTTTCAAAGAACAAAGAGGGAAATGTTTCTGTTCACAACTGAAGGATGCTGACAGAAAATCTTTGACAAACAATGACTGAACATGAAACTGCAGAAACTAGTGGGAAGGTACTGAGGCAGTTTTTCTCAGTGAAATCATCAGTGGTCTGAGGGCTCCTCCTCTGGTGGCTTCATGTTACAAGGGCTCTGACAAAGTAAAAGGCAGATGGGAATCTGATCTGGGTACGAAAGAGCCTGCAGCCTGGAATGCCCTGTGTAACCAGCCCTCCAGTGTCCTGGTATCTAATTCTTCCTGGGAGAGAAAATATTAAGATTCTACATAGGCTTCATATCACTCCTGAAGCCAGACACAGAATTAATCCAACTCTGTCAGAGTTTTGGACTAAATGTCAATCTGCTGTTGGATCATTTTTTCATTGTTTGTGGAGCTGTCCCCATGTCCAGCAATTTTGATCACAATTGTTCAGCAGTTTAGTGTAACTTTTAAGTGCCGTCTACATCTTGGTGCAAGGACCTGCCTGTTGGGACTAAATGATGAGTTACCAGCTGATTTTTGACACAGGGAGATTTTGCATATTCTGCTGCACTGTGCTTGGAAATGTATTTTGGTCCTTTGGATCACTGACAAAGCTCCTTCCCTCAATCAGTGGCTACAAGTTGTGACAAGTATCATTCCATTTGAAACCTTTTCCACAGCACTAAAGGATAAACCCTTTTTATTTTACTTGATTACCAGATGCCACCGCATCTCGTAGGATGAGGTCGGGGCTGATGGATCTGGCCTGGAGAAGGGATGTATAGACATAGCTCGATATGATGTCATACTGCAGTATATGTTGCTGTCTTTCATGCACTCCCTGGACTTTCAAATGTACTTATTTATTTATTTTATATTATTTTTATCCTTTTCTGTGTGTGTGTGTGTGTGTGTGTGTGTGTGTGTGTGTGTGTGTGTGTCTGTGTGTGTCTGTGTGTGTGTGTGTCAGGTTTAATTGCTTGTATTTTGTATGCTGTTGTTATTAAGTTCTGTGTTTTCCTTTTTTTTTTTTCGTTTATTTTATTCACCCTACAACATTCACACTCATGCATCCTTTCTACTCACACATCATGCACTTCACACTGAATTTTCTGACAGCCACACTCGAAAATGTATGATTATTTTGTGAGGAAATGTATTTTCATTGATTTGTCTGTTAAATAAATACTTCTGTTTATCTTTAACATTGTGTGTCTCCCTCCTTGTCATGGCTGGAAGAGCCAGGCTGTGACTGTTGTCCACTGCAGTTCAAAGGTGGATTTTCACATCCAAGGTGTTGACTTCTTATTTCTCTCATGATATGTCTGGTTTTATATAAAAAGACATCACACAGACATGTTAACGAGCTCAAAAACTTGATTTTCATGGGAGTGGGACTTTAATTGAAACCTGTGTGGAAATATGCAAAACACTAACTTCCGTGGTGACAAGGAAAATGTCTGCAGACTTATCTGTGTAATGAAACCCTTCTTTTATAATACATTTGAAAAGAGCAACCAAAGTTGTCGAAAACCTGGACAACTGTTTTATTGAATTGGATACATTTGAACTGAGGACATCATTCATGGTAATGGTGGTCTGATGAGGACTGTAGGATTTTGTACAGCTGCTCAACCACCTTCAGTCACTGTGAGTCTCGAGCACAAGAATAAACAGCAGAATCTTCAGTCTTCAGACTGTTCATCTGCAGATACACCTGCTGTCTGCTGTTGTCTCTGGAGATGGTGAACCGGCCTTGGACTGACTGAGAGTAGAATTTGCCACTACCACTGCTATAGATATAAGCGATCCACTCCAGTCCTTTTCCAGGAGCCTGTCTGATCCAGCCCATGTCGTAGCTGCTGAATGAGAGTCCAGAGGCTGTACAGGTCAGTGTGTGGGATTCTCCAGGTCTTTTAACCACTGGTTCAGATTCTGTCAGAGTCTGACCATCAACACCTGTCAATACAATAAAAAAACAAAAAGTGAAACAGGCTGGTGAGAAAAATAAAACCATGTAAAAAGATGATATGTGAATATCTTCACCTGCCCAGCAGAGAGTTAACAGCAGCAGTCCTGTCCTATAGTCCATCATGTTCAACTGACTGCAGAGAGGATGACAGTCAGGTTTTTTAAAAGGGAAACTTTCTAAAGGTAACTTTAAGACAAGATCAGAGAAACTGTTGACCTGCCCAGCAGAGAGTGAACAGCAGCAGTCCTGTCCTATAGTCCATCATGTTAAACTGTGTGTCCACTGTTCTCTGTCATCCTCTCTGCAGTCAGATAAGTAGAGGTGGAAGACGTCTGAGTTTTGCATTGACTCCTCCTCACAAGGGGAAGAGAACTGTGTTGGATTTGGTCTTCATTTTAATGTTTGATGAAACTTGAAAATTAATGTTCAGAAGTCAATCCTTCAAGTGAGCTTATTTAAAGTTTTGACATGTTTTAATTTCATTTTGGAAAAGTAAAAATAACCAAATTGTAATGAATCATGACATTGTGTATTCTCATCCCTCCCTGTGGTGGTCAGCAGATGAGCTAAAGTTGGTCATAAAATTAATGAATGACAAATCGGACAATTCACCTTTCTGTTCATCTTCAGATCCAGCAAATCTTCTTGTCCAACTAACCCTCCTATTGTGTTAACAAGCACTGAAGGAAACAGTGAGCAAATTATCATCCAGTAAAATGTTTTATCTGCTAAGTAACTTATTATTCATTCATAACCATAATATATGATCTTACTTTGATGTTTTATAGACTATACATGTTTATGCATTTATGCATCAATGAGCTCAAATGATATGACATCACTTAATAAACAATGAATTAATATGGTAAACTTATCATTAAATAACCCAAATGTGTACAATAACTGAGGTTACACTGCGACAGCTGGGTTCAGTAGATGTGAATGTGTGTGTGTGTGTGTGTGTGTGTGTGTGAGAGAGAGAGAGAGTGAAAGACACAGTAGGTGTGTGTGGGATCATATTTGCTTCCAGTCTCTACATTTGAATTCAAGTCAAACACTTTCTTGGCATGAGACAGGAGTTTAATATTATCACACCGTATTATTGTAGCATTTTGTTACATTATTTTTCTTTTGTTATAATTTCTGTTGTATCCAGTGTAAATCTTTGGCAACATTTATGATGTATTTCTCTGTGTAACCAGCCCTGAAAACTACTTGGTCAAATTTGACCCATAACACCACAGATACTGAATCTTCTGCTGTCAGACTCTTGACCTCGAGGTACTGAGTGCTGCTGGACTCATCTTCAGTCATGAGGAAACGGCTTTGAAAGGAGCTGCCATAGATAGCAGAGTCTGAACCTGTGTTCATCCTCCCAATCCACTCCAGAGCTTCCCCTGGTCTCTGTCGTATCCAGTGTATGTTGCACTCTGTCATCTCAAACCCAGATATGACACAGGACATCTTCACTGTGTCTCCAGGTCTTTTCACCTCAGATGGAGACTGGTCCAACACAAATTTGAATCACAGGTTGGACATTTGCAAAAGAAGTAAAGCAAAATTCATTTTCTCACCATCAATATTAATTACTACAATGATAATCTCCTGTCTTTCCTATTACACGGTCATCAGCATTTCAAAATAAAATACTGCCATAATTCAATGGTTGATCAACTTTTGTCATATCACATGTTGCTATATGAAGTTGGGTTTTGTCAAATTATCATTCTCAAAAAGTAGAAATTAATAATGAAGGGAAAATACAAAGAAGTAAAGACAGTTTTTCTCAGTGAACTGGTGTGAAATCCTCCTCTGGTGGCTTCATGTTACAAGTGTTCAGGCACTGAGGGGTTTTTGTTCAGGTCTACTGATGCTTTGTGTTATTGTGTTACTCTCTGGCACAGTAATACACAGCAGAGTCTTCAGGCTGCACATTCTGTCCATTTAGAGTCACTGTGTTGCTGGAAGAGTCTGTGCTGATACTGAACTTGTTCTTTAGTGAATCTTTGTAATGAGATCCTCCAGTATATTTCATTCCAATCCACTCCAGTCCTTTCCCTGCAGGCTGTCTGATCCAAGCTGTGTAGTAGCCACCAACAGAATAAGAGACCTGACAGGTGATGGTCAGACGTTGACCTGGCTGCACAGTCACAGAGGCTGGCTGTGTCAACTGTTCACACTTCACACCTGTTAAAAGAAGAAAATGTTTTGTTATCAATGATCAAGTTAAACAGCAAAAGAAGAAATGTTGACTGTGACAAATCCAGAGAGACTCACAGGATCCAGCTGCCAACAGCAGCAGCAGAGCTACACAAAACATGGTTGATGGTGAAAGTGAGCAGCTGTGAACTCCACTGACAGTCTGATGTCAAGTTTTTATAGCTGAGGAACAAGGAAGCTCACTGAGTTTGCATAGAATCAAACATATGAAGCATCAGTGTTGGTCCAACTGGAGCCAATAGAAGAATCTGTTCAGTGTTATTATATCTGCAGAGGGAAAACATGTCTGGAAACCACCTCTACTTTAATTTTTGATTTCATTACTAACTCAGTTTTATCACATTGACAATGTCCCTGCATTTCCAGAAAAGACAACAACAAACAGCTGAGCCTCCAGTCTTCTGGTTGGTCATCTTTAGATCTACTTCCTACATCTGGTGGACATGATGAATCCGGGCTGCTTAATAATTAATGCATGAGCAGCAAACAGTGCGATGAGCCTATTGGATTGATTTTTTTTAATTTTTTGTTTTACAAATAGTTTCATTGTAATTATTATGAAGAAGAAATCACCTTTTAGAGGGTCAGACTCATCAAACTTTGCACACGTGTCAGGCCTGTTGAAAATGTATATGTATCATGGGTCTTGCAAATGGGTGGGCAAAGTGGGTCCATAGCGTCCCCTAGAAAATTTCAGTGAGGCACTACTCGCTCTGTGTTTCACCTACATGTATGAAAGTCAGTCGGCACATATAACAATGAAATGAGCTGAGTTTTTCTCTTTGCTTTGGTGCGATTGACCAGTTTTTCACATGTGTATATTCATGAGACAGAGGCAGTAAGTTTGCCTGATGCATGATTGAAAAGAACATTTATGAAGTACAAACTGCACATCAGTGTCATGCACCCTAACCTTGAATGAGTAAGTCTCACAAACACAGAATAAACAGGAGCTTCTTCAGTCTTCAGCTGTTTATCTTGAAATCCCTCTGAGACAGTGAGATGGTGAAGTTGAGTGTCAGTCAGTTCAGATCAATGAGAAAAGCAGATTTCAGTGTCGCCTTGTAGTGACAGAGGAGACAGAAACTTGACACTTACTGCTCTCTAGTGTTTATATCAAGGAAACATTCAGTTTTACCCTCATATTGGGACAGTTTAGATTCCTCATAGTTATAACTGTAACTATGTAGAACTGTGGTTACTTGCTTGCTATTATTTTAATTCATGCTCAGTGAGTTCAGTAACCAGATTGCTGTGTTGTGATTGATGTTTTTTTGTTGTTTTTTTTACATTCATGTGTAATGGTTAATGGTCATTAATGATGATCCTTCACGGGGCCAGTTTCCACAGTTTCATGAATAACAACAACAACAACAACAACAACAACAACAACAACAACAACAACAACAACAACTGATATAAATGAATGGCTGTATCATTTTCTTCAAAAATGTGAAATAAGAACATGTGAGATCATTGTTGTAATAATGCAGATTGTAGGATTTTGTACAGCTGCTCAACCAACTTCAGTCACTGTGAGTCTCGAGCACAATAATAAACAGCAGAATCTTCAGTCTTCAGACTGTTCATCTGCAGATACAGCTGCTGTCTGCTGTTGTCTCTAGAGATGGTGAACCGGCCTTGGACTGACTGAGAGTAGAATTTTCTGTCACTGTCATATTCAATAGTAGCAACAAACTCCAGTCCTTTTCCAGGAGCCTGTCTGATCCAGGCCATCCAGTAGCTGCCAAAGTTAAATCCAGAGGCTGTACAGGTCAGTGTGTGGGATTCTCCAGGTCTTTTAACCACTGGTTCAGATTCTGTCAGAGTCTGACCATCAACACCTGTCAATATGAAAACAACATTAAATGAAATACGTTGGTGAGAAAAAAAAAACTATTTAAATTTATGACATATGAAGTATTTTCACCTGCCCAGCAGAGAGTTAACAGCAGCAGTCCTGTCCTATAGTCCATCATGTTCAACTGTGTGTCCACTGTTCTCTGTCATCCTCTCTGCAGTCAGATAAGTAGAGGTGGAAGACATCTGAGTTTTGCATTGACTCCTCCTCACAGGGAGGAGAGAGGTGGAGTGAGCTTGGCGTTTAGTGTAATGTTTGATGAAATAATTTTATTTCCCAAATGAGTTAAACTACAGTCAAAATATAATGAAGCATATTGAACAGCAGATGAGCTCAGTAATCTACAGAATTCCTCTGATCATCAACATCCATCAGAATTTTTAAAATGACTTTATTGTCATCTCATCGTGTCACAAAATGAACTAATGTTTTGATTATAGTTTAGATTGTGCACACATCACTTTTCTAATGAATGATTTATGTTTAGGTATGTGACATTTTTACATTACTCAGTCTACATAACATATTGTTGATGAAATAAGATGAATGAAATTTCTTTTCTGAAATAAAGTTTTTTTATTCTTTCAAACTCTTCTTTCATCTTGTATCAAATCTGCTTCTGTTCCACCTGCAAGGGAAGCGGGTGGAAAAATAGTAAAAACATGCACACACGTGGAATTTCCACAGCAAGCGTTTACAGGTGCTGGTCATATAATTAGAATATCATGAAATAGTTGATTTATTTCAGTAATTACATTCAAAAAGTGAAAGTTGTGTATTGTATTCATTCATTACACACAGACTGATATATTTCAAATGTTTATTTCTTTTAATTTTGATGATTATAACTGACAACTAATGAAAACCACAAATTCAGTATCTCAGAAAATTAGAATATTACTTAAGACCAGTACAAAAAAAGGATTTTTAGAAATGTTGGCCAACTGAAAAGTATGAACATGAAAAGTATGAGCGTGTACAGCACTCGATACTTGGTTGGGGCTCCTTTTGCCTGAATTACTGTAGCAATGCGGCGTGGCATGGAGTCGATCAGTCTGTGGCACTGCTCAGGTGTTATGAGAGCCCAGGTTGCTCTGATAGTGGCCTTCAGCTCTGCTGCATTGTTGGGTCTGGCGTATCGCATCTTCCTCTTCACAATACCCCATAGATTTTCTATGGGGTTAAGGTCAGGCGAGTTTGCTGGCCAATTAAGAGCAGGGATACCATGGTCCTTGAACAGGGATACCATGGTCCTTAAACCAGGTACTGGTAGCTTTGGCACTGTGTGCAGGTGCCAAGTCCTGCTGGAAAATGAAATCTGCATCTCTATAAAGTTGGTCAGCAGCAGGAAGCATGAAGTGCCAAGAAAACTTCTTGGTAGACGGCTGTGTTGACCTTGGACCTCAGAAAACACAGTGGACCAACACCAGCAGATGACATGGCACCCCAAACCATCACTGACTGTGGAAACTTTACACTGGACCTCAAGCAACATGGATTCTGTGCCTCTCCTCTCTTCCTCCAGACTCTGGGACCTTGATTACCAAAGGAAATGCAAAATTTACTTTCATCAGAGAACATAACTTTGGACCACTCAGCAGTAGTCCAGTCCTTTTTGTCTTTAGCCCAGGCGAGACGCTTCTGACGCTGTCTCTTGTTCAAGAGTGGCTTGACACAAGGAATGCGACAGCTGAAACACGTCTTGCATACGTCTGTGCGTGGTTCTTGAAGCGCTGACTCCAGCTGCAGTCCACTCTTTGTGAATCTCCCCCACATTTTTGAATGGGTTTTGTTTCACAATCCTCTCCAGGGTGCGGTTATCCCTATTGCTTGTACACTTTTTTTCTACCACATGTTTTCCTTCCCTTCACCTCTCTATTAATGTGCTTGGACACAGAGCCCTGTGAACAGCCAGCCTCTTTAGCAATGACCGTTTGTGTCTTGCCCTCCTTGTGCAAGGTGTCAATGGTCAGCAGTCAGCCGTCTTCCCCATGATTGTGTAGCTACACAACTAGACTGAGACCATTTAAAGGCCTTTGCAGGTGTTTTGAGTTAATTAGCTGATCAGAGTGTGGCACCAGGTGTCTTCAATATTGAACCTTTTCACAATATTCTAATTCTCTGAGATACTGAATTTGTGGTTTTCATTAGTTGTCAGTTATAATCATCAAAATTAAAAGAAATAAACACTCGAAATATATCAGTCTGTGTGGAATGAATGTATTCATTATACAAGTTTCACTTTTTGAATGGAATTATAGAAATACATCTACTTTTTCATGATATTCTAATTATATGACCAGCACCTGTATATTACCACCACGCAAGCTCTTGGCCCGTGGTGCGGAAAACAGCCACAACCAAAAAAACACAGATCTCAGACTTTCAAAATAAGACCTCTTTTTGGATCATGAATAGTACTATATGGTGATATTAACTCTTAACCCTCAAGAATGAGATAACAATGAATACATGACTGACATATTAACATTTTAGCTTTTTAACACTTTCAGAGATTAAGTTTCTACAATTATTTAACAGATTTTAAACATATCTCATGAATTACTTCTCATGACCACAATGTCATTATCAGATAATTTTTAAATCTTATTGGACAATGGATTTCTCAATTTCTTAAAGCTTGTAACAGATTATGAATTATGATGCTCGTTTCTTAACTTGTCACTTCTTGTCAGGAACTGGCTGCACATTTCTCTTCCTGCTGCTGCAGAGAGACAAAGTGAGAGTGTAGTAATTTTACTGTTGGGAGATGACTCCTGTCGTTACACAACAGCTGCAACAACACAAGAATAAATACACTGCTGCGTTCTCAATCATACAACCTGTTATTTGTGTCTAATTTTCAATATCACTTCTTTCAGCCTGAGATCCAGTGGAACAAAGTTTATTTGTGAACTTTTCTTTCTCAAGTTTGAGAAGTCAATGAAAAGGGTGTGAACATTTGAGACTAGTTTTACTGTTGATGATTTAAATATCAAGTGTTTTTGTTGACTAAATCTTGAATAAATTGTTTGTGGATTTCTTTGGACAAAACAAGAATAAAACATCCAGAGTTTTAGTCAACTTAAACTTGCCCAAAAATAAATTAGATGATGTTGACTAAATATGAGTGAAACTAACCTGGACTGAGAAAAACAGATACAAACACTAAACAATTTACAGAGGAAAGAGAAAATTGGCATTAATTGCCCTGTAATGTTTTCATAATAGGAAGAGTAATATTTCATATTCACATTATGTAACTCACCTACAGTTAAAATACATAGTTCAACATAGTTTGATCATGAAATTTCACTGTATTATTTTGTACTATTATTGTATTATTATTTACTCATGAACAATGATTTTAGCAAAGAGAGAAATCTTGTTCTCAGCTGAAGCAAAGTTTTAGATATTAACTCATTATGTTTTCTTTTATTGATGTATTTTAGAGGCTGTTATGTAATGATGATCTTTTATTTTACTGGGTTTATGATTAAAAAAAGCAAGAAAGACAAAATGAACATATGATTACTGTGAATCTCTCGGTCACAGGATTTTGTACAGCTGCTAAACCAACTTCAGTCACTGTGAGTCTCGAGCACAATAATAAACAGCAGAATCTTCAGTCTTCAGACTGTTCATCTGCAGATACAGCTGCTGTCTGCTGTTGTCTCTGGAGATGGTGAACCGGCCTTGGACTGACTGAGAGTAGTATTTGCCACTGCCACCAGCATCAGTTGCAACCCACTCCAGTCCTTTTCCAGGAGCCTGTCTGACCCAGCCCATCCAGTAGCTGCTTAATGAGAATCCAGAGGCTGTACAGGTCAGTGTGTGGGATTCTCCAGGTCTTTTAACCACTGGTTCAGATTCTGTCAGAGTCTGACCATCAACACCTGCCAAACAAAAGCAGAAATGCATGTCATGTGTTACACTACCATAAATGAAAATAAGTCATATCAAGATCAGAGAAACTGTTGACCTGCCCAGCAGAGAGTGAACAGCAGCAGTCCTGTCCTATAGTCCATCATGTTCAACTGTGTGTCCACTGTTCTCTGTCATCCTCTCTGCAGTCAGATAAGTAGAGGTGGAAGACATCTGAGTTTTGCATTGACTCCTCCTCACATGGAGGAGAGAGGTGGATTGATCTTGAATCTCACCTCTTGTCTGGTGAAAACTGTTTTAAAATAGTCAGCAACATCACCATTACAGTAATTAAACCTTATTGTTTTGTAATCTGCTTGATTATTTTTAAACAATGACCAATAATTAGTGAAGTGGTGCACAGCACAACTGGATGTGGCACTGTGAGAGAATTTCATCATTTCACAGCAGAAATGTTAGTAACATATTATCATTCAGAGGAAAACACTGATTGTTGCTCATGGATGTTACAGGGAGAAGTGTTAAAGCCAGTCTCTGTCTGCCCTCCAGAGTTCAGAAATAGGAACAGTAGCTACTTTTAACATTGAAGCTGACCCACATGACACCCAGAAATACTGTATATAGCAGAACAGCAGAAATTCTGCTCGAGGTCTCCTCACTCTCTGTATTTCAGCATGTGTTGCTTCATATCTGTTCTATCAATATATACAAAACTTTATTGACTGTTTCACTGTATAAAACTGTCCCTAATCTCTCTAGACGTTTCTCTCCAGTATAAACATGACGACACAATCACAACCTTCATACTTAAGTCATGATCAGTATTATGCTCAGTTGATGTCTTTAGCAAGTTATGATCAAGTTTTTCTCATTGTGAGCCACATGTCATGTTTTACAGTTTTTCTGTTCCACATTCATGTTTCTCAATATCACTGCTCATTACATGTTATATATATTTATTTTACATATATTTTATTTACTACTCTGACATGTTATACTTTGAACAGTAGGCCTTCTGTAAGTCTTAAAATTAAAGCGCTAAAAGGAAGTGCACTTACTCAAGGACTCATGAGAGTAAGTTGTGCAGGAAGTTGCTCTGCAACAGTCACAGTAGCAACATGTTGTCATGGTGATTTGTGCAGACTCTGCTTTTCCTTATAGCATCTTTAGCATTTTACCAAATAAATCCATGGCTGTGCATATTGTGTTTCTTCCTTGTAGCAGCAATCCTAACTTTTGTCTATGTGAGTACATGTTTGTGAACAACAGGATGAGTTTGTATCTCTAATTACTGTGTGTAAAATCAGGCAAAATCAAACACGTTTGTCTTTCTTCATTTTTTCTGTGCTTTCTGTTTATTTTTGTTGTCAAGGATCGACTCAATCAGTATTTAAAAAACTGGAAAATTAGTAAATACCAATATCAGACACCTTCACCTCAATAGGTGTAAAGACCTGCTGAGTTCATTCATGAAAATGTTTCTTTTTTTCTGACCGGTCTTCATTGAAGGATCCAGCAGTTTTATTCTTATAAATTTTGACTGACATGATTTAGTTTCACAATGACTTTAAGTCTGTTTACTTTTTAATTAATATTCTCTAATTCTCCAATCTAATTATCACAAGTGAACTGAAAGCAACATAATCTTATTGAATGGTTGACTTTGCTGCAGCTGGTTGAAAATCTGTATTTTTACATTTTTCTGTATTCAAATTGTGTTTGTGGCCACAGACATACAGAGAAACCTGCAGCCTTGAAAGGAAATGAACTCCTTAGGAACTGAAACCTGTATGAAGATATGCAAAAACTAACTGGTATGGTGACGGGGAAAATGTCTGCTGACTTATCTGTCAAATCAAACTGCTCTTTTATATCACACTCGATAAGAACAACATTGTAGAAAACTTGGACAGTTGTTTTATTGATGTTCTGTTATGCAATGAGCAAGATTTCCCTGTTCAGTGAGATTTCTATTCATATCAATGTTTAAAAATATTTTCTATTGGAAAATACACCTTTAAACTCCAATCAGATATTAAAGCTTCTCAGACAGTTTAAGGTGAAACTGTGTTATATCCTTTCCTCACAAATATGTCCCTGGAGAATTGATGTCCAGTATCATCTAGTAGAGGGAAGTCTCCTGCTGTTCATGACTGGCTGCTGAGCAGCCACGTTCATCACTAACAGTGTGGCTCAATAAATACATTGATCAAATATCTGTCTTTATTCTATTTAATGATTTTGTGAGTAAAAAATAAATGATAAATAAAATGAATTTTATTTATCTATGTTCAATAGGTCAATGAGGTTGTTTTATTGTTGTTCATTTCTTAGACCAAATCTAAAGAGAGGGCAGACTTCACTTTTAATGGTTTCAGAGAAACTTGGAGCCTCTCAAAGAAAACAGCTGCTTGGAGACTGAAACCTGTGTGACAGTCTCCATCAAAGTAGATGTAGTTTAGACAAAGATATTAGTGGAAAACAATTGTTAGACAAGTATTTGCTGGTTTAACTGTCGAAGTACAAACACTATGAGACCATTAATAAGGTGTTGTCACATAAGTGGAGCTTGAAACCCATCCACCCTACTCAGTTCTGTTTCAGATGATGTGAAACAACATTCACCTCAGCAGGCAAAGAACAAAGAGGCTTGATGATGGACAGTCTCTGCAGGTGGGACTGCAGATGGAAAGAAGCTCTGCAGACTGAGTAAAGCTCGTCATCAGTCTATAAACTTGTGAATGCAGGTCATCAAATGCATTTCACAATTCAGTTGTTGTTTTCTTTAGTGATCGTGTTCATGAGCATTATTTTGAACGAAGCTCTGAGCTTTGTCACTGATAAAGTCACATTGTTGTTTTGTAAATGGAAGCAATTTAAATCTTTGTTTAGAAATATTCTGTTGTCAAAAAAAAAAAATTGAACTCTCTGTAGTGAGGACATTAAGCATGTGAGCTAATGGGGTCTGATGAGGACTGTAGGATTTTGTACAGCTGCTCAACCAACTTCAGTCACTGTGAGTCTCGAGCACAATAATAAACAGCAGAATCTTCAGTCTTCAGACTGTTCATCTGCAGATACAGCTGCTGTCTGCTGTTGTCTCTGGAGATGGTGAACCGGCCTTGGACTGACTGAGAGTAGTATTTGCTGCTGCCACCACTACTGATATAAGCGATCCACTCCAGTCCTTTTCCAGGAGCCTGTCTGACCCAGGCCATGTAATAGCTGCTGAATGTGAATCCAGAGGCTGTACAGGTCAGTGTGTGGGATTCTCCAGGTCTTTTAACCACTGGTTCAGATTCTGTCAGAGTCTGACCATCAACACCTGTCAAGACAATAAAAAGCAAAAAGTGAAATAGGCTGGGGTGAAGAATAAAACCATGTAAAAAGATGATATGTGAATATCTTCACCTGCCCAGCAGAGAGTTAACAGCAGCAGTCCTGTCCTATAGTCCATCATGTTCAACTGTGTGTCCACTGTTCTCTGTCATCCTCTCTGCAGTCAGATAAGTAGAGGTGGAAGACATCTGAGTTTTGCATTGACTCCTCCTCACAGGGAGGAGAGAACTTGATCAGAATAATTTAGTGAGCAGATACATTTTATGATCTGAATTTCAATTGTTTAAAAACTGTATCTCAGTTTATTAATGTTATTCAGGAGCTTCATTAAAGAGAAAAATCCAGACTGACAAACAAACTTCAGACTGTCAGTGAAAGCACCATTTTGTGTAGTTTGTAACATGAACCATAAAATAGGCTGAAGACTATTGATTCAATAACTATGACAGTTGTGATTGTTGTGGTTTATGTTCAGGTCTACTGATGCTTTGTGTTATTGTGTTACTCTCTGGCACAGTAATACACAGCAGAGTCTTCGGGCTTCTGAAGGCTTCTTCTGCTGTAACTGACAGCAGGATATCAAGTCTTTATAGCAGACTGTGAGGAAGTTCACTCTGCATAGAGAAGGACACTGACAGGATATAAAAGAAGGATGGACTGTTTTCACACAATTATCGAGACTCACATTTGTCTCTGAAGTAAAAGAGAAGAAAATGTATTTCTGTGCAGATACCTGTGAGAGTGGTTGAACTCTTCTCATCTAACTCTTGGCACGAAAACAAATAAGCATATTTTCCAAAATGTATAGCTATTCCTTTTATGCTGGACAATTTTATAATTGGCTTAATGAGGATCTTAAATGTTTTTGTAAATTGAATCATTAATTTTTTCAATACAATAACTGAATCTATGTTTTTTTACATGACGTATGTTCAGTAATTTTTCTTTTTTAAATTAAATGTGCTCGTGGAGCTTGTGCAGACCCGACAAAAGAAACTCAGGGAACCTCACATGTCATGTCAGATTTTAAATCTGGAATTACTGAAGAAAGCAAATGACTTCCTGGTGTAGCAGTTTACAGTTTAATACTCTGTAACAATTGTGATTATTCAACAAGACGAGGTTAAAACCAAGTATATGTGTAATATCTTGGTGGTGTGTAGGTTCGACTACGTTTAATTGCCCCCGACTACAACAAACTTCAAATACAACCCATAAATGAAGATATCCGATTTGGAGAGCAAACAATATCTTTTAATTTAGAAAAGGTATTCAACAGGCAGGTTGATTTACAATCAATTGATGAGGCTTAAAACAGACTGAGTAGATAATATAACAGTGAGACTAATCATAGAACACCCGGCCTTCAGGTGTTACTTTATACACTCCAAATGAATAACATGCAACACAAAATCACTCCATGCAATAAAAACACCTTGTTCTATAGCTCTCACACAAATAAAAACACATGCAATTAGATTAAGTCACGCTGATCAACCTCAGTCTTCCCCTGATCAAATACCCCCTGTTGTGACCTTAACGGTGCTTTGCCTCGGGTTTAAAAGAAAATTAAGAAAATTAAGAAAAATAAAAGCAGCAGCAATAAAAACAAATAATGGATAAAAGCAAATAACATAACCCTAAAACAACTTCTGACAACCGAGACAGTGCACCGAGCTCTGAAATGCAGAAGATAAAAAAGTTACTCTCCAAAATATGACCAATTGAATAAAATGTACATTGCATTCTACAAACAGAAAAATACTAAAAAAGCAGAATCGTTAAAACAACAACACGCAGCTGTCTGTGGCTGTGCCTGATCCTAAATAGCAGCTGGGGGTTGTGCCAATCACACACGGCTGTACCTGGTTGCCTACTCGCCACTGCCTGGGATGGTCCCCTGGCTACATATGGCTGGAACGAGTTGTGCCCTAGTTTCAGCTGGTTCCAGCTCTGTATCTGTTTGATTCTCTCCTCCTCTCTGTGCTCACATGTACAGTATTTTAATACAGCTGAACTTCCAACAATGCTCTTTTCATTTCGATGTTTTCCTGTTTCTGTTGTCAGAGAATGGAGCATGTATCAAATAGTGACTGAAACGCAGCCAATGAAAACTACATTACATTAACATTACATGCTAACATGCTAACTTCCAACTTCCAAGCCATTTCCAAGTTGCTGCCCTGCACTGCTAAAATCCAGATTTCATAACCATGATGTCATCTGACAAAATCACCAAACACGAGTTAAACACAAAGGCTGTGCTGAGTTTAGCAATATTTAATTGTAAAATGATCTCTGAGAGAAGCGACTGAATATTAGGGTGTTTTCACATGTAGTTCTTACCAAACACAGTCCTGGAACTACATGGATGTGCTGGGGTAAATTTTCAGTCACATCTTTGAATCATTTAAGATAAGATGTACAGATATTATTATTTTTTAATTCATATTGATGTAATGTATTGAGTTTGCTGTCAGCAACCAGATTGTTGTGTGATTGTCTATAACAATACCATTAAAAAATTCAATATTAGATTCAAAATATGAAATACTTAAAACTTAGGCTCTGTGAGCCTGAAAGGTCAGTGCTGTAGGATTTTGTACAGCTGCTCAACTAAGTTGATTCACTGTGTGGCTGTCGAGCACAATAATAAACAGCAGAATCTTCAGTCTTCAGACTGTTCATCTGCAGATACAGCTGCTGTCTGCTGTTGTCTCTGGAGATGGTGAACCGGCCTTGGACTGACTGAGAGTAGAATTTGTTGCTGCCACTACCATTATCAACCCAGGAGAGCCACTCCAGTCTTTTTCCAGGAGCCTGTCTGATCCAGTTCATCTCGTAGCTGCTGAATGTGAATCCAGAGGCTGTACAGGTCAGTGTGTGGGATTCTCCAGGTCTTTTAACCACTGGTTCAGATTCTGTCAGAGTCTGAGAGAGGGGAACAACAAATATAAAACCAGCAACTTTCCAGGTTTAGTCCCAGCAGGTAGTAACTGTAACACAGGTTTTCACAGTGAAACAGATCAAGGGGTATTCTCCTCCTTGTACCATCACCTCACTATATTTTAGTAAAGAAATTCCTAGAGATGAATAATTTCATCACTGTTACATGAGAACAACAACAAACAGCTGAGCCTTCAGTTTTCTACTTGGTCATATTTACATCTATTCTTTAAATTTGTTTCAAATGATGAACCAACCCCAGCCTGTTGTTTAATTCATTTAATTGATCATTTCTAATGGTGGAAACTCTCTGAATTAAATTGCATTATCACTGTACCTTTTGAGGCTGTTGTTTTGGATGTTATTCCTTTGTATGTTGTCTCACAGGTGTAAACAGCTTTAGTTTGTTCAGTCTGTATTCTTGACCTTCAGGACACTGATAGCTGAGTATGACTCTCCGTTTTTTTGGATGGGACTTTGACTGTAGTCGTTCAACTCTGCACCATTCTTTTTCCATTTAAATGATTCAAGTGTTGCATTTTCACTGTCTTCAATTGTGCAGACCAGGGCCTGGGTGTCTTCACTTGGCACCGATAGCAAAGTCAGTTTTGCAGGAAGAACATGTTCTGAACAGATGAAGGAAACAGCAGAGTTAAAGTCATTCCATTTTATATTCATATGCATATGAATCTTTCATCTACAAGTGACGAGATGGTTGGCTCAAAGGAAAAATATATGTGTCAGACAGACAAAGGAAATGTCACAAATGTGAGGGAATAAATATTACTGAACATTCGCAGTTAAGAACAAGATGAATGAGGATGGTAAGTTGACCCATTACACAGTATACTGAGGAAGTTAGAGAGATGTGTTAACAAATTAACAACACCACATACTTTTGACTTGCACTCTTTTGGAAGATCCATCATGAGTTACTGAACATCGAAAAGACTTCCTTGAATCCCAATCAGATTTTGATACTTGGGTCAAACTGACTGCTGTATATTTGTTGTTTTTCTCAGCAGGAGGATATTGTGCTGAGGTCAGGCTGGTCCCACTGGCATCGGTCCACTGGAAAGTAAGAGTCTCTGGGAAAAAGTCGTGTGCAAGACAACCAACGGTGATTTTATCTGCAGTCCCAGGTGTGCACTGAACCAAAGGAAACACAGTCGGGGATGCAGTTGACCCTGGAAAAAAGTTTGATAAGTTTAATGTCAAGCAAATTATGAAACACAAATAATGAATTGCTCATCAGATAAACTGATCACAGATAATTATTGAACTTTTCAAAATGCTTTCTACGAAACAGCTGCATTAAGAATATCTTGATGGCTCTGTTTTTGGGTTTTGCTCCATCTGATCAGTACAAACTTCAACAAGACCATGACCTAAACTTCTCTACCATCAATAATCACATTTTAAATGAAAAATCATTTGATCACTGAAAATATTGTGTAGAAATGTGGCTTACCTGATTGAACTGTGACTTTAGTCCCTTTACCCCAGTAGTCAAAAGCATCACAGTGTTGCATCTCCATTCATTGCCTGAACAAAAACCTGGAGCTCCAGAAAAATGCTGAAAAGCTTAAGTAATTGTCTGAGATGGATAAAAATCCTGGTACACGTGATACCCTGGTGTCATCCTGCAAACATGTCTGTTGTACTGATTCTTAATCAGTTCTTGAAATTAAGATTTACCCTAAGAAAACATTTACATCTTTGCACTAGCGTTCATTATAAACTATGACTTAATCCAATTTTAAAAATGTATCTGCTTATTAAAATAGATAAACGTGGCAGTTACCTCATTTTCAAATAAGAAATATTTTGTCCTGTCATTTTTTTAATCACATGAAAAGATAAGTGTAAGATTTTTGCTCTCATCCCATCACAGTGAAAAACCCTCATACAAAAACCAAACACCGTTTCCTGCACTGGAGAATAAGGGGACCTGTGTTGTCATCAGTGGGTAAGAACAAAACAAAACTTAAATTTTAATGTACAAAAACTATGTTTTTTTTTATTCATTCATTCTATGCTTTTATCAATTTATTTCTATCCTCATAGTCATGCCTGCATTTTTATTTTTTATTTGAGAATTTCTTTGTTTTCATTGGATTGAAATCATCAGTCAAACAATTCGATAAAACACTTTGGTCAATGTTAGTTTTTTTAAATGTGCTCTTGAAATAATTTGAGTTGACCTGACTTATTTAATTCATAATATTGGACAAAACTGCAACATCATAATCTGGTATATTATCTGTGTATGCTAATCATCTGTTTTACAGCTACAGGAAATTTGGAAATCACGGACATGTTTGGCATCGCCTGCAGACGACACTAAAAGAAAAGACACATTTTCCATCATCTGTTTCAAAGAGGGAGCTCGGAATATTTCTGTGTGAAGTACAGTTTCAGTCTGCAGCAGCATGAGACTAAGTTTTAAGGTTATTTCTGTGTCTAGTTTTTGTCTCTTCATTTGAGTACAGCCTGTAGGGTTGTTCATCCTTTATGCATCTGAAAGAGAGAAGATCATAACTATTATTGCCCACATCTAGTGGTGGTGAAAACAAATGAAGCAAAGCCTGCAAAGCTGATTTCTTCTTTGTTTTGTTTTTTTTTTTTTTTTTATTTTAGCAATGGTTCATTTACCAACAATAATCCAACAACACTGGTGCAAGAACAAGAAGGAACATGCTGAAAAAAATGTATAATACACAGTATGTAAGAATAATTTTACCACAGTGAATCATAACTTTACTAAAATGCCAGTAATGAGAAATAGATATAAAATAATAGATTACATTTTTAAAATAATCTCCAACAGTGTGAATTTAATCTTTTTTGTCAGTGCTGCTGTGTCCATACAACCTTATTCAAACAAACAAAAACAAAACAAAACAAAACTTAAATTATAATCAACAAAACAATATTGTATCATTATCTGTCATTTTTGTGCATATCTTTTAATCCGATAAATTCAAAATCACTCAAAGGTCAGTGTTCAGCATTTTTTGTGACACAGACCAGTAAATGGTTGTTATCATCCTTTAATTCAGACCATAAATGCAAAATAATCTGCTAATATGAAATATATTTTGTGAGTATTTTTAAGAAATTGAAGACCAACCAGGACCTTTTAGCCTCTCAACTTGTTTATGTGTGTGTGTGTGTGTGTGTGTTTGTTGTTTTTGCTCAATTAATTTTGTTTCATTTTTCTTTCAGCAAGTTGAGTGTCAACTGAAGGGAGGCTGGGCACTTATGGTGGTGTGTGTGTGTGTGTGTGTGTATTGTGGGGAGGGTATTAATTCAATTAGATACATTTAAATTTAAAGGTTATTTTAAAATACAATGGATTTACAAAGCTTCTTCGTGCCACTGTGACATCTGCAGGGGTTTGTGTGCAGCTCTGTGGCTTCCTGTGTCACTGTGGCTGTCGAGCACAATAATAAACAGCAGAGTCTTCAGTCTTCAGGCTGTTCATCTGCAGATACACCTGGTCCACGTTGTTGTCTCTGGAAATGGTGAAGCGATTCTGGACAGACGTGGAATAATATTTATTGCTTCCACTTGGAGCAGAAATGTAGGCAACCCACTCCAGTCCTTTTCCTTCAGCTTGTCTGATCCAGGCGATATGAGCATCACTATCTGATATTCCTGCATATGTACAGCTCAGTTTGTGGGATTCTCCAGGCTGCTTTACCACTGGTGCAGACTCAGTCAGTGTCTGACTGCAAACACCTGAGGAGAAAAGCAGTTTGATCAGAACAGAGCCAAACGTAAACCCTGACACTGAAAAAGAAAAGTGCACAAGTGTGGAATTCACCAGAAATTGCTGACAGCAGCAGGAATGTTACACATGTAGTTAAAGCCATCATGGACATTTGTTGTGTGTCTGGTTGGTGTTGGCAGTGAAATAAATATGGATGGAGGAGATCAAGATTTGCATGGACTCCTCCTCACAGTGCAGAAAAATTATTCACCAGCTGAAGAGATTTAATCTACGAACTCAAAGTATTTTTGTTGATCATATGAAAATATTGATTACAGGAGTTTTCTGGTGAATATTTGCTTCTTATATTTGTGTAAAAGCAAACACAATGAGACACCATAAGCAACCTACAATCAGCTGCTTTTATGAATTGGTGGCACACAGCACATTTGAACAGAGTATTGTGTGACATTTTTTTGCCGTTTTAGGGACAGAAGTGAAGAACACATATGGTAATGGAGTCGTATCAGGACACTACTGTCACAGTGTGCAGCTTTTCTTTGTGCACAATAAACATGACAGGACAAACATGTATACACAAACACAGTTTACACATATAAGCATGTGAAAAAGTATCAAAGTTGCATCTATGTTGACAGGGTGCAGATACCATCACAGACACTTGCAGAATGGATGAAAGTGTTTCCTGTGGGTGTGTGATTTTGTCACTGCCGTTAAGTTGGTGTGTGTTCCATGTGAGGCCATCACAGTGATCAGTGTTAAACACACAGTCGGTCCTTGTCTGCTCTCTAGAGTCTTAAACAAAGCACTGCAGCTATTTTCACATAATGTGTAACATAATGTGATTTATCTCACTGATGAGTCCTTAAAATATAGAAGGGGGTTGTGTTTGAAGCTCTGTCATACACACATAAGCTCTTCAGGAAAGGAGGGTGGAGAGGATTTTTGAATGATGTCTTTTGATAATACAGTCGTGGTTTTGTAAAACATATGTGCAGGTGGTGATGCTGATTTGAGTAGTGTTGTATCCATACAAGCTTATTCTTTTCAATTTCTAATGAGTATTTTTTTGAATACATATATATATATATATATATATATATATATATATATATATATATATATATATATATATATATATATATATATATATATATATATATATATATATATATATATATATATATATATATATATATATACACACACATACATACACACACACATACATTCATATAAAAAATATGTTGAATTACTTCTAGTACAACTCATTATCTTTTGCGATGAAAAACAATAACCCTTCCACTGATGGTTCTTTTTTTGAATACTTTTAATGAGTGATGGAGATCTAGTTGGACATTAAACTTCCATGTGTTATTCCAAGTGTCTGTGTTTCTGTTTGACTTTATTCCCTAACATCGCTGTCATTTTCTGGACATTGATTGCGATGAATGTAACATCATGGTCACATTGCTACTTGTTGTCTGTGGAGGTTTTTGTGCAGCTGCTCCACTGTCTTCAGTCACTGTGTCTCGAGCACAGAAGTAAACAGCAGAATCTTCTGCTGTCAGACTCTTGACCTCGAGGTACTGAGTGCTGCTGGACACATCTTCAGTCATGAGGAAACGGCTTTGAAAGGAGCTGCCATAGCTAGCAGAGTTTGAACCTGTGTCCATCCTCCCAATCCACTGCAGAGCTTCCCCTGGTCTCTGTTGTATCCAGTGTATATTGTTGCTTGTCATGCTGTAACCATATATGACACATGACATCTTCACTGTGTCTCCAGGTCTTTTCACCTCAGATGGAGACTGGTCCAGTTTGATCTCACTCCAAACTCCTGTAAGTAAAGAAATGATGAACATTATCTGACACACTTTTAAATCACATATTGAACATTGACAAAAGAAGTGAAGCAGAACTGATTTTCTCACCATGAATAGTGAGTACAAATAACAAACAAAAGACAACTGTGTTTTCCATGCTGTAATAAACACTGTAGTTCAGAGGTGTCTGATCAGTGTGTTTCAGTAACACATCAAACTGTCCCAGTGTTCTGCCACTAATGATGACAGCTGCTGCTGATGTGTTTATAAGGAGCAGAGAGTTTACATAGACCTCCCTCTACAGGTTCACTAAGGGAATGTGTAACACGTCTGATTTTCATAAGAAGAGCATCTTTACAACAACAGAGGAAAATGTAAAACATCAGAATCCTAGCAGCTAAATTCTGGACTGATGGAGCAGAGGAGTAAAACATTTATATTCTACAGTGACAGTCTCAAAATCAAGGTGCTGTGTTTAGTTTACAGCCATGTTTTCATTTCAACTGTTGGGCAAATAACAAAAAGAAAAAGTATTTGTTCATCAGTTGCAGCGATAGACTATACACACTGATGTCAGTGGAAGTACAGCAAAGTCAAATCAGCAGTAACAAAAAACTGCCTGTAAAACTGAATCGATTCCATAAACATACAAGAACATTCTCAGTGAATCAGATAATTATATCATCATTAATGTTTACATTTAGATCATGTGTTTAAGTCATGTATGTTTCTGGGTATTTGAGGGTGTACACAGTAATACACAGTTATGTCCTCAGTTGCCTAAAAGTTGCCTCTTTTGTAAAGAAAGTGAAGCTACAACAAAATCATATAAACAATATGTAGACTTGTGTTTCCTGCAGATAGTTGGAGGTTTTCAATTGTACATGAAAGATGTAAAACAGAAATCCTCTCACACAAAGAGAAAAGTTTCTTTGTACCATATTCACAGTATCTAGCAGCTACTTTCCACGTGCAGTCCCAGCAGGTAGTTACTGTAATACAGGCTTTACCTGTCTGAGTTAATTCATCATTTCTGTCTTTTTTAATGAATGTGTGATTATGGTTGTTTTTGGAAACCAGGCCATGAGTTTTCTATGTGCAAGTTTTCATGCTGATGGTTTGTGTTATTGTGTTACTCTCTGGCACAGTAATACACAGCAGAGTCTTCAGGCTGCACATTCTGTCCATTTAGAGTCACTGTGTTGCTGGAAGAGTCTAAGCTGATACTGAACTTGTTCTTGAGTGAATCTTTGACGTCTGTGTCCCTACTGATCCACTCCAGTCCTTTCCCTGCAGGCTGTCTGATCCAAGCTGTGTAGTAGCCACCAACAGAATAAGAGACCTGACAGGTGATGGTCAGACGTTGACCTGGCTGCACAGTCACAGAGGCTGGCTGTGTCAACTGTTCACACTTCACACCTGTTAAAAGAAGAAATTGTGATGTACTTGACTTCCAGTTCTTATAAATACAGTTAAATATTTTAAAGCTGAGTTAAACAAAAGTTTGGCCCTTGACAAATGTGAATTGCCCTGAAGATCTGTCTTCAGTGACTTTGTCGGAGAGTTTCACATAATTGCAAAGAACTAACTGTAAGTTTGAAACAGTCTGTGATGAGAAAACATTAATTTCTTTCATTCTTTGTTAATTTTTCAAATAAAAAGCTAATTTGAGGGCAATGATTTACAAAATATATTTACAGCAGCAAACGGTTACTGTTCATAGTTCAGTGACGGCATTCTCTGAGGATTCATTTTGATGAATCTCAAATGCTCTGCTACTGAAAACTATTTGTGTATTCAAGCTATTTATTTGTTTATTTATTTATTCTTTAGATATATTCTTCCCCAAAAATATAATAGTTAATTAAGATATCGCTGGTTACAGAAGAGCATATGTTTGCTATTATGGAAATATTTTATTTTCCTGAACTACATGAAGTGAGGGTATCAGTGATGTGAGGTAATGAGGGTCTGATGAGGACTGTGGGATTTTGTACAGCTGCTCAACCAACTTCAGTCACTGTGAGCCTCGAGCACAATAATAAACAGCAGAATCTTCAGTCTTCAGACTGTTCATCTGCAGATACAGCTGCTGTCTGCTGTTGTCTCTGGAGATGGTGAACCGGCCTTGGACTGACTGAGAGTAGTATTTGCTGCTACCACTGCGATAGATATAAGCGATCCACTCCAGTCCTTTTCCAGGAGCCTGTCTGATCCAGCCCATCTCGTAGTCACTGAATGTGAATCCAGAGGCTGTACAGGTCAGTTTGTGGGATTCACCAGGTCTTTTAACCTCTGGTTCAGATTCTGTCAGAGTCTGACCATCAACACCTGTCAGTACAAAAGCAGAAATGCATGTCATGTGTTGCACTACCATAAATGAAAATAAGTCATATCAAGATCAGAGAAACTGTTGACCTGCCCAGCAGAGAGTTAACAGCAGCAGTCCTGTCCTATAGTCCATCATGTTCAACTGTGTGTCCACTGTTCTCTGTCATCCTCTCTGCAGTCAGATAAGTAGAGGTGGAAGACATCTGAGTTTTGCATTGACTCCTCCTCACAGGGAGGAGAGAATGAAGCAGTAAATCCTGAAAATGTAAAATGAATATTTACCTTATGAGTAATAATCTTCCAGTTAATCTGGTTGCCCTTCATTATTTCACAAAGAGAGAATCATGTCAATACTTTTTTCATCATCTTCAACAGTGATGATTAACAGGTTATTTGCATCTTCTGCTGTTGTCGAGCTGCCTCTACAGAAACACTTCCAGTCAAATAACCTCAGTGGTTGTTTTTCAGTCATAACATTTTGAGGACATCAGGGCAGACTGACCCCAGTAGGATTGAAAATGAGCAAAACTAACATAGAGACACACACTTCACTCCCTTTTGAGTAAATAGGCCATATTATTATTTATGAATAGTTTATTTAAAGTTATATGTAATTTAAAATGTTGAAATGTCTAAAATGTTGACACATGACTGACTTATGTTTTGTCTTAGTGTTACGGCTGCCTGCCAGATGCTCATTTTTTTTTTTTTTTCCAGTTTAAGACACATTTTTAAGATACACTTTTTACATCGGTTCTTTTCAGTTATATATTTTAATCGGATGAAGGATTTTAGTCAACAGATCTCTGGATCTTCAATTATCTGTGAAAAAAACCAAGCAAATGTTAGACAGCTCAGCTCCCAGCCTCTCTGAGACGTCCTAAGTCCACTGAAGAGCATCAGTGAATCACTGATTTTTAAAGTGAAACTGCTTTATTTGGTGTTTCTACTGGTGTTAATCCCCTGGTCTGTTTGTCAGAGAGAGGAGGAGATCTCTGGGCATAATTTGGCTGCTCGTTAAAACCTTCTGATCGTCTGGTTCGTAAGTTATCAGCGAAACAATTGAAACAAGGGTTAGCAGCAGTCTCAGCTCACAACCTTTCCCTGACTTCTTGTGTCCGCCGTACAGCTTCAGTGAAACACTAACTTTAAATGTGAAACTGCATTATTCAGTGCTTTTAATGGTTATAATGACCAGGTCTGTTTGTTATGGAGAGGAGGAGACTTGTGGATAATAAAGCTCCCAGTAAAAACCTCCTGAGCAACTGACACTGCAGGAATCAAAACCAGGAGAAGCTCTCGGCAATGGTGGTGAAGACAGCAACTCCCATGATCCCACATCATTTCACAACATGACTGAGAGACTCCTAGCAGCATAAGTTTAAAGACCTCCTTCAATTAAAAAGTTTTGAACCATGTTAACCCATGCCCATGGTGTTTTTTTTTTTTTTTTGGTCACGAGTGAAATCAACAGCATGACTACGTATTTCCACCTTGAAACTGCAGTGAACCAATGCCAGTCTCATAAAAGTGGATTCAGACAGCCAGGGTTTTATACGTCATATAACTAAGGAACCAATCCTGTCAACTTGCGGGATGAGGAGTCGGCAAAATAAACCTGAAACCTTATTTGCATTAGAAAAAAACCACGAACATTGTGTCAGCCACTGCCAGTTACAAGTTGACAAACAATGTTAACAAATAAAAGATGCTAACTATGCTAACCGTTCTGATACGTCTGCTAGTTGCCGATTTTGGTGCACATCAGATTCTTCATCTGCATCTGGGTCTGACTGAGGCTCAAACATGTGGCTGAGTCTCTCTGAAGTTCCCTCTGCGAACCATCTTGATATGCTCTGCTCTTTCACCTGTCAACCTAGTAGAAGTAGTGGTTGTGGGCAGGACACAAGGTCAGATCCAAAATTTCTCGATGAGGAAGTAAGAGTAGATGTGATCCAGCCTCAATTTTCCAATTATTTTTTTTTGATCACTTTTTATGTGGGAAAAAATATGAATAATACCAGAGTATTCTTACATAGTTTAAAACAACTTCAAAGTTCCCCTCTCTAATGCAAACTCTCACTCTCTGTACTGACAAGGTTTTGGGTTTCTTTTGCCTCCCAACAGATTTGTAATGTATGAAACTCTGGCTGTCTGAATCTTTTCTTTTTGAGACTATAATTGGTTCACTGCACCTCATAGGTGTAATATTCACCATGGTGCTAACTGCTTATTTTGCTCATGATATGTCTTTTATTATATGAAAATCAAATATATGTTAACAAGAAACTTGATTTTCATTGGCAGTGCTCTAAGTTGTATGATGCATCTATCATTTATGTGTCAATGAAATTTTACTTTTAAAAAAAATGAAAAAAATCAACAAAAAAAAAAAAAAAAGTGTAGTAGTAGTAGCCAGAACCATGCAAACTGACTTAAAATATGAACATTGTAAAAAGATGCTTTGTGTCATTTATATTCCTTTAACTTCTCTATTGCTAAATATGTTCAAAGACTGTTTCTCTCCTTAACAGTGAACTGGTGTGAAATCATTAGTGGTCTGAGGGCTCCTCCTCTGGTGGCTTCATGTTACAAGTGTTCAGGCACTGAGGGGTTTTTGTTCAGGTCTACTGATGCTTTGTGTTATTGTGTCTCTGGCACAGTAATACACAGCAGAGTCTTCAGGCTGCACATTCTGTCCATTTAGAGTCACTGTGTTGCTGGAAGAGTCTGTGCTGATACTGAACTTGTTCTTTAGTGAATCTTTATAGTATGTTGTTGATCCAGCAGCAGCGCTGCCAATCCACTCCAGTCCTTTCCCTGCAGGCTGTCTGATCCAAGCTGTGTAGTAGCCGCTAACAGAATAAGAGACCTGACAGGTGATGGTCAGACGTTGACCTGGCTGCACAGCCACAGAGGCTGGCTGTGTCAACTGTTCACACTTCACACCTGTTCAAAGAAGAAAATGTTTTGTTATCAATGATCAAGTTAAGCACCAACAGAAGAAATGTTGACTGTGACAAATCCAGAGAGACTCACAGGATCCAGCTGCCAACAGCAGCAGCAGAGCTACACAAAACATGGGTGATGGTGAAAGTGAGCAGCTGTGAACTCCACTGACAGTCTGATGTGAAGTTTTTATAGCTGAGGAACAAGGAAGCTCACTGAGTTTGCATAGAATCAAACATATGAAGCATCAGTGTTGGTCCAACTGGAGCCAACAGAAGAGTCTGTTCAGTGTTATTATATCTGCAGAGGGAAAATGTGCCAAGAAAACACCTCTGCTTTACATTTTATAATTTCATTTCATTTCCACATTAAATGTCTCTGCAATTTGGGTAATGAAACAGTTGTTAACTCAAGATTTTAATGTCTAAAATGTCTAAAATTGCAAATTAATACATTATTCTAATTATTATATAATTGCAAATAACGATGATCATTGATCAACTGTCAACACCTCCTACATCAGAGTCATGATTAACATCAAAGCATACATCTAAGCCTCCATGACAAGACAGATGAGCTGAGTAAACACTGAATATTAAGATATTATTATAATATGTTTTAAATACATGTGTCACCAGATTTTTGCTTCCATTCATAATAACTAATTGTGGTTTTACCAAATTATATGTCCACATACTTCACTTCATATAATCTACACTGGAAGTTAAACACATTCAAACATAATGAAAAATAGATTTTCATATATTTTTTGTGACGGCAGCACGGTGGTGCAGTGGTGAGTGTGGAGTTTGCATGTTCTCCCCGTGTCTGTGTGGGTTCCCTCCGGGTACTCCAGCTTCCTCCCACAGTCCAAAGACCTGCACATTAGGTGAATTGGTGACTCTAAATTGCCCGTAGGTGTGAATGTGAGCGTGTTGTTTGTCTCTATATCTCAGCCCTGTGATAGACTGGCGTCCTGTCCAGAGTGTACCCTGCCCTTGCCAAATGTCAGCTGGGATTGGCTCCAGCCGCCCCACCCCAGCCACAACCTTGTACGGATATGTTTTGAATAATGAATAAATTAAAGTCTCTTTAATTGTCCTGACAGAGAACAATATGACAGCAGAAGATAGTTTTTCCTCCATTAATCCAGGAAGTGACAGTTTGTCTTGTTGCAGAATCACTGGTTCATTCCTCTGGTGTTTTATAAAGGAAACTTTTTATTTCACATCATTTTGTGACCTACTTCAATTCCACATAGTTGTTACTGCAACTTACCTAAAAAGTGTATCTGCCTGTTCATCTTGTATTCATTCTCATAGCTCATGATTTCAGCAATCATGCTGTGTGATCGTTATAGTAAGACTTTTTTTTTTTTTTTTTTTAATTTGTGTTTAATGGTTCATGGTTCTTGATGGTGATCCTTCTCAAAGCCAATTTCCACAATTTCATGAACAACAACAACTTAATATAAAAAACATGATATAAATAATATATATGTATAATTCTTTCTTAGGCTTTACAGTTGTATCAACATGATTAAGATGACGACTGTAGGATTTTGTACAGCTGCTCAACCACCTTCAGTCACTGTGACTCTCGAGCACAATAATAAACAGCAGAATCTTCAGTCTTCAGACTGTTCATCTGCAGATACAGCTGCTGTCTGCTGTTGTCTCTGGAGATGGTGAACCGGCCTTGGACTGACTGAGAGTAGTCTTTGCTGCTGCCACCACCACTACTGATAGAAGCGATCCACTCCAGTCCTTTTCCAGGAGCCTGTCTGACCCAGGCCATCCAGTAGCCACTAATGTCAAGTCCAGAGGCTGTACAGGTCAGTGTGTGGGATTCTCCAGGTCTTTTAACCACTGGTTCAGATTCTGTCAGAGTCTGACCATCAACACCTGTCAAGAGAATAATAAACATGAAGTGAAAGAGGCTGGTGGGACAAATAAAAACTATGTAAAAAGATGATATGTGAATATGTTCACCTGCCCAGCAGAGAGTGAACAGCAGCAGTCCTATCCTATAGTCTATCATGTTAATTGTCAAAGTACAAACACTATGAGACCATTAATAAGCAGCAGAGTCTTCAGGCTGCACATTCTGTCCATTTAGAGTCACTGTGTTGCTGGAAGAGTCTAAGTCGATACTGAACTTGTTCTTCAGTGAATCTTTGTAGGCTGAAGCGTATCCAACACGTGCACTTCCAATCCACTCCAGTCCTTTCCCTGCAGGCTGTCTGATCCAAGCTGTGTAGTAGCCACCAACAGAATAAGAGACCTGACAGGTGATGGTCAGACGTTGACCTGGCTGCACAGTCACAGATGCTGGCTGTGTCAACTGTTCACACTTCACACCTGTTCAAAGAAGAAAATGTTTTGTTATCAATGATCAAGTTAAACAGCAAAAGAAGAAATGTTGACTGTGACAAATCCAGAGAGACTCACAGGATCCAGCTGCCAACAGCAGCAGCAGAGCTACACAAAACATGGTTGATGGTGAAAGTGAGCAGCTGTGAACTCCACTGACAGTCTGATGTGAAGTTTTTATAGCTGAGGAACAAGGAAGCTCACTGTGTTTGCATACAATCAAACATATGAAGCATCAGTGTTGGTCCAACTGGAGCCAATAGAAGAGTCTGATCAGTGTTATTATATCTGCAGAGTGAAAACATGTCTGGAAACCACCTCTGCTTTAATTTTTGATTTCATTAATAAATCAGTTTTACCACATTGACAATGTCTCTGCATTTCCAGAAAAGACAACAACAAACAGCTGAGCCTCCAGTCTTCTGGTTGGTCATCTTTAGATCTACTTCCTACATCTGGTGGACATGATGAATCGGGGCTGTAGTGCCTGAGCAGCAAACAGTGCGATGATCCTATTGGATTGATTTTTTTTTTTTGTTTTACAAATATTTTTATTATAATTATTATGAAGAATAAATCAGGGTCAAACTCATCAAACTTTGTCAGGCCTGGTGAAAATGTACATGTTTTATGGGTCTTGCAAATGGGTGGGCAAAATGGGTCCATAGCGTCCCCTAGAAAATTTCAGTGAGGCTGTAACTGTGTCATCACAGACACAGAGAAAAACAAGACTTTAACTGCCCTCTACAGGCTCAAAGTGGACCTACAATATGGTTTAGAGAGAGGCCTGAAAACAGAAGTTGAACAAGATGTTGTTTAGTTTTGCTGTTTGCTTTGGTGCGATTGACCAGTTTTTCACATGTGTATATTCATGAGACAGAGACAGTAAGTTTGCCTGATGCATGATTGAAAAAAACATTTCTAAAGTACAAACTGCACATCAGTGTCATGCACCCTAACCTTGAATGAGTAAGTCTCACAAACACAGAATAAACAGCAGCTTCTTCAGTCTTCAGCTGTTTATCTTGAAATCCCTCTGAGACAGTGAGATGGTGAAGTTGAGTGTCAGTCGGTTCAGATCAATGAGAAAAGCAGATTTCAGTGTCGCCTTGTAGTGACAGAGGAGACAGAAACTTGACACTTAATGCTCTCTAGTGTTTATATCAAGGAAACATTCAGTTTTACCCTCATATTGGGACAGTTTAGTTTCCTCATATTATAAATGTAACTATGTAGAAATGTGGTTACTTGCTTGCTATTATTTTAATTCTTACACAGTGAGTTCAGTAACCAGATTGCTGTGTTGTGACTGATGCTTTTTTTTTCCTCAGTTTCACTAATAACAACAACAACTGATAAAAATGAATGGCTGTATCATTTTCTTCAAAAGCGTGAAATAAGAACATGTGAAATCATTGTTGTAATAATGAGGACTGTAGGTTTTTGTACAGCTGCTCAACCACCTTCAGTCACTGTGAGTCTCGAGCACAATAATAAACAGCAGAATCTTCAGTCTTCAGACTGTTCATCTGCAGATACACCTGCTGTCTGCTGTTGTCTCTGGAGACGGTGAACCGGCCTTGGACTGACTGAGAGTAGTATTTGTAGCTGCCACCACCATAGCTGATTAATGCGATCCACTCCAGTCCTTCTCCAGGAGCCTGTCTGATCCAGCCCATATGGTAGTCGCTGAATGTGAATCCAGAGGCTGTACAGGTCAGTGTGTGGGATTCTCCAGGTCTTTTAACCACTGGTTCAGATTCTGTCAGAGTCTGACCATCAACACCTGTCAAGAGAATGAAACACATCAAGTGAAAGAGGCTGGTGGGAGAAAAAAAAACCAGCAAAAAAAAAATGTAAAAATATGTTATGTGAATATTCTCACCTGCCCAGCAGAGAGTGAACAGCAGCAGTCCTGTCCTATAGTCCATCATGTTAAACTGTGTGTCCACTGTTCTCTGTCATCCTCTCTGCTGTCAGATAAGTAGAGGTGGAAGACATCTGAGTTTTGCGTTGACTCCTCCTCACAGGGAGGAGAGAATCAAACAGTAAACCATGAAACTGTACAATGAATGTTTCATGTATGAATTACATTGATTGCCCTTCATTATTAAGTGCAGTAAATGTTGAGACTTTTCTTTTCTTCTTCAACAGTCATGTTTAACAGGTTATCTGTATCTCCTGTCATTGGACAGTTAGCTTCATTATTAAGCACAGTCTGCATCATGTTATGAATTTGAGTAGTTTATGAACTTTACCACCTCTAAAGAAACACAGGAGACCACTGTTTGTTTATCATTTCAAACCAACACTCAACATTATTTCTTTTAACCATGACCACACTTGTTCCACAACCTTTACCACATGTTTATCATCTGAACCATGAGAGTGAAGGTCTTTTAAACTTCACAAAGGGCTTATTTTAACCCAAACCATGAACTTTCCCTGAATGTATCAGAGGGTTAAATTACTTAGCTATGGTTGTTCAGGTTGACAGACTCATTGGCTGATGTTCATATGTCATACAATTTTAAGGAAATCAGGGAAGAGAAACCCCAGTAGAAATATAAGTGAGGAAATACACACAGACACACACATCACTTCCTCATGAGTTGAAACACAGTCAGGTTCATTATATTATTATTAGTCAATAGTCACTTATTTAATGAAGTTGTATTCAGGTTAGTCAAAGTAGATGCATCATTTTAATATTAACAGAAAGGTCCCTGCTTTTTGAAAATACCAAAGTATAGTTATCAGCTGAAATCATGCACAAGGACTTTAACTACATTGTGAAAAGACTTTGTGTTATTTATATCAATTTAACTTCTTCATCTCTAAATATGTTCAAAGACTGTTTCTCTCCTCTACAGTGAACTGGTGTGAAATCATCAGTGGTCTGAGGGCTCCTCCTCTGGTGGCTTCATGTTACAAGTGTTCAGGCACTGAGGGGTTTTTGTTCAGGTCTACTGATGCTTTGTGTTATTGTGTCTCCGGCACAGTAATACACAGCAGAGTCTTCAGGCTGCACATTCTGTCCATTTAGAGTCACTGTTTTGCTGGAAGAGTCTGTGCTGATACTGAACTTGTTCTTGAGTGAATCTTTGTAGTATGTTGTGTATCCAGCAGCAGCGCTGCCAATCCACTCCAGTCCTTTCCCTGCAGGCTGTCTGATCCAAGCTGTGTAGTAGCTACTTAGAGAATAAGAGACCTGACAGGTGATGGTCAGACGTTGACCTGGCTGCACAGTCACAGAGGCTGGCTGTGTCAACTGTTCACACTTCACACCTGTTAAAAGAAGAAAATGTTTTATTATCAATGATCAAGTTAAACAGCAAAAGAAGAAATGTTGACTCTGACAAATCCAGAGAGACTCACAGGATCCAGCTGCCAACAGCAGCAGCAGAGCTACACAAAACATGGTTGATGGTGAAAGTGAGCAGCTGTGAACTCCACTGACAGTCTGATGTGAAGTTTTTATAGCTGAGGAACAAGGAAGCTCACTGAGTTTGCATACAATCAAACATATGAAGCATCAGTGTTGGTCCAACTGGAGCCAATAGAAGAGTCTGTTCAGTGTTATTATATCTGCAGAGTGAAAACGTGTTAGGAAGTCTCTACTGCTTCACATGTGATATTTTGGTGTCATTTGATGACATTTTATTTTATCATTTAAATTGACCAGTTTAACAACTTTATGAATTACTGCATCTCTGCTTTTCCTGTGATCTATTTATGTCCAAATGTGTTGTTTTCAAACCAAACTGTTTTTATTGTAATTTATTACAAAATAAAACACATTCAATGAATTAAAATGACAAGAAGAAGTCGTTGGTTTGTATTATTTGCACAAAAGACTTTTAATAGCTTCAGTGTTTGAAGAAATGGAGAAACCTGTAGCCTCTAACAGAAAAGATCTGAAACGTGTGACAATATGAAAAAAAAGTTATGTAGTTTTAATTTTTGATGAAAACTATAGTAGTTAATGCATTTATGCATTTTATAATTTAACACATTTAAAACAGTAATTTACAATATTGTGTCTTAATTCATCAAAAAGTATTGTTTCAGGGTGTGTAGTACTGACTACACAGAGGCTGTACAGGTCAGTGTGTGGGATTCTCCTGGGTTTTTCTGGGGATGGAGTGTTTCTGTTAAAGACATTTCAGACAAGTCATTTCTTGTTACATTTTATTTTTATGATTTCTGTTATTAAAGTATCCTTATTTCCATGTGAAATACAATATCACATCCTGACTTTTTTGCTTTGTGGTGTGTTTTCACATTTAAAAAATAAATAGATTAAAAAATATGTGATATCATTGATAGAGTGATAAAGGTTAAGCTGAATTTACTGATCAATGTTCTTCAGTCAGATTAATGGTCCAGTCACATAGTTGATTTGATTTCTATGCAGGTGTGTTTGTGGTTTGTGTCATTGTGCAGCATGCATACACAGTCGTACACAGCTGTGTCCTCAGGCTGCAGATTCTGTCCTGTTAATGTCACAGAACTAGTAGAAGTGTATGTGTGGTGAAGGAACTTGTTCCTCAGAGCATTGTTTTGATAAAAGTCACCTCCTCAGCAAAATCTACACCACTGGTTTTCTTTCACGCTGTCTGATCCAACCTGTTGCATAGCTGCTACTAGTCAGAGAATAACCAGAGACCTGACAGGTGATGGTCAAAGACTGTCCAGGCTGCACATCCACTGAGTATATTGCATATTGTTGAATAATTCATGTATTCAACATCATGCAAAATACAGTATAACAATAGATAAATATAATAACAATATATAAACAATTACATTCAGTAATTGAAAAGTGAACTCTTTCTTCTCAAGTTTTCACATTAAAGATACTTGAGTCATATATTGTAACCCAGGTGTGACTGTGGTTGAAATTGTGATGTATTTGACTTCCAGTTCTTATAAATGCAGTTAAATGTTTTAAAGCTGAGTTAAACAAAAGTTTGGCCCATGACAAATGTGAATTGCCCTTAAGATCTGTCTTCAGTGACTTTGTTGGAGAGTCTCACATAATAGCAAATAACTAATTGTAAGTTTAAAACAGTCTGTGATGATAAAACATTAATTTATCTCATTATTTGTTCATTTTTCCAATCAAAAGCCAATTGAGGGCAATGATTTACAAAATAAATTTACAGCAGTTTGTAGTTCAGCGACTGCATTCTCTGAGGATTCATTTTGATGAATCTCAAAAACTCTGCTACTGAAAAATATTTGTGTATTCAAGCTATTTATTTGTTTATTTATTTATTCTTTAGATGTATTCTTCCCCAAAAATATCATAGTAAAACCTAATTAAAATATTTCTGGGTACAAAAGAACATATGTTTGCTATTGTGGAAATATTTCATTTTCTTGAACTACCTGAAGTGAGGGCATCAGTGATGTGAGGTAATGAGGGTCTGATGAGGATTGTAGGATTTTGTACAGCTGCTCAGCCAACTTCAGTCACTGTGAGTCTCGAGCACAATAATAAACAGCAGAATCTTCAGTCTTCAGACTGTTCATCTGCAGATACAGCTGCTGTCTGCTGTTGTCTCTGGAGATGGTGAACCGGCCTTGGACTGACTGAGAGTAGTATTTGGTGCTACCATGAGTGGAGGCAACCCACTCCAGTCCTTTTCCAGGAGCCTGTCTGATCCAGGCCATCCAGTAGTTGCTGAATGTGAATCCAGAGGCTGTACAGGTCAGTGTGTGGGATTCTCCAGGTCTTTTAACCACTGGTTCAGATTCTGTCAGAGTCTGACCATCAACACCTGTCAAGAGAATGAAAAAACATCAAGTGAAAGAGGCTGTTGAGACAAGTAAAAACTATGTAAAAATATGTTATGTGAATATGTTCACCTGCCCAGCAGAGAGTGAACAGCAGCAGTCCTGTCCTATAGTCCATCATGTTCAACTGTGTGTCCACTGTTCTCTGTCATCCTCTCTGCAGTCAGATAAGTAGAGGTGGAAGACATCTGAGTTTTGCATTGACTCCTCCTCACAGGGAGGAGAGAGGTGGAGTGGACTCCACAAAAGTTGTTAAATTTAGAAAATATTAACTTTCAGTGAGAGAAAAGTCTTCAGAAGTTGAATTTTATCATTTGACTTTTCCTTGTTTAAAAACAGATTTTTGGTGTAATGATAATGTATATTTATTATTTATTTATTGTTAATTCACAGGGAAAAAAAACACACACACAAAACATCACAGAATGGAAATCTTGTAAAATTCTTAAACAACCTCTTAAAATATTCATGAAGTAGTGATTCTGAGAATAATGATAAACAGGAACTCAACTGAATGAATTTCCTTTCTTACAAGGTTTGACAGTGTCGCTCAATTTTCACTGTGGGAAGACAGAAGTAATTTTTCAGTGACTATAAAGTCAGCGTATTTATATATAATATAATATACAACATCATATGTCATCAAACCAAACTATTCCTAAATGTTTTCCACAGCCTCCAATTCTTTGACACTAACTTCATGTCCCCATCATCCAGGACCAAGCTGCTCCCATCTTGTTATGTTGTAATGTTTCACTAATGCACTGAAGTGCATCTGAATTTTCTTCTTTTTTTTTGTTTTTACTTTTACTTTGTTATGAAAAGCATCTTGAAGTGTCTTGTTTTGTGCTCTAAAAAGATTTCATCTTTAGCCCCTTTCCCCTGTTTAAAAAACCCACTAAGACCCACTAACCTCAGGCTGTTGTCAGCAGTGGCAAAGGGTACCATCAACATTCACACCTGGGGTCAAATGACTCTACAGTAGAGCCAGGTATTTATGAGCCCTTGCTCTGATTGGCTCTGATCAGCATTGATAGCACTGGATGGTCAGACGTTGACCTGGCTACACAGTCTCTGCATTCTCTGCATTTTAGATCATGAAACAGCTTTTAATTCAAAGTTTTAATGTCTAAAATGTACAAAATTCTGAATGAAAATGTGAATTGTTATTCAACTACAAACAATGATGATCATTGGTTAACTGTCGACACCTACATCAGAGTCATGATTAACATCAGAGCATGACAAGAAAGATGAGCTGAGTAATTTCTGAATATTAAGATATTATTATAATATGTTTTAAATCCAGGCTCTGCCAGATTTCTGCTTAAGTGTTAATTGTTGTTTTACCAAATTATGTATCCTCAGATTCACTTTACTTAATTTACACTGGAACACATTCAAACATCATGAAAAATATATTTTCATATAGTTTAGTCTGCATTTATTTATTCATTCATTATTTGCTTGCTTACACATTTTTAGTAGAAGTAATAACAGTGGTCATGTCTGATCATGTCAGCACTATACAAAGTTCAGGGGGGTGGATCAATCTATCCATCCAGGTTCAGTTATATTTCTCAATGTGTATAATGCAGGAAGGAATATTCATTTATGATTAAAAAATATGTTGTAGTTCATGTATGTAAATATGTATGAAATATAAGGCAATTCATATAAAAACAAAATACAAAAGATATAGATAGATAGATAGATAGATAGATAGATAGATAGATAGATAGATAGATAGATAGATAGATAGATAGATAGATAGATAGATAGATATAAGACTGTAGGTTTTTGTACAGCTGCTCAACCAACTTCAGTCACTGTGAGTCTCCAGCACAATAATAAACAGCAGAATCTTCAGTCTTCAGACTGTTCATCTGCAGATACACCTGCTGTCTGCTGTCGTCTCTGGAGATGGTGAACCGGCCTTGGACTGACTGAGAGTAGAGTTTGCCGCTACCAGCAGTATCAACCCAGGCGATCCACTCCAGTCCTTTTCCTGGAGCCTGTCTGATCCAGGCCATGTAGTAGCTGCTGAATGTGAATCCAGAGGCTGTACAGGTCAGTGTGTGGGATTCTCCAGGTCTTTTAACCACTGGTTCAGATTCTGTCAGAGTCTGACCATCAACACCTGTCAAGACAGAAAAAGAAAGTAATTTGCTTTTAAATCTTTTGAGGCTTTTGATGGAAAATTAAAATCACGATCAGAGAAATTGTTGACCTGCCCAGCAGAGAGTTAACAGCAGCAGTCCTGTCCTATAGTCCATCATGTTAAACTGTGTGTCCACTGTTCTCTGTCATCCTCTCTGCAGTCAGATAAGTAGAGGTGGAAGACATCTGAGTTTTGCATTGACTCCTCCTCACAGGGAGGAGAGAGGTGGAGTGAACTTTGATGTCAACTTGTCTGGTGAAACTAGAATGAATTTTCAAGTGTTTGTCCACGTCAGTAAAATTCTAATATTTTCTGATGAATTTCATGTTTCATATCAATATTAACACAGAAACAACCAGGTTTCCTCCTTTATAATTAGCAGACAGCAGCAGAGGTGTTTGAGGGAAAGCATGAAGAGAGTTCAGTGTGTGTGTCACCTCTCATGCTCTGATTGTAGGTGTCATGTGATGACCAGGACCTGCAGGACGCAGTTCATCATGGGAAATATGTCTCTGGAGAGTTTATGTCCAGTCCATCATCTAGTGAAGGGAAGTCCACTGCTGGTGATAACTGGCCGTCTAACAGACATGTTTGTCACTTCAACTAGTGCAGGTCAGGGTGCAGCTCCAAGTTGCTGCCAGTCACAAACAGACTCATCATCATCAGATAAACAAGACTAAGAGTCTACAGCCATGCTACTGGCTCTTTGTATCCAGGCACAGGAGACAAACAAATCACACTTATATCATCAGTAAAGCAGTGATGACTTCTGAAACCTCAGAGGAGGAAGATAACATGAACAGAGCCTTTTCAACCCACTAACACATTTTTGTCTTGAACGTCATTGACAATTTTAACCTGGTGAAGAACGAGAGAGATTGGGATCACTGAAGACTGGAGATTTTGTTTTTGAGATTTAGTTGTCAGGGCAAGTTTTTGAGAAGTTAATCTTTTTGTCATGGTCAAGGTTTTTAACACCAGCTGTTCAGTCACAACTTACATGAGAGCTGTAGAGAGTGAATGCATTTGAAAGTAAAGGCCTATCAGGGAGAAACTGCCCATGATGTCCTTTATTTATGTTCTCATGAATTCAAATCTCACCGTGTGTGTGTGTGGTTCAGTCACAAGGGCCTCTGGGTATTTGTACAACTCTGTTGGTGGTTTGTGTTACTGTGGGTTGACGTACACAGTACTACACAGCAGAGTCTTCAGGCTGTAGATTCTGTCCTGTTATCGTCACTGTTCCAGCAGAAGTGTCTCTGGTGTAGCTGAACTTGTTCTTCAGAGCATTGTTTTGATAAAAGTTGCCTCCTCCCCAACGATGGAAAATCCACACCATTGATTTTCCTTCACACTGTCTGATCCAACCTGTTGCATAGTTGTTATCAGTCAGAGAATAACCAGAGACCTGACAGGTGATGGTCAAAGACTGTCCAGGCTGCACAACCACTGAGTCTGTCTGGATGAGATCAATACTGTACACACCTGTGGAAACACAAATCAACATTATCTCCATCATTCATCTGAATATTCAGTGTTTCCAATGTGTTTATTAGTGTGAATCCACTGAAAGCTCCTCACAGGATCCAGCTGCCAGCAGCTGTATCAGAACTACAGAGAACATGGTTGATGTAGAAGCTGAACTGATGTGAGCTCTTCTGTCCTCTCACTGACACAGACACACACTTCACTTCTTTATGAGGAACCTTCATTTGCATATTGTTGCATATTTAAATTTGTCCTTTGTCAAGAAAAATTAAGGAATAAAAAATGATATGTAAAGACTTCTGTTTCCTGCAGAAAGTTTTACATTAAAAATGTAAAACAAAACAAAAAGAAAAGTTTCTTTGTACCATATTTACAGTATCTAGCAGCGACTTTCACTGTGCAGTGCCAGCAGGTAGTTACTGTAATACAGGCTTTAACTGTCTGAGTTCAACTGATCAAGTGTTTTTTTCCAACGTTTTAGTCTTTTTGGTCCAGGAGATGAATAATTTCATCACACTTCATCTATCCACATAATGAAAATGAGGACTGTAGAATTTTTTACAGCTGCTCAACCACCTTCAGTCACTGTGAGTCTCGAGCACAATAATATATTTATATGTATTTTTATTAATTTATTGTTAATTCACATGGGAAACCACACACACACAAAACATCACAGAATGGAAATCTTGTAAAATTTCATGTATTTGTTTTCTCTTAAACAACCTCTGAAAATATTCATGAAGTTGTGATTCTGAGAATAATTAAAAAAAAAAAAACAGGAACTCAGCTGGATGAATTTCATTACTGAAAAGGTTTGAGAGTGTCACTAAATTTTCACTGTGGGAAGACAGTAAGAAGTAATTTTTCAGGACTATAAAGTCAGCGTATTTATATATAATATAATATATAACATCACACGTCATCAAACCAAACAATACCAAAATGTTTTCCACAGCCTCCAATTCTTTGACTCTAACTTCATGTCTCCATCATCCAGGACCAAGCTGCTCCCATCTTGTTATGTTGTAATGTTTCACTAATGCACTGAAGTGCATCTGAATTTTCTTCTTTTTTTTGTTTTTACTTTTACTTTGTTATGAAAAGCATCTTGAAGTGTCTTGTTTCCACTGTTTAAAAAACCCACTAAGACCCACTAACCTCAGGCTGTTGTCAGCAGTGGCAAAGTGTACTGTCAACATTCACACCTGGGGTCAAATGACTCTACAGTAGAGCCAGGTATTTATGAGCCCTTGCTCTGATTGGCTCTGATCAGCACTGATAGCATTGGATGGTCAGACGTTGACCTGGCTGCACAGTCTCTGCATTCTCTGCGTTTTAGATCATGAAACAGTGTTTTAAATCCAGGCTCTGCCAGATTTTTGCTTCAGTGTTAATTGTTGTTTTCCCAAATTATGTGTCCTCACATTCACTTTACTTAATTTATACTGGAACACATTCAAACATAATGAAAAATATATTTTCATATAGTTTAATCTGCATTTATTTATTCATTCATTATTTGCTTACTTACATATCTGTAAACAGAAGTAATAACAGTGGTCATGATAATGTCAGTAAAAAGTTCAGGGGGGTGGATCAATCTATCCATCCAGGTTCAGTTATATTTCTCAATGATTTGTATAATGCAGGAAGGAATATTCATTTATGATTAAAAAATATGTTGTAGTTCATGTATGTAAATATGTATGAAATATAAGGCAATTGATATAAAAACAAAATATAAAAGATATAATATGTTAAATAAATATCATGAAAAATATTTAGGGCTTAGGCTCCACCAGCCTGAAAGATGGGGACTGTAGGATTTTGTGCAGCTGCTCAACCACCTTCAGTCACTGTGAGTCTCAAGCACAATAATAAACAGCAGAATCTTCAGTCTTCAGACTGTTCATCTGCAGATACACCTGCTGTCTGCTGTCGTCTCTGGAGATGGTGAACCGGCCTTGGACTGACTGAGAGAAGAATTTTTTGCTGCCACCACTATTCTCAATCCAGGCGATCCACTCCAGTCCTTTTCCAGGAGCCTGTCTGATCCAAGCTGTGTAGTAGCTACCAACAGAATAAGAGACCTGACAGGTGATGGTCAGACGTTGACCTGGCTGCACAGTCACAGAGGCTGGCTGTGTCAACTGTTGACACTTCACACCTGTGGAGGAAAACATGTTGAATATTGACTCAGTGTAGTAACAGTGACCAGTCAGTGCGCTGTCATCATACTGTCAGTGTCTCTGCCTCAGTGAGACTCACAGGATCCAGCAGCAGCAGCAGCAGCAGCAGCAGCAGCAGCAGCAGCACAGCTACAGAGAACATGGTTGATATTGAAGGTGATCTGATGGGAGCTTCTCTTCTTCTGCTGTAACTGACAGCATGATATCAAGTCTTTATAGCAGACTGTGAGGAAGTTCACTTTGCATAGAGAAGGACACTGACAGGACATAGAAGAAGGATGGACTGTTTTCACACAATTATCAAGACTCACATTTGTCTCTGAAGTAAAAGAGAAGAAAATGTATTTCTGTGCAGATACCTGTGAGAGTGGTTGAACTCTTCTCATCTAACTCTTGGCACAAAAACAAAGAAGCATATTTTCTAAAATGTGTAACTATTTCTTTTATGCTGGAAAATTTTATAATTGTCTTAAGGAGGATGTTAAATGTTTTTGTAAATTGAATCATTAATTTTTTCAATACAATAACTGAATCTGTTTTTTACATGACGTATGTTCAGTAATTTCTCTGTTTTAAATTAAATGTGCTCGTGGAGCTTGTGCAGACCTGACAAAAGACACTCAGGGAACATGTCATGTCAGATTTTAAATCTGGAATTACTGAAGAAAGCAAATGACTTCCTGGTGTAGCAGTTTACAGTTTAATACTCTGTAACAATTGTGATTATTTCACAAAATTAGTTTAAAACCTAGTATACAGCTGGAACGCGTCATGGCCTAGTTTCAGCTGGTTCCAGCTCTGGACCTGTTTGATTCTCTCCTCCTCTCTGTGCTCACATATACAGTATTTTAATACAGCTGAATCTCCAACAAAACTCTTCTCATTTCTATGTTTTTCCATTTCTGTTGTCAGACAATGGAGCACATATCAAATAGTGACTAAAACGCAGTCCATGAAGACTACATTACACTAACATTACATGTCAACTGTGACGCCCCTCCCACTGCCTTGGAGGTTGTCCTGGCCAACCTCAACAGGCCATTGGTTGACATGGGAGGGTCGTCAGCTGGTGCAGCTCAGCTGAGGCCTCCTGGGCTATAAAAGCTGGCCCATGTGCTGATCTGTCCTCTCCCTTCCAACTGCTGACAGCCTTTGCATTGACATTATGCTTCGCTTTTGCACATACAACACCTTCACAGCACATATGCTACTCATTCATGCACTGCTTTCATGACAACACTTACTAATTTCCACACCCCATTGCTTTTTATGTGTGTTGTTTTTAGTTGTGATAAATTGTTTGCTTTTAGTTTAACTTTGCTTGGACTCCCTTCTTGTCACATTCACTGAGCCAGTTTGTGACATCAACTTCAAAGCCTCTTCCAAGTTGCTGCCCTGCGCTGCTAAAATCCTGTTTTTGTAACCACGATGTTGTCTGACAAAATCACCAAACACATGAGTTAAACACAACTGTGCTGTGAGTGGAGCTATGATTAATTGTAAAATGATCTCTGAGAGAAAGTAAGAAGTGACTGAAGATTAGGACTAAACTCAGTCCTGGAACAACATGGATGTGCCGGGGCTGGTTCGGTACATTCAACCAAACACCAGATCTCAGAATCTCATCTTGGTAACAGATGAGACTGGGAGTTGACACTGACTGGTTATTTCAAAGACACTTCAGCATAAATTTTCAGTCTAATATGATGAATCATTTAAGATAAGATGTACAGATATGTTTTAATTTATAGAGATGTGTTGCATTGAGATTACTTTCAGAAACCAAATTGTTGTGAGTGATTGTCTATAAAGATACCATAAAAATTCAAGATTAGATTCATAAGATACTTGATACTTAGGCTCTGCCAACATGAAAGGTGAGGACTGTAGGTTTTTGTACAGCTGCTCAAACAACTTCAGTCACTGTGAGTCTCGAGCACAATAATAAACAGCAGAATCTTCAGTCTTCAGACTGTTCATCTGCAGATACACCTGCTGTTTGCTGTTGTCTCTGGAGATGGTGAACCGGCCTTGGACTGACTGAGAGTAGTATTTGTAGCTGCCACTACCATCATCAATCCAGGCGATCCACTCCAGTCCTTTTCCTGGAGCCTGTCTGACCCAGGCCATCTCGTAGCTGCTGAATGTGAATCCAGAGGCTGTACAGGTCAGTGTGTGGGATTCTCCAGGTCTTTTAACCACTGGTTCAGATTCTGTCAGAGTCTGACCATCAACACCTGTCAAGAGAATAAAAAACATGAAGTGAAAGAGGCTGGTGAGAAAAATAAAAACTATGTAAAGAGATGATGTGAATATTTTCACCTGCCCAGCAGAGAGTGAACAGCAGCAGTCCTGTCCTATAGTCCATCATGTTAAACTGTGTGTCCACTGTTCTCTGTCATCCTCTCTGCAGTCAGATAAGTAGAGGTGGAAGACATCTGAGTTTTGCATTGACTCCTCCTCACATGGAGGAGAGAGGTGGAGTGGACTGTGATTTCACTTCATGTTTGGTTTAACTTTATAATAAATATTGAGGAGGATTTGGAGATGATAACTTTGAAGTTTGTCTTTCATGTTTAAGTCTAATTAGTTTAACATACTTTGTTCTCCTCAGTGTCTCTACACTACAATATAAAATTCCCTGGTGTTTATTGGTGATAGGACTCAAGTCACTGTCATGATAGTGAAAACACAGAGCAGTGTTGCAGTAGTTCAGGCCGAGCACTGAAGCTGTGTCTGAATCATCAGCTGTTTTATTCCTGCTCCACAATCACTGTCTTCTTCACAATGTGAATCCAGAGTCTGTACAGGTCAGTGTTTGGGAAGAAGCCTCAGCTGATACTGGTAGAAAATCCAGACTCCACACATGGACTTGCACACAAGGCTTTCTTGCTGTGAGGTTAGGGTGTTTGACTGAGCCAACATATCACCTCACTATCAGAAAAGGTTTGTAAAGGTTGGTGCTGCTGTCCATTAACCTTCAGTGTATTTGACCATCAGAGAAATTAGTATTTTCATTTTCAGTCTGCCCTGTCTCCATGTCATCACAATACAACTTATTTATGAATCACCATGAGATAGAGCGATGGTTTGAAGCCCTGGAACAGACATACAATATGTATCTGTGTTAAGATTCACAATATGAAATGATGTGAACACCAGGTAAATCTCCTGGACTGATCAGCTGTCCAGGGGGTTTCAACCAGTGAATGCTATTATACCACCCACCAGACACACTTCACCTCTTTAGAAGAAACCTTTATAATGTTTGATATTGTTAAATATTTAGATTTCTGTTTTGTCAAGAAACTGAAGCAACAACAAAATCATGTAAACAATATAAAGACTTTCCTGCAGAGGTTTGCAGTTTTACATAAAAGATGTAAAACTAAAATCCTCTCAAACAAAAACAAAAGTTTGTTTGTTTGTACCATATTCACAGTATCTAGCAGCTACTTTCACTGTGCAGTCCCAGCAGGTAGTTACTGTAATACAGGCTTTAACCATCTGAGTTCAACTGATCAAGTGGTATTTTCCAAAGTTTCAGTCTTTTTAGTACCTAATCTCCTCCTATACCATCATTTCACTGTAGCTCAATGAAGAAATTCCAAGAGATTCGTAATATCATGACTATCTCATGAGAACAACAATAAACAGCTGAACCTTCAGTCTTGTCATTGGTCATCTTTAGATCTACATCCTACATCTTGTAGACATGATGAACTAACCCTGTTTATTTAATTTAGTTGATCACTTCTGGAAACACTGCAAAAAAACTCCAAGAAGTTTTCTAATTATTTCACAACTTAACAAAATATGACAAAATGTAATAAAAAACAACAACAAAAAAACAGTCTGAATGTGTGATGGTTCAAAGATCAGTCAGTTCAGATGAATGAGATGAGCTGCTGTAACTGTCTCATCACAGAGACAGAGGAGAGAAGAACAAGACTTTAACTGCCCTCTAAAGGTTTAAAGTGGAACTACAATATATGGGCCACTTCAATACTATGTTAATAAAGAGATTTAAAATGCTGTAATTCATAATATTCTACAATGCTAACGTAGCTGCGTTAATATGTTGTTTATTTTATTTTCATTTATTTTTTGGTGAACCTTTTCAAAACGTGTGTGTGTCATATAGTTTGAATTTTTGCGTATTCTAATATTGTTTTGAGTGGATGTTTAGTTCATGGTTCCAGTGACCTGTTGTATCCATATACCGTCTATGGTTGTGGCAAGGGGGACTTAATTAGTGATGCACAAGAGATGTATAGGTGGATAAAGCTGGATGACTTTTGTGCTGGTAAGATGTGTTGTGATCTTTTTATATACAGTCTATGGTTGTGATGCTCTTTCGATTAGTTAAACTATGGCGATTTTTTGTTTGTTTTGTTTTTCTTTTCATAATTTGTGGAAATGTCAAAATATATAATTGTCAATGTGTTAATAAGTTTTGCCATTAGTTTCGGTGGTTAAAAATTGCTGTTGATTCTGTTAATCCTATAGTAGATTTTGTTTTGCTCATTTGCACATTGTCTGATTCGCTGCAGGGGACTGAGAGAGAGTCTGCCCCTGTGTGTGGGACAACTATGGCCCTTGCTGCTCTTCTTATAGATGAAAGATGCCGATCCTGATTCCTGGTGTGATTAGTGTTCTTCAACTTATGAGCAACCATCCAGCAGCTGCTACACTAACGCAAACATTTTTTTTCACTGATTCCTCTACAGCTACAAGACAGGAGATATGTATATATGTGTGTGTGTGTGTGTGTTGGCATATATTTATGTGATATAATCTATAGATATAAGTGTGTACATGTAATCCTAGTTTTATTTAAATCTTTTCACGATTTTATGAAAAACAACACCCATAAAAGTCAAAAGAAAAATCCAACCCTTTGTGAATCAGCACAGTAAGGATGAGTATCTTAGGTTTTTGTATAGAAAAAAAAACTCCAATCACTGTGTGGGTCTCCAGCACAATAATAAACTGCAGAATCTTCAGTCTTCAGACTGTTCATCTGCAGATACACCTGCTGTCTGCTGTCGTCTCTGGAGATGGTGAACCGGCCTTGGACTGACTGAGAGTAGGATTTATCACTGCCACCACCATTGCTGATAAATGCAACCCACTCCAGTCCTTTTCCAGGAGCCTGCCTGACCCAGTGCATCCAGTAGTCACTGAATGTGAATCCAGAGGCTGTACAGGTCAGTGTGTGGGATTCTCCAGGTCTTTTAACCACTGGTTCAGATTCTGTCAGAGTCTGACCATCAACACCTGTCAATACAAAAGAGAAATCAGTCATTTGCTACAATGCAACAAGCTTTTAAAGACAACTTCAACTCAGTATCAGAGAAACTGTTGACCTGCCCAGCAGAGAGTTAACAGCAGCAGTCCTGTCCTATAGTCCATCATGTTAAACTGTGTGTCCACTGTTCTCTGTCATCCTCTCTGCAGTCAGATAAGTAGAGGTGGAAGACATCTGAGTTTTGCATTGACTCCTCCTCACAGGGAGGAGAGAGAATCAAACAGTACAGATCTCAGGTTCATAATCCTCCAACAGTCCCTCTTGAATATTTCACTAATTAACTTTGTTAATAACTTTCATTGTTAAGCTTGGTCAGCATCATGTTTATACAATAGTACAAAGTACTTATTATTAATGTTTGGTATTGTCATGAACCAGCTCAAATATAAGAAAAAACAAAGACCACACAAGTAATCAAAGTTCAATGTAAATGAATAAATTTTTTTGACTAATCATACACAATACACACATTTAGTATGACATTTATAAGGTATTTAATAGTAAAAGTGACAAAATAAAGCAAAACAAAAGCCAAAACACAACCAAAGCAGAATGTTTGTCACTGGGAGGAGAGAGAGGCAGAACTGATGTCTCCAGTCCTCTGAGAGAACAATCAGGAGAAGTGGATTCAGGTGTGGCTCTGTTCTCCTGACACATCTCTACCACTCTGACCTCCCCCTAAACAGGAAGAAGACCAGAAGCTCAAGGAGCCACCAGAGGGATGAGAGACTGTGTTTTGCTGTTTCCTGTTTTTGTTGACAAAGTGCATTCAAAACATTTTTTCTCATTGAACTGGTGTGAAATCATCAGTGGTCTGAGGGCTCCTCCTCTGGTGGCTTCATGTTACAAGTGTTCAGGCACTGAGGGGTTTTTGTTCAGGTCTACTGATGCTTTGTGTTATTGTGTCTCTGGCACAGTAATACACAGCAGAGTCTTCAGGCTGCACATTCTGTCCATTTAGAGTCACTGTTTTGCTGGAAGAGTCTAAGTCGATACTGAACTTGTTCTTTAGTGAATCTTTGTAATGAGAGCCTCCAGTATATTTCATTCCAATCCACTCCAGTCCTTTCCCTGCAGGCTGTCTGATCCAAGCTGTGTAGTAGCTACCAACAGAATAAGAGACCTGACAGGTGATGGTCAGACGTTGACCTGGCTGCACAGTCACAGAGGCTGGCTGTGTCAACTGTTGACACTTCACACCTGTTAAAAGAAGATGTTTTGTTATCAATGATCAAGTTAAACAGCAAAAGAAGAAATGTTGACTGTGACAAATCCAGAGAGACTCACAGGATCCAGCTGCCAACAGCAGCAGCAGAGCTACACAAAACATGGTTGATGTTGAAAGTGAGCAGCTGTGAACTCCACTGACAGTCTGATGTGAAGTTTTATAGCTGAGGAACAAGGAAGCTCACTGAGTTTGCATAGAATCAAACATATGAAGCATCAATGTTGGTCCAACTGGAGCCAATAGTAGATACAAAAAAGTATGTAGAAAACTGTCCCGAATCTCTCTTGACGTTTCTCTGCAGTATAAACATGACGACACAATCACAACCTTCATACTTAAGTCATGCTCAGTTTTATGCTCAGTTGACGTCTTTAGAAAGTTATGATCAAGTTTTTCTCATTGTGAGCCACATGTCATGTTTTACAGTTTTTCTGTTCCACATTCATGTTTCTCAGTATCACTACTCATTACATGTTTAACATTCTTTTTTATTTTACATATATTTTATTTACTACTCTGACATGTTATACTTTGAATCGTAGGCCTTCTGTAAGTCTTAAAATTAAAGCACTTAAAGGAAGTGCACTTACTCAAGGACTCATGAGAGTAAGTTGTGCAGGAAGTTGCTCTGCAACAGTCACAGTAGCAACATGTTGTCATGGTGATTTGTTTCTGTATAGCGTCTTTAGCATTTTACCAAATAAATCCACGACTGTGCATATTGTGTTTCTTCCTTGTAGCAGCAATCCTAACTTTTGTCTATGTGAGTACATGTTTGTGAACAACAGGATGAGTTTGTATCTCTAATTACTGTGTGTAAAATCAGGCAAAATCAAACACGATTGTCTTTCTTTATTTTCCTGATGACTCTGTGCTTTCTGTTTATTTTTGTTGTCAAGGACAACTGGAAAATTAGTAAATACCAATATAAGACACCTTCACCTCAATAGGCATAAAGACCTGCTGAGTTAATTCATGAAAATGTTTTTCTTTTTTTCAGATCGGTCTTCATTGAAGGATCCAGCGGTTTTATTCTTATAAATGTGACTGACACGATTTAGATTCACAATGACTGTAATTCTGTTTACTTTTTAATTGCTGTAAAAAATTATTAAATGGAAAATATTTTACATCTGATTTTACTTGTAAGATTCATTGTTTTGGTTATTCTATTGTTTTTTTTTTTTACTTCTGATCTAATTCTCTAATCTAATTATCACAAGTGAACTGAAAGCAACATAATCTTATTGAATGGTTGACTTTGCTGCAGCTGGTTGAAAATCTGTATTTTTACATTTTTCTGTATTCAAATTGTGTTTGTGGCCACAGACATACAGAGAAACCTGCAGCCTTGAAAGGAAATGAACTACTTAGGAACTGAAACCTGTATGAAGATATGCAAAAACTAACTGGTATGGTGACGGGGAAAATGTCTGCTGACTTATCTGTCAAATCAAACGGCTCTTTTATATCACACTTGATAAGAACCACGTTGCAGAAAACTTGAAGAGTTGTTTTATTGATGTTCTGTTATGGAATGAGCAAGATTTCCCTGTTCAGTGAGATTTCTATTCATATCAATGTTTAAAAATATTTTTCTATTGGAAAATACACCTTTAAACTCCAATCCAATATTAAAGCTTCTCAGACAGTTTAAGGTGAAACTGTGTTATATCCTTTCCTCACAAATATGTCCCTGGAGAATTGATGTCCAGTATCATCTAGTAGAGGGAAGTCTCCTGCTGTTCATGACTGGCTGCTGAGCAGCCACGTTCATCACTAACAGTGTGGCTCAATAAATACATTGATCTAATTTCTGTCTTTATTTTATTAAATGATTTTGTGAGTTAAAAATAAATGATAAATAAAAGGAATTTTAAATATGCGTTCAATAGGTCAATGAGGTTGTTTTATTGTTGTTCATTTCTTAGACCAAATCTAAAGAGAGGGCAGACTTCACTTTTAATGTTTTCAGAGAAACTTGGAGCCTCTCAAAGAAAACAGCTGCTTGGAAACTGAAACCTGTGTGACAGTCTCCATGGAAGTAGATGTAGTTTAGACAAAGATATTAGTGGAAAACAATTGTTTGCCAAGTATTTGCTGGTTTAATTGTCAAAGTACAAACACTATGAGACCATTAATAAGGGGATGTTGCAGAAGTGGAGCTTGAAACCCATCCACCCTACTCAGTTCTGTTTCAGATGATGTGAAACAACATTCACCTCAGCAGGCAAAGAAAAAAGAGGCTTGATGATGGACAGTCTCTGCAGGTGGGACTGCAGATGGAAAGAAGCTCTGATTTCACTCGAATCTCCTGCAGACTGAGTAAAGCTCGTCATCAGCCTATAAAGTTGTGAATGCAGGTCATCAAATGCATTTCACAGTTCAGTTGTTGTTTTCTTTAGTGATCGTGTTCATGAGCATTATTTTGTACGAAGCTCTGAGCTTTGTCACTGATAAAGTCACATTGTTGTTTTGTAAATGGAAGCAATTTAAATCTTTGTTTAGAAATATTCTGCTGTCAAAAAAAAAAAAAAAAAGAACTCTCTGTAGTGAGTATGTGAGCTTATGGGTCTGATCAGGACTGTAGGATTTTGTACAGCTGCTCAACCACCTTCAGTCGCTGTGAGTCTCCAGCACAATAATATATGTATATGTATTATTATTAATTTATTGTTAATTCACATGGGAAACCACACACACACAAAACATCACAGAATGGAAATCTTGTAAAATTTCATGTATTTGTTTTCACTAAAACAACCTCTGAAAATATTCATGAGGTTGTGATTCTGAGAATAATTAAAAAAAATATATATTTAAAACAAAAAACAGGAGCTCAGCTGGATGAATTTCATTACTGAAAAGGTTTGACAGTGTCACTCAATTTTCATTGTGGTAAGACAAAAGTAATTTTTCAGTGACTATAAAGTCAGCGTATTTATATATAATATAATATATAACATCATATGTCATCAAACCAAACTATTCCAAAATGTTTTCCACAGCCTCCAATTCTTGATACTAACTTCATGTCCCCATCATCCAGGACCAAGCTGCTCCCATCTTGTTATGTTGTAATGTTTCACTAATGCACTGAAGTGCGTCTGAATTTTCTTCTTTTTTTTTTTTGGTTTTTACTTTTACTTATGAAAAGTTATGAAAAGCATCTTGAAGTGTCTTATTTTGTGCTCTAAAAAATCACATCTTTAGCCCCTTTCCACTGTTTAAAAAACCCACTAAGACCCACTAACCTCAGGCTGTTGTCAGCAGTGGCAAAGGGTACTATCAACATTCACACCTGGGGTCAAATGACTCTACAGTAGAGCCAGGTATTTATGAGCCCTTGCTCTGATTGGCTCTGATCAGCACTGATAGCATTGGATGGTCAGACGTTGACCTGGCTGCACAGTCTCTGCATTCTCTGCATTTTAGATCATGAAACAGTGTTTTAAATCCAGGCTCTGCCAGATTTTTGCTTCAGTGTGAATTGTTGTTTTCCCAAATTATGTGTCCTCACATTCACTTTACTTAATTTACACTGGAACACATTCAAACATAATGAAAAATATATTTTCATATAGTTTTTTCTGCATTTATTTATTCATTCATTATTTGCTTACTTACATAATATGTGAGTAAAACAGAAGTAATAACAGTGGTCATGTCTGATCATGTCAGTAAAAAGTTCAGGGGGGTGGATCAATCTATCCATCCAAGTTCAGTTATATTTCTCAATAATTTGTATAATGCAGGAAGGAATATTCATTTATGATTTAAAAAAATATGTTGTAGTTCATGTATGTAAATATTTTTGAAATATAAGGCAATTGATATAAAAACAAAATATAAAAGATATGATATGGTAAATAAATATCATGAAAAATATTTAGGGCTTCGGCTCCACCAGCCTGAAAGATCAGGACTGTGGGATTTTGTACAGCTGCTCAACCACCTTCAGTCACTGTGAGTCTCGAGCACAATAATAAACAGCAGAATCTTCAGTCTTCAGACTGTTCATCTGCAGATACAGCTGCTGTCTGCTGTTGTCTCTGGAGATGGTGAACCGGCCTTGGACTGACTGAGAGTAGTATTTGCTGCTACCAGCAGTATCAACCCAGGCGAGCCACTCCAGTCCTTTTCCAGGAGCCTGTCTGATCCAGGCCATCGCATAGATGCTGAATGTGAATCCAGAGGCTGTACAGGTCAGTGTGTGGGATTCTCCAGGTCTTTTAACCACTGGTTCAGATTCTGTCAGAGTCTGACCATCAACACCTGTCAAGACAGAAAAAGAAAGTCATTTGCTTTCAAATCTTTTGAGGCTTTTGATGGAAAATTAAAATCACAATCAGAGAAATTGTTGACCTGCCCATCAGAGAGTGAACAGCAGCAGTCCTGTCCTATAGTCCATCATGTTCAACTGTGTGTCCACTGTTCTCTGTCATCCTCTCTGCAGTCAGATAAGTAGAGGTGGAAGACATCTGAGTTTTGCATTGACTCCTCCTCACAGGGAGGAGAGAGGTGGAGTGGACTGTGTTTTCACTTCATGTTTGGTTTAACTTTATAATAAATATTGAGGAGGATTTGGAGATGATAACTTTGAAGTTTGTCTTTCATGTTTAAGTCTAATTAGTTTAAAAGACTGTGTTCTCCTCAGTGTCTCTACACTACAATATAAAATTCCCTGGTGTTTATTGGTGATAGGACTCAAGTCACTGTCATGATAGTGAAAACACAGAGCAGTGTTGCAGTAGTTCAGGCCGAGCACTGAAGCTGTGTCTGAATCAGCTGATTGACATCAGCTGTTTTATTCCTGCTCCACAATCACTGTCTTCTTCACAGCTGTGTGTCCATCAGCAGACCATCTCCATGCAGGTGAACAGAGAGGACATTATTACCTGACACTTCCCACTGTTCCTCTGCTCAGACATTCATCACATGTTTGTGTTGCACTGATTCTTTCAGAGCTCGAAACTCTAATGTAAACAGCTCATTTATAAATATACTCGTGTTATATTTGTGTATCAAGATGTTTCTCATTAGGAATTTTTTTGTTGTTTTCTTTCCAGTTACAGGATGAAAAAAACAACCAAATAATCAGGTTTGAAAGCAAATAGTCTCTGTCCAGTCTCCAGTGTTTACATCAGCGTTTTTAGTCCTTTTCTATCAGTCTGCGACACAAATGTAGAGATGGAAGAGAAACTCACCACATCTCTGGAAATAGATCATCATTTTAAATATTGATTACAACTGTGTTTGTGCTGTTCATGTTATTCATCATAACATATTTAATTCATTCTGCTCAGCAGTATTTGATGGACTTTCCATTTACTGGATATATCATGAATAGATGTCAAATCATGTAAATTCTTAACAGCAGCTGTTCAAGCACAATATTGAGAACATTAGTAACTGTCACTGTTGTTGAAGCAGCACAAGTTCACTGCAATGAGAATCAGGAAGTCACAAAGCACAACATCAGCTGTTGTTTTAACAGTGGGCAGCATGTGTCTGTGTTTGGAGTCAAACTCCTTCTCCTTATGTTCTACTGCCCCCTGTAGGTCTCTGTGAAACATTTCTGTAGAGTTTTTGTAAAGCCTCTCTGCTCACTTTAACCAGTGTGTGTATCTGACACAGTAATACACAGCAGAGTCCTCTGGCTTCAGGTTGGACAGTCTCAGATACACCACGCTGTTGTGATTTCTATCCTTCCTTGCACACTGCTGGCATGGACAGTTTTACTTGCATCGTTGTATATTAGCCCCATCCACTCCAGTGCTTTTCCTGCAGGTTGTCTGATCCAGTTCATAACACAGCAGCTAAATGTGAATCCAGATCCTCTGCAGGAGAGACTGAGAGTCTCCCCAGGCCTTTTCACGACTGAACTGGAGGGAATGGACTCCATACTCTGACCTGTACAACCTGATGAGATGAAAGGAGAGAGGAAGCACAGATTGAAGTGAGACAGTCATCTCTGAAGGTTTCTGCTATCACTGACTGACCATCAGTCAGTGTTGTCTGATAAAAGATGACACATCAAGAAGCAGGAGAACTCACAGGACAGAGAGAGAGCGACCAGCAGAAGAGTGAGTGTGTTCATCATCCTGAGGCTGGAGATGTGACCTCTGATGCTCCACACAAACTACAAGAGCAGTCAGCAGGACACAAGTACACTGCACACACTGAGGATTTGCATCAGGACATCATGGGGAGGGAGGGGCTCATGTACAGGAAGTCTGCTCTGCTTTCATTCAATCATATCAGTTATTTTATATTTCTTTTAATGCAAGTGATTGACCATCAGTGTTGAATTCTATATCTGCGATGATGAAAAACAAAAATATGACATTTTCGATATCACTTTATTATCGTCATTAACATCATCATGAAGTTAAATAATTGAGATTTTCTGACCTTGTTGTTATTCACAGTTCATTTTTAAAGGAAGGGTTTGACATCAGAAAAATCATAACTTCCCTACATGTCTCATCTTATCGTTAGAATTTATTTTATTTCCGGTTTTTCAGAGCAAATTACATTCTCAGTGAACTAGGGTGAAATCATTAGAGGTGTGACACTATCAGTAAACAGAACAACTTTGTTGTTTGACAGACTGATGTGTTTGACTTGTGGCCTTCATCAGCAGGCCATTGGTTGACATGGGAGGGTCGTCAGCTGGTGCAGCTCAGCTGAGGCCTCCTGGACTATAAAAGCTGGCCCATGTGCTGATCTGTCCTCTCCCTTCCAACTGCCGACATCTTTTGTTTTGGCATTATGCTTTGCTTTTGCACTTACAAACCTTCACAGCACATATGCTACTCATTCATGCACTGCTTACATGACAACACTTACTAATTTCCACACCCCATTACTTTTTATTTGTGTTGTTTTTAGTTGTGATAAATTGTTTGCTTTGAGTTTAACTTTGCTTGGACTCCCTTCTTGTCACATTCACTGAGCCAGTTTGTGACATCAACTTCAAAGCCTTTTCCAAGTTGCTGCCCTGCGCTGCTAAAATCCTGTTTTTGTAACCACGATGTTGTCTGACAAAATCACCAAACACATGACTTAAACACAACTGTGCTGTGAGTGGAGCTATGATTAATTGCAAAATGATCTCTGAGAGAAAGTAAGAAGTGACTGAAGATTAGTACATTCAACCAAACACCAGATCTCAGAATCTCATCTTGGTAACGGATGAGACTGGGACTTGACACTTGACTGTTTTTTTCAAAAACACTTCAACATAAATTTTCAGTCTCATATGATGAATCTTTTAAGATAAGATGTACAGATGTTTTAATTTATGGAGGTGTATTGCATTGAAATTATTTTCAGAAACCAGATTGTTGTGAGTGATTGTCTATAAAGATACCATAACAATTCAAGATTAGATTCATAAAATACTTGATACTTAGGCTCTGCCAACATGAAAGGTGAGGACTGTAGGATTTTGTGCAGCTGCTCGACCACCTTCAGTCACTGTGAGTCTCCGGCACAATAATAAACAGCAGAATCTTCAGTCTTCAGACTGTTCATCTGCAGATACACCTGCTGTTTGCTGTTGTCTCTGGAGATGGTGAACCGGCCCTGGACTGACTGAGAGTAGTATTTGAGGCTGCCACTACTATAAATCCAGGCGATCCACTCCAGTCCTTTTCCAGGAGCTTGTCTGATCCAGACCATCTCATAGCCGCTGAATGTGAATCCAGAGGCTGTACAGGTCAGTGTGTGGGATTCTCCAGGTCTTTTAACCACTGGTTCAGATTCTGTCAGAGTCTGACCATCAATACCTGTCAAGATGATAAAAAACATGAAGTGAAAGAGGCTGGTGGGACAAATAAAAACTATGTAAAAAGATGATGTGAATATTTTCACCTGCCCAGCAGAGAGTTAACAGCAGCAGTCCTGTCCTATAGTCCATCATGTTCAACTGTGTGTCCACTGTTCTCTGTCATCCTCTCTGCAGTCAGATAAGTAGAGGTGGAAGACATCTGAGTTTTGCATTGACTCCTCCTCACAGGGAAGATAAAGCTTTTTTGTACCGGGGTCTCAGTTATCGTTTAGTTTATTATCTCATACACACTTTTTGAAATGTGCATTATACATATCTTATACGTATCTCATTTAGTTATTTTTATTTATCTCTTTAGTATTAGGAAACGTCCTATTTATGTAGAATTGAATGTATACTTAGCATTAGGAAATGTCTTGTCTTGTCTTGTCTTATCTGTCGTGCCTATGCAGTGTGCACTTTATATGTTTCACCGCGGGAGAGTGGGAAACGTCCTTTGGATTCCTTTGTATGTCTTAACATGTGAAGAAATTGACAATAAAGCTACTTTGACTTTGAGTTTGACTTATAATGATCATAATCATATTCCTTTAAATACTCAAACATCCTTATTAATGTCATGAAATTATTGTTTACATCTACTAACCCCAAATTAAACCTACACTAGGACTTAAGTAGTCATGGCTATTACACATTCACATGTTTAAAATATATAACACTTAACAGGGGTTATCTTCCTAAAAATAGGAAATTTTTTGAGTTTGAATTTTGAGTAGCATTTTTTTTTTCTGAGAGAGAGAAATTTGTCTTTGAACATGATGAATGCCTTGAATGATTTTTGGTACAAACATTCCCTTGGACTGTAACATTAACTTATTAAAAAAGGTTTGTCAAAGGTCAAAGGTCAAACATGTTTTTGACACAACTTAACACACATGAATTATAGTATAAAATGATGAAGTGATGACATTTTATATCCAAAAGGTCAACGGTCAACTTTGCTGTGACATCATAATGTTCTGTAAAAACACTTGTGGTTATGATTCAACACTGACCCAGGAAAAGAAGGAGAGGTTGGTGGAGGCACACAACTTCTTGACTTCTTTTTTCATTTTCTTTTTGGGGGATGGGGTTGGTGGACTGGTTTCACTTTGAAAAGTTTTGGAGAGTCTGAACAAAACGGTTTGAGTGCTAAATGATTTATCATTTTCATATCATATCATCATATTTGTGGAAATTCTAATCATCAATAAAGAAAAAGACATACAGCAAAATCAGCTGCAGCAAATGACCAAAACCAAACCAGTGGCGGTGGCAAATAGGGGAACTAGTTTTTGTATGACTCCGCTATCACTGTCTCTCACTGTGGCACAGTAATAAAGTGCTGTGTCCTCAGTCTTCAGACTGTTCATCTGGAGATACACCTGCTGTCTGCTGTCGTCTGTGGAGATGGTGAACCGGCCTTGGACTGACTGAGAGTAATAAGTGGTGCTGGTATAGATTGTAGAGATCCACTCCAGTCCTTTACCAGGAGCCTGTCTGATCCAGTTCCAGACTGAGGCTCCAAAATTAAACCCAGATGTTGAGCAGGTGAGTCTGTGGGATTCTCCAGGTCTTTTAACTGCTGCTTCAGACTCTGTTATGGTCTGACCTTCAGCACCGATCCAAACAGACAGAACAACCACCAACAGTGTGAGCTTTCTGTCAGCCATGTTGACAGTTTGCTTAGTAAGTTTTCAAATCCATGAATCCTCTTTAAATATGATGTCAACTGAATCCCTGTAAGAATTTGTTTACAGGAAACTCCTCCTACGTCACGTTCTGCTTTTACAGTCAAAGACTCACAGCAACACAAAATATAACAGCATTTAAACAAATGACACATTCTAGTTGAAATCATCTGTACCTCCATGACTACAAAGAACAAAAGAGAAAAAAAACTGAAAATATATATATATATATATTTTTGACACTTCTTCATTAAGGGGTCCTGAAGATGTTTCTGTTAAAACTAAAACAACTCAATAATGATTTTAATTCTGTTTAATTTTTAATTACTTTTAAAATTCTAAGGTCAAGAAAACAATTTCACACCTGATTGTAATTGTAAGATTCATTTATTCCTTTGTGTGTTTGTTTGTATATCTGATTGTGTTACTGAAAACACCAGTGAAGAAAGAGCAAGATAATGAAGACTTTAAATTTCTCATGGTTTCAATATTCAAACTGTGTTTGAAGCCACAAATGCACAGAGAAACTCTGAACCCTGAGAGGAAATGAACTGAAACTGTGTGATGATACAGAAAACTAACTGCTGTTGTGAACAGGAACATTTCTGCTGCTTATCTGTCACATGAAGTCTGTGAAATTGTTCTTTTTTGTGTAACACTTGGACGGTTACTGTCAGCAAGTGTTACCTCCATTTATTCTCCCACTGCAAACTAAACAAAGTGAAAACACTAAATCTCAGATCAGACAATTAGCAAAAACATCTAAGAACACAAATTCTCTTCATTGCTGCCCACTGTTGATCTTGGACAGTTACGATATAAAGCATGTTGACATGTTCCAGTCAAATGAATTTCAAGATGTTGAAGCTTTTTGCAGCTGACTCTGAATTAAAGGACGTCAGAGTCTCAAAGAACAAAGAGGGAAATGTTTCTGCTCACAACTGAAGGATGCTGACAGAAAATCTTTGACAAACAATGACTGAACATGAAACTGCAGAAACTGGTGGGAAGGTACTGAGGCAGTTTTTCTCAGTGAACTGGGGTGAAATCATCAGTGGTCTGAGGGCTCCTCCTCTGGTGGCTTCATGTTACAAGTGCTCAAGCACTGAGGGAGTTATTGTGTGCACTGTAAAAAATGTCCGTAGAAATTACAGTAAAAAACTGTCAAATAGCAACAGTAAAATACCGTAAAATCAAAATGGCATATCACTGTAGTAAATACATTGAATTACCGTAAATCAAGAAACAGTAAATAACTTTAAATTTTACTAAGTAAAATATGGAATTTTACTGTGAATGTTATAAAAAGTTTGCAAAATTCATGGTAAAATACCGTAATGTCACAAGCGTGTAATTACCCTAAAATTGATGGTATCATTCTGTCTGAATTACAGATTTTGCTGGTGTTTACGTTTAAATTTACGGTACAAAACCATTAAATCATACCATCATTTCTATAGAAAGTGGAATGTTAAAAAGTATGGTATATTCAAGCAATACATCAGGACAGGCCGTGGTATGTGCTTATTATATCACAGTTAAGGGGCGTTGTAAGCGGCACAGCGTCACGCGATGTCGCTTGAAAAGTTCAAATTTTTCAACTTCAAGCGATGAAGCGATGGATGTGTCAACACTTTTTGGAGTTATTTTTTATCCCTTGTGACCCAAACCCTCCCTCAGTCTCTACAGTCACACACAGGCGGCAGCGAGGGTTGAGCTGCTGGAAAGTTAGTGACTGAAATGTTATGAGCAGCTGTGAATGTGCTCATGTGAAAGTCAAACCATCACAACTTTTTCTGAAAATGTAATAAATGAAATAACAATTTCCTGAAATATCGTTTTGTCATTCATTCATTTTCCTCTGACAACCTTCAGCACAGTAGTGAATAACAAAGAAAACATGAAGCAGTAACAGGTTGATATTTGGATTCAAACTTTATTAACATGGTCAAATTTGTTTGTGTCCTCACCTCTCTCCCTCTATCTCTCTCAATACAATGGAACTAGCAGTAAATACAAAAAAATACAAAAAAAGATAAAACAACACATTTGTTATACTTAATAAAGTGATAAAGTAATTGAAATAATAAAATGAATGAATTTAAAAGGTTAAATTCCGTCATTAATATGATATATAATATTTGTCAGTGTTTAGTGGCCTGATAACAGAAGGAAAGTTGTAGTTTGTAACTATTTAAGTTGTGGATCTCACTTCATCTGCTTTACATCATTTTAACAAATGAAAATATGAATAAAAACTGAAGTGAGTATCTGGAAAAACAACGCTGTCAGGTAACCCAACGCTATTTCACTGCGAGTTTTGAGTTATTAATTCCTCATGACACTCACTGTTTATGTCTCTTGATATATGGTTTTGGGAAGACTGGGCAGACTGTTAACGGTACTTGGTCGGGTTAGCTAGCGGTTTTGTTGACAGGTAACTTCGCCGTTGGTTCATTCACTCAGGTGCGTTCATTTTTCAAATTCAAAAGGACTTTATCGGAATAAACATTTAAAAAACAATGTTGCCAAAGCTCCAAAATGTCATTCGCCCAAATATTCGGCCAGAACATAATAAGAGTGATATGAAAATTAACACAGCGCTGCCCATTGGGATTATTGTAATAAACCTGGTTTGGATTTAAGATGGTAGAGCGCCCACACACAGAGCCTCCATCGAGATCTGCTTTCCACAACACACACAACTCTCCAAAAACGTAAAACTTCAACAATCTTGTAGCCCAGCAGTTATCAGAGCTCCCCCTCAGATCATCTTTATCTGGGATACTATTGTATTAATGACTTGTTGTACACTAACATTCAGTGTTAGTAATTAATAAATGATTCAAATGTAATGTTGTGGCATTACTGTACATTTCATTATTTGTTTGTTAGGAAACAGACAGAGCAGAAGAGCATATTACATGAAAAGTGTTCAAATTACTGATATCTTAAGCACTTCAGCTAAATGTAAAGCTAAACTCACATTACATTTATTGTCCGACAAGAACAGAGGAGCAGGTGATGGACAGGTGATGATGATGAACTGGTAGCAGCCAGCCCGGCTGTGGAAGGTAAGCGAGATACAGAGGTAATGGACATCAAAACATCTTTTGGTTAAAAAATAATTCATAATGCAAGACATAATGCAGCGCCTCAACACCCGCTGTCAACAGCTGTTCTTTGTGTTCTTTGACATCTTGTTAGTTCTTACATTGATTACTTGAGTTTCTGTACTTTTTCTTTTAACTGAAAACTCTAAACAATCTTCATCCATCAGCACATCTTCTTCACAGTCTTAAACAGACTCTGCCACTCTGGTTGCAGTCTGTCCTGTCTGCTCCGGTTTTCCGTCGCTCATTTGCAAGGCAAGTCGATCATATCATGTCACCACGTGACAACGCCCTCTATTTTGTGCAGGCGCGACTGAGAAGGCCTCAGGTCTCACACACAGAGGTTGTGGATGAAGAGGAAGAGGGGTCGCAGCTCAGTATGAGCTCAGTAAAACAGATGCAGTTAAAAATGGATCATTTTGCATGTAACTACAGACCTATGATAACCTTCAATAACATTTTAGCCCCCTGCCCAGTTTTAATGAGAGTTAGCTTCACCGATCCTGATTCAGTTCCGGCCAACGAGCTGCCAAATAACAAAGTTATTAAGATTAAATAAATAAGTACACACCATATTCAAAAATATACTAATTCACTTCACTTGTAGTTTCTTCACTTCTGTTGTCCCATCAGCTCCGGTCCCGGACCACATCTAAAGTAAGTTAATTACAGGACGGATTTCTTCCCGGGTCCAGTTCATGTCTATATCACAACATTAAAAGAAAGCAATTAATATTCACGGACCTGCTGGTTTGTTTGGTAAAGGTAGACTGGAGTTGACTGGGATTTGAAGTAGCTGTTAGAGACTCAGCACACTTGTGGTTTTGAGTCATAGAGTCTTTTATAGTTTTGTTTTTTTAATCTTTCTGAAACTACATGTTTCATTCATATTAAATGTTATTTCTACCTAACACTTATTTAATTTGATGAATTTCTTCTCAAAAGTAGGAAGTAGGGCCTTTTGGGAAATCCTAATCTGACCAATGAGCTTGTTCTGTGTCATTTCTGATAACTGACGTGACTGGATGTGAAGTTTTTTCAAGCTTTTATCAAGAAGCGAGTTCTTCAGTTGGACGGTGCAGTGAACAGCTTCATGTTAAACCTGTGTGTTAAACACGTCTCCAGTCCAAGTCCAGTGAAAGCAACCACTGAATACACAACAAAAACAAAACTGGGAAAGATTCAACAAAAACAAACCAGCCACAACCATTAGCCCAAGCTAACATTACTGTGAGATGCTCCACAGCAATGCTAGTGAACCTGTTAGCGATAGCACACATTCATAATACTGTTACCACACACTGAAATTAAACAAACACAACCTACAATGTAAAAGAACATTTCAGATCAGGCTGTTGAAAAAAAGACAATACTTTATTTTCATTTTTAATTTACTTTTATTTTTATCAAATTAATATTTCATCAATATATACAGAAAATATTCTTTCTCTTCCTTTACATTCACACTTAAGGGCAATTTAGAGTCACCAATTAACCTAACGTTCATGTCTTTGGACTGTGGGAGGAAGCCGGAGAACCCGGAGGGAACCCACGCAGACACGGGGAGAACATGCAAACTCCACACAGAAAGGCCCCAGGGAGTCGAACCCAGGACCTTCTTGCTGTGAGGCCACAGCGCTAAGCACTGCACCACCGTGCTGCCCGCTTATTGCTTATTTTTATTTATCTAACTGTAAAATATTTACAGTGTTAATTCCCCAGAGAGCTAGCCATCTACCTGAAACTGAATAACAACATTTTGGCGACTGTGGCAAGGAAAAACTCCCTTTAAGAGGAAGGAACCTTGGGAGGAACCGGGCTCTCTGGGTGGGGGGGGGGGGGCCCTTCCTCCTGAGGGCTGGCGCTCCTTCTGGTCCTCCTCTGCTCCTGATCCATCCGCCCCAGGCTGTGGTCTTTATCCATCTTCTTCTGGATGTGCTGGTACGATGTCTGCATCTCTTGCTCAGCCTCACTCTTCACTGAAAGAGAAAGAAAAAGAGAATGAAACAGAGGGGGGGGGGTGCTTACCTTTTGATGCCTGTTCCCGTGGTCATTCCTCTGGACTTGCTGTCTTCAGGAGCCAGGTGCCTGCTGATGGTTTCCACTCAGGCTTCTTCAGGAGCATCCTGCCGTCTAGAACTGAGAATAAATCCAGGTGTCTTTCTATGTTTTCTCAGCTGTAATTAGTGTGAAATGTACAGAAGAGCAGTGTTGGTGCTGAGTCTCTCTCTGCCACATCCTCTCCATGATGTGTCTGACTTCAGTGCACATGTGGCAGAGCTCAACTCTTACTTGTCTTCTGTAGAACAGGATGTAGGCGGTTCTTCGTCGCCGGTCACACACGGTGGCGCCGCTGGTTTCAGTTACCGCCGCATCGTTGTAGGTGAACCAGCGGTCGGTCGGGTCTATCTGGCCCACATCTGGATCCACCCCGTCGCAGATGTAGTGTCCTAGCAGGAGCAGAAGAAGCGTTATATGGGCTGTGTTGGATGTTATGAAGGTCGTCTGACTTTAACTGATAGCAGCGATTCAGTGAACATCATTGTTACTTAGACTCAGTGTGACATTAAGGAGAATCATGGATCATCTTACCTCTCGTTGCTGTGGCGCCGATATGGCTGATGGTGCTAACCAAACTGTAGCAGCCACCACCCTGAGAGGGAACACAGTGGATCAGAGTTAGTCTACGCACAGTCCAAACATCTACTTCTATCAGCCCCAGTCTGGTGATTTTGTTTGTCATCAAATCTCTGAGTTTTTCTTTACCTGGTTGGAGGGCACCACCAGCTCTCTGGAGAGGACGACGGGGTTGTGGTCTTTAATTAGCTGGAGAGTTGGAGTAAACCTGAAGCGCTTCAGGTGTAAGACCAGCACTCTGTAGACAGCAGGGGACAGAGGAAAAACTGAAACGTGGCGTTACAAATTCTTACGATTGGTATTTTTCCTAATCAATACTTCACAATTTGTCCTTAGAGTCAGTGGAGGCCAGTTTGATACCAGTGGGTGAACCAGTATCATCTCTGTGCACTGTGGTCAGGAGGTTGTTCATGTGTGATGGATCTGATGTCTCTCACCTTGGCAGATTGATAAATGAGGAGCGCTGGCCTGACCTGGTTGCTCCGCACTCGCAGGTGTACTCCAACTCCGTCTCCTGCAGAACAACACAAAACCAACATGCTGTCACTTCTTCTACATGCACGACGACAAACAGCTACACATCCACACACACTGACACAGGTAGTGATGGTGTGATTGAAGTGTGTCAGAGTTTTCTGCGTCATATCATCACATGATATCAGTGGGTGTGATGTGAATGAATGAGGACAGGTGTTTCTTACCATCAGGTAACATTCCAGCAGTCGTTGTACTGTTTCTGCTCCAGGTACCAGGTGCAGGGAGAGGTTTGTGAAATCCTCCTCTCTGCTGGATTCTGCATGGCAACTACACATTGAACAGATAACACAGTTGTAATACAGCTGCAGAGGTGACGATGAGGCTACTGCGTAGTGTTCAACACTTGACTTCTCTGCTGTGAAGCTGAAGGTGTGTAACTGTGTGGCTTTACCTCTTGCACTTCCTGGTGTTTAGCATCTTGAACACCAGGTGATCCTCCACCGGACAGCTGTAGGTCCTGTCTATGCTGGGAGCCAGCACCTGCAGCTGTAGGCCCAAACACCTCACCTGTTGTAGCACGGCCGTGAGGAACTCGTGAGCGTCCTGCAGTTATACAAGCACACAGTTGCACAGAGAGGTTTAAGCACAGAGGAGAAACTATCAGGAAGCTGTGAAACCACAAACCTTAAAACCTGCTTACTCACTTTCTGGTGGAGGTCTTCAAATTCTGGGTTCCACAGAGAAACCGCCTTCTTGAATGTGGAGAGAAGACGGGTTTTGTGACGAACATCAGTGGAGAAGTGAGACCCACTGATGTCTGTTAATGATCTGGAGAGAGAGAGAGAGGGAGAGAGAGAGAGGGAGGGAGGGGTGGTTAGAGACTCTGTCTGTGATATGAAACATTGTGGTGTTCAGGAATCAAGTGAAGGATGAAATGAGTGCTTGTGTCTGAGGGGTGCTGTACCTCATGATTGCACCTTCGGGGATCAGACTCCAAACCTGCTCCTGTTGGCTGATGTCTCTGACGAAGTCCTCCAGTGTCAGGAGGCTCTGCAGGCAGGAGTTGATGTAGCAGAACTGTGCTGGGTTGGGGAACCTGACACACAAACAGAACAAGTCATTTTCTCCCTGCAGCTGTTTGTCTCTTTGATTCTCCACAGCCTTTTTTCTGGTGTTTGTGGATATGCAGATGTTCTTACCCAAGACAGTGGATCTGCTGCTGTCTGAGGGTCTTGTTGTTGGTCACAGGCACTTTTTTCTTCTTCTTCTTGGGCTGGTCTTCAGGAACGCTGTCGTCTTTTGGCCGTCCTTCCGTCTCACTTTGGTCTTTAAGCTCCACCACCTTGTCGCGCTGAGGGGTGGAGTGGCACTCCTCCTTCGGGGGCTGTTCTTCTGGGGAGGGTGCAACCTTACATCTCTTCTGTTGGGGTAAAGGAGTACTGAGGTTAAATCATACAAAGAAACACTCATCAATTATGAAATATCTGGTTGACACTGAGAGCTGCACTTTGTGTCAAACATACGTACCTTCCAAAAATGCCACCACCGAGGCTTCTTCGCGGTCTTCCTCGGGGTTTTGTCATCAGAGGTGGAGACGCTGGTGACAAAGAGGAACATTTGTTATCTCACTGGGAACTCACTGATTGGCTGGAGAGAAAACTTAAAGAGATAAATCAGCTTCTAGTCACTGGTAAAGAGCAAATACAGCCTTGTATTAACACTAACAGGATAAAAGTTTGAATTCCACAAACTCATCAGATTCTCTGAGACACTTAAAGTCCCAGCTAACAAAGAGGCTGAAGGATTAAATCTCATGTGTCTTTACCTTTGCTTCTCTTTTTTATCTGGATTTTTCTTTGTCTGTGTGGAAGAAACAAAAAACAAAAAGAAGCAATAATTAGAAACTGTGTCAAATATCATTGATAATATTTACAACAAGTTCAGATATGAGTCTTAAAAAATACTGAAATGTGTTTGATATGAAGCCATGACACTGCCAAACATACCAAGGGGCGACCGAAGAGTCGATATATCCAAGGGGTCGTGTCTCCTTTCTTTTTGGTGACAGCCGGAGCGTCGGGGGCGCCGACACTGGTGAAGAAGAGAAACACAGTTGGTATCATGAGGCGAGTATTATTGTTCCTATACAAACAATACAAAATCATCCCCCAGAGTGAATAAGGAAGCTGATGGACCTGAACATGGAGATGAAGAAATAGTCAGGAAAACAGTCTGATAATAGTTATGAGCTTTCTTACCTCTCATCTGCCACCAGTTGGATAACAGCTGTTGATTTCTGTAGAGAGACAGGAAAAATAAATGAGATTAAAATGACTGGAAACATGATGTATCTTCACAGCTGATATAAAGTGGCTTCACAGGCAGTTTCTCCTAAACACTGTGAACTGTGAAGTGGACACAGTTCCACTTTTTACCGTCCACAGGGTCGAATCCACAGCAGAGAAATGACAGAGAATGTGTGGTGTATCTAGAAAACAAACCTTTCCGCTACAGGAAAACAGACGAAACATCTTGATGAGTCTTGTCGAAGTGGAACTTGGACTGAGAGTAAAGAGCTTCTGTCTGCTGGTTTGATGAACTGTGATCTGTTCTACAGGAGCTCTGACTTCACAGTGACCCTTCTAGAACGTCACTGTGATGTCATCATGTCAGTGTGTGAGGAAGCAGCTCCGAGTGTCAACATGGTGTCAGTGTATATATGCTGTAAAACTGTGGTCTGAAAAGGCCCAAACTAAATCAGGTATCTGTCTTTTAGAGTGAGTCCAACTCAGATCTGAAGTCTCTCAGAAGCTCTCAGTAATGACAACTGATGACTGAACCGACACAAAAAGGCAGAAAAACACTCACGTCCACATCAGAGGAAATAATTCAGTGGTGTGTAAGCACTGCTGAAGTGTCCATACAGTTCATCCACTGTCACTCAGACCTGTTACTGTGTCTCTGTCCACAGAAGCAGCTGAGAGGACAACATGGAGATAAACTGTCTCTCAAACTGTCCTCTATAGTCACTAGAGGATCATGCAGAGTGTGCAGGACATAAACTGGCTTGTTCTTATTGATTCCTTTATTTTATTCCACACACCCACTGTAGCTCTGTGGGCCCAGAGTAAAACCATGAACTTCTTCATAACAACAGGAGATCTGTGTGATCTGCACATGAAGCTAAATGTGTGTGTTTGTTTGTGAATGTGTTGGTGTAAAAGTCAAATCATCACAACTTGTAACAAATGAAATAACAATAATTTACTGATATATTGTTTTGTCTTTCTTTCATTTTCCTCTGACAACCTTCAGCACAATGGTGAATAACAAAGAAAACATGAAGCAGTAACAGGTTGATATTTGGATTCAAACTTTATTAACAAGGTCAAATTTATTTGGGTCCTCACCCCGAGACATGCGCGTAATCATGAAAACACATGAACTCGTTATTACACATGTTGGAATTTATAGGTCAGACTTTTACAAAACTATTCCCACTTCAAAATGATATAAAGTAGATGAAGTTAGATCCACAACTTTAATAATGACAAACAAACACAAAGCACTAACACCGTTCAGCAGGCGTTCCCGCTGGTTTTACGCACGGACCATGGGAGGTTTTCTGGAGGTGAGTTGGAGCTGAAACTGAAACACAACATACATGAGTCGATACGCACAACACTGTGTGAGAGCGACACACAGCAAACACACTCACTGACCGAGCTGCTGATGGAACAGATTCATATAGAAGCAGCTGGAGATGTGTAATTTACTGGACAGTGGCAATAGAGATAGACAAGAAACACAGTGAAGAGAGAGGGGATGATATGTAGCATGGCCCAAGCCACAATTGAACCTTGGCTGCTGTGATATTAAAAATATGTGTTACATGGTCTTTGGCTGGCCCAGCTGCTCATGTTTTTGAGACATTTAATTGTAATTTGTAAGAGTGAAAGAGTTGATGATTTCATATTTCACTTGAGGGGATGTATATCCTGTCGTCTTATATCTCCTTACACTTTCTTTCAGGTAGTCTACTAGTGTTTGTACTTGACATGGAGTCATCAACTTCTTTGCTGGCCTACTAATCTACCCTTGTGATCAGATACCAGTCTTGTCAAGGATAAATAGTGATAAGTGATTGCACAGTTGACCATGCATTAATTTAACAACAGAGGGCTTTATGTTAATCTCTTTTTATAAGCACTGGTTGCCGCCCAGAAGGAGACCGGCCACACATCAAAACAATGGCTGAGGGCTGAGTCTCAGGAGAAAAACAGACCACCACACACTTCTAGTGGGTCATGAGTGATGATTGAGAGGATTTATGTTTGTACAGGTCCGTAATGTTGTTGTTTTTTGTTTTTTTTTGAAAATTCTGCATACTCTACCTTTAAGCACAGCATAAATCTAGGCCTTTCATAATCTAATGATGATGGAAATAATGGAGAAACTGGTTTACTCTTAATAAAAGATGATACAAGGAGGCTTGGATGTATTACGAAGGAAACATTTATTGACACTGGATCTAGGCGAATTCAAAGATAACATAACAAGTGAGAATGATCCCTTTAGCACCTTAGCCATACCATTTTTTAACAAATAATTTCACCTTCTCCACAGCACGGTGCAGCTGGATAATGCAAGGCAGTCAACTTTGCAGGAATGCGGTATGGCCAGTACTCTGATTCGTCGTCATCGTTATCAGCACTCAGCTTCAGTGAGTACATTTAAATAGATAGGCTTCTGAACTGGTGCTGCCATTAAATGTTTTTGTTTCTTCATACCTGTCAAATACTTACATGGCCCCATCAATAATTATGTCTCCCATATATGTCTACTACCCTGTTATCTGGAGTTCCTTAAGGGTAAATCCTTGAAACTATCCTTAAAAAAATCAAAATCACTGAGTCGATGTCAAATCAAAAGCATTGTGTGTTTTCAGCTGTAGCCTCCACAGTTTCTCCCTCAATCTCTCTCAAACTATTAGATCTGCTAAATCTGGTAACTGTTTTAAGCGCCTCCTGAAATCATATTTATAGGTTGGCCTTTTTATGAGATTTTTTAAACCTACTCTTCATTCACCGTTTAATTTTTTTCTGTTCCAACTTCTTGAATAGATGTTTTGTTTTGTGTTGTTGTTGCAGGAAGCACTTTGCAACAGTGTAAGTGCTATATAATAATAATTATCATTATTATCATGAACAGTTTTTTCTTTGTTGTCTTTCTTTGTCTGGTTGCAGAGAGATTCATGCCAGTCCACAGTAAACACCTGATTGAAGACTGCTGATGAATTTTCAAGCAGGAATGATGACAACACCTGCCCAAAGTTCCAGTTTCCTTAAATCTTTGCTGTCAAAAATAATGCTAAATATTCTGCTGTCAAATAAATACAATTCAGCCCAATTAAAATATCACTGATTCCAAAAAATATGTTTAAGTCTAAAACATTTAAATATTTGTTTAATTATCTGAAGTGAGGACATTAAGGATGTGAGCTAATGGGGGACTGATCAGGACTGTTAGTGTTAGGATTTTGTACAGCTGCTCAACCACCTTCAGTCACTGTGAGTCTCGAGCACAATAATAAACAGCAGAATCTTCAGTCTTCAGACTGTTCATCTGCAGATACACCTGCTGTCTGCTGTCGTCTCTGGAGATGGTGAACCGGCCTTGGACTGACTGAGAGTAGAATTTGCTGCTACCACTACTGATATAAGCGATCCACTCCAGTCCTTTTCCAGGAGCCTGTCTGACCCAGCCCATCCCGTAGCCACTGAATGTGAATCCAGAGCCTGTACAGGTCAGTGTGTGGGATTCTCCAGGTCTTTTAACCACTGGTTCAGATTCTGTCAGAGTCTGACCATCAACACCTGTCAGACAAAGACAGAAATTTATGTCATGTGTTACATTGGCAGCACAAATGAAAATATGTAAGATTAAAATTAGAGAAGCTCTTCACCTGCCCAGCAGAGAGTGAACAGCAGCAGTCCTGTCCTATAGTCCATCATGTTCAACTGTGTGTCCACTGTTCTCTGTCATCCTCTCTGCAGTCAGATAAGTAGAGGTGGAAGACATCTGAGTTTTGCATTGACTCCTCCTCACAGGGAGGAGAGAGAATCAAACAGTACAGATCTCAGGTTCATAATCCTCCAACAGTCCCTCTTGAATATTTCACTAATTAACTTTGTTAATAACTTTCATTGTTAAGCTTGGTCAGCATCATGTTTATACAATAGTACAAAGTACTTATTATTAATGTATGATTAATGTATGGTATTGTCATGAACCAGCTCAAATATAAGAAAAAACAAATGAGACCAAACAATTAATGTTCAAAGTAAATTTATTTGACTAATAATAAACAATACACACATTTAATGTGGGACATGTAGATCAGTGGTGTGGTGAGTGCCAACAAAAGCCAAAACACAACCAAAGCAGAATGTTTGTCACTGGGAGGAGAGAGAGGCAGAACTGATGTCTCCAGTCCTCTGAGAGAACAATCAGGAGAAGTGGATTCAGGTGTGGCTCTGTTCTCCTGACACATCTCTACCACTCTGACCTCCCCCTAAACAGGAAGAAGACCAGAAGCTCAAGGAGCCACCAGAGGGATGGAGACTGTGTTTTGCTGTTTCCTGTTTTTTTTTGGTTTTTTTTTGGTTTTTTTGTTTTTTTCAAAGTGCATTAACAAGTTGAAATCATGCTGATACACTTTAAAAATAATCACTGTGAAAAGATACTTTAATGCCTCAAATTTACTTTTTTTAAAATTTATATTTCGTCATTGCTAAATATGTTCAAAGACTGTTTCTCTCCTCAACAGTGAACTGGTGTGAAATCATCAGTGGTCTGAGGGCTCCTCCTCTGGTGGCTTCATGTTACAAGTGTTCAGGCACTGAGGGGTTTTTGTTCAGGTCTACTGATGCTTTGTGTTATTGTGTTACTCTCTGGCACAGTAATACACAGGCTGCACATTCTGTCCATTTAGAGTCACTGTGTTGCTGGAAGAGTCTAAGCTGATACTGAACTTGTTCTTTAGTGAATCTTTGTAGTATGAAGTGCTACCAACACGTGCAACTCCAATCCACTCCAGTCCTTTCCCTGCAGGCTGTCTGATACAAGCTGTGTAGTAGCTGCTAACAGAATAAGAGACCTGACAGGTGATGGTCAGACGTTGACCTGGCTGCACAGTCACAGAGGCTGGCTGTGTCAACTGTTCACACTTCACACCTGTTCAAAGAAGAAAATGTTTTGTTATCAATGATCAAGTTAAACAGCAAAAGAAGAAATGTTGACTTTGACTAATCCAGAGAGACTCTGGAGCTGTGAACTCCACTGACAGTCTGATGTGAAGTTTTTATAGCTGAGGAACAAGGAAGCTCACTGAGTTTGCATACAATCAAACATAAGAAGCATCAGTGTTGGTCCAACTGGAGCCAGAATGAAAAGATACCTGGAGATCACCTCTGCTAGCTGTCAATACCTGAATTTGTTGTACTGACAATAATTCCATATTAAATTATTCTGTAAATTCTTATATAAATGAACAACAATGAGCATCTTTCTCTGAGGGCTGGACAAGCCACCTATACGGTGTTTGAATTCGAAGGACTTGTTGACAACCATTAATTGTTATCATATTATCTTTCAGCGAAAGAATGATGTGAACTCATGGAAACAAAGGGTGCAAGAATTTTAACTTTCTGTTTGACATGTGTTTCCAATGATTAAACCTTTAAACATATTAGCTTTTTTCCCTTCAGACTTTAACATCCAAAACTTTGAACATAAATAGACCATACATAATACCTTTTATACTATTCAATAACCAGTAGCTGGTGATTTAAGACATCTTCACCTGCATGATGAGAAAGGTTAACTTCGTAAATAGTGGAAAGTAAATTAAAATAATAATAACAACAACAATCATCATCATTATCATCATCATCATCATCATCATCATCATCATCATTATTATTATTATTATTATTATTATTATTATTATTTTCATTATTATTATTTTCATTATTATCAGTAATGATGAGTCGTGGTGGATCCTGCTGCTCCAGAGGCAGAGATACCTGCAGAATGAGGACAGAGAGAGGGAGAGAGAGGAGAAGTACAAACTACGGGGGAGAGAAAAACAAACAAAGTTAATGGCATAAAGTGGTTGAAAGAGAGAGAGAGAGAGAGAGCCCAGTGCATCATGGGAATCCCCCAGCAGTCTCACTCTATAGCAGCATAACTAAGGGATGGGTCAGGACATTATTGTTGTTGTTGTTGTTGTTGTTGTTGTTGTATGTTTTCAATCAAGTACTTCATAAATTATTAATGGATACTTTTTTTAACAATTTCTTTGTCCTTACATAAATTTTATTTTAATAAGCTGGTTAATTTCAGTTTTTTTTATTTATCATTTTTATCTTGTTTTATATTCTTAAATAATCAATCAATCAATATTGTTAACATTATTCTTATGCATATTTTTTCATTCAAAATGACATTGCAAGACAAGTAATACTGAGACAGCTGAATGTTATAAGTTGTGGTGGTGGTAAATAAAGGAAGTAGTTTTTGTATGACTCTGCTATCACCGTCTCTCACTGTGTGTCTCTGGCACAGTAATACACTGCTGTGTCCTCAGTCTTCAGACTGTTCATCTGGAGATAGACTTTACTGCTGGAGTCATCTCTGGAGATGGTGAATCTGCCCTGGACTGACTGGGAGTAATAGATAGGAGCACTAGATGTGTCTATATATGCAACCCACTCCAGTCCTTTTCCAGGAGCCTGTCTGACCCAGCCCATCCCATAGCTGCTGAGTGTGAATCCAGAGGCTGTACAGGTCAGTTTGTGGGATTCTCCAGGTCTTTTAACCACTGGTTCAGATTCTGTCAGAGTCTGACCATCAACACCTGTCAATACAAAAGCAGAAATGCATGCCATGTGTTACACTAGCATAAATGAAAATAAGTCATATCAATATCAGAGAAAATGTTGACCTGCCCAGCAGAGAGTGAACAGCAGCAGTCCTGTCCTATAGTCCATCATGTTCAACTGTGTGTCCACTGTTCTCTGTCATCCTCTCTGCAGTCAGATAAGTAGAGGTGGAAGACATCTGAGTTTTGCATTGACTCCTCCTCACAGGGAGGAGAGAGGTGGAGTGAACTTTGATGTCAACTTGTCTGGCGAAACTAGAGGACACAGTTCATCATGGGAAATATGTCTCTGGAGAGTTTATGTCCAGTCCATCATCTAGTGAAGGGAAGTCCACTGCTGGTGATAACTGGCCGTCTAACAGACATGTTTGTCACTGCAACTAGTGCAGGTCAGGGTGCAGCTCCAAGTTGCTGCCAGTCACAAACAGACTCGTCATCATCAGATAAACAAGACCCAAAGGTAGTTTTGCCTTCAGTGACCATAATGTGTGTCATCATTAAAGTCAATATTTTTGACAGTTTCAGACAGTTAGGTTCATTATTAAGCACAGTCTGCATCATGATGTGAATTTGAGTACTTTATGAACTTTACAACCTCTAAAGAAACACAGGAGACCACTGTTTGTTTATCATTTCAAACCAACGGTCAACATTATTTCTTTTAACCATGACCACACTTGTTCCACAACCTTTACCACATGTTTATCATCTGAACCATGAGAGTGAAGGTCTTTTAAACTTGACAAAGGGCTTATTTTAACCCAAACCATGAACTTTCCCTGAATCTAACCAAGTTGCTTTTATGCTGAAACTTAACCAGAGCACATTTTCTTCTTTCTTCCTCTTCTTCAACAGTGATGTTTAACAGGTTATCTGTATCTGTTGTTGGGGCAGTTATTCAGGAAACCCTTCTCCAGCTTGTATCAGAGGGTTAAATGACTTAGCTATGGTTGTTCAGGTTGACAGACTTGTTGGCTGATGTTCATATGTCATATCATTTTAAGGAAATCATAGGAAGTAGAAATATAAGTGAGGAAATACAAACAGACACACGTATTACTTCCTCATGAGTCACAGTCAGGCTCATGATATTATTATAATTCAATACTCACTTATTTAATGAAGTTGTATTCAGATTAGTCAAAGTAGAAGTATCATTTCAATATCAACAGAAAGGTCCCTGCTTTTTGAAAATATAAGTGTAGTTATCAGCTGAAATCATGCACAAGGACTTTAACTATATTGTGAAAAGACTTTGTGTTATTTATATCAATTTAATTTCATCTCTAAATATGTTCAAAGACTGTTTCTCTCTTCAACAGTGAACTGATGTGAAATCATCAGTGGTCTGAGGGCTCCTCCTCTGGTGGCTTCATGTTACAAGTGTTCAGGCACTGAGGGGTTTTTGTTCAGGTCTACTGATGCTTTGTGTTATTGTGTTACTCTCTGGCACAGTAATACACAGCAGAGTCTTCAGGCTGCACATTCTGTCCATTTAGAGTCACTGTTTTGCTAGAAGAGTTTTAGCTGATACTGAAGGGGGAGTAAATGAATAATATACTACTCTTGAATTACTTGAAATAAGAACATTAATCATGTGAGATAATTATTGTAAAGATGAGGACTGTCAGATTTTGTTCAGCTGCTCAACCAACTCCAGTCACTGTGGCTGTGGAACACAATAATAAACAGAATCAGAATCAAAATCTGTTTTACTGTTTTCCAGCTTATGATGAATTTGTTTTGGTTCAAAATGGCAAACATAGTCATAGGGGGAAGTGCAATATTATTTTTAACTCCCATATTGTGATTGACCTAAGTACATATTAATGAGGCTCAAATATTTACATCTAATGGGCAATATTATTATCCAAAACTATTATCCTAGTTTTGTGAGGAAGGGATCCTTACAGCCAGACAATGTTTCTTTTTTTGTGGTTATTGTAATTCTTTATCAGTGAGTATCAGCCCAGGAAGGACAAACACTGTAGGATTTTGTACAGCTGCTCAACCACCTTCAGTCACTGTGAGTCTCGAGCACAATAATAAACAGCAGAATCTTCAGTCTTCAGACTGTTCATCTGCAGATACAGCTGCTGTCTGCCGTTGTCTCTGGAGATGGTGAACCGGCCTTGGACTGACTGAGAGTAGTAGATGTTTCCACCACCATCACTGATCGTGGAAATCCACTCCAGTCCTTTTCCAGGAGCCTGTCTGATCCAAGCGTTCCAGTGATTACCACCAATCCGTGAATATATGGCACAGTAATACACAGCAGAGTCTTCAGGCTGCACATTCTGTCCATTTAGAGTCACTGTGTTGCTGGAAGAGTCGAAGCTGATACTAAACTTGTTCTTTAGTGAATCTTTGACAGTTGTGTCCCTACTGATCCACTCCAGTCCTTTCCCTGCAGGCTGTCTGATCCAAGCTGTGTAGTAGCTGCGAACAGAATAAGAGACCTGACATGTGATGGTCAGACGTTGACCTGGCTGCACAGTCACAGAGGCTGGCTGTGTCAACTGTTGACACTTCACACCTGTTAAAAGAAGAAAATGTTTTGTTATCAATGATCAAGTTAAACAGCAAAAGAAGAAATGTTGACTCTGACAAATCCAACACTTTCAATAAATTAATGTTACAATAAAAATCAACATAATTATTTGAGCTGTTTTCCTGAAAGAATTGTTTCACCTCCTCTGTAATAGCTGCATTTATTTATTTATCTAATTATTTCCTGTGCATATGTATCTGTTGCTAACAGAAGTAGTAACAGCAGCCAGGATAATATAAGCAGTATAGAAAAAATAAGTTCATTGTTGCTGGTTTGAAGCTGATGTAAACACCTTCCAGCCAAACTTCACTCTTCAATATGTGTAAAATGAGGTTAACACATGACTTTTGTTGATGGTGTCAACATTTTAACTGTGATAATATCCAGTGTACAGGAGCAGCAGGAGCTTTAAGGTTTAGTTCAGTCCAGGGTTCAAGAGGAGAGAGAAACTTGACACAGACTGCCTTCATGTGGTTTTATCACTGAAACATAGTGAGACATTATTTTTCAGTCTCATGATTTGACCTACTGATTATTCCACATCATTTACAGACATCATTCATTTGTATGAATGTGTTGTATTTGTAGGATTAAAGACAGTGGAATAATGTGGCTTATCCACATTATTCCACTGTCTTTAATCCTTTTATGAACAAATTCTCTTTGTTTGTGTGTTTAATGTTTAGACATATAATGTTTGGCATATGTGTTTTTAAGGAATTTCTATAGTACAGGGAGAATTGTAAATTCATTAAAAATAGATATGTAAAGAAGAATATACAATATAAAACATAAAATTGTTGACAGAAATAAATGATAAAAAATCAAATATTTAAGTAACAAATGTAAAAGCACATAAGGGCTCTACCAGTCAAGATGATCAGTACCGTAGGATTTTGTACAGCTGCTCAACCAACTTCAGTCACTGTGAGTCTCGAGCACAATAATAAACAGCAGAATCTTCAGTCTTCAGACTGTTCATCTGCAGATACAGCTGCTGTCTGCTGTCGTCTCTGGAGATGGTGAACCGGCCTTGGACTGACTGAGAGTAGAATTTGCCGCTGCCACCACTATAGCTGATAAATGCAATCCACTCCAGTCCTTTCCCAGGAGCCTGTCTGACCCAATGCATGCTGTAGTCACTGAATGTGAATCCAGAGGCTGTACAGGTCAGTGTGTGGGATTCTCCAGGTCTTTTAACCACTGGTTCAGATTCTGTCAGAGTCTGACCATTAACACCTGTCAAGACAAAAAGGAAAATAGTTGTGTGTTTGCAGCTGGTATAATTTAAAGAGCAACTTTAAGTCAAGATCAGAGAAACTGTTGACCTGCCCAGCAGAGAGTTAACAGCAGCAGTCCTGTCCTATAGTCCATCATGTTCAACTGTGTGTCCACTGTTCTCTGTCATCCTCTCTGCAGTCAGATAAGTAGAGGTGGAAGACATCTGAGTTTTGCATTGACTCCTCCTCACAGGGAGGAGAGAGGTGGATAACAAATACAAAACCAGCTACTTTCCAGGTTTAGTCCCAGCAGGTAGTGACTGTAACACAGGTTTTAACAGTTAAACAGATCAAGGGGTATTCTCCTCCTTGTACCATCACCTCACTGCATTTTAGTAAAGAAATTTCTAGAGACGAATAATTTTATCACTGTTACATGAGAACAACAACAAACAGCTGAACCTTCAGTTTTCTACTCGGCCATATTTACATCTATTCTTTAAATGTGTTACAAATGATGAACCAAGCCCAGCCTGTTGTTTAATTAATTTAATTGATCTTTTCTGATGGTGGAAACTATCTGAATTAAATTGCAATATCACTGTACCTTTTCAGAATCAGAATCAGAATCAGAATCAGTTTTATTACCAAGTATGTTTTCACGTACAAGGAATTTTTTCTGGTGATTGGTGCAATTGAGGATCAGGGGGATCAGCAACAGTGGGGCTCTCTAGCCTTGTTGATAGCAGATGGGAAGAAGCTATTTTTGTGGCGAGAGGTTTTGGTCCTGAAGGACCGCAGCCTCCTGCCAGAGGGGAGTCTCACAAAAAGTTTGTGTCCAGGGTGGGAGGAGTCAGCTACAATCTTCCTTGCATGCCTCAAAGTCCTTGAGGCGTACAGGTCCTGGAGGGATGGAAGATTGCAGCCAATCACCTTCTCCGCAGAGTGGATGATACGCTGCATATACGGTTTAAATACGGTTTAAGGCCTTTCTTTTGGATGTTATTCCTTTGTATGTTGCCTCACAGGTGTAAACAGCTTTAGTGTCCCAGTCTGTATTCTTGACCTTCAGGACACTGATAGCTGAGTATAACTCTCCAGTTTTTTGGATGGGACTTTGACTGTAGTCGCTCAACTCTGCACCATTCTTTTTCCATTTAAATGATTCAATTGTTGCATTTTCACTGTCTTCAATTGTGCAGACCAGGGCCTGGGTGTCTTCATTTGGCACCGATAGCAAAGTCAGTTTTGCAGGAGGAACAGGTTCTGAACAGATGAAGGAAACAGCAGAGTTAAAGTCATTCCATTTTATATTCATATGCATATTCATCTTTCATCTGCAAGTGACGAGATGGTTGGCTCAAAGGAAAAATATATGTGTCAGACAGACAAAGGAAATGTCACAAATGTGAGGGAATAAATATTGCTGAACATTTGTAGCTAAGAACAAGATGAATGAGGATGGTAAGTTGACCCATTACACAGTATACTGAGGAAGTTAGAGAGATGTGTTAACAAATTAACAACACCACATACTTTTGACTTGCACTCTTTTGGTAGATCCATCATGAATTACTGAACATCGAAAAGACTTCCTTGAATCCCAATCAGATTTTGATACTTGGGTCAAACTGACTGCTGTATATTTGTTGTTTTTCTCAGCAGGAGGATATTGTGCTGAGGTCAGGCTGGTCCCACTGGCATCGGTCCACTGGAAAGTAAGAGTCTCTGGGAAAAAGTCGTGTGCAAGACAACCAACTGTGATTTTATCTGCAGTCCCAGGTGTGCACTGAACCAAAGGAAACACAGTCGGGGATGCAGTTGACCCTGGAAAAAAGTTTGATAAGTTTAAAGACAAGCAAATTATAAAACACAAATAATTAATTGCTCATCAGGAAAACTGATCACAGATAATTATTGGTTGAATTAAATAAGACCAAAAGAGTTCAATCTTAAAGACATAAATCAGTGAGAAATTGTGAAATAAATAATGTAATACATACAAGATATATCATGTAGTTGTGAAATAATAAAATACACTTTAAAAAATGCTTTAAAAAGTCACATTATTAAATGTTATTTGATATTTTATTTTATACTTTTTGTTATTTTGCAAAACTGAGCACGTTACACAAACTGCAACATGAATTGTTCTTAACCATTTTGTTGGAACAGTGGCAGGTTTATCTTAATAACAAAGAAATTTAATAAAGAATGTTGTTAAAATAATGGCGAACAAAAATCATCAGCAAGTTAGCATGTGATTGTCTATCTGCACGGTGAAATTGAAGAGAGAGAGATGTCGGCATCCTTTTAATAAGTAAGAGTAAAGTATCGTCTTATTGATTAGTTTGATTTGTCTGTTCAGCTCACAGATAAAGAGACTGAAACTGAGTTCATTAATACAATGGCACCAATATTTCAAACCCAATCTTCTGCATTGTTTTTTTATATATATATATATATGGTACCGTCTTATAAAAATCATCCAGGTACAGTATTGTCTATAAGTATAATCAACAGTAAGAGAAAAAGTAAATAAAAATGTGAATAAAAAGATGTAAACATAATCAGTAATAATCACAATCTAGTTGAATATAATGTAAGAGCAAATCATTAAGTGATAATGCAAAAGAAGAACTTTTCAAAATGCTTTCTACGAAACAGCTGCATTAAGAATATCTTGACGGCTTTGTTTTTGGTTTTTGCTCCATCTGATCAGTACAAACTTCAACAAGACCGTGACCTAAACTTCTCTATCATCAATAATCACATTTTAAACGAAAAATCATCTGATCACTGAAAATATTGCGTAGAAATGTGGCTTACCTGATTGAACTGTGACTTTAGTCCCTTTACCCCAGTAGTCAAAAGCATCACAGTGTTGCATCTCCATTCATTGCCTGAACAAAAACCTGGAGCTCCAGAAAAATGCTGAAAAGCTTAAGTAATTGTCTGAGATGGATAAAAATCCTGGTACACGTGATACCCTGGTGTCATCCTGCAAACATGTCTGTTGTACTGATTCTTAATCAGTTCTTGATATTAAGATTTACTATAAGAAAACATTTACATCTTTGCACTAGCGTTCATTATAAACTATGACTTAATCCAATTTTAAAAATGAATCTGCTTATTAAAATAGATAAGCGTGGCAGTTACCTCATATTCAAATAAGAAATATTTTGTCCTGTCATTTTTTTAATCACATGAAAAGATAAGTGTAAGATTTTTGCTCTCATCCCATCACAGTGAAAAACCCTCATAGAAAAACCAAACACCGTTTCCTGCACTGGAGAATAAGGGGACCTGTGTTGTCATCAGTGGGTAAGAACAAAACAAAACTTAAATTTTAATGTACAAAAACAATGGGTTTTTTTTCATTCATTCATCCTATGATTTTATTCATTTATTTCTATCCTCATAGTCATGTCTGTATTTTTATTTTTTATTTGAGAATTTCTTTGTTTTCATTTGATTGTAATCATCACTCAAACAATTCGATAAAACACTTTGGTCAATGTTTGTTTTTTTAAATGTGCTATTGAAATAATTTGAGTTGACTTGACTTATTCAGTTCATAATATTGGACAAAACTGCAACATCATAATCTGATATGTATATGTATATAATCATCTGTTTTACAGCTACAGGACATTTGGAAATCACGGACATGTTTGGCATCGCCTGCAGACGACACTAAAAGAAAAGAGACATTTTCCATCATCTGTTTCAAAGAGGGAGCTCGGAATATTTCTGTGGTGTGAAGTACAGTTTCAGTCTGCAGCAGCATGAGACTAGGTTTTAAGGTTATTTCTGTGTCTAGTTTTTGTCTATTCATTTGAGTACAGCCTGTAGGGTTGTTCATCCTTTATGCATCTGAAAGAGAGAAGATATGAACTTTTATTGCCCACATCTAGTGGTGAAAACAAATGAAGCAAAGCCTGCAAAGCTGATTTCTTGGCGTGGAATAAGTTTTAGTGCTTCCACTTGGAGCAGAAATGAAGGCAACCCACTCCAGTCCTTTTCCTTCAGCTTGTCTGATCCAGGCGATAACAGCATCACTATCTGATATTCCTGCATATGTACAGCTCAGTTTGTGGGATTCTCCAGGCCGCTTTACCACTGGTGCAGACTCAGTCAGTGTCTGACTGCAAACACCTGAGGAGAAAAGCAGTTTGATCAGAACAGAGCCAAACGTAAACCCTGACACTGAAAAAGAAAAGTGCACAAGTGTGGAATTCACCAGAAATTGCTGACAGCAGCAGGAATGTTACACATGTAGTTAAAGCCATCATGGACATTTGTTGTGTGTCTGGTTGGTGTTTGCAGTGAAATAAATATGGATGGAGGAGATCGAGATTTGCATGGACTCCTCCTCACAGTGCTGAAAAATTATTCACCAGTTGAAGAGATTTAATCTACGAACTCAAAGTATTTTTGTTGATCATATGAAAATATTGATTACATGAGTTTTCTGGTGAATATTTGCTTCTTATATTTGTGTAAAAGCAAACACAATGAGACGCCATAAGCAACCTACAATCAGCTGCTTTTATGAATTGGTGGCACACAGCACATTTGAGCAGAGTATTGTGTGACATTTTTTTAGCCATTTTAGGGACAGAAGTGAAGAACACATATGGTGATGGAGTCGTATCAGGACACTGCTGTCACAGTGTGCAGCTTTTCTTTGTGCACAATAAACATGACAGGTCAAACACATGTCTACACAAAACACAGTTTACACATATAAGCATGTGAAAAAGTATCAAAGTTGCATACAGGTGCTGGTCATATTATTAGAATATCATGAAAAAGTTGATTTATTTCAGTAATTCCATTCAAAAAGTGAAACTTCTATAATGAATATATTCATTCCACAGAAACTGATATATTTCAAGTGTTTATTTCTTTTAATTTTGATGATTATAACTGACAACTAATGAAAACCACAAATTCAGTATCTCAGAAAGTTAGAATATTGTGAAAAGGTTCAATATTGAAGACACCTGGTGCCATACTCTGATCAGCTAATTAACTCAAAACACCTGCAAAGGCCTTTAAATGGTCTCAGTCTAGTTGTGTAGCTACACAATCATGGGGAAGACGGCTGACTTGACAGTTGTCCAAAAGACGACCATCGACACCTTGCACAAGGAGGGCAAGACACAAAAGGTCATTGCTAAAGAGGCTGGCTGTTCACAGGGCTCTGTGTCCAAGCACATTAATAGAGAGGTGAAGGGAAGGAAAAGATGTGGTAGAAAAGTGTACAAGCAATAGGGATAACCGCACCCTGGAGAGGATCGTGAAACAAAACCCATTCAAAAATGTGGGGGAGATTCACAAAGAGTGGACTGCAGCTGGAGTCAGCGCTTCAAGAACCACCACACACAGACGTATGCAAGACGTGTTTCAGCTGTCGCATTCCTTGTGTCAAGCCACTCTTGAACAAGAGACAGTGTCTCGCCTGGGCTAAAGACAAAAAGGACTGGACTGCTGCTGAGTGGTCCAAAGTTATGTCCTCTGATGAAAGTACATTTTGCATTTCCTTTGGTAATCAAGGTCCCAGAGTCTGGAGGAAGAGAGGAGAGGCACAGAATCCATGCTGCTTGAGTGCCAGTGTAAAGTTTCCACAGTCAGTGATGGTTTGGGTGCCATGTCATCTGTTGGTGTTGGTCCACTGTGTTTTCTGAGGTCAAAGGTCAATGCAGCCATCTACCAAGAAGTTTTAGAGCACTTCATGCTTCCTGCTGCTGACCAACTTTATGGAGATGCAGATTTCATTTTCCAGCAGGACTTGGCACCTGCACACAGTGCCAAAGCGACCAGTACCTGGTTTAAGGACCATGGTATCCCTGTTCTTAATTGGCCAGCAAACTCGCCTGACCTTAACCCCATAGAAAATCTATGGGGTATTGTGAAGAGGAAGATGCGATACGCCAGACCCAACAATGCAGCAGAGCTGAAGGCCACTATCAGAGCAACCTGGGCTCCCATAACACCTGAGCAGTGCAATAGACTGATCGACTCCATGCCACGCCGCATTGCTGCAGTAATTCAGGCAGAAAGAGCCCCAACCAAGTATTGAGTGGTGTTCATGCTCATACTTTTCATGTTCATACTTTTCAGTTGGCCAACATTTCTAAAAATCCTTTTTTAGTATTGGTCTTAAGTAATATTCTAATATTCTGAGATACTGAATTCGGGATTTTCATTAGTTCTCAGTTATAATCATCAAAATTAAAAGAAATAAGCATTGGAAATATATCAGTCTGTGTGTAATGAATGAATACAATATACAAGTTTCACTTTTTGAATGGAATTACTGAAATAAATCAACTTTTTCATGATATTCTAATTATATGACCAGCACCTGTATATGTTGACAGGGTGCAGATACCATCACAGACACTTGCAGAGTGGATGAAAGTGTTTCCTGTGGGTGTGTGATTTCGTCACTGCCGTTAAGTTGGTGTGTGTTCCATGTGAGGCCATCACAGTGATCAGTGTTAAACACACAGTCGGTCCTTGTCTGCTCTCTAGAGTCTTAAATGAAGCACTGCAGCTATTTTCACATAATGTGACGTATCTCACTGATGAGTCCTTAAAATATAGAAGGGGGTTGTGTTTGAAGCTCTGTCATACGCACATAAGCTCTTCAGGAAAGGAGAGTGGAGAGGATTTTTGGATGATGTCTTTTGATAATACAGTTGTGGTTTTGTAAAACATATGTGCAGGTGGTGATGCTGTTTTGATAGGTGTGAGTTTAAGCTTTTTTTTTGTAGTGTTACAAGCTTATTCTTTTCCATTTCTCATGAGTATTTTTTTGAGTACATACATACATACATACATACATACATACATACATACATACATACATACATACATACATACATACATACATACATACATACATACATACATACATACATACATACATATAAAATATATTTTGAATTACTTCATCTAGTACAACTCATTATCTTTTGCGATAAAAAACAATAACCCTTCCACTGATCGTTCTTTTTTTTGAATACTTTTAATGAGTGATGGAGATCTAGTTGGACATTAAACTTCCATGTGTTATTCCAAGTGTCTGGGCTTCTTTTTGACTTTATTCCCTAACATCGCTGTCATTTTCTGGACATTGATTGCGATGAATGTAACATCATGGTCACATTGCTACTTGTTGTCTGTGGAGGTTTTTGTGCAGCTGCTCCACTGTCTTCAGTCACTGTGTCTCGAGCACAGAAGTAAACAGCAGAATCTTCTGCTGTCAGACTCTTGACCTCGAGGTACTGAGTGCTGCTGGACACATCTTCAGTCATGAGGAAACGGCTTTGAAAGGAGCTGCCATAGATAGCAGAGTCTGAACCTGTGTCCATCCTCCCAATCCACTGCAGAGCTTCCCCTGGTCTCTGTCGTATCCAGTGTATGTAGTTGCTTGTCATGCTGTAACCAGATATGACACATGACATCTTCACTGTGTCTCCAGGTCTTTTCACCTCAGACGGAGACTGGTCCAGTTTGATCTCACTCCAAACTCCTGTAAGTAAAGAAATGATGAACATTATCTGACACACTTTTAAATCACATATTGAACATTTACAAAAGAAGTGAAGCAGAACTGATTTTCTCACCATGAATAGTGAGTACAAATAACAAACAAGACAACTGTGTTTTCCATGCTGTAATAAACACTGTAGTTCAGAGGTGTCTGATCAGTGTGTTTCAGTAACACATCAAACTGTCCCAGTGTTCTGCCACTAATGATGACAGCTGCTGCTGCTGTGTTTATAAGGAGCAGAGAGTTTACATAGACCTCCCTCTACAGGTTCACTAAGGGAATGTGTAACACGTGTGATTTTCATAAGAACAGCATCTTTACAACAACAGAGGAAAATGTAAAACATCAGAATCCTAGCAGCTAAATTCTGGACTGATGGAGTGGTGAAACAGAACTTGAATGTTTCACAATGATAATCTTAAATCGTGGTGCAGCAGTGTAGTGATATTTTCTTACCCTGGCCTAAAGAATAAAGGAAGTTTGCACCCAATATGTATTTGTTAATACTTTAAAAAGACATACCTACTGCTGAAGTTTTTTTAGATAGTTTCTATCCCATTGTATGGAAACATGAAAAAAAATGTTTTCCCCATCTTTTCTAAGAATCACAGAAAAATAAATGAACATAGATGTGTCCCATCCCTGTTTTACAGTTGAAGTCAGACGAGATCTACATAGATACAAAAACACTTAACTATTCCTCTGTCTGCCAGTAACAAACGATTTCCTGTGTCATTCACTGAACTCCATGAACTCTCAACTACCTCATCAATGAAGCAGAGAGTTCTGTCTGTGTTATTGTTCACCTTTTAAAATAGGTGTGTTTATGTGGTTGAGTGACATGTTGCTGGGTAGTTGTGCAGGTCTGTTGATGGTTTGTGTCCCTCAGACAATATTGTAGATGTTTCTGGCAAAGCTTCACCTACTTCCAGTGTGTGGGGAGAAAAGAAAAGTCTAAAGAACTCCAGCAACACCAGCAGTAAACAGAACAACTTTATTGTTGGACAGACTGATGTGTTTGACTTGTGGCCTCATCAGGGTCACAAAACATATTCAAACAACAGTGAAATAGGGTAAATAATGTTCAGGAGTCGTTCCTCCAAGTCAGTTGCTTTAAAGTTTGTCTGATGAGCCCATGAGTTGTCTGTGCAGCAGGTTATTACAATGTTACGTCATCTCTCATCGCTCCCTATGAGAACAGCAGGTACCACATGAGCTAAATAATCAACAGCTCACCATCATCTACTTACATGTTTGAAATCTGCTTTATTGTCACCTCACCATGTCAGAAAATTAATCAATGTTTTGATGATAATTTGGGTTGTACACAAATCACTGTTTTTATTTATATCCTGATCCAGCCAAGCTTGTTCTCTAGTGAGATGCTTTTTCAGATTGTTCCTTTCTTTAAATTAAATTAAAGTTATTTATTTATTTTGTGTGAATTGTGAAACTGGTAATTCAGCATTAAAAAGCATGATGGTACATTAGTACAACAACAAACAACTTTTCAAACAACCTATTATTTAGGTGTCAATGAAATGTTACCTACAACAAAGTGTAGTTACTTCAAATAATGCACATTGACTTTAAATATTAATATTTTGAAAACATACTTTGTGTTATTTATATTTCTTTAACTTCTTCATTGCTAAATATTGTTCAACTTTCAAAAGAGCTGAAGACTGTTTCTCTCCTCAACAGTGAACTGGTGTGAAATCATCAGTGGTCTGAGGGCTCCTCCTCTGGTGGCTTCATGTTACAAGTGTTCAGGCACTGAGGGGTTTTTGTTCAGGTCTACTGATGCTTTGTGTTATTGTGTTACTCTCTGGCACAGTAATACACAGCAGAGTCTTCAGGCTGCACATTCTGTCCATTTAGAGTCACTGTGTTGCTGGAAGAGTCTAAGACAACACTAAACTTGTTCTTTAGTGAATCTTTGACGTCTGTGTCCCTACTGATCCACTCCAGTCCTTTCCCTGCAGGCTGTCTGATCCAATGTGTGTAGTAGCTGCTAACAGAATAAGAGACCTGACAGGTGATGGTCAGACGTTGACCTGGCTGCACAGTCACAGAGGCTGGCTGTGTCAACTGTTGACACTTCACACCTGTTAAAAGAAGAAAGCGTTTCGTTATCAATGATCAAGTTAAACAGCAAAAGAAGAAATGTTGACTGTGACAAATCCAGAGAGACTCACAGGATCCAGCTGCCAACAGCAGCAGCAGAGCTACACAAAACATGGTTGATGGTGAAAGTGAGCAGCTGTGAACTCCACTGACAGTCTGATGTGAAGTTTTTATAGCTGAGGAACAAGGAAGCTCACTGAGTTTGCATACAATCAAACATATGAAGCATCAGTGTTGATCCAACTGGAGCCAATAGAAGAGTCTGTTCAGTGTTATTATATCTGCAGAGGGAAAACATTAGAAATCACCTGCTTTACTTTATGTTATTACTCACTCAACTGCGACTCTTGGAAAATGTCTCTACATTTACAGAGAAGACAAATTTTGTTGTGAACTGAGGACAACAATAAACAGCAGCTTCATTCAGTTCATGGTTTGTGTTTTCAATACATTTTAATCAATCAGCATTTCACTTGTCTCTTTATCTTATTTTCTTCTTTTCAAACTACTTTCATACAATGTATGATTTGTATTTATGAACCATCTTTAATCTTTATTTTTTTCTTTCCAAATTACAGAAAGAATAATGTTATTTTTCAAAAATTGATGAGACGGAGCTTTTAGATTTTTCAGTTGTTTTGGTTTATCTTCTCTCATGGAAACAGGAAACATGTTTCCCCCTCTTCTCTTGGCATCACTGTGCACAAAAATAAAGAAATTAAAATCAGCTTTGATTTTCTTGAAATTTGGCAAAATCATGTTTCTCTAAGTGTCTCCTACACTGATGTTGCTTCAGAGTAGACTGAAGTCAGATTCAGTCTCATGTAGCAGAAGCAAAAAATTCCCACTAACATTCAGTGAATTCCATCAACTTCCAACTACATAATACATTAATCAGAGAGTACTGTCTGTATTAATGTTCACTTTTAGAACGTGTTTGTGGTTGAGTCACAGATGTGTTGCTGGGTGTTTGTGCAGGTCTGTTGGTGGTTTGTGCAATTGTGGGTTGACGTACACAGTAATACACAGCTGTGTCCTCAGGCTGCAGATTCTGTCCTGTTAATATCACAGAACTAGTAGAAGTGTATGTGTGGTAGAGGAACTTTGCATTATTCTGGTAAAAGTCACCTCCTCCCCAACGATATCAATATAATGTATATTTTATAGATCAAATGAAATAAAAGTGAGGGATATGACTTCCTCCTGCCCATGAACAGATGAACTCACCTTTTGTTCATATTCCAATACAGAAAACTTTATTAGCTGTTTTATTGCATAAAACTGTTCATGTAAATTCACTTTGTTTGGAAACTTTAAGCTTGAATAAGCTGCCATCACTTGTTCTCTGCCCTATAGATCACTGCTGTCTTCTCTCATGAACGGTGATGACACAGACAGATGGAGCTGCAGTCACTGCTCGTAAGATGTTTTGATTCTGTGGTGGAAATTCAACACATTTGGTTGAGACCAAGTTTGTCACAACGTTCAAAAGTGACTTTTGTTTGGGTAGAAATGTTTGAACTGTGACAACATCCAGTGTAGAAGACCAGCAGAAGCATTAAGGTTTAGTCTCAGTCATTTCAGATCAGTGAGGACACCAGATCTGAGAGTCTCCTTTTAGTAACAGAGGAGACAGAAATATGACCCTGACTGACCTCTAGTGGTTTTATATCAAAAACTGCAACATCGTTTTTACACTGATGTTATCACTCACTTACAATTTCAAATCATTTCAGATCACATTTTTTGTTCATGTGTAGAAAGGCAGTTGCAGTAATTTAATTTCCGCAGTAGTTTGTATCAGATCAGTACCATAGGATTTTGTACAGCTGCTCAGCCACCTTCAGTCACTGTGTGGGTCTCGAGCACAATAATAAACAGCAGAATCTTCAGTCTTCAGACTGTTCATCTGCAGATACAGCTGCTGTCTGCTGTTGTCTCTGGAGATGGTAAACCGGCCTTGGACTGACTGAGAGTAGTATTTGCTGCTGCCACTACCACTATCAATCCAGGCAACCCACTCCAGTCCTTTTCCTGGAGCCTGTCTGATCCAGGCCATCTGGTAGCTGCTGAATGTGAATCCAGAGGCTGTACAGGTCAGTGTGTGGGATTCTCCAGGTCTTTTAACCACTGGTTCAGATTCTGTCAGAGTCTGACCATCAACACCTGTCAAGACAATAAAAAGCAAAAAGTGAAATAGGCTGGGGTGAAGAATAAAACTATGTAAAAATACGATATGTGAATATTTTCACCTGCCCAGCAGAGAGTTAACAGCAGCAGTCCTGTCCTATAGTCCATCATGTTCAACTGTGTGTCCACTGTTCTCTGTCATCCTCTCTGCAGTCAGATAAGTAGAGGTGGAAGACATCTGAGTTTTGCATTGACTCCTCCTCACAGGGAGGAGAGAGGTGGAGTGGACTGTGATTTTACTTATGTTTGGTTTAGTGTTGCAGTAGTTCAGGCCGAGCACTGAAGCTGTGTCTGAATCAGCTGATTGACATCAGCTGTTTTATTCCTGCTCCACAATCACTGTCTTATTCACAGCTGTGTGTCCATCAGCAGACCATCTCCATGCAGGTGAACAGAGAGGACATTATTACCTGACACTTCCCACTGTTCCTCTGCTCAGACATTCATCACATGTTGGTGTTGCTGCATTGCTCGAAACTCCAATGTAAACAGCTCATTTATAAATATACTCATGTTATATTTGTGTATCAAGATGTTTCTCATTAGGAATTTTTTGTTCTTTTCTGTCCAGTTACAGGATGAAAAAACAACCAAATAATCAGATTTGATCATAGTGAAAGCAAATAGTCTCTGTCCAGTCTCCAGTGTTTACATCAGTGTTTTTAGTCCTTTTCTATCAGTCTGAGACACAAATGTAGAGATGGAAGAGAAACTCACCACATCTCACACATCTCTGGAAATAGATCATCATTGTAAATAGTGATTACAACTGTGTTTGTACTGTTCATGTTATTCATCATAACATCTTTAATTCATTCTGCTCAGCAGTATTTGATGGACTTTCCATTTACTGGATATATCATGAATAGATGTCAAATAATGTAAATTCTTAACAGCAGCTGTTCAAGCACAATATTGAGAACATTAGTAACTGTCACTGTTGTTGAAGCAGCACAAGTTCGTTGCAATGAGAATCAGGAAGTCACAAAGCACAACATCAGCTGTTGTTTTAACAGTGTGCAGCATGTGTCTGTGTTTGGAGTCAAACTCCTTCTCCTTATGTTCTACTGCCCCCTGTAGGTCTCTGTAAAACATTTCTGTAGAGTTTTTGTAAAGCCTCTCTGCTCACTTTAACCAGTGTGTGTCTCTGGCACAGTAATACACAGCAGAGTCCTCTGGCTTCAGGTTGGACAGTCTCAGATACACCATGCTGTTGCTGTTATCTCTACTGATTTCTGCACGTCCTCTCACACTGCTGGCATACAAGTTTCTACTGGCATCAGAGAAGCCAATCCACTCCAGTGCTTTTCCTGAAAGGTTGTCTGATCCAGTTCATAACACAGCAGCTAAATGTGAATCCAGATCCTCTGCAGGAGAGACTGAGAGTCTCCCCAGGCCTTTTCATTACTGAACTGGAGGCAATGGACTCCATACTCTGACCTGTACAACCTGATGAGATGAAAGGAGAGAGGAAGCACAGAGGGAAGTGAGACAGTCATCTCTGAAGGTTTCTGCTATCACTGACTGACCATCAGTCAGTGTTGTCTGATAAAAGATGACACATCAAGAAGCAGGAGAACTCACAGGACAGAGAGAGAGCGACCAGCAGAAAAGTGAGTGTGTTCATCATCCTGAGGCTGGAGATGTGACCTCTGATGCTCCACACAAACTACAAGAGCAGTCAGCAGGACACAAGTACACTGCACACACTGAGGATTTGCATCAGGACATCATGGGGAGGGAGGGGCTCATGTACAGGAAGTCTCTTCTGCTTTCATTGAATCATATCAGTCACTGTGTGTTTCTTTTAATGCGAGTGATTGACCGTCAGTGTTGCATTCCATATCTGTGATGATGAAAAACAAAAACATGACATTTTAGATATCACTTTATTTTCGTCATTAACATCATCATGAAGTGAAATAATTTAGATTTTCTGACCTTGTTGTTATTCACATTTAATTTTTAAAGGAAGGATTTGACACTAAAAAGAAATCATAACTTTAAACAGAACAACTTTATTTTTGGACAGACTGATGTGTTTGACTTGTGGCCTTCGTCAGGGCCACAAAACATATAAAAAGCTACAGTGAAATAGGGTAAATAATGTTCAGGAGTCGTTCCTCCAAGTCAGTTGATTTAAAGTTTGTCTGATGAGCCCATGAGTTGTCTGTGCAGCAGGTTATTACAATGTTACGTCATCTCTCATCGCTCCCTATGAGAACAGCAGGCACCACATGAGCTAAATAATCAACAGCTCACCATCATCTACTTACGTGTTTGAAATTTGCCTTATTTTCACCTCACCGTGTCAGAAAATTATCATTATTATTAATTATAATTATAATTGGTCAACAACAAAACAGGAGACACAGGAACTTTTCGCAAAAAACAAAACGAAGTGTTTGTTGTCAGGTTGTCTTTTCGACTTCATGGAAGAGCATGCATGAAGTTTTCTCATGGAAGGAAAATGCTGACTTCTGAGTGGTAAAATTTTATTGTGCTGTAAAATGTGTGTGTGTGTGTGTTCATACTGTTGTGTCCACACACTGAACTTCAGCATTTTTACTTATATATTCTGAAACTTAATGTGTACATAAAAAGGTGTGGACAAGATGAAATTAAGTGAAGTTCAGAAGTTTGAAGGAGAAATAGCTGTTGTTTATCAGCAAGTATGAGGACTGGAGGATTTTGTACAGCTGCTCAACCACCTTCAGTCACTGTGACTCTCGAGCACAATAATAAACAGCAGAATCTTCAGTCTTCAGACTGTTCATCTGCAGATACAGCTGCTGTCTGCTGTTGTCTCTGGAGATGGTGAAGCGGCCTTGGACTGACTGAGAGTAGAGTTTGCTGCTACCACCACTGCTGATATAAGCGATCCACTCCAGTCCTTTTCCAGGAGCCTGTCTGATCCAGTGCATGTAGTAGTCACTGAATGTGAACCCAGAGGCTGTACAGGTCAGTGTGTGGGATTCTCCAGGTCTTTTAACCACTGGTTCAGATTCTGTCAGAGTCTGACCATCAACACCTGTCAAACAAAAGCGGAAATGTATGTCATGTGTTACACTAGCATAAATGGAAATAAATCATATCAAGATCAGAGAAACTTTTCACCTGCCCAGCAGAGAGTTAACAGCAGCAGTCCTGTCCTATTGTCCATCATGTTCAACTGTGTGTCCACTGTTCTCTGTCACCCTCTCTGCAGTCAGATAAGTCGAGGTGGAAGACATCTGAGTTTTGCATTGACTCCTCCTCACAGGGAGGAGAGAGAATCAAACAGTAAACCATGAAACTGTACAATGAATGTTTCATGTATGAATTACATTGATTGCCCTTCATTATTAAGTGCGGTCAATGTTGAGACTTTTCTTTTCTCCTTCAACAGTCATGTTTAACAGGTTATCTGTATCTCCTGTCATTGCAGGGACACTTCTACAGAAACACTTCTACAGGTCGTAGCAGAGAGTTGATTTTTATTTGACCAGTTGTTCATTTGCTGATTTTGCTTGATTTTGTCACTGTCTTCATATGTCATACCATTGTAAGGACATCAGGGAGATAAAACCTAGTTGGAGTAAAAGTGAAGAAAGTTGTAACAGACACACACATCATTTCATCATGAGTCAATACACAGCTTACTATTAGTGGTTCATTTCAAATTCCCTCCAGACATGTTTTAAATGTAAAAATACTCTGCAATGATTAATATTTGGTTTAACATGGTTTTACTACATACATACAAAAAAAAAAAAACTACTCTGACATTAGTTTCTTTTGTCAGGTTTCTCTTTCTAATTATCAGCTGAAACCATTAAAACTTGAAATATAATACTTTGAAAACATGCTTTGTGTTATTTATATTCCTTCAGCTTAACTCTAACATTTAAATAACTCTAACATTGTTAAATATGTTCAAAGACATTTTGGTGTGTAATCATCAGTGGTCTGAGGGCTCCTCCTCTGGTGGCTTCATGTTACAAGTGTTCAGGCACTGAGGGGTTTTTGTTCAGGTCTACTGATGCTTTGTGTTATTGTGTTACTCTCTGGCACAGTAATACACAGCAGAGTCTTCAGGCTGCACATTCTGTCCATTTAGAGTCACTGTGTTGCTGGAAGAGTCTGTGCTGATACTGAACTTGTTCTTTAGTGAATCTTTTAGTCAGAGTGTCCAGTATATTTTCTTCCAATCCACTCCAGTCCTTTCCCTGCAGGCTGTCTGATCCAAGCTGTGTAGTAGCCACCAACAGAATAAGAGACCTGACAGGTGATGGTCAGACGTTGACCTGGCTGCACAGTCACAGAGGCTGGCTGTGTCAACTGTTCACCCTTCATACCTGCTTAAACGAAGCACTGCAGATATTTTCTTTATTTCAACATAATGTGACGTATCTCACTTATGAGTTCTTAAAATATAGAAGGGGGTTGTGTTTGAAGCTCTGTCATACACACTTAAGCTCTTCAGGAAAGGAGGGTGGAGAGGATTTTTGGATGATGTCTTTTGATAATACAGTCGTGGTTTTGTAAAACATATGTGCAGGTGGTGATGTTGTTTTGATAGCTGAGAGTTTAACCTTTTTGAATACATACACACATATATATACAGTTGAAACCAGAAGTTTACATACACTATATAAAAAGGCACATAACCTTTTTTTTCTCACCGTCTAACATTAGATCAGATTAAACTTTTCCTGTTTTTGGTCAATTAGGATTACCAAAATTATTTCTATTTGCTAAATGCCAGAATAATGAGAAAAGGATTTTTTTAGACAATTTTTATTACTTTCTTCAAAGTCAGAAGTTTACATACACTAAGATTACTATGCCTTTAAACAATTTGGGAAAGCCCAGATGATGATGTCATGTCTTTGGAAGCCTCTGATAGGTTTATTGACAACATTTGAGTTAATTAGAGGCACACCTGTAGATGTATTTTAAGGCACATATGTTAACATGGACCAAAATCTCTGAGGAATGTTTCCAGCACCTTGTTGAATCTATGCCAGGGTCCAGCCTGGTAAAAGCAAAGTGTACCTAATAAAGTGGGCGGTGTGTGTATATAATTGATTTACATGTTTTACTTTTGGCCAAACTACACAAAGAAAAATGTATTAATTTATACTTTCTTAGGACATAGAGCGAACACTTTTGTCACACTTTTTTCTGTCTCATTGCATGGAAACAGGAAAAAGATCTTCTCCAGGCATTGTCCATAAACAAAAACAAATAACTGAAACATTTGTCATAACCTTTTTGTAATCATTGGAAGAAATCAAGTTTCTGTAAGTCTCTTCTGTTCTGATGCTGGCTGCAGTGGAGGTGAAAAGGGATCTATATGGATACATGAAACCCTCAACTCTGCCTCTGTTTACCAGTAAAAAAAACCACAAACGGCTGTTTTCATTAGATCAGCAAAGTGTAGTGTGTTCATTCATGTTCCCATTCACAGCATATTGGTTTCTGTTGTTTAGTCACGTGTTTCTGTCATAACATGGTGTTTTCAACCAGCCTTAGTGTGTTCTCTGGATATCCTACAGTGTCAGTGCACCTGAACGCACCATGAGGAGCGTTCAGGTGCACTGACACCCTAAAGACCCCTAAAGAAGAGGAAAGTTGAATACTTTTCCCTGTTTATCTCTCTCTGGTTCTAACTCTCCCCTAGAGATCAGCAGGCTGTAGGAGACCAAGCTCAACCAAAGTTGGGGCATCAGACGGTGTGGTACTGCGGAAGGAGCGGGCCCCCCTCCCCCCCTTGGAGTTCTAAGGCCTCATAATTAGAGGAATCCAGCGAGAGTCGAGGTAACAAGACCTCCGATCTATTTTGGTTTTATCATAAACCATTTACCTGTTTTAATCTGTGCTGTGTCCTTTTAGGAATATATTGCCCTGCTTCTCCCCTGATTGAAGGCCGTGCTGCAACCATCTTAAATCCAGCCCACCAGAAACGCACATTTTATTGTGAATAAACAGTGTTCTCCCTTTTTACTCCAACTTGTGTCTTGTTATTTTGATTCAATGCGGTTCCCAACCAATCCAAGTTCTAGAACCTTTCAAACTTTTATTCTTAATTATGTGGTGTGACAATATGAGAAAAGGGGGTGAGGCTGCGCGAAGTACAGGAAACCTCCTGGGGTCTAGACACTGGTGATAGTGGTGATGATGGGAAGAGGAGAATACTGGAGGTCTGGGTGTGATGAGGAGTGGACTCTGATGAGCTCGGCCTGAACTGGATATGAAGACTGGAGGTGAATGAGGTGGAGGAGGGTCACAGCTGAACTAAAAAGACAGCTGACAGCAGGAGAGGGGAGAACAGATTGTAAAGGTTGATGGGAACAACATGATTGGCTGGTTGGGATCATAGCAAGATCTGATTGGTTACAGTAAACACCTGAAGTCAGCTGATTTACAAGAAGTGGGGTGAGAGAGAGGGATAAAACGAGATAGTTGTGAACGGAAGAGGCATAAAGAGAGTCTTCCTGATTGAACTTTCTACATCTTGTAGACATGATGAACCCAGTCTGGTCTGTTGTTTAATTCATTCAGTTTATCATTTCGGACAGTAGAAAGTCTTCAAATCAAATCACCAGTCAAACATTTTGAAAATCATCATCAAATGTTTTATGTTTTTATCAAAAGACATGTAAAACCTTTTCACTGAAGAGTTCGTCTTAATCTGTGATGGTTCAAAGATCAGTTAGTTCAGATGAATGAGATGAGCTGCTGTAACTGTCTCATCACAGAGACAGAGGAGAGAAGAACAAGACTTTAACTGCCCTCTAAAGGTTTAAAGTGGAACTACAATATATGGTCCACTTCAATATTATGTTCATAAACTTATTTCCATTTATTCACAAAAGTTCAGACAGAGTAACAAGACTGTTCTATATGTTTTACTTATTGTTTCATTAGAAACTACAACTCCAGGAGGTCTAAATAAAAATGAAACTTTTTGCTCTATTAGTTAAATAAAGATCAGGACTGTAGGATTTTGTACAGCTGCTCAACCACCTTCAGTCACTGTGAGTCTCGAGCACAATAATAAACAGCAGAATCTTCAGTCTTCAGACTGTTCATCTGCAGATACAGCTGCTGTCTGCTGTTGTCTCTGGAGATGGTGAACCGGCCTTGGACTGACTGAGAGTAGAATTTGCCGCTACTATCGGTATAGATTAAAGCGACCCACTCCAGTCCTTTTCCAGGAGCCTGTCTGACCCAGACCATCCAGTAGTCACTGAATGTGAATCCAGAGGCTGTACAGGTCAGTGTGTGGGATTCTCCAGGTCTTTTAACCACTGGTTCAGATTCTGTCAGAGTCTGACCATCAACACCTGTCAAGATGAAAAAGAAATGTATCATTAGTATGAAGTGTACAAGTCAAGTGAAAACATTAATTTAAGATCAAAGAATAGATGAAACTGTTGACCTGCCCAGCAGAGAGTTAACAGCAGCAGTCCTGTCCTATAGTCCATCATGTTCAACTGTGTGTCCACTGTTCTCTGTCATCCTCTCTGCAGTCAGATAAGTAGAGGTGGAAGACATCTGAGTTTTGCATTGATTCCTCCTCACAGGGAGGAGAGAGGTGGATTGAACTTTGATTTCAACTTCTCTGGTGAAACTAGAAATAATCTTCAAGTGTCTGTCCACGTCAGCAAAATTCAAATATTGTCTAATGAATTTCAAATTAATATCAATATTAACACAGAAACAAACAGGTTTCCTCCTTTATAATTAGCAGACAGCAGCAGAGGTGTTTGAGGGAAAGCATGAAGAGAGTTAAGTGTGTGTGTCACCTCTCATGCTCTGATTGTAGGTATATTCTTCAACAGTGATGTTTAACAGGTTATCTGCATCTGTTGTTGGGGCAGTTATTCAGGAAACCCTTCTTGTATCCGAGGGTTAAATGACTTAGCTAGGGTTGTTCAGGTTGACAGACTTGTTGGCTGATGTTCATATGTCTTATCATTTTAAGGAAATCAGGGGAGAGAAGCCCCAGTAGAAATATAAGTGAGGAAATACACACAGACACACATCACAGCCTCATGAGTCAAAACACAGTCAGGCTCATTATATTATTATTAGTCAATAGTCACTTATTGAATGAATTTGTATTCAGGTCAGTCAAAGTAGATGCATCACTTCAATATCAACAAAATTTTTCTTGTTTTTTGAAAATACCAAAGTGTAGTTAACAACTCAAATCACGCACAAGGACTTTAACTACATTGGGAAAAGACTTTGTGTTATTTACATCAATTTAACTTCTTCATCTCTAAATATTTTCAAAGACTGTTTCTCTCTTCAGCAGTGAACTGGTGTGAAACCATTAGTGGTCTGAGGGCTCCTCCTCTGGTGGCTTCATGTTACAAGTGTTCAGGCACTGAGGGGTTTTTGTTCAGGTCTACTGATGCTTTGTGTTATTGTGTTACTCTCTGGCACAGTAATACACAGCAGAGTCTTCAGGCTGCACATTCTGTCCATTTAGAGTCACTGTGTTGCTGGAAGAGTCTAAGCTGATACTGAACTTGTTCTTTAATGACTCTTTATAGTATGAAGTGTATCCAACACGTGCACTTCCAATCCACTCCAGTCCTTTCCCTGCAGGCTGTCTGATCCAAGCTGTGCGATAGCTACTTAGAGAATAAGAGACCTGACAGGTGATGGTCAGACGTTGACCTGGCTGCACAGTCACAGAGGCTGGCTGTGTCAACTGTTCACACTTCACACCTGTTCAAAGAAGAAAATGTTTTGTTATCAATGATCAAGTTAAACAGCAAAAGAAGAAATGTTGACTGTGACAAATCCAGAGAGACTCACAGGATCCAGCTGCCAACAGCAGCAGCAGAGCTACACAAAACATGGTTGATGGTGAAAGTGAGCAGCTGTGAACTCCACTGACAGTCTGATGTGAAGTTTTTATAGCTGAGGAACAAGGAAGCTCACTGAGTTTGCATACAATCAAACATATGAAGCATCAGTGTTGGTCCAACTGGAGCCAATAGAAGAGTCTGTTCAGTGTTATTATATCTGCAGAGTGAAAACATGTTAGGAAGTCTCTACTGCTTCACATGTGATATTTTGGTGTCATTTGATGTCATTTTATTTTATCATTTAAAATGACCAGTTTAACAACTTTATGAATTACTGCATCTCTGCTTTTCCTGTGATCTGTTTATGTCCAAATGTGTTGTTTTCAAACCAAACTGTTTTTATTGTAATTTATTACAAAACAAAACACATTCAATCAATTAAAATGACAAGAAGAATTGTGATAAACACCTGTAGAAACTGACAACAACCAGGAATGCTACTTTCTGTGAGCCATGTTTAAAGTCTGTTTCATGTATTTTCAATGATTAAAATCCACCATTTAAATGATGAGTTGTTTTCCTGATAAATTGGGTTTACTCCTTATTAAGTACATTTTCTATGACATATGAGCACAGCATTTATTAAGCAGAACTTTTTCACATCCATGTTTTTGCTGACTTATTTATTAGCTGCAAACATAAGTAGTGACAGCAGACGGGATCATGGTAAATGGTGTAAAAAAAAAACTTTGTCGCTGGTTTGTATTATTTGCACAAAAGACTTTTAATAGCTTCAGTGTTTGAAGAAACGGAGAAACCTGAAGCCTCTAACAGAAAAGATCTGAAACATGTGCAACAATATGAAAAAAAACATAGTTACTTAGTTTTCATTTTTGATGAAATCTATAGTAGTTAATGTATTTAAGCATGATATAATTTAACACATTTAACACAGTAATTGACAATATTGTGTCTTAATTCATCAAAAAGTATTGTTTCAGGGCGTGTCGTACTGACTACACAGAGGCTGTACAGGTCAGTGTGTGGGATTCTCCTGGGTTTTTCTGGGGATGGAGTGTTTCTGTTAAAGACATTTCAGACAAGTCATTTCTGGTTACATTTTATTTTATGATTTATGTTATTAAAGTATCCTTTTTTCCATGTGAAATACGATATCACATCCTGACATAGGTGCACTTTTTTGCTTTGTGGTGTGTTTTCACATTTAAAAAATAAACAGATTAAAAAATATGTGATATCATTGATAGAGTGATAAAGGTTAAGCTGAATTTACTGATCAATGTTCTTCAGTCAGATTAATGGTCCAGTCACATAGTTGATTTGGTTTGTATGCAGGTGTGTTTGTGGTTTGTGTCATTGTGCAGCATGCATACACTAATACACAGCTGTGTCCTCAGGCTGCAGATTCTGTCCTGTTAATGTCACAGAACTAGTAGAAGTGTATGTGTGGTGAAGGAACTTGTTCTTCATAACATTGTTTTAAAACAGTCGCCACTGCTTCCTCCCCAGTGATGATGGTGAAAATCCACTCCATTGATTTTCCTTCACGCTGTCTGATCCAACCTGTTGCATAGTTGTCATCAGTCAGAGAATAACCAGAGACCTGACAGGTGATGGTGAAAGACTGTCCAGGCTGCACAACCACTGAGTCTGTCTGGATGAGATCAATACTGTACACACCTGTGGAAACACAAATCAACATTATCTCCATCATTCATCTGAATATTCAGTGTTTCTAATGTGTTTATTAGTGTGAATCCACTGAAAGCTCCTCACAGGATCCAGCTGCCAGCAGCTGTATCAGAACTACAGAGAACATGGTTGATGTAGAAGCTGAACTGATGTGAGCTCTTCTGTCCTCTCACTGACACAGACACACACTTCACTTCCACATATGTAGCATTTGTAATTATTTGTAATTACAAGCTATGTATTTCTTTATTTATTTTTCTTTAGATGTATTCATCCCGAAAAAAATATAGTAGTAAAACCTAATTTAAGTATCACTGGTTCCAAAAGAACATATGTTTGCTGTGATTGAATTGTTTCATTTTCTTGAACTATGTGAAGTGAGGGCATCAGTGATGTGAGGTAATGAAGGTCTGATGAGGACTGTGGGATTTTGTACAGCTGCTCAACCAACTTGAGTCACTGTGAGCCTCGAGCACAATAATAAACAGCAGAATCTTCAGTCTTCAGACTGTTCATCTGCAGATACACCTGCTGTCTGCTGTTGTCTCTGGAGATGGTGAACCGGCCTTGGACTGACTGAGAGTAGAATTTTCTGCTGCCACCACTATTCTCAATCCAGGCGATCCACTCCAGTCCTTCTCCAGGAGCCTGTCTGACCCAGACCATATTGTAGCTGCTGAATGTGAATCCAGAGGCTGTACAGGTCAGTGTGTGGGATTCTCCAGGTCTTTTAACCACTGGTTCAGATTCTGTCAGAGTCTGACCATCAACACCTGTCAAGATAATGAAACACATCAAGTGAAAGAGGCTGGTGAGAAAAATAAAACCATGTAAAAAGATGATATGTGAATATTTTCACCTGCCCAGCAGAGAGTGAACAGCAGCAGTCCTGTCCTATAGTCCATCATGTTCAACTGTGTGTCCACTGTTCTCTGTCATCCTCTCTGCAGTCAGATAAGTAGAGGTGGAAGACATCTGAGTTTTGCATTGACTCCTCCTCACAGGGAGGAGAGAGGTGGATTGGTCTTGAATCTCACCTCTTGTGTGGTGAAAACTGTTTTAAAGTAGTCAGCAACATCACCACTACAGTAATTAAACCTTATTGTTTTGTAATCTGCTTGATTATTTTTAAACAATGACCAATAATTAGTGAAGTGGTGCACAGCACAACTGGATGTGGCACTGTGAGAGAATTTCATCATTTCACAGCAGAAATGTTAGTAACATATTATTATTAAGAAGAAAACATGCTGAGTTTTCATGTTTGGGCTGCAAACAATTAAACAAACCACTAATTTCCTTCCCTGCCACTGATTCTTGCTCATGGATGTTACAGGGAGAAGTGTTAAAGCCAGTCTCTGTCTGCCCTCCAGAGTTCAGAAATAGGAACAGTAGCTACTTTTAACATTGAAGCTGACCCACATGACACCCAGAAATACTGTATATAGCAGAATAGCAGAAATTCTGCTCGAGGTCTCCTCACTCTCTGTATTTCAGCATGTGACAAGGAATGATTGAATTGTCTAAGTTGCTTTATATTGAACATATATATATATATATATATATATATATATATATATATATATATATATATATATATATATATATATATATATATATATATATATATGTGTGTGTGTGTGTGTGTGTTCTATCTATATATACAAAACTTTATTGACTGTTTCATCTGATAAAACTGTCCATAATTTCTCTTGACATTTCTCTGCAGTATAAACATGACGACACAATCACAACCTTCATACTTGAGTCATGATCAGTCTTGTGCTCAGTTGACGTCTTTAGAAAGTTATGATCAAGTTTTTCTCATTGTGAGCCACATCTCATGATTTACAGTTTTTCTGTTCCACATGTTTCTCAGCATCACTACTCATTACTCATTAAATGTTTTATATTATTTTTAAAACTTACATATATTTTATTTAATACTCTATCATGTTATAGTTTGAATAGTAGGCCTTCTGTAAGTCTTAAAATTAAAGCGCTAAAAGGAAGTGCACTTACTCAAGGACTCATGAGAGTAAGTTGTGCAGGAAGTTGCTCTGCAACAGTCACAGTAGCAACATGTTGTCATGGTGATTTGTGCAGACTCTGCTTTTCCTTATAGCATCTTTAGCATTTTATCGAATAAATCCACGGCTGTGCATGTTGTGTTTCTTCCTTGTAGCAGCAATCCTAACTTTTGTCTATGTGAGTACATGTTTGTGAACAACAGGATGAGTCTGTATCTCTAATTACTGTGTGTAAGTCAGAAAAAATCAAATGTTCCTGATGACTCTGTGCTTTCTGTTTATTTTTGTTGTCAAGGACCGACTCAATCAGTATTTAAACATCTGGAAAATTAGTAAATACCAATATAAGACACCTTCACCTCAATAGGTATAAAGACCTGCTGAGTTAATTCATGAAAATGTTTTTCTTTTTTTCTGACCGGTCTTCATTGAAGGATCCAGCAGTTTTATTCTTACAAATTTGACTGGCACGATTTAGTTTCACAATGACTTTAATTCTTTTTACTTTTTAATTGCTGTAAAAAATGATTCATGGAAAATATTATACATCTGATTTTACTTACAAGACTCATTGTTTTTGTTTTTCTATAGTTTTTTTCTAATTATCACAAGTGAACTGAAAGCAACATAATCTTATTGAATGGTTGACTTTGCTGCAGCTGGTTGAAAATCTGTATTTTTACATTTTTCTGTATTCAAATTGTGTTTGTGGCCACAGACAAACAGAGAAACCTGCAGCCTTGAAAGGAAATGAACTACTTAGGAACTGAAACCTGTATGAAGATATGCAAAAACTAACTGGTATGGTGACGGGGAAAATGTCTGCTGACTTATCTGTCAAATCAAACTGCTCTTTTATATCACACTTGATAAGAACCACGTTGCAGAAAACTTGGAGAGTTGTTTTATTTATGTTCTGTTATGAATGAGCAAGATTTCCCTGTTCAGGAAGATTTCTATTCATATCAGTGTTTAAAATTATTTTTCTATTGGAAAATACACCTTTAAACTCCAATCAGATATTAAAGCTTCTCAGACAGTTTAAGGTGAAACTGTGTTATATCCTTTCCTCACAAATATGTCCCTGGAGAATTGATGTCCAGTATCATCTAGTAGAGGGAAGTCTCCTGCTGTTCATGACTGGCTGCTGAGCAGCCACGTTCATCACTAACAGTGTGGCTCAATAAATAAATTGATCCAATATCTGTCTTTATTCTATTTAATGATTTTGTGAGTTAAAAATAAATGATAAATAAAAGGAATTTTGTTTATCTATGTTCAATAGGTCGATGAGGCTGTTTTATTGTTTATTATTTATTTGTTGTTGTTCATTTCTTAGACCAAATCTAAAGAGAGGGCAGACTTCACTTTTAATGGTTTCAGAGAAACTTGGAGCCTCTCAAAGAAAACAGCTGCTTGGAAACTGAAACCTGTGTGACAGTCTCCATGGAAAAGGATGTAGTTTAGACAAAGATATTACTGGAAAACAATTGTTAGCCAAGTATTTGCTGGTTTAATTGTCAAGTACAAACACTATGAGACCATTAATAAGGGGATGTTGCAGAAGTGGAGCTTGAAACCCATCCACCCTACTCAGTTCTGTTTCAGATGATGTGAAACAACATTCACCTCAGCAGGCAAAGAACAAAGAGGCTTGATGATGGACAGTCTCTGCAGGTGGGACTGCAGATGGAAAGAAGATCTGATTTCACTCGAATCTCCTGCAGACTGAGTAAAGCTCGTCATCAGCCTATAAACTTGTGAATGCAGGTCATCAAATGCATTTCACAGTTCAGTTGTTGTTTTCTTTAGTGATCGTGTTCATGAGCATTATTTTGACCGAAGCTCTGAGCTTTGTCACTGATAAAGTCACATTGTTGTTTTGTAAATGGAAGCAATTTAAATCTTTGTTTAGAAATATTCTGCTGTCAAAAAAAATTGAACTCTCTATAGTGAGGACATTAAGTATGTGAGCTAATGGGGTCTGATCAGGACTGGAGGATTTTGTACAGCTGCTCAACCACCTTCAGTCACTGTGAGTCTCCAGCACAATAATAAACAGCAGAATCTTCAGTCTTCAGACTGTTCATCTGCAGATACAGCTGCTGTCTGCTGTTGTCTCTGGAGATGGTGAACCGGCCTTGGACTGACTGAGAGTAGTATTTGCCACTGCCACCACCACTACTGATAGTAGCAATCCACTCCAGTCCTTTTCCAGGAGCCTGTCTGACCCAGTTCATGTAGTAGCTGCTGAATGTGAATCCAGAGGCTGTACAGGTCAGTGTGTGGGATTCTCCAGGTCTTTTAACCACTGGTTCAGATTCTGTCAGAGTCTGACCATCAACACCTGTCAAGATGAAAAAGAAATGTATCATTAGTATGAAGTGTACAAGTCAAGTGAAAACATCAATTTAAGATCAAAGAATAGATGAAACTGTTGACCTGCCCAGCAGAGAGTGAACAGCAGCAGTCCTGTCCTATAGTCCATCATGTTCAACTGTGTGTCCACTGTTCTCTGTCATCCTCTCTGCAGTCAGATAAGTAGAGGTGGAAGACATCAGTTTTGCATTGACTCCTCCTCACAGGGAGGAGAGAGAATCAAACAGTAAACCATGAAACTGTACAATGAATTTTTAATGTATGAATTACATTGATTGCCCTTCATTATTAAGTGCAGTCAATGTTGAGACTTTTCTTTTCTCCTTCAACAGTCATGTTTAACAGGTTATCTGTATCTCCTGTCATTGCAGGGACACTTCTACAGAAACACTTCTACAGGTCGTAGCAGAGAGTTGATTTTGATTTGACCAGTTGTTGATTTGCTGATTTTGCTTGATTTTGTCACTGTCTTCATATGTCATACCATTGTAAGGACACCAGGGAGATAAAACCTAGTTGGAGTAAAAGTGAAGAAAGTTGTAACAGACACACACATCATTTCGTCATGTGTCAATACACAGCTTACAATTAGTGGTTCATTTCAAGTTCCCTCCAGACATGTTTTAAATGTAAAAATACTCTGCAATGATTAATATTTGGTTTAACATGGTTTTACTACATACATACAAAAAAAAAAAAAACTACTCTGACATTAGTTTCTTTTGTCAGGTTTCTCTTTCTAATTATCAGCTGAAACCATTAAAACTTGAAATATAATACTTTGAAAACATGCTTTGTGTTATTTATATTCCTTCAGCTTAACTCTAACATTTAAATAACTCTAACATTGTTAAATATGTTCAAAGACAGTTTTTCTCATTGAACTGGTGTGAAATCATTCGTGGTCTGAGGGCTCCTCCTCTGGTGGCTTCATGTTAGTGTTCAGGCACTGAGGGGTTTTTGTTCAGGTCTACTGATGCTTTGTGTTATTGTGTTACTCTCTGGCACAGTAATACACAGCAGAGTCTTCAGGCTGCACATTCTGTCCATTTAGAGTCACTGTTTTGCTGGAAGAGTCTAAGCTGGTACTGAACTTGTTCTTTAGTGAATCTTTGTAGTCAGAGTGTCCAGTATATTTTCTTCCAGTCCACTCCAGTCCTTTCCCTGCAGGCTGTCTGATCCAAGCTGTGTAGTAGCTGCTAAGAGAATAAGAGACCTGTCAGGTGATGGTCAGACGTTGACCTGGCTGCACAGTCACAGAGGCTGGCTGTGTCAACTGTTCACACTTCACACCTGCTTAAACGAAGCACTGCAGATATTTTCTTTATTTCAACATAATGTGTAACATAATGTGACGTATCTCACTTATGAGTCCTTAAAATATAGAAGGGGGTTGTGTTTGAAGCTCTGTCATACACACATAAGCTCTTCAGGAAAGGAGGGTGGAGAGGATTTTTGGATGATGTCTTTTGATAATACAGTCGTGGTTTTGTAAAACATATGTGCAGGTGGTGACGCTGTTTTGATAGCTGTGAGTTTAACCTTTTTGAATACATACATACATACATACATACATACATACATACATATAAATACAGTTGAAACCAGAAGTTTACATACACTATATAAAAAGGCACATAACCTTTTTTTTCTCACCGTCTAACATTAGATCAGATTAAACTTTTCCTGTTTTTGGTCAGTTAGGATTACCAAAATTATTTCTATTTGCTAAATGCCAGAATAATGAGAAAAGGATTTTTTTAGACAATTTTTATTACTTTCTTCAAAGTCAGAAGTTTACATACACTAAGATTACTATGCCTTTAAACAATTTGGGAAAGCCCAGATGATGATGTCATGTCTTTGGAAGCCTCTGATAGGTTTATTGACAACATTTGAGTTAATTAGAGGCACACCTGTAGATGTATTTTAAGGCACATATGTTAACATGGACCAAAATCTCTGAGGAATGTTTCCAGCACCTTGTTGAATCTATGCCAGGGTCCAGCCTGGTAAAAGCAAAGTGTACCTAATAAAGTGGGCGGTGTGTGTATATAATTGATTTACATGTTTTACTTTTGGCCAAACTATACAAAGAAAAATGTATTAATATATACTTTCTTAGGACATAGAGCGAACACTTTTGTCACACTTTTTTCTGTCTCATTGCATGGAAACAGGAAAAAGATCTTCTCCAGGCATTGCCATAAACAAAAACAAATAACTGAAACATTTGTCATAACCTTTTTGTAATCATTGGAAGAAATCAAGTTTCTGTAAGTCTCTTCTGTACTGATGCTGGCTGCAGTGGAGGTGAAAAGGGATCTATATGGATACATGAAACCCTCAACTCTGCCTCTGTTTACCAGTAAAAAAAACCCACAAGTGGCTGTTTTCATTAGATCAGCAAAGTGTAGTGTGTTCATTCATGTTCCCATTCACAACATATTGGTTTCTGTTGTTTAGTCACGTGTTTCTGTCATAACATGGTGTTTTCAACCAGCCTTCGTGTGTTCTCTGGATATCCTACAGTGTCAGTGCACCTGAACGCACCATGAGGAGCGTTCAGGTGCACTGACACCCTAAAGACCCCTAAAGAAGAGGAAAGCTGAATACTTTTCCCTGTTTATCTCTCTCTGGTTCTAACTCTCCCCCAGAGATCAGCAGGCTGTAGGAGACCAAGCTCAACCAAAGTTGGGGCATCAGACGGTGTGGTACTGCGGAAGGAGCGGGACCTCTCCCCCCTTGGAGTTCTAAGGCCTCATAATTAGAGGAATCCAGCGAGAGTCGAGGTAACAAGACCTCCGATCTATTTTGGTTTTATCATAAACCATTTACCTGTTTTAATCTGTGCTGTGTCCTTTTAGGAATATATTGCCCTGCTTCTCCCCTGATTGAAGGCCGTGCTGCAACCATCTTAAATCCAGCCCACCAGAAACGCACATTTTATTGTGAATAAACAGTGTTCTCCCTTTTTACTCCAACTTGTGTCTTGTTATTTTGATTCAATGTGGTTCCCAACCAATCCAAGTTCTAGAACCTTTTAAACTTTTATTCTTAATTATGTGGTGTGACAATATGAGAAAAGGGGGTGAGGCTGTGCGAAGTACAGGAAACCTCCTGGGGTCTAGACACTGGTGATAGTGGTGATGATGGGAAGAGGAGAATACTGGAGGTCTGGGTGTGATGAGGAGTGGACTCTGATGAGCTCGGCCTGAACTGGATATGAAGACTGGAGGTGAATGAGGTGGAGGAGGGTCGCAGCTAAACTAAAAAGACAGCTGACAGCAGGAGAGGGGAGAACAGATCATAAAGGTTGATGGGAACAACATGATTGGCTGGTTGGGATCATAGCAAGATCTGATTGGTTACAGTAAACACCTGAAGTCAGCTGATTTACAAGAAGTGGGGTGAGAGAGAAGGATAAAACGAGATAGTTGTGAATGGAAGAGGAATAAAGAGAGTCTTCCTGATTGAACTTACACTTAGCTCCATATCTACTTTCTACATCTTGTAGACATGATGAACCAAGTCTGGTCTGTTGTTTAATTAATTCAGTTTAACATTTCTGACAGTAGAAAGTCTTCAAATCAAATCACCAGTCAAACATTTTGAAAATCATCATCAAATGTTTCAACAAAGTGCATTAACAAGTTGAAATCATGCTGATACACTTTAAAAATAATCACTGTGAACAGATACTTAAATACATCAAATGTTTCATTTATATTCTGTCATTGCTAAATATGTTCAAAGACTGTTTCTCTCCTCAACAGTGAACTGGTGTGAAATCATCAGTGGTCTGAGGGCTCCTCCTCTGGTGGCTTCATGTTACAAGTGTTCAGGCACTGAGGGGTTTTTGTTCAGGTCTACTGATGCTTTGTGTTATTGTGTCTCTGGCACAGTAATACACAGCAGAGTCTTCAGGCTGCACATTCTGTCCATTTAGAGTCACTGTGTTGCTGGAAGAGTCTAAGTCGATACTGAACTTGTTCTTGAGTGAATCTTTGTAGTATGAAGCTCCAGTATATTTGCTGCCGATCCACTCCAGTCCTTTCCCTGCAGGCTGTCTGATCCAAGCTGTGTAGTAGCCACCAACAGAATAAGAGACCTGACAGGTGATGGTCAGACGTTGACCTGGCTGCACAGTCACAGAGGCTGGCTGTGTCAACTGTTCACACTTCACACCTGTTAAAAGAAGAAAATGTTTTGTTATCAATGATCAAGTGAAACAGCAAAAGAAGAAATGTTGACTGTGACAAATCCAGAGAGACTCACAGGATCCAGCTGCCAACAGCAGCAGCAGAGCTACACAAAACATGGTTGATGGTGAAAGTGAGCAGCTGTGAACTCCACTGACAGTCTGATGTGAAGTTTTTATAGCTGAGGAACAAGGAAGCTCACTGAGTTTGCATACAATCAAACATATGAAGCATCAGTGTTGGTCCAACTGGAGCCAATAGAAGAGTCTGTTCAGTGTTATTATATCTGCAGAGTGAAAACATTAGAAATCACCTGCTTTACTTTATGTTATTACTCACTCAACTGCGACTCTTGGAAAATGTCTCTACATTTACAGAGAAGAAAAATTTTGTTGTGAAATGAGGACAACAATAAACAGCAGCTTCATTCAGTTCATGGTTTGTGTTTTCAATACATTTTAATCAATCAGCATTTCACTTGTTTCTTTATCTTATTTTCTTCTTTTCAAACTACTTTCATACAATATATGATTTGTATTTATGAACCATCTTTAATCTTTATTTTTTTCTTTCCAAATTACAGAAAGATTAATGTTATTTTTCAAAACTTGATGAGACGGAGCTTTTAGATTTTTCAGTTGTTTTGGTTTATCTTCTCTCATGGAAACAGGAATAATGTTTCCCCCTCTTCTCGTGGCATCACTGTGCACAAAAATAAAGAAATTAAAAACAGCTTTGATTTTCTTGAAATTTGTCAAAATCATGTTTCTCTAAGTGTCTCCTACACCGATGTTGCTTCAGAGTAGACTGAGAGTGAGATGAGATTCAGTCTCATGTAGCAGAAGCAAAAAAAATTCCCTCTAACATTCAGTGAATTCCATAACGTTCCAACCACATAATAAATCAATCAGAGAGCACTGTCTGTATTAATGTTCACCTTTAGAACGTGTTTGTGGTTGAGTCACAGATGTGTTGCTGGGTGTTTGTGCAGGTCTGTTGGTGGTTTGTGTAATTGTGGGTTGACGTACACAGTAATACACAGCTGTGTCCTCAGGCTGCAGATTCTGTCCTGTTAATATCACAGAACTAGTAGAAGTGTATGTGTGGTAGAGGAACTTTGCATTATTCTGGTAAAAGTCACCTCCTCCCCAACGATATCAATATAATGTATATTTTATAGATCAAATGAAATAAAAGTGAGGGATATGACTTCCTCCTGCCCATGAACTGATGAACTCACCTTTTGTTCATATTCCAATACAGAAAACTTTATTAGCTGTTTTATTGCATAAAACTGTTCATGTAAATTCACTTTGTTTAGAAACTTTAAGCTTGAATAAGCTGCCATCACTTGTTCTCTGCCCTATATATCACTGCTGTCTTCTCTCATGAACGGTGATGACACAGACAGATGGAGCTGCAGTCACTGCTCGTAAGATGTTTTGATTCTGTGGTGGAAATTCAACACATTTGGTTGAGACCAATTTTGTCACAATGTTCAAAAGTGACTTTTGTTTGGGTAGAAATGTTTGAACTGTGACAACATCCAGTGTAGAAGACCAGCAGAAGCTTTAAGGTTTAGTGTCAGTCATTTCAGATCAGTGAGGACACCAGATCTGAGAGTCTCCTTTTAGTAACAGAGGAGACAGAAATATGACCCTGACTGACCTCTAGTGGTTTTACATCAAAAACTGCAACATCGTTTTTACACTGATGTTATCACTCACTTACAATTTCAGATCACATTTTTTGTTCATGTGTAGAAAGGCAGTTGCAGTAATTTAATTTCCGCAGTAGTTTGTATCAGATCAGTACCATAGGATTTTGTACAGCTGCTCAACCAACTTCAGTCACTGTGAGTCTCGAGCACAATAATAAACAGCAGAATCTTCAGTCTTCAGACTGTTCATCTGCAGATACAGCTGCTGTCTGCTGTTGTCTCTGGAGATGGTGAACCGGCCTTGGACTGACTGAGAGTAGTGTTTGCCACTACTATCGGTATAGATTAAAGCGACCCACTCCAGTCCTTTTCCAGGAGCCTGTCTGATCCAGGCCATGAAGTAGCTGCTGAATGTGAATCCAGAGGCTGTACAGGTCAGTGTGTGGGATTCTCCAGGTCTTTTAACCACTGGTTCAGATTCTGTCAGAGTCTGACCATCAACACCTGTCAAGAGAATAAAAAAACATCAAGTGAAAGAGGCTGGTGGGACAAATTAAAACTATGTGAAAATATGTTATGTCAATATTGTCACCTGCCCAGCAGAGAGTGAACAGCAGCAGTCCTGTCCTATAGTCCATCATGTTCAACTGTGTGTCCACTGTTCTCTGTCATCCTCTCTGCAGTCAGATAAGTAGAGGTGGAAGACATCTGAGTTTTGCATTGACTCCTCCTCACAGTTAGTTGCCCTTAATAAGCATCGTCTGCATCATGTGGAAACTGACCATTTATCAATTTTACAATATCCTCATGATAATTCTCTGTCTCTGTCCAGTTTAAAGTGTTTAAAGTGTGAGCTCAATTTCAAGTGTCATTGAAAAATGTTTGAACATTTATGTCAATGTGATATTTCAGTTTTTTCATAAATTTGAAAACATTTTCAAACAATTCTCTTTTTAACTTTGTAATTATGGGGTATTGAGTGTAGACTGACGAGAGAAAAAGATTTCTTTTTTTTATTGCAGCATGAGGCTGCAACATCACAAAATGTGAAAAAAGTGAAGGGGTCTGAAGACTTGCACTGTAAAAACTTCGGTGGCTTATTTGCAGCTTTGCATAAAGCATATTTGATGGCTGCAGATGTTTGCAGACAGACATGTGGAGAAACCTAAAACAGCTGTGGAGGAACTGAAACTTGTTTGTTGCTTGTTTTAGATTCATGTTTACCATTTAGAATATAATAAAAAATGTCAGGAAAGTTGTCTCAAACTGTGAATATTATTTCCACATTTTTTAGACATTTCTCTAAAATAAAAAGATGACAGTTATAGTTTCATCAAAAACAAAAATCCTTTCTATGTTAAGTTTCTATCTCCATATGGAAAATATCTGACATCCAAATGACTGACAGTTATAGGAATAATCTCACAACCACAAGAATATCTAGTTTATCTTAATTTGGTGAAATGCATAATATTTGTCCTGCAGCAGCCAGAATGTTTCTATTTATGGACAAATTATCTTTATTGAAGTTGATCATTTTATTTTAAATTTTATTCCTTTTAATTTTGTGTTTTTGTTTTGTTGTCATAATATTTGTCAGTTCTTTTTATGATGAAGGGATAAAGATTCAGACACAGAGTATAAACTGGGGACAAACTAACACAAAGGGGAAGAGAAAACAGTGGAGAACATAAGGAAACAGGGCCAACATGACCTTGTCCAAACAATAGTGTATAAATAATAATATAAAAGCAAAATGTAAAATAAAACATGATATAAATATTATTTAAAAAGAAAATACTCAATGCTCCACCAGCCTGAAAGATCAGTACCATAGGATTTTGTACAGCTGCTCAACCACCTTCAGTCACTGTGAGTCTCGAGCACAATAATATATGTATATGTATTATTATTAATTGATTGTTAATTCACATGGGAAACCACACACACACAAAACATCACAGAATGGAAATCTTGTAAAATGTCATGTATTTGTTTTCTCTTAAACAACCTCTGACATTCATGAAGTTGTGATTCTGAGAATAATAAAAAAAAAAAAAACAGGAACTCAGCTGGATGAATTTCATTACTTAAAAGGTTTGACGGTATCGCTCAATTTTCACTGTGGGAAGACAGAAGTAATTTTTAAGTGACTATAAAGTCAGCGTATTTATATATAATATAATATATAACATCATATGTCATCAAACCAAACTATTCCTAAATGTTTTCCACAGCCTCCAATTCTTTGACACTAACTTCATGTCCCCATCATCCAGGACCAAGCTGCTCCCATCTTGTTATGTTGTAATGTTTCACTAATGCACTGAAGTGCGTCTGAATTTTCTTCTTTTTTTTTTTGGTTTTTACTTTTACTTATGAAAAGTTATGAAAAGCATCTGTTTAAAAAACCCACTAAGACCCACTAACCTCAGGCTGTTGTCAGCAGTGGCAAAGGGTACTATCAACATTCACACCTGGGGTCAAATGACTCTACAGTAGAGCCAGGTATTTATGAGCGCTTGCTCTGATTGGCTCTGATCAGCACTGATAGCATTGGATGGTCAGACGTTGACCTGGCTACACAGTCTCTGCATTCTCTGCATTTTAGATCATGAAACAGTGTAAATCCAGGCTCTGCCAGATTTTTGCTTCAGTGTGAATTGTTGTTTTCCCAAATGATGTGTCCACACATTCACTTTACTTAATTTACAATGGAACACATTCAAACATAATGAAAAATATATTTTCATATAGTTTAGTCTGCATTTATTTATTCATTCATTATTTGCTTACTTACATAATATGTAAGTAAAACAGAAGTAATAACAGTGGTCATGTCTGATCATGTCAGTAAAAAGTTCAGGGGGGTGGATCAATCTATCCATCCAAGTTCAGTTATAGTTCTCAATAATGTGAATAATGCATGGAGGAATATTCATTTATGTCAAATATGTTGTAGTTCATGTATGTAAATATGTATGAAATATAAGGCAATTGATATAAAAACAAAATATAAGATATAATATGGTAAATAAATATCATGAAAAATATTTAGGGCTTAGACTCCACCAGCCTGAAAGATCAGGACTGTAGGTTTTTGTACAGCTGCTCAACCACCTTCAGTCACTGTGAGTCTCGAGCACAATAATAAACAGCAGAATCTTCAGTCTTCAGACTGTTCATCTGCAGATACAGCTGCTGTCTGCTGTTGTCTCTGGAGATGGCGAACCGGCCTTGGACTGACTGAGAGTAGAATTTTCTGTCACTGTCATATTCAATAGTAGCAACAAACTCCAGCCCTTTTCCAGGAGCCTGTCTGATCCAGGCCATCCAAGAGCTGCCAAAGTCAAACCCAGAGGCTGTACAGGTCAGTGTGTGGGATTCTCCAGGTCTTTTAACCACTGGTTCAGATTCTGTCAGAGTCTGACCATCAACACCTGTCAATATGATAAAAAACATTAAATGAAATTCGTTTGTGAGAAAAATAAAAACTATTTAAATTTATGACATATGAAGTATTTTCACCTGCCCAGCAGAGAGTGAACAGCAGCAGTCCTGTCCTATAGTCCATCATGTTCAACTGTGTGTCCACTGTTCTCTGTCATCCTCTCTGCAGTCAGATAAGTAGAGGTGGAAGACATCTGAGTTTTGCATTGACTCCTCCTCACAGTTAGTTGCTCTTAATAAGCATCGTCTGCATCACATGAAAACTGACCATTTATCAATTTTACAATATCTTTAAAGTGAGTATTTTTAGGTAATAGTTGAATAAAAAATAAATAAATTCATGAAAAATAACACCTCAAACAAACATGTTCACCATCAGTCGAAACTGGTCTCTGACGAGATACAAAAGAGGGACATGTAAAATATGGAAATCCATTTTAAAATGAATCAGTGGAATACAGTTTCTCAGCTTTAGACCAGGCTTTAAACTAGGTGAAAAGGGATCTATATGGATACATGAAACCCTCAACTCTGCCTCTGTTTACCAGTAAAAAAAACCACAAACGGCTGTTTTCATTAGATCAGCAAAGAGTAGTGTGTTCATTCATGTTCCCATTCACAGCATATCGGTTTCTGTTGTTTAGTCACGTGTTTCTGTCATAACATGGTGTTTTCAACCAGCCTTAGTGTGTTCTCTGGACATCCTACAGTGTCAGTGCACCTGAACGCACCATGAGGAGCGTTCAGGTGCACTGACACCCTAAAGACCCCTAAAGAAGAGGAAAGCTGAATACTTTTCCCTGTTTATCTCTCTCTGGTTCTAACTCTCCCCTAGAGATCAGCAGGCTGTAGGAGACCAAGCTCAACCAAAGTTGAGGCATCAGACGGTGTGGTACTGCGGAAGGAGCGGGACCCCTCCCCCCTTGGAGTTCTAAGGCCTCATAATTAGAGGAATCCAGCGAGAGTCGAGGTAACAAGACCTCCGATCTATTTTGGTTTTATCATAAACCATTTACCTGTTTTAATCTGTGCTGTGTCCTTTTAGGAATATATTGCCCTGCTTCTCCCCTGATTGAAGGCCGTGCTGCAACCATCTTAAATCCAGCCCACCAGAAACGCACATTTTATTGTGAATAAACAGTGTTCTCCCTTTTTACTCCAACTTGTGTCTTGTTATTTTGATTCAATGTGGTTCCCAACCAATCCAAGTTCTAGAACCTTTTAAACTTTTATTCTTAATTATGGGGTGTGACAATATGAGAAAAGGGGGTGAGGCTGTGCGAAGTACAGGAAACCTCCTGGGGTCAGGACACTGGTGATAGTGGTGATGATGGGAAGAGGAGAATACTGGAGGTCTGGGTGTGATGAGGAGTGGACTCTGATGAGCTCGGCCTGAACTGGATATGAAGACTGGAGGTGAATGAGGTGGAGGAGGGTCGCAGCTGAACTAAAAAAGACAGCTGACAGCAGGAGAGGGGAGAACAGATTGTAAAGGTTGATGGGAACAACATCATTGGCTGGTTGGGATCATAGCAAGATCTGATTGGTTACAGAAAACACCTGAAGTCAGCTGATTTACAAGAAGTGGGGTGAGAGAGAGGGATAAAACGAGATAGTTGTGAATGGAAGAGGAATAAAGATCCTCCTGATTGAACTTACGCTTAGCTCCATATCTACTTTCTACATCTTGTAGACATGATGAACCAAGTCTGGTCTGTTGTTTCATTAATTCAGTTTATCATTTCTGACAGTAGAAAGTCTTCAAATCAAATCACCAGTCAAACATTTTGAAAATCATCATCAAATGTTTTATGTTTTTATGTCGGAAGACATGTAAAACCTTTTCACTGAAGAGTTCGTCTTTATCTGTGATGGTTCAAAAATCAGTTAGTTCAGATGAATGAGATGAGCTGCTGTAACTGTCTCATCACAGAGACAGAGGAGAGAAAAACAAGACTTTAACTGCCCTCTATAGGTTCAAAGTGGAACTACAATATATGGTCCACTTCAATATTATGTTCATAAACTTATTTCCATTTATTCACAAAAGTTCAGACAGAGTAACAAGACTGTTCTATATGTTTTACTTATTGTTTCATTAGAAACAACAACCCCAGGAGGTCAAAATAAAAATGAAACTTTTTGCTCTATCAGTTCAATTAAGATCAGGACTGTAGGATTTTGTGCAGCTGCTCAACCACCTTCAGTCACTGTGAGTCTCGAGCACAATAATAAACAGCAGAATCTTCAGTCTTCAGACTGTTCATCTGCAGATACACCTGCTGTCTGCTGTCGTCTCTGGAGATGGTGAACCGGCCTTGGACTGACTGAGAGTAGTGTTTGCCACTACTATCGGTATAGATTAAAGCGATCCACTCCAGTCCTTTTCCAGGAGCCTGTCTGATCCAGGCCATGAAGTAGCTGCTGAATGTGAATCCAGAGGCTGTACAGGTCAGTGTGTGGGATTCTCCAGGTCTTTTAACCACTGGTTCAGATTCTGTCAGAGTCTGACCATCAACACCTGTCAGGAAAATAAAAAACATGAAGTGTAAGAGGCTGGTGAGACAAATAAAAACTATGTAAAAAGATGATATGTGAATATTTTCACCTGCCCAGCAGAGAGTTAACAGCAGCAGTCCTGCCCTATAGTCCATCATGTTAAACTGTGTGTCCACTGTTCTCTGTCATCCTCTCTGCAGTCAGATAAGTAGAGGTGGAAGACATCTGAGTTTTGCATTGACTCCTCCTCACAGGGAGGAGAGAGGTGGAATGGACTTTGATGTCAACTTGTCTGGTGAAAGTAGAATGATTTTTTTACATGTCTCTCCAAAATTCAAATATTTTCTGATGAATTTCAAATCTAATATCAATATTAACACAGAAACAAACAGGTTTCCTCCTTTATAATTAGCAGACAGCAGCAGAGGTGTTTGAGGGAAAGCATGAAGAGAGTTCAGTGTGTGTGTCACCTCTCATGCTCTGATTGTAGGTGTCATGTGATGACCAGGACCTGCAGGACGCAGTTCATCATAGGAAATATGTCTCTGGAGAGTTTATGTCCAGTCCATCATCTAGTGAAGGGAAGTCCACTGCTGCTGATAACTGGCTGTCTAACAGACATGTTTGTCACTTCAACTAGTGCAGGTCAGGGTGCAGCTCCAAGTTGCTGCCAGTCACAAACAGACTCATCATCATCAGATAAACAAGACTAAGAGTCTACAGCCATGCTACTGGCTCTTTGTATCCAGGCACAGAAGACAAACAAATCACACTTATATCATCAGTAAAGCAGTGATGACTTCTGAAACCTCAGAGGAGGAAGATAACATGAACAGAGCCTTTTCAACCCACTAACAAATTTTTGTCTTGAACTTCATTGACAATTTTAACCTGGTGAAGAACGAGAGAGATTGGGGTCTCTGGGTATTTGTACAACTCTGTTGGTGGTTTGTGTTACTGTGGGTTAACGTACACAGTAATACACAGCTGTGTCCTCAGGCTGCAGATTCTGTCCTGTTCTCGTCACTGTTCCAGCAGAAGTGTCTCTGTTGTCGCTGAACTTGTTCTTCAGAGCATTGTTTTGATAAAAGCTGCCTCCTCCCCAACGATGGAAAATCCACTCCATTGATTTTCCTTCACGCTGTCTGATCCAACCTGTTGCATAGCTGTTATCAGTCAGAGAATAACCAGAGACCTGACAGGTGATGGTCAAAGACTGTCCAGGCTGCACAACCACTGAGTCTGTCTGGATGAGATCAATACTGTACACACCTGTGGAAACACAAATCAACATTATCTCCATCATTCATCTGAATATTCAGTGTTTCTAATGTGTTTATGAGTGTGAATCCACTGAAAGCTCCTCACAGGATCCAGCTGCCAGCAGCTGTATCAGAACTACAGAGAACATGGTCGATGTAGAAGCTGAACTGATGTGAGCTCTTCTGTCCTCTCACTGACACAGACACACACTTCACTTCTTTATGAGGACCCTGCATTTGCATATTGTTGCATATTTAAATTTGTATTTTGTCAAGAAAAATTAAGGAATAAAAAATGATATGTAAAGACTTCTGTTTCCTGCAGAAAGTTTTACATTAAAAATGTAAAACAAAACAAAAAGAAAAGTTTCTTTGTACCATATTTACAGTATCTAGCAGCTACTTTCACTGTGCAGTCCCAGCAGGTAGTTACTGTAATACAGGCTTTAACTGTCTGAGTTCAACTGATCAAGTGGTTTTTTCCAACGTTTTAGTCTTTTTGGTCCAGGAGATGAATAATTTCATCACACTTCATCTATCCACATGATAAAAATGAGGACTGTAGAATTTTTTACAGCTGCTCAACCACCTTCAGTCACTGTGAGTCTCGAGCACAATAATATATGTATATGTATTATTATTAATTTATTGTTAATTCACATGGGAAACCACACACACACAAAACATCACAGAATGGAAATCTTGTAAAATTTCATGTATTTGTTTTCTCTTAAACAACCTCTGAAAATATTCAAGAAGTTGTGATTCTGAGAATAATAAAAAAAAAAAAAAACAGGAACTCAGCTGGATGAATTTCATTACTGAAAAGGTTTGAGAGTGTCACTCAATTTTCACTGTGGGAAGACAGAAGTAATTTTTCAGTGACTATAAAGTCAGCGTATTTATATATCATATAATATATAACATCATATGTCATCAAACCAAACAATACCAAAATGTTTTCCACAGCCTCCAATTCTTTGACACTAACTTCATGTCTCCATCATCCAGGACCAAGCTGCTGCCATCTTGTTATGTTGTAATGTTTCACTAATGCACTGAAGTGCGTCTGAATTTTCTTCTTTTTTTTGTTTTTACTTTTACTTTGTTATGAAAAGCATCTTGAAGTGTCTTGTTTCCACTGTTTAAAAAACCCACTAAGACCCACTAACCTCAGGCTGTTGTCAGCAGTGGCAAAGGGTACTATCAACATTCACACCTGGGGTCAAATGACTCTACAGTAGAGCCAGGTATTTTTGAGCCCTTGCTCTGATTGGCTCTGATCAGCACTGATAGCACTGGATGGTCAGACGTTGACCTGGCTGCACAGTCTCTGCATTCTCTGCATTTTAGATCATGAAACAGTGTTTTAAATCCAGGCTCTGCCAGATTTTTGCTTCAGTGTTAATTGTTGTTTCCCCAAATTATGTGTCATTCACTTTACTTAATTTATACTGGAACACATTCAAACATAATAAAAAATATATTTTCATATAGTTTAATCTGCATTTATTTATTCATTCATTATTTGCTTACTTACATAATATGTGAGTAAAACAGAAGTAATAACAGTGGTCATGTCTGATCATGTCAGTAAAAAGTTCAGCGAGGTGGATCAATCTATCCATCCAAGTTCAGTTATATTTCTCAATGATTTGTATAATGCATAATCATTTATGATTAAAAAATATGTTGTAGTTTGTAAATATGTATGAAATATAAGGCAATTGATATAAAAGCAAAATATAAAAGATATAATATGTTAAATAAATATCATGAAAAATATTTAGGGCTTAGGCTCCACCAGCCTGAAAGATGAGGACTGTAGGATTTTGTACAGCAGCTCAACCAACTTCAGTCACTGTGAGTCTCCAGCACAATAATAAACAGCAGAATCTTCAGTCTTCAGACTGTTCATCTGCAGATACAGCTGCTGTTTGCTGTTGTCTCTGGAGATGGTGAACCGGCCTTGAACTGACTGAAAGTAGTATTTTCTGCTGCCACTACCACTATCATGCCAGGCAATCCACTCCAGTCCTTTTCCAGGAGCCTGTCTGACTCAGGCCATGTAGTAGCTGCTGATTGTGAATCCAGAGACCGTACAGGTCAGTGTGTGGGATTCTCCAGGTCTTTTAACCACTGGTTCAGATTCTGTCAGAGTCTGACCATCAACACCTGTCAAGATGAAAAGGAATAGAGTCAGCTTTTTTAAAAGGGAAACTTTCTAAAGGTAACTTTAAGTCAAGATCAGAGAAACTGTTTACCTGCCCAGCAGAGAGTTAACAGCAGCAGTCCTGTCCTATAGTCCATCATGTTCAACTGTGTGTCCACTGTTCTCTGTCATCCTCTCTGCAGTCAGATAAGTAGAGGTGGAAGACATCTGAGTTTTGCATTGACTCCTCCTCACAGGGAGGAGAGACTTAGGGTTGACATGCATGTTTTCTACTGTTGAACTAAGGCAGTTACAAGTTTAGAGTCCAGCCAAATGAATTTGAGTTATGGAATATGACTTAATTTTTATTTGAATCTGTAGTATCTGCAGAGTTTGAATTTTGAGTAGCATTTCTTTTCTGAGAGAGAGAAATTTGTCTTTGAACATGATATGTCAGGAATGCCTTGAAAGAATTTTGGTACAAACATTCCCTTGGACTGTAACATTAACTTATTAAAAAAAGGTTTGTCAAAGGTCAAAGGTCAAACATGTTTTTGACACAACTTAACACACATGAATTATAGTATAAAATGATGAAGTGATGACATTTTATATCCCAAAGGTCAACGGTCAACTTTGCTGTGACATCATAATGTTCTGTAAAAACACCTGTGGTTATGATTCAACACTGACCCAGGAAAAGAAGGAGAGGTTGGTGGAGGCACACAACCTCTTGACCTCTTTTTTCATTTTCTTTTTGGGGAATGGGGTTGGTGGACTGGTTTCAGTTTGAACAATTTTGGAAAGTCTGAACAAAAAGGTTTGAGTGCTAAATGATTTATCATTTTCATATCATATCATCATATTTGTGGAAATTCTAATCATCAATAAAGAAAAAGACATACAGCAAAATCAGCTGCAGCAAAGTCTCAATTATTGTTGTATTCTCTTTATTGTTGCCCACTGTTGATCTTGGACAGTTACAATATAAAGCATGTTGACATGTTCCGGTCAAATGAATTTCAAGATGTTGAAGCTTTTTGCAGCCGACTCTGAATTAAAGGACGTCAGAGTTTCAAAGAACAAAGAGGGAAATGTTTCTGTTCACAACTGAAGGATGCTGACAGAAAATCTTTGACAAACAATGACTGAACATGAAACTGCAGAAACTGGTGGGAAGGTACTGAGGCAGTTTTTCTCAGTGAACTGGTGTGAAATCATCAGTGGTCTGAGGGCTCCTCCTCTGGTGGCTTAATGTTACAAGGGTTCTGACAAAGTAAAAGGCAGATGAGAATCTGATCTGGGTACGAAAGAGCCTGCAGCCTGGAATGCCCTGTGTAACCAGCCCTCCAGTGTCCTGGTATCTAATTCTTCCTGGGAGAGAAAATTTAAGATTCTACATAGGCTTCATATCACTCCTAAAGCCAGACACAGAATTAATCCAACTCTGTCAGAGTTTTGGACTAAATGTCAATCTGCTGTTGGATCATTTTTTCATTGTTTGTGGAGCTGTCCCCATGTCCAGCAATTTTGATCACAATTGTTCAGCAGTTTAGTGTAACTTTTAAGTGCCGTCTACATCTTGGTGCAAGGACCTGCCTGTTGGGACTAAATGATGAGTTACCAGCTGATTTTTGACACAGGGAGATTTTGCATATTCTGCTGCACTGTGCTTGGAAATGTATCTTGGTCCTTTGGATCACTGACAAAGCTCCTTCCCTCAATCAGTGGCTACAAGTTGTGACTGTGGTCCACTGCAGCTCAAAGGTGAATTTTCACAGCCAAGGTGTTGACTGCTTATTTCTCTCATGATATGTCAATTTTTATATAAAAAGACATCACACAGACACGTTAACAAGGTCAAAAACTTGATTTTAATGGGAGTGGGACTAATTGAAACCTGTGTTGAAATATGCAAAAAACTAATTTCTGTGGTGACAAGGAAAATGTCTGCAGACTTATCTGTGTAATGAAACTCTTCTTTTATAATACATTCGAAAAGAGCAACCAAAGTTGTCGAAAACCTGGACAACTGTTTTATTGAATTGAATACATTTGAACTGAGGACATCATTCATGTAGGATTTTGTACAGCTGCTCAACCAACTTCAGTCACTGTGAGTCTCGAGCACAATAATAAACAGCAGAATCTTCAGTCTTCAGACTGTTCATCTGCAGATACACCTGCTGTCTGCTGTCGTCTCTGGAGATGGTGAACCGGCCTTGGACTGACTGAGAGTAGTATTTGTCGCTGCCACCACTACTGATATAAGCGATCCACTCCAGTCCTTTCCACAGGGAGGAGAGAGGTGGAGTGGACTCCACAAAAGTTGTTAAATTTAGAAAATATTAACTTTCAGTGAGAGAAAAGTCTTCAGAAGTTGAATTTTATCATTTGACTTTTCCTTGTTTAAAAACAGATTTTTGGTGTAATGATAATGTATATTTATTATTTATTTATTGTTAATTCACAGGGAAAAAAAACACACACACAAAACATCACAGAATGGAAATCTTGTAAAATTCTTAAACAACCTCTGAAAATATTCATGAAGTAGTGATTCTGAGAATAATGATAAACAGGAACTCAGCTGGATGAATTTCCTTTCTTACAAGGTTTGACAGTGTCGCTCAATTTTCACTGTGGGAAGACAGAAGTAATTTTTCAGTGACTATAAAGTCAGCGTATTTATATATAATATAATATACAACATCATATGTCATCAAACCAAACTATTCCTAAATGTTTTCCACAGCCTCCAATTCTTTGACACTAACTTCATGTCTCCATCATCCAGGACCAAGCTGCTCCCATCTTGTTATGTTGTAATGTTTCACTAATGCACTGAAGTGCGTCTGAATTTTCTTCTTTTTTTTTTCCACTTTTACTTTGTTATGAAAAGCATCTTGAAGTGTCTTGTTTTGTGCTCTAAAAAGATTTCATCTTTAGCCCCTTTCCACTGTTTAAAAAACCCACTAAGACCCACTAACCTCAGGCTGTTGTCAGCAGTGGCAAAGGGTGCTATCAACATTCACACCTGGGGTCAAATGACTCTACAGTAGAGCCAGGTATTTATGAGCCCTTGCTCTGATTGGCTCTGATCAGCATTGACAGCATTGGATGGTCAGACGTTGACCTGGCTGCACAGTCTCTGCATTCTCTGCATTTTAGATCATGAAACAGCTTTTAATTCAAAGTTTCAATGTCTAAAATGTACAAAATTCTGCATGAAAATGTTAATTGTTATTCAACTACAAACAATGATGATCATTGGTTAACTGTCGACACCTACATCAGAGTCATGATTAACATCAGAGCATACATCTAAGCCTGCATGACAAGAAAGATGAGCTGAGTAATTTCTGAATATTAAGATATTATTATAATATGTTTTAAATCCAGACTATGCCAGATTTCTGCTTAAGTGTTAATTGTTGTTTTCCCAAATTATGTGTCCTCACATTCACTTTACTTAATTTACACTGGAACACATTCAAACATCATGAAAAATATATTTTCATATAGTTTAGTCTGCATTTATTTATTCATTCATTATTTGCTTGCTTACACATTTTTAGTAGAAGTAAAAACAGTGGTCATGTCTGATCATGTCAGCACTATACAAAGTTCAGGGGGGTGGATCAATCTATCCATCCAAGTTCAGTTATATTTCTCAATGTGTATAATGCAGGAAGTAATATTCATTTATGATTAAAAAATATGTTGTAGTTCATGTATGGAAATATGTATGAAATATAAGGCAATTCATATAAAAACAAAATACAAAAGATATAGATAGATAGATAGATAGATAGATAGATAGATAGATAGATAGATAGATAGATATAAGACTGTCGGTTTTTGTACAGCTGCTCAACCAACTTCAGTCACTGTGAGTCTCGAGCACAATAATAAACAGCAGAATCTTCAGTCTTCAGACTGTTCATCTGCAGATACACCTGCTGTCTGCTGTTGTCTCTGGAGATGGTGAACCGGCCTTGGACTGACTGAGAGTAGTATTTGCTGCTACCAGCAGTATCAACCCAGGCGATCCACTCCAGTCCTTTTCCAGGAGCCTGTCTGATCCAGGCCATGTAGTAGCTGCTGAATGTGAAACCAGAGGCTGTACAGGTCAGTGTGTGGGATTCTCCAGGTCTTTTAACCACTGGTTCAGATTCTGTCAGAGTCTGACCATCAACACCTGTCAAGACAGAAAAAGAAAGTAATTTGCTTTTAAATCTTTTGAGGCTTTTGATGGAAAATTAAAATCACGATCAGAGAAATTGTTGACCTGCCCAGCAGAGAGTTAACAGCAGCAGTCCTGTCCTATAGTCCATCATGTTAAACTGTGTGTCCACTGTTCTCTGTCATCCTCTCTGCAGTCAGATAAGTAGAGGTGGAAGACATCTGAGTTTTGCATTGACTCCTCCTCACAGGGAGGAGAGAGGTGGAGTGAACTTTGATGTCAACTTGTCTGGTGAAACTAGAATGAATTTTCAAGTGTTTGTCCACGTCAGCAAAATTCAAATATTTTCTGATTAATTTCATGTTTCATATCAATATTAACACAGAAACAACCAGGTTTCCTCCTTTATAATTAGCAGACAGCAGCAGAGGTGTTTGAGGGAAAGCATGAAGAGAGTTCAGTGTGTGTGTCACCTCTCATGCTCTGATTGTAGGTGTCATGTGACGACCAGGACCTGCAGGACGCAGTTCATCATGGGAAATATATCTCTGGAGAGTTTATGTCCAGTCCATCATCTAGTGAAGGGAAGTCCACTGCTGCTGATAACTGGCCGTCTAACAGACATGTTTGTCACTTCAACTAGTGCAGGTCAGGGTGCAGCTCCAAGTCGCTGCCAGTCACAAACAGACTCATCATCATCAGATAAACAAGACTAAGAGTCTACAGCCATGCTACTGGCTCTTTGTATTCAGGCACAGGAGACAAACAAATCACACTTATATCATCAGTAAAGCAGTGATGACTTCTGAAACCTCAGAGGGGGAAGATAACATGAACAGAGCCTTTTCAACCCACTAACACATTTTTGTCTTGAACGTCATTGACAATTTTAACCTGGTGAAGAACGAGAGAGATTGGGATCACTGGTGAAGACTGGAGATTTAGTTTTTGAGATTTAGTTGTCAGGGGAAGTTTTTGAGAAGTTAATCTTTTTGTCATGGTCAAGCTGTTCAGTCACAAATTACATGGGAGCTGTATGAATGCATTTTAAAGTAAAGGCCTATCAGGGAGAAACTGCCCATGATGTCCTTTATTTATGCTCTCATGAATTCAAATCTCACCGTGTGTGTGTGTGGTTCAGTCACAAGGGCCTCTGGGTATTTGTACAACTCTGTTGGTGGTTTGTGTTACTGTGGGTTAACGTACACAGTAATACACAGCTGTGTCCTCAGGCTGCAGATTCTGTCCTGTTATCGTCACTGTTCCAGCAGAAGTGTCTCTGTTGTCGCTGAACTTGTTCTTCAGAGCATTGTTTTGATAAAAGCCGCCTCCTCCCCAACGATGGAAAATCCACTCCATTGATTTTCCTTCACACTGTCTGACCCAACCTGTTGCATAGTTGTTATCAGTCAGAGAATAACCAGAGACCTGACAGGTGATGGTCAAAGACTGTCCAGGCTGCACAACCACTGAGTCTGTCTGGATGAGATCAATACTGTACACACCTGTGGAAACACAAATCAACATTATCTCCATCATTCATCTGAATATTCAGTGTTTCTAATGTGTTTATTAGTGTGAATCCACTGAAAGCTCCTCACAGGATCCAGCTGCCAGCAGCTGTATCAGAACTACAGAGAACATGGTTGATGTAGAAGCTGAACTGATGTGAGCTCTTCTGTCCTCTCACTGACACAGACACACACTTCACTTCTTTATGAGGAACCTTCATTTGCATATTGTTGAATATTTAAATTTGTCCTTTGTCAAGAAAAATTAAGGAATAAAAAATGATATGTAAAGACTTCTGTTTCCTGCAGAAAGTTTTACATTAAAAATGTAAAAAAAAACAAAAAGTTTCTTTGTACCATATTTACAGTATCTAGCAGCGACTTTCACTGTGCAGTGCCAGCAGGTAGTTACTGTAATACAGGCTTTGACTGTCTGAGTTCAACTGATCAAGTGGTTTTTTCCAAAGTTTTAGTCTTTTTGGTCCAGGAGATGAATAGTTTCATCACACTTCATCTATCCACATAATAAAAATGAGGACTGTAGGTTTTTGTACAGCTGCTCAACCAACTTCAGTCACTGTGAGTCTCGAGCACAATAATATATGTATATGTATTATTATTAATTTATTGTTAATTCACATGGGAAACCACACACACACAAAACATCACAGAATGGAAATCTTGTAAAATTTCATGTATTTGTTTTCTCTTAAACAACCTCTGAAAATATTCATGAGGTTGTGATTCTGAGAATAATAATAAAAAAAAAAAACAGGAACTCAGCTGGATGAATTTCATTACTTAAAAGGTTTGACAGTGTCACTCAATTTTCACTGTGGGAAGACAAAAGTAATTTTTCAGTGACTATAAAGTCAGCATATTTATATATAATATAATATATAACATCATATGTCATCAAACCAAACAATACCAAAATGTTTTCCACAGCCTCCAATTCTTTGACACTAACTTCATGTCCCCATCATCCAGGACCAAGCTGCTCCCATCTTGTTATGTTGTAATGTTTCACTAATGCACTGAAGTGCATCTTTTTGTTTTTACTTTTACTTTGTCATGAAAAGCATCTTGAAGTGTCTTGTTTTGTGCTCTAAAAAATCTCATCTTTAGCCCCTTTCCACTGTTTAAAAAACCCAAGAAGACCCACTAACCTCAGGCTGTTGTCAGCAGTGGCAAAGGGTACCCTCAACATTCACACCTGGGGTCAAATGACTCTACAGTAGAGCCAGGTATTTATGAGCCCTTGCTCTGATTGGCTCTGATCAGCATTGATAGCACTGGATGGTCAGACGTTGACCTGGCTGCAGAGTCTCTGCATTCTCTGTGTTTTAGATCATGAAACAGTGTTTTAAATCCAGGCTCTGCCAGATTTTTGCTTAAGTGTTAATTGTTGTTTTCCCAAATGATGTGTCCTCACATTCACTTTACTTAATTTACACTGGAACACATTCAAACATCATGAAAAATATATTTTCATATAGTTTAGTCTGCATTTATTTATTCATTCATTATTTGCTTACTTAAATAATATGTAAGTAAAACAGAAGTAATGACAGTGGTCATGTCTGATCATGTCAGTAAAAAGTTCAGCGGGGTGGATCAATCTATCCATCCAAGTTCAGTTATATTTCTCAATGTGTATAATGCAGGAAGGAATATTCATTTATGATTAAAAAAATATGTTGTAGTTCATGTATTTAAATATTTTTGAAATATAAGGCAATTGATATAAAAACTAAATATAAAAGATATAATATGGTAAATAAATATCATGAAAAATATGTAGGGCTTAGGCTCCACCAGCCTGAAAGATCAGGACTGGAGGATTTTGTACAGCTGCTCAACCACCTTCAGTCACTGTGAGTCTCGAGCACAATAATAAACAGCAGAATCTTCAGTCTTCAGACTGTTCATCTGCAGATACACCTGCTGTCTGCTGTTGTCTCTGGAGATGGTGAACCGGCCTTGGACTGACTGAGAGTAGTACTTGCTGCTGCCACTACCACTATCATGCCAGGCAATCCACTCCAGTCCTTTTCCAGGAGCCTGTCTGATCCAGGCCATTGCATAGATGCTGAATGAGAATCCAGAGGCTGTACAGGTCAGTGTGTGGGATTCTCCAGGTCTTTTAACCACTGGTTCAGATTCTGTCAGAGTCTGACCATCAACACCTGTCAAACAAAAGCAGAAATGCATGTCATGTGTTGCACGACCATAAATGAAAATAAGTCATATCAAGATCAGAGAAACTGTTGACCTGCCCAGCAGAGAGTGAACAGCAGCAGTCCTGTCCTATAGTCCATCATGTTCAACTGTGTGTCCACTGTTCTCTGTCATCCTCTCTGCAGTCAGATAAGTAGAGGTGGAAGACATCTGAGTTTTGCATTGACTCCTCCTCACAGGGAGGAGAGAACTTGATCAGAATAATTTAGTGAGCAGATTAATTTTGTGATCTGAATTTCAATTGTTTAAAAACTGTATCTCAGTTTAATAATATTATTCAGGAGCTTCATTCACGAGAAAAATCCAGACTTACAAACAATCTTCAGACTGTCAGTGAAAGCACCATTTTTTGTAGTTTGTAACAAGAACCATGAAATAGGCCGAAGACTATTGATTCAGTAACTATGATGTTTGTGATTCATTCAGTATGTTTGTTATGTTGTTTTTAAATATTGATATACTGTGTATAAGAGACACTTTCTGTAGATGTTTTGTTGAATTATGACCTTTAAAACAAAGTTGTGCTTTCAATAAGGTTTCATGTCTAACAGTGTCATTCAATTTTCACTGTGGGAACACATACAGTAATGTTTCAGTGATGACAAAGTCAGTGTGTTGAAATTGATGAAAACAGATGCTGTATAATTTAATTAAGAACCATTTTTAAAATCTAAAGACTGTTTCCCTCTTTACTGTGACAGTGAACTGGTGTGAAATCATCAGTGGTCTGAGGGCTCCTCCTCTGGTGGCTTCATATTACAAGTGTTCAGGCACTGAGGGGTTTTTGTTCAGGTCTACTGATGCTTTCTGTTATTGTGTGTCTCTGGCACAGTAATACACAGCAGAGTCTTCAGGCTGCACATTCTGTCCATTTAGAGTCACAGTGTTGCTGGAAGAGTCTAAGCTGATACTGAACTTGTTTTTTAGTGAATCTTTATAGTATGTTGTTGAACCAATAGCGCTTCCAATCCACTCCAGTCCTTTCCCTGCAGGCTGTCTGATCCAAGCTGTGTAGTAGCTACCAACAGAATAAGAGACCTGACAGGTGATGGTCAGACGTTGACCTGGCTGCACAGTCACAGAGGCTGGCTGTGTCAACTCTTCACACTTCACACCTGTTAAAAGAAGAAAATGTTTTGTTATCAATGATCAAGTTAAACAGCAAAAGAAGAAATGTTGACTGTGACAAATCCAGAGAGACTCACAGGATCCAGCTGCCAACAGCAGCAGCAGAGCTACACAAAACATGGTTGATGGTGAAAGTGAGCAGCTGTGAACTCCACTGACAGTCTGATGTGAAGTTTTTATAGCTGAGGAACAAGGAAGCTCACTGAGTTTGCATAGAATCAAACATATGAAGCATCAGTGTTGGTCCAACTGGAGCCAATAGAAGAGTCTGTTCAGTGTTATTTTATCTGCAATATATCTCTGAGTGCTCAATTGTAATTCTTTGAAATTGTCCCTGTATTTACAAAAAAGACAATTTAATTTTTAATGTTTTTGATTGAGAACATTTCCACATTAATTACACTGTTATACTCAATATGAAAAATTGAATGAATTGGAGTTATTTTATCACATATTCAATCAGTGCTGCAATAATGAAGATGAAGCAATAAATATTTACTGTTTAAACACACAAATCAAATAAGTGCATTTAGTAATAAATGTTATGGCCCATGTGTGTCAGCTTTTTCTTCATTTAAGTGTTCATTTATTTTTTATTGCTTGTCCTGGTTTTTATGGCAAAACAAAACAAGAGTATGATATTTTCAACACATTCTTCCTGCCCATGAACAGATGCAGTTTCTTTTTGTTCATATTTAGATTTAAAACTTTATTGACTGTTTCATTGTATAAAACTGTCCCAAATCTCTCTTGACATTTCTCTGCAGTATAAACATGAGGACACAATCACAACCTTCATACTTAAGTCATGCTCAGTATTATGCTCAGTTGACGTCTTTAGAAAGTTATGATCAAGTTTTTCTCATTGTGAGCCACATGTCATGTTTTACAGTTTTTCTGTTCCACATTCATGTTTCTCAGTATCACTACTCATTACACGTTTTACATTCTTTTTTATTTTACATATATTTTATTTACAACTCTGTCATGTTATACTTTGAATAGTAGGCCTTCTGTAAGTCTTAAAATTAAAGCGCTAAAAGGAAGTGCACTTACTCAAGGACTCATGAGAGTAAGTTGTGCAGGAAGTTGCTCTGCAACAGTCACAGTAGCAACATGTTGTCATGGTGATTTGTGCAGACTCTGCTTTTCCTTATAGCTTCTTTAGCATTTTACCAAATAAATCCATGGCTGTGCATATTGTGTTTCTTCCTTGTAGCAGCAATCCTAACTTTTGTCGATGTGAGTACATGTTTGTGAACAACAGGATGAGTTTGTATCTCTAATTACTGTGTGTAAAATCAGGCAAAATCAAACACGTTTCTCTTTCTTTATTTTCCTGATGATTCTGTGCTTCCTTTTTATTTTTGTTGTCAATGATCGACTCCATCAGTATTTAAACAACTGGAAAATTAATAAATACCAATATAAGACACCTTCACTTCCATAGGTATAAAGACCTGCTGAGTTAATTCATTTATTTTTTTCGGACCGGTCTTCATTGAAGGATCCAGCAGTTTTATTCTTGTAAATTTTGACTGACATGATTTAGTTTCACAATGACTTTTATTCTGTTTATTTTTTAACTGCTGTAAAAAAATGATTCATGGAAAATATTTTATATCTGATTTTACTTGTAAGACTCATTGTTTTTGGTTTTGTATTGTTGTTTTTTTTGTTGGTTTTTTTACTTCTCATCTAATTCTCTAATCTAATTATCACAAGTGAACTGAAAGCAACATAATCTTATTGAATGGTTGACTTTGCTGCAGCTGGTTGAAAATCTGTATATTTACATTTTTCTGTATTCAAATTGTGTTTGTGGCCACAGACAAACAGAGAAACCTGCAGCCTTGAAAGGAAATGAACTACTTAGGAACTGAAACCTGTATGAAGATATGCAAAAACTAACTGGTATGGTGACGGGGAAAATGTCTGCTGACTTATCTGTCAAATCAAACTGCTCTTTTATATCACACTTGATAAGAACCACGTTGTAGAAAACTTGGACAGTTGTTTTATTGATGCTCTGTTATGGAATGAGCGAGATTTCTCTGTTCAGGAAGATTTCTATTCATATCAATGTTTAAAAATATTTTTCTATTGGAAAATACACCTTTAAACTCCAATCAGATATTAAAGCTTCTCAGACAGTTTAAGTTGAAACTGTGTTATATCCTTTCCTCACAAATATGTCCCTGGAGAATTGATGTCCAGTATCATCTAGTAGAGGGAAGTCTCCTGCTGTTCATGACTGGCTGCTGAGCAGCCACGTTCATCACTAACAGTGTGGCTCAATAAATACATTGATCAAATATCTGTCTTTATTCTACTTAATGATTTTGTGAGTTAAAAATAAATGATAAAATAAAAGGGAAATTTAAATCTGTGTTCAATGAGGTTGTTTTATTGTTGTTCATTTCTTAGACCAAATCTAAAGAGAGGGCAGACTTCACTTTTAATGGTTTCAGAGAAACTTGGAGCCTCTCAAAGAAAACAGCTGCTTGGAGACTGAAACCTGTGTGACAGTCTCCATGGAAGTAGATGTAGTTTAGACAAAGATATTAGTGGAAAACAACTGATAGCCAAGTATTTGCTGGTTTAATTGTCAAAGTACAAACACTATGAGACCATTAATAAGGGGATGTCACATAAGTGGAGCTTGAAACCCATCCACCCTACTCAGTTCTGTTTCAGATGATGTGAAACAACATTCACCTCAGCAGGCAAAGAAAAAAGAGGCTTGATGATGGACAGTCTCTGCAGGTGGGACTGCAGATGGAAAGAAGCTCTGATTTCACTTGAATCTCCTGCAGACTGAGTAAAGCTCGTCATCAGTCTATAAACTTGTGAATGCAGGTCATCAAATGCATTTCACAGTTCAGTTGTTGTTTTCTTTAGTGATCGTGTTTATGAGCATTATTTTGAACGAAGCTCTGAGCTTTGTCACTAATAAAGTCACATTGTTGTTTTGTAAACAGAAGCAATTTAAATCTTTGTTTAGAAATATTCTAAAAAAGAACTCTCTATAGTGAGGACATTAAGTATGTGAGCTAATGGGGTCTGATCAGGACTGGAGGATTTTGTACAGCTGCTCAGCCACCTTCAGTCACTGTGACTCTCGAGCACAATAATAAACAGCAGAATCCTCAGTCTTCAGACTGTTCATCTGCAGATACACCTGCTGTCTGCTGTTGTCTCTGGAGATGGTGAACCGGCCCTGGACTGACTGAGAGTAGTACTTGCTGCTGCCACTACCACTATCATGCCAGGCAACCCACTCCAGTCCTTTTCCAGGAGCCTGTCTGACCCAGGCCATCCAGTAGCTGCTGAATGTGAATCCAGAGCCTGTACAGGTCAGTGTGTGGGATTCTCCAGGTCTTTTAACCACTGGTTCAGATTCTGTCAGAGTCTGACCATCAACACCTGTCAAACAAAAGCAGAAATGCATGTCATGTGTTGCACGACCATAAATGAAAATAAGTCATATCAAGATCAGAGAAACTGTTGACCTGCCCAGCAGAGAGTGAACAGCAGCAGTCCTGTCCTATAGTCCATCATGTTCAACTGTGTGTCCACTGTTCTCTGTCATCCTCTCTGCAGTCAGATAAGTAGAGGTGGAAGACATCTGAGTTTTGCATTGACTCCTCCTCACAGGGAGGAGAGAGGTGGAGTGGACTTTGATTTCAACTTGTCTGGTGAAAGTAGAATGATTTTTTTACATGTCTCTCCACGTCAGTAAAATTCAAATATTTTCTGATGAATTTCAAATCTAATATCAATATTAACACAGAAACAACCAGGTTTCCTCCTTTATAATTAGCAGACAGCAGCAGAGGTGTTTGAGGGAAAGCATGAAGAGAGTTCAGCGTGTGTGTCACCTCTCATGCTCTGATTGTAGGTGTCATGTGATGACCAGGACCTGCAGGACACAGTTCATCATGGGAAATATGTCTCTGGAGAGTTTATGTCCAGTCCATCATCTAGTGAAGGGAAGTCCACTGCTGGTGATAACTGGCCGTCTAACAGACATGTTTGTCACTTCAACTAGTGCAGGTCAGGGTGCAGCTCCAAGTTGCTGCCAGTCACAAACAGACTCATCATCAGATAAACAAGACCCAAAGGTAGTTTTGCCTTCAGTGACCAAAATGTGTGTCATCATTAAAGTCAATATTTTTGACAGTTTCAGACAGTTAGGTTCATTATTAAGCACAGTCTGCATCATGTTATGAATTTGAGTAGTTTATGAACTTTACAACCTCTAAAGAAACACAGGAGACCACTGTTTGTTTATCATTTCAAACCAACGGTCAACATTATTTCTTTTAACCATGACCACACTTGTTCCACAACCTTTACCACATGTTTATTATCTGAACCATGAGAGTGAAGGTCTTTTAAACTTCACAAAGGGCTTATTTTAACCCAAACCATCAACTTTCCCTGAATCTAACCAAGTTGCTTTTGTGATGAAACTTAACCAAAGCACATTTTCTTCTTTCTTCTTCTTCAACAGTGATGTTTAACAGATCATCTGTATATGTTGTAGGGGCAGTTATTCAGCAAACCCTTCTACAGTTCAGTTCAATAATTCAGAGAAACTTGGAGACTCCGGATGAAAAAAGCTGCTCAGAAAGTAAAATGTGAGAGACAGAATGCAAAAAAACACCTTAATTACAAGTGCTCTCATCGCATTTGGAATGTTCAAATAAAATTTTCACAAATTGGACATTTGATCACACTTGTTTGGCATTTTGTCTTGGTAGTATTTTTCTTCAACTGTTGGCCCTTTTGTTTCAGTAGTTCAAACAGAAGTGTTCCTAGTGACACCAGGTGCCACACAAAAATCCAAATGACCTTTTTGACACATTGGTGGCCCTCTGGACCAAACTAGTAACTCTCAAAGTCTCAGCTGCACAAGGTCTTATATGGTAACTAGTACCACCTATTCACCTCACTAATTAACTAGTGTCCAACAATTTCTGCACTAGTTAACTAATAAAAGCCAAAATGGTCGCAGGTTTAGTTTTCTTTTCATCCACTTGACTCCTCTCTTTCCCAAGCTGCATCTTCCACCTGTCTTCTCTCCAATGGCCTGTTGTTACTGATTTCCTCCTCTTTTTAATCAAAGGGTCAGATTTAAAAACCATTTCACAGTTAAGTTGTTGTGGAGGATTATTTTGAAAGAAGCTCTCAAGCTTTGTACCTGATCTGTACATGGAAGATATTTTAATTTGTCTTTAGAAATATTCTGCTGACAATAAAAATATAGTTAAAGCCCAATTAAAATATCACTGATAAGTATGTGTAAGTATGTGAACTAATGGGGTCTCATTAGGACTGCAGGATTTTGTACAGCTGCTCAATCAACTTCAGTCACTGTGAGTCTCGAGCACAATAATAAACAGCAGAATCTTCAGTCTTCAGACTGTTCATCTGCAGATACACCTGCTGTCTGCTGTTGTCTCTGGAGATGGTGAACCGGCCTTGGACTGACTGAGAGTAGTATTTGCTGCTACCACTGCTATAGATATAAGCGATCCACTCCAGTCCTTTTCCAGGAGCCTGTCTGATCCAGGCCATCTCGTAGCTGCTGAATGTGAATCCAGAGGCTGTACAGGTCAGTGTGTGGGATTCTCCAGGTCTTTTAACCACTGGTTCAGATTCTGTCAGAGTCTGACCATCAACACCTGTCAAACCAAAACAGAAATCAGTCATTTGCTATCATGCAAGAAGCTTTAAAAGACAACTTCAACTCAGCATCAGAGAAACTGTTGACCTGCCCAGCAGAGAGTTAACAGCAGCAGTCCTGTCCTATAGTCCATCATGTTAAACTGTGTGTCCACTGTTCTCTGTCATCCTCTCAGCAGACAGATAAGTAGAGGTGGAAGACATCTGAGTTTTGCATTGACTCCTCCTCACAGGGAGGAGAGAGGTGGACTGGACTGTGATTTCACTTCATGTTTGGTTTAACTTTATAATAAATATTGAGGAGGATTTGGAGATGATAACTTTGAAGTGTGTCTTTCATGTTTAAGTCTAATTAGTTTAAAAGACTGTGTTCTCCTCAGTGTCTCTACACTACAATATAAAATTCCCTGGTGTTTATTGGTGATAGGAGTCAAGTCACTGTCATGATCCTGAAAACACAGAGCAGTGTTGCAGTAGTTCAGGCCGAGCACTGAAGCTGTGTCTGAATCAGCTGATTGACATCAGCTGTTTTATTCCTGCTCCACAATCACTGTCTTATCCACAGCTGTGTGTCCATCAGCAGACCATCTCCATGCAGGTGAACAGAGAGGACATTATTACCTGACACTTCCCACTGTTCCTCTGCTCAGACATTCATCACATGTTTGTGTTGCTGCACTGATTCTTTCAGAGCTCGAAACTCTAATGTAAACAGCTCATTTATAAATATACTCATGTTATATTTGTGTATCAAGATGTTTCTCATTAGGAATTTTTTGTTCTTTTCTGTCCAGTTACAGGATGAAAAAACAACCAAATAATCAGGTTTGAAGTCAGTCTGCGACACAAATGTAGAGATGGAAGAGAAACTCACCACATCTCACACATCTCTGGAAATAGATCATCATTTTAAATATTGATTACAACTGTGTTTTGTGCTGTTCATGTTATTCATCATAACATCTTTAATTCATTCTGCTCAGCAGTATTTGATGGACTTTCCATTTACTGGATATATCATGAATAGATGTCAAATGATGTAAATTCTTAACAGCAGCTGTTCAAGCACAATATTGAGAACATTAGTAACTGTCACTGTTGTTTAAGCAGCACAAGTTCACTGCAATGAGAATCAGGAAGTCACAAAGCACAACATCAGCTGTTGTTTTAACAGTGTGCAGCATGTGTCTGTGTTTGGAGTCAAACTCCTTCTCCTTATGTTCTACTGCCCCCTGTAGGTCTCTGTGAAACATTTCTGTAGAGTTTTTGTAAAGCCTCTCTGCTCACTTTAACCAGTGTGTGTTTGGCACAGTAATACACAGCAGAGTCCTCTGGCTTCAGGTTGGACAGTCTCAGATACACCATGCTGTTGCTGTTATCTCTACTGATTTCTATTTGTCCTTGCACACTGCTGGCATAGACAGTTTTACTTGCATCATTGTATATTAGCCCAATCCAATCCAGTGCTTTTCCTGCAGGTTGTCTGATCCAGTTCATAACACAGCAGCTAAATGTGAATCCAGATCCTCTGCAGGAGAGACTGAGAGTCTCCCCAGGCCTTTTCACTACTGAACTGGAGGGAATGGACTCCATACTCTGACCTGTACAACCTGATGAGATGAAAGGAGAGAGGAAGCACAGAGGGAAGTGAGACAGTCATCTCTGAAGGTTTCTGCTATCACTGACTGACCATCAGTCAGTGTTGTCTGATAAAAGATGACACATCAAGAAGCAGGAGAACTCACAGGACAGAGAGAGAGCGACCAGCAGAAGAATGAGTTCATCATCCTGAGGCTGGAGATGTGACCTCTGATGCTCCACACAAACTACAAGAGCAGTCAGCAGGACACAAGTACACTGCACACACTGAGGATTTGCATCAGGACATCATGGGGAGGGAGGGGCTCATGTACAGGAAGTCTCTTCTGCTTTCATTCAATCATATCAGTCACTGTGTGTTTCTTTTAATGCAAGTGATTGACCATCAGTGTTGAATTCTATATCTCTGATGATAAAAAACAAAAACATGACATTTTAGATATCACTTTATTATCGTCATTAACATCATCGTGAAATTAAATAATTTAGATTTTCTGACCTTGTTGTTATTCACATTTCATTTTTAAAGGAAGGATTTGACACTAAAAAGAATTCATAACTTTAAACAGAACAACTTTATTGTTGGACAGTCAGTGTTTGACTTGTGGCCTTCATCAGGGTCAGAAAACATATTAAAAGCAACAGTGAAATAGGGTAAATAATGTTCAGGAGTCGTTCCTCCAAGTCAGTTGCTTTAAAGTTTGTCTGACGAGCCCATGAGTTGTCTGTGCAGCAGGTTATTACAATGTTACGTCATCTCTCATCGCTCCCTATGAGAACAGCAGGCACCACATGAGCTAAATAATCAACAGCTCACCATCATCTACTTACATGTTTGAAATTTGCTTTATTGTCACCTCACCATGTCAGAAAATTAACCAATGTTTTGATTATAATTTGGGTTGTACACAAATCACTGTTTTTATTTATATCCTGATCCAGCCAAGCTTGTTATCTAGTGAGAGAATTTCTCTAATTAAAAGTTACACTAAGATAAAAGAAGAAATATTAGCAAAACTAATAGGCCTGCTGAACATGGGTCTTGCAATGAGTGGGCAACATGGGTCCATAGCACCGCCTAGAAAATTTCAGTGAGGCACTACTCACTCTGTGTTTCACCTACATGAAATTCAGTCGGCACATATAACAATTAAATGAGCTGCTGTCACTGTGTCATCACAGACCCAGAGAAAAACAAGACTTTAACTGCCCTCTACAGGTTTAAAGTGGACCTACAATATGGTTTAGAGAGAGGCCTGAAAACAGAAGTTGAACAAGATGTTGTTTAGTTTTGCTCTTTGTTTTGGTGCGATTGACCAGTTTTTCACATGTGTATATTCATGAGACAGAGGCAGTAAGTTTTCCTGATGCATGATTGAAAAGAACATTTATAAAGTACAAGCAGATTTCAGTGTCGCCTTGTAGTGACAGAGGAGACAGAAACTTGACACTTACTGCTCTCTAGTGTTTATATAAAGGAAACATTCAGTTTTACTCTCATATTGGGACAGTTTAGATTCCTCATAGTTATAACTGTAACTGTGTAGAAATGTGGTTACTTGCTTGCTATTATTTTAATTCTTACTCAGTGAGTTCAGTAACCAGATTGCTGTGTTGTGACTGATGCTTTTTTTTCCTTTTTAGACTCATGTGTAATAGTTAATGGTCATTAATGATGATCCTTCACGGGGCAAGTTTGCACAGTTTCACTAATAACAACAACAACTGATAAAAATGAATGGCTGTATCATTTTCTTCAAAAATGTGAAATAAGAAAATGTGAAATCATTGTTGTAATAATGAGGACTGTAGGATTTTGTACAGCTGCTCAACCACCTTCAGTCACTGTGAGTCTCGAGCACAATAATAAACAGCAGAATCTTCAGTCTTCAGACTGTTCATCTGCAGATACAGCTGCTGTCTGCTGTTGTCTCTGGAGATGGTGAACCGGCCTTGGACTGACTGAGAGTAGTATTTGCTGCTGCCACTATAGATATAAGCGATCCACTCCAGTCCTTTTCCAGGAGCCTGTCTGATCCAGTTCATCCCGTAGCTGCTGAATGTGAATCCAGAGGCTGTACAGGTCAGTGTGTGGGATTCTCCAGGTCTTTTAACCACTGGTTCAGATTCTGTCAGAGTCTGACCATCAACACCTGTCAAGACAAAAGAGAAATTCATCATTTGCCATAACGTGACCTCTTGAAGACAATTTCAACTCAGCATCAGAGAAACTGTTGACCTGCCCAGCAGAGAGTTAACAGCAGCAGTCCTGTCCTATAGTCCATCATGTTCAACTGTGTGTCCACTGTTCTCTGTCATCCTCTCTGCAGTCAGATAAGTAGAGGTGGAAGACATCTGAGTTTTGCATTGACTCCTCCTCACAGTTAGTTGCTCTTAATAAGCATCGTCTGCATTATGTAAAAACTGACCATTTATCAGTTTTTTATATCCTTAAAGTGAATATTTTTAGGTAATGTTTGAATAAAAAATAAATAAATTCATGAAAAATAACACCTCACACAAACATGTTCACCATCAGTTGAAACTGGTCTCTGACGAGATACAAAAGAGGGACATGTAAAATATGGAAATCCATTTTAAAATGAATCAGTGGAATACAGTTTCTCAGCTTTAGACCAGATAAAAATGAGAATTTATTTTAATTAGTATCAGTATATTTTCTGTATTGCTTGTTTTTTGTTTTTATTCATAGACTCAGAGACTCTAATGTAACTCATAATGACTCATAATGTAAACATTTATAAACCTGTGATATGTTTAGGTGTCATTATAGTTCTCATAAGGAATTTTTCAGTTCTTTTCTGTCCAGTTACAGGATGAAAAAACAACCAAATAATCAGGCTTGATCATTGTAAAAGCAAATTGTCTCTGTCTAGTCCAGTTTAAAGTGTTTACAGTGTGAGCTCAATTTCAAGTGTCATTGAAAAGTGTGTGAATATTTATGTCAATGTGATATTTCAGTTTTTTCATAAATTTGAAAACATTTTTGATATGTACATGTACAAACTCTTTTTACTTTGTAATTATGGGGTATTGAGTGTAGACTGACAAGAGAAGAATATATATATTTTTTTTTTATTGCAGCATGAGGCTGCAACATCACAAAATGTGAAAAAAGTGAAGGGGTCTGAAGACTTGCACTGTAAAAACTTCTGTGGCTTATTTGCAGGTTTGCATAAAGGATATTTGATGGCTGCAGATGTTTGCAGACAGACATGTGGAGAAACCTAAAACAGCTGTGGAGGAACTGAAACTTGTTTGTTGCTTGTTTTAGATTCATGTTCATCATTTAGAATAGAATAAAAAATGTCAGGAAAGTTGTCTCAAACTGTGAATATTATTTCCACATTTTTTAGACATTTCTCTAAAATAAAAAGATGACAGTTATAGTTTCATCAAAAATAGAAATCCTTTATATGTTTCTATCTCCATATGGAAAATATCTGACATCCAAATGACTGACAGTTATAGGAATAATCTCACAACCACAAGAATATCTAGTTTATCTTAATTTGGAGAAATGCATAATATTTGTCCTGCAGCAGCCAGAATGTTTCTATTTATGGACAAATTATCTTTATTGAAGTTGATCATTTTATTTTAATTTTATTCCTTTTAATTTTGTGTTTTTGTTTTGTCATCATAATATTTGTCAGTTCTTTTTATGATGAAGGGATAAAGATTCAGACGCAGAGTATAAACTGGGGACAAACTAACACAAAGGGGAAGAGAAAACAGTGGAGAACATAAGGAAACAGGGCCAACATGACCTTGTCCAAAAAATAGTGTATAAATAATAATATAAAAGCAAAATGTATAATAAAACATGATATAAATATTATTTAAAAAGAAAATACTCAATGCTCCAGCCTGAAAGATCAGGACTGTAGGATTTTGTGCAGCTGCTCAACCACCTTCAGTCACTGTGAGTGTCGAGCACAATAATAAACAGCAGAATCTTCAGTCTTCAGACTGTTCATCTGCAGATACACCTGCTGTCTGCTGTCGTCTCTGGAGATGGTGAACCGGCCTTGGACTGACTGAGAGTAGAATTTGCTGCTGCCATCGGTATAGATAAAAGCGACCCACTCCAGTCCTTTTCCAGGAGCCTGTCTGACCCAGGCCATCCAAGAGCTGCTGAATGTGAATCCAGAGGCTGTACAGGTCAGTGTGTGGGATTCTCCAGGTCTTTTAACCACTGGTTCAGATTCTGTCAGAGTCTGACCATCAACACCTGTCAAGACAAAAAGGAAAACTGTCAGATGTTTTTAACAGGGACGTTCTTAAAGACTCAAGGTCAGAGAGACTGCTCACCCAGCAGAGAGTTAACAGCAGCAGTCCTGTCCTATAGTCCATCATGTTCAACTGTGTGTCCACTGTTCTCTGTCATCCTCTCTGCAGTCAGATAAGTAGAGGTGGAAGACATCTGAGTTTTGCATTGACTCCTCCTCACAGGGAGGAGAGAACTTGATCAGAATAATTTACTGAGCAGATACATTTTGTGATCTGAATTTCAATTGTTTAAAAACTGTATCTCAGTTTATTAATGTTATTCAGGAGCTTCATTCACGAGAAAAATCCAGACTGACAAACAAACTTCAGACTGTCAGTGAAAGCACCATTTTGTGTAGTTTGTAACATGAACCATGAAATAGGCTGAAGACTATTGATTCAATAACTATGACAGTTGTGATTGTTGCAGTTTTTGTTCAGGTCTACTGATGCTTTGTGTTATTGTGTTACTCTCTGGTACAGTAATACACAGCAGAGTCTTCAGGCTGCACATTCTGTCCATTTAGAGTCACTGTGTTGCTGGAAGAGTCTGAGCTGATACTGAACTTTTTTTTTCATTAATCTTTATAGTATGTTGTTGATCCAATAGCGCTTGTAACTGACAGCAGGATATCAAGTCTTTATAGCAGACTGTGGGGAAGTTCACTTTGCATTGAGAAGGACACTGACAGGATATAAAAGAAGGATGGACTGTTTTCACACAATTATCGAGACTCACATTTGTCTCCTAAGTAAAAGAGAAGAAAATGTATTTCTGTGCAGATACCTGTGAGAGTGGTTGAACTCTTCTCATCTAACTCTTGGCACAGAAGCAAATTACCATTAGCACTGTCGCCCGCTTCGGCCTATCTGCCTTTTGCGTCCTGTGTTTTATTGTGTGTGTGTGTGGACAATAGATGTTAATTGGTGGGGGGGGTTTACATGTGTGTATATTTTGTTGTGTGTGTCCACTCGCCCTATGTGAGCGTCCACATGTAATTGTTAAGTTTAGATGATTGTTTATTTGACTTTGTTTTGTTTTGTGGGAATTTAATTTGCCTGCAACTTGCAATTAATAATTTTGGTTGCCTGTATTAATTGTACGTTTATTGTTGTTACTTTGAGCAGGTTGCAGATCATTGTTGTCTTTCCAATTATGATTCAGTTTGTTTTGTATTTATTTGTTTATTTATCCAGTTTAGTTATTTCCTTTTTTTGTGTAGTTAGAGGTTTTAATTTTGTTTATATATATTTGTTTTGTTGTTTCTATACCTTCAGTTGTGTTGGTGTCCTTTCAGAGGTCGAGACTACGGTGGTGGATGCGGTGTCTCCTCCGTGTGTGTGTGTGTGTGTGTGTGTGTGTGTGTGTGTGTGTGTGTGTGTGTGTATGTGTGTGTGTGTGTGGGTCACCTTTCCTGAGACCCCTCTTACCCCTTGGACCCATCTCCCTACTGGTAGGCCTCAACCCTGACTGGTCTCCCTTCTTTCCCTTGCAACATCAGTGTGGATGCCATTTGATCCCTTTTATTATTTGATATGTTTAATAAAGTAATTTTGTAAATGTACCTCGTCTCTGCCCCGTTGTATGACAGATCTGAGTGATTTGACCTACTAATTATTCCACATCATTTACAGACATCATTCATTTGTATGAATGTGTTGTATTTGTAGTTTGTTTTCAGAAGCCACATTGTTCCACTGTCTTTAATCCTTTTATGAACAAATTCTCTTCTTTTGTGTTTAATGTTTAGACATATGATGTTTGACATATGTTTTTAAGGAATTTGTATAGTTCAGGGACCATTGTAAATTCATTAAAAATAGATATGTAAAGCAGAATATACAAGATAAAACATAAAATTGTTGACAGAAATAAATGATAAAAAATCAAATATTTAAGTAACAAAATGTAAAAGAACACAATGTGTAGGCTCTACCAGTCAAGATGATCAGGGCTGCAGGATTTTGTACAGCTGCTCAGTCACCTTCAGTCACTGTGAGTCTCGAGCACAATAATAAACAGCAGAATCTTCAGTCTTCAGACTGTTCATCTGCAGATACACCTGCTGTCTGCTGTTGTCTCTGGAGATGGTGAACCGGCCTTGGACTGACTGAGAGTAGTATTTGCTGCCACCACCATTGCTGATAGTGGCAACCCACTCCAGTACTTTTCCAGGAGCCTGTCTGATCCAGGCCATGTAGTAGCTGCTGAATGAGAATCCAGAGGCTGTACAGGTCAGTGTGTGGGATTCTCCAGGTCTTTTAACCACTGGTTCAGATTCTGTCAGAGTCTGACCATCAACACCTGTCAATATGATAGAAAGCAAAAAGTGAAATAGGCTGGTGTGAAGAATAAAACCATGTAAAAAGATGATATGTGAATATTCTCACCTGCCCAGCAGAGAGTTAACAGCAGCAGTCCTGTCCTATAGTCCATCATGTTGAACTGTGTGTCCACTGTTCTTTGTCATCCTCTCTGCAGTCAGATAAGTAGAGGTGGAAGACATCTGAGTTTTGCATTGACTCCTCCTCACCTCTTGTCTGGTGAAAACTGTTTTAAAGTAGTCAGCAACATCACCATTACAGTAATTAAACCTTATTGTTTTGTAATCTGCTTGATTATTTTTAAACAATGACCAATAATTAGTGAAGGGGTGCACAGCACAACTGGATGTGGCACTGTGAGAGAATTTCATCATTTCACAGCAGAAATGTTAGTAACATATTATTATTAAGAAGAAAACATGCTGAGTTTTCATGTTTGGGCTGCAAACAATTAAACAAACCACTAATTTCCTTCCCTGCCACTGATTCTTGCTCATGGATGTTACAGGGAGAAGTGTTGAAGCCAGTCTCTGTCTGCCCTCCAGAGTTCAGAAATAGGAACAGTAGCTACTTTTAACATTGAAGCTGACCCACATGACACCCAGAAATACTGTATATAGCAGAACAGCAGAAATTCTGCTGGAGGTCTCCTCACTCTCTGTATTTCAGCATGTGACAAGGAATGATTGAATTGTCTAAGTTGCTTTATATTGAACAGATATATATATATATCTGTTCTATCTATATATACAAAACTTTATTGACTGTTTCATCTAATAAAACTGTCCATAATTTCTCTAGATGTTTCTCTCCAGTATAAACATGACGACACAATCACAACCTTCATACTTAAGTCATGCTCAGTATTGTGCTCAGTTGACGTCTTTAGAAAGTTATGATCAAGTTTTTCTCATTGTGAGCCACATGTCATGTTTTACAGTTTTTCTGTTCCACATTCATGTTTCTCAGTATCACTACTCATTACACGTTTTACATTCTTTTTTATTTTACATATATTTTATTTAATACTCTGTCATGTTATAGTTTGAATCGTAGGCCTTCTGTAAGTCTTAAAATTAAAGCGCTAAAAGGAAGTGCACTTACTCAAGGACTCATGAGAGTAAGTTGTGCAGGAAGTTGCTCTGCAACAGTCACAGTAGCAACATGTTGTCATGGTGATTTGTGCAGACTCTGCTTTTCCTTATAGCGTCTTTAGCATTTTACCAAATAAATCCATGGCTGTGCATATTGTGTTTCTTCCTTGTAGCAGCAATCCTAACTTTTGTCTATGTGAGTACATGTTTGTGAACAACAGGATGAGTTTGTATCTCTAATTACTGTGTGTAAAATCAGGCAAAATCAAACACGTTTGTCTCTCTTTATTTTTCTGACGACTCTGTGCTTTCTGTTTATTTTTGTTGTCAAGGATCGACTCAATCAGTATTTAAACAACTGGAAAATTAGTAAATACCAATATCAGACACCTTCACCTCAATAGGTATAAAGACCTGCTGAGTTCATTCATGAAAATGTTTCTTTTTTTCTGACAGGTCTTCATTGAAGGATCCAGCAGTTTTATTCTTATAAATTTTGACTGACACGATTTAGTTTCACAATGACTTTAAGTCTGTTTACTTTTTAATTGCTGTAAAAAAAATATTCTCTAATTCTCTAATCTAATTATCACAAGTGAACTGAAAGCAACATAATCTTATTGAATGGTTGACTATTTCTATTCATAGCAATGTTTAAAAATATTTTTCGATTGGAAAATACACCTTTAAACTCCAATCAGATATTAAAGTTTCTCAGACAGTTTAAGGTGAAACTGTGTTATATCCTTTCCTCACAAATATGTCCCTGGAGAATTGATGTCCAGTATCATCTAGTAGAGGGAAGTCTACTGCTGTTCATGACTGGCTGCTGAGCAGCCACGTTCATCACTAACAGTGTGGCTCAATAAATACATTGATCTAATATCTGTCTTTATTCTATTTAATGATTTTGTGAGTTAAAAATAAATGATAAAATAAAAGGAAATTTAAATCTGTGTTCAATGAGGTTGTTTTATTGTTGTTCATTTCTTAGACCAAATCTAAAGAGAGGGCAGACTTCACTTTTAATGGTTTCAGAGAAACTTGGAGCCTCTCAAAGAAAACAGCTGCTTGGAAACTGAAACCTGTGTGACAGTCTCCATGGAAGTAGATGTAGTTTAGACAAAGATATTCGTGGAAAACAACTGATAGCCAAGTATTTGCTGGTTTAATTGTCAAAGTACAAACACTATGAGACCATTAATAAGGGAATGTTGCAGAAGTGGAGCTTGAAACCCATCCACCCTACTCAGTTCTGTTTCAGATGATGTGAAACAACATTCACCTCAGCAGGCAAAGAAAAAAGAGGCTTGATGATGGACAGTCTCTGCAGGTGGGACTGCAGATGGAAAGAAGATCTGATTTCACTCGAATCTCCTGCAGACTGAGTAAAGCTCGTCATCAGTCTATAAACTTGTGAATGCAGGTTATCAAATGCATTTCACAGTTCAGTTGTTGTTTTCTTTAGTAATCGTGTTCATGAGCATTATTTTGTACGAAGCTCTGAGCTTTGTCACTGATAAAGTCACATTGTTGTTTTGTAAATGGAAGCAATTTAAATCTTTGTTTAGAAATATTCTGCTGTCAAATATATATATATATATATATATATATATATATATATATATATATTGAACTCTCTGTAGTGAGGACATTAAGTATGTGAGCTAATGGGGTCTGATCATGACTGGAGGATTTTGTACAGCAGCTCAACCAACTTCAGTCACTGTGAGTCTCGAGCACAATAATAAACAGCAGAATCTTCAGTCTTCAGACTGTTCATCTGCAGATACAGCTGCTGTCTGCTGTTGTCTCTGGAGATGGTGAACCGGCCTTGGACTGACTGAGAGTAGTATTTGCTGCTACCACCACTATTAACCCAGGCAACCCACTCCAGTCCTTTTCCAGGAGCCTGTCTGATCCAGGCCATCTCGTAGCTGCTGAATGTGAATCCAGAGCCTGTACAGGTCAGTGTGTGGGATTCTCCAGGTCTTTTAACCACTGGTTCAGATTCTGTCAGAGTCTGACCATCAACACCTGTCAAGAGAATAATAAACATGAAGTGAAATAGGCTGGTGAGACAAACAAAAACCATGTAAAAATATGTTATGTGAATATTTTCACCTGCCCAGCAGAGAGTTAACAGCAGCAGTCCTGTCCTATAGTCCATCATGTTCAACTGTGTGTCCACTGTTCTCTGTCATCCTCTCTGCAGTCAGATAAGTAGAGGTGGAAGACATCTGAGTTTTGCATTGACTCCTCCTAACAGGGAGGAGAGAGGTGGAACGTACTTGGCTGTGGGTTTATTGTGAGTCAAAAACTTTATCTGGCATCTTTTAATGTCATTTGTGTAAAACACCACTTTTCCCACATTTCTTGTTTATACTGTAAGATAATTCATCTTGGCATCACAGTTTCTCATCACTTTTTGTGCTTTGTTGTTATTTCACCATGGTGTAAAATTAATAAATGATTTAAACATATTTCTGTTTGTGAACATTTCACATTTCTAATCATCTTCTGATCCTTGTTGTCTTGTCTTCTTGTCTAATTAAATGTTTTTTTTCAGTTCGGTCCATGTTTCAGACTAAATGAATGCGATGTATGGTTTGTATTTGCGTTGGGTAGTTTAGTACTTTGAGTAATGTCATAAAGAGAATAGAAATGTCATTGTTACTTTGAAATATATAAAATCTGATGTGGATATACTGTATTAAAGTGATTTTGCAGGTGATGAGAAAACTCAGATGTGACTGAGGTCACATTGCTACTTGTTGTCTGTGGAGGTTTTTGTGCAGCTGCTCCACTGTCTTCAGTGTAAAAGAAATTCTTCCTGAGAGTTGTTCTGAAGAATTACAGACACGGTGTGATGAATCAAATCTCTTTACTTCATGCTGTGTGGAGAGAAGACCCGAGCACAGTTGTTCTCTGAAAGTACCTTCAGAACGTCTTGCTTTATAGGCAAACAAAGGGACAACAGTTGCTGACTCATGACAGGTTGATTCAGTCAGTCCTACAGTCTGATGTTAGTCATGCCTTCCTCAGAGCAATGGCCCTTTAACATCAACTCTGAGATCACTGTCAGCTGGCCAAGGGTGCAGGTTTGCATATGGACGGTAGGGACATGTTCCGACTAATATCTGAGTGAACTCGTTCGCATTGTGTTTGGATTGAAGTCATTGGATAATTCTCATATCCCCTCCCAGAGGCGACGTCTCTGAGACGACAGACTAAGGCACACTAGCATTTGATTGGTTGAAAGGTCAAGTGCTATCTTGAGGCTCACAGTATGTGGAGGCGAGTTCAGATCAGTCAGCAGTAAGTAGGCTGGTCAGTGCTTTCACCACACACCTCAAGCATGGGCTTGAATTTAGTATCTCAGACAACTCCCTTTTCACTATCACCTGCACTGCACATAACTTCATTCTGTCCCTGCCAACTTGCTTTGTACTTTGTAGGTAATATGCCACCAAAAAGGAGACGTGACATCAGGAGGTTTTTCACCACACACAGTGTAGCTACATTATTAGATTGTTAATAATCACTGGATTCGCAGGACTTCACTGTTGGAGCTGGTCAAGGTGGAGCTAGTGTTAAATGTGAAAACAAAGGGAGAAAGGGAACTGCAGCACTGATGTCGGATGCAAAAGGTTTAAAAAGGGAGTGTGTGTAACACGTTTCCATTTTCATCAATAGAATATCTCTATAACAACGGAGGGAAATGTAAGATATTAAAGTCAAGTCCTGGCAAATTATTTGTGGACTAAGGGAGACTAGGGAAAAATAGGTATATCAGTGTGCACACACACACACAAACACACACACGCAGAATTAAATCAAATAATTAAAATGTGATGTGTAGCAATCAACTTTCTCTAAATCTCACTTATTCAGATGTCAGCTGAAGTAGAAGTCAAATGAAATCTACATGGATTTACTAAAATACTTATCTACTCTTCTGTTCAGTTCTTCACATACTTTTACACATTGATCCTCTCAGTAGACTTGTACTGTCTTTATTAATTGTAATATTTAGAACATGCTTGTGTTTGTGGTTCAGCCACAGGAGTCTCTGGGTATTTGTGCAGGTCTGTTGGTTGTTTGTGTCACTGTGGAGCCAACTATTGTACCACCATGTACGTACACAGTAATACACAGCTGTGTCATCAGGCTGCAGATTCTGTCCTGTTAATGTCACAGAACTAGTCAATGTGTGGTGAAGGAACTTGTTCTTCAGAGCATTGTTTTGATCCAAGGTGCCTCCACCCCAGCGATGCAAAATCCACTCCATTGGTTTTCCTTCACGCTGTCTGATCCAACCTGTTGCATAGCTGCTATCAGTCAGAGAATAACCAGAGACCTGACAGGTGATGGTCAAAGACTGTCCAGGCTGCACAACCACTGAGTCCGTCTGGATGAGATCAATACTGTACACACCTGTGGAAACACAAATCAACATTATCTCCATCATTCATCTGAATATTCAGTGTTTCTAATGTGTTTATTAGTGTGAATCCACTGAAAGCTCCTCACAGGATCCAGCTGCCAGCAGCTGTATCAGAACTACAGAGAACATGGTTGATGTAGAAGCTGAACTGATGTGAGCTCTTCTGTCCTCTCACTGACACAGACACACACTTCACTTCTTTAAGAGGACACTTCATTTGCATATTGTTGCATATTTAAATGTATCTTTTGTTGAGAAAATGAAGGAATAAAAAATCATACAGAGATTTATGTTTCCTGCAGATAGTTGAAGGTTTGCAGTTTTACATTAAAGATGTGAAACAAAAATCCTCTCAAACAAAAAGAAAAGTTTCTTTGTACCATATTCACAGTATCTAGCAGCTACTTTCACTGTGCAGTCCCAGCAGGTAGTTACTGTAATACAGGCTTTACCTGTCTGAGTTCAACTGGTCAAGTGGTTTTTTCCAAAGTTTAAGTAGCTTTTGCAACTGTAGTATCTGAAGTTCCCTATATTATGTGATTTCATGGGTTTGGTATGTTTAGTTAGGGGGCTAAAGGTCAAAAGGTCTAGGTGCCATTGGGAGATGGGTGACTCCCTCATCTTATGTAAAGAAGCCCTTTAATTTATGGACCATATATTTTGTTTTATGTTCATGAAGACAACCAACCTATATAGACAGGGTGTTAGATCTGATACTCAGTGGAGATTCATATTGGCTTCGACTCCTCTCTCAGGCAATCTAGAGTGCTTGATTTTGACGCTGGACTTCTTTGTAATAAACCTTTTTATATATAAGCAAGATAGTGTCAGCGGAGTTTCCTTCATCATCTTCACATCATCGCTATTTAAGAAACAACACAACAAATAAGTAATTGACAGAGATGAATAATTTCATCACTGTCACATGAGAACAACAACAATAAACAGCTGATCTTATAGTTGAACATCTTTAGATCTTCTTTCCACATCTTGTAGACTTGATGAACCAACATTATTGTTGTGTTTAATTCATTAAATTCTTAATATCTGACAGTAGAAACTCTCAAATCAAATCACCAAATATTGTGATTCACATTCCAACATTAAAAACTTTTACAGTTTGACATCAAAAATTGTAAAACTTTTGACTTTAGAGTTTGTCTTTATCTGTGATGGTTCAAAGATCAGTCAGTTCAGATGAATGAGATGAGCTGCTGTAACTGTCTCATCACAGAGACAGAGGAGAGAAAAACAAGACTTTAACTGCCCTCTAAAGGTTTAAAGTGGAACTACAATATATGGTCCACTTCAATATTATCTGAATAAACTTTTTTCCATTTACTCACAAAAGTTCACACAGAGTAACAAGACTGTTCTATATGTTTAATTTATTGTTTTATTAGAAACAACAACCCCAGGAGGTCAAAATAAAAATCAAACTCTTTGCTCTATCAGCTAAATAAAAATGAGGACTGTAGGATTTTGTACAGCTGCTCAACCACCTTCAGTCACTGTGACTCTCGAGCACAATAATAAAAGGCAGAATCTTCAATCTTCAGACTGTTCATCTGCAGATACAGCTGCTGTCTGCTGTTGTCTCTGGAGATGGTGAAGCGGCCTTGGACTGACTGAGAGTAGTGTTTGCTGCTGCCACCACCATCAGCTGCAACCCACTCCAGTCCTTTTCCAGGAGCCTGTCTGACCCAATGCATCCAGTAGTTGCTGAATGTGAATCCAGAGGCTGTACAGGTCAGTGTGTGGGATTCTCCAGGTCTTTTAACCACTGGTTCAGATTCTGTCAGAGTCTGACCATCAACACCTGTCAAGACAAAAAGGAATAGAGTCAGATGGTTTTAATAGGGACATTTTTAAAGACTCAAGGTCAGTGAAACTCTTTACCTGTCCAGCAGAGAGTTAACAGCAGCAGTCCTGTCCTATAGTCCATCATGTTAAACTGTGTGTCCACTGTTCTCTGTCATCCTCTCTGCAGTCACATAAGTAGAGGTGGAAGACATCTGAGTTTTGCATTGACTCCTCCTCACAGGGAGGAGAGAATCAAACAGTAAACCATGAAACTGTACACTGAATTTTTAATGTATGAATTACATTGATTGCCCTTCATTATTAAGTGCGGTCAATTTTGAGACTTTTCTTTTCTCCTTCAACAGTCATGTTTAACAGGTTATCTGTATCTCCTGTCATTGCAGGGACACTTCTACAGAAACACTTCTACAGGTCGTAGCAGAGAGTTGATTTTGATTTGACCAGTTGTTGATTTGCTGATTTTTCTTGATTTTCTCACTGTCTTCATATGTCATACCATTGTAAGGACATCAGGGAGATAAAACCTAGTTGGAATAAAAGTGAAGAAAGTTGGAACAGACACTCACATAATTTCATCATGAGTCAGTACACATCTTACTATTAGTGGTTCATTTTAAGTTGCCTCCAGACATGTTTTTTATGTAAAAATATTCTGCTATTATTATCATGCGTTTTAACATGGTTTTCCCACATAAAAAGTAAAAAAAAAAAAAATACTCTGACATTGGTTTCTTTTGTCAGGTTTCTCTTTCTTTTTAAAAGACAGATGTAGTTATCAGCCAAAACCATTAAAACTTGAAATATAAACATTGTGAAAAGATGTTTTGTGTTATTTACATTCCTTTAGCTTAACTCTAACATTTATATAACTCCAACATTGTTAAATATGTTCAAAGACTGTTTCTCTCCTCAGTGAACTAGTGTGAAATCATCAGTGGTCTGAGGGCTCCTCCTCTGGTGGCTTCATGTTACAAGTGTTCAGGCACTGAGGGGTTTTTGTTCAGGTCTACTGATGCTTTGTGTTATTGTGTTACTCTCTGGCACAGTAATACACAGCAGAGTCTTCAGGCTGCACATTCTGTCCATTTAGAGTCACTGTTTTGCTGGAGGAGTCTAAGCTGATACTGAACTTGTTCTTTAATGACTCTTTATAGTATGTGGTGCATCCAGTACATGCACCTCCAATCCACTCCAGTCCTTTCCCTGCAGGCTGTCTGATCCAATGTGTGCGATAGCTACTTAGAGAATAAGAGACCTGACAGGTGATGGTCAGACGTTGACCTGGCTGCACAGTCACAGAGGCTGGCTGTGTCAACTGTTCACACTTCACACCCGTTAAAAGAAGAAAATATTTTGTTATCAATGATCAAGTGAAACAGCAAAAGAAGAAATGTTGACTGTGACAAATCCAGAGAGACTCACAGGATCCAGCTGCCAACAGCAGCAGCAGAGCTACAGAAAACATGGTTGATGGTGAAAGTGAGCAGCTGTGAACTCCACTGACAGTCTGATGTGAAGTTTTTATAGCTGAGGAACAAGGAAGCTCACTGAGTTTGCATAGAATCAAACATATGAAGCATCAGTGTTGGTCCAACTGGAGCCAATAGAAGAGTCTGTTCAGTGTTATTATATCTGCAGAGTGAAAACATGTCTGAAAATCAATTCTGTTTTACATATATTTTGATTTCATCACACACTCAACTGTTACAGAAAAGACCAATTTTGTTTTAAGCAGAGAACAATGAAATGTTGTTTCATTAATTTAATTCAACATTTTAGCAGAAACTCAAATTAAGTCATCACTCAAACATTTTCATTCACTTTTCAACGTCAAAAAGTTTCATGTTTTAATGTACAAACATGTAAAACCTTTTACTTCAGAGTTAGTCTTTGTCTCTGATGAACTGCTGTAACTGTCTCATCACAGAGACAGAGGAGAGAAAACAAAGGTTCATTCAGAGCTTTCTCTGGCTTCTGATGAATCCAGTGAATATTGCAGTGTGTAGTTAGAAATTTTAAGACTGTTGAGTGGACGTTCTTTCTTGGATTCTTGAAAAAAAAAGATTAAACTTTTATCTTATTTATTGTATTGTATTTGTTCCATACTGTCGATAATCTGAACTTTATTTTGTTTATTTTGATTTTGTGAAGTGTTTGTGTTCATCCAAGGGCAGACCAAGGCAAAAAAGTGGCTCAGGAATCTCCCCCTGGTCAGCCCACTCTCTGGACAACACATTTTGTCAGGGGTGGGGTCCTCACCTCACCTGAAGCCTTGATGACAACAAAGACATGTCTGGGATTTAAATGTTTACACATCACTGATGCAATGAAATTGGACAATTTGCTGGATCCAGGAATACACACATGGAATACAATAGTACTGTCTCTCATTGTTGTAATAATGAGGACTGTAGGATTTTTTACAGCTGCTCAACCACCTTCAGTCACTGTGAGTCTCGAGCACAATAATAAACAGCAGAATCTTCAGTCTTCAGACTGTTCATCTGCAGATACAGCTGCTGTCTGCTGTTGTCTCTGGAGATGGTGAACCGGCCTTGGACTGACTGAGAGTAGTGTTTTGTGCTGCCACTAGGCTGACTGACTGATGCAACCCACTCCAGTCCTTTTCCAGGAGCCTGTCTGATCCAGGCCATCCAGTAGTCACTGAATGTGAATCCAGAGGCTGTGCAGGTCAGTGTGTGGGATTCTCCAGGTCTTTTAACCACTGGTTCAGATTCAGTCAGAGTCTGACCATCAACACCTGTCAAGAGAATGAAACACATCAAGTGGAAGAGGCTGGTGAGACAAAAAAAACAAACAAACAAAAAAAGTATGTAAAAATATGTTATGTGAGTATTCTCACCTGCCCAGCAGAGAGTTAACAGCAGCAGTCCTGTCCTATAGTCCATCATGTTAAACTGTGTGTCCACTGTTCTCTGTCATCCTCTCTGCAGTCAGATAAGTAGAGGTGGAAGACATCTGAGTTTTGCATTGACTCCTCCTCACAAGGAGGAGAGAGGTGGAGTGGACTGTGACTTCACCTCATGTTTGGTTTAACTTTATAATAAATATTGAGGAGGATTTGGAGATGATAACTTTTAAGTGTGTCTTTCATGTTTAAGTCTAATTAGTTTAAAAGACTGTGTTCTCCTCAGTGACTCTACACTACAATATAAAATTCCCTGGTGTTTATTGGTGATAGGACTCAAGTCACTGTCATGATAGTGAAAACACAGAGCAGTGTTGCAGTAGTTCAGGCCGAGCACTGAAGCTGTGTCTGAATCAGCTGATTGACATCAGCTGTTTTATTCCTGCTCCACAATCACTGTCTTATTCACAGCTGTGTGTCCATCAGCAGACCATCTCCATGCAGGTGAACAGAGAGGACATTATTACCTGACACTTCCCACTGTTCCTCTGCTCAGACATTCATCACATGTTTGTGTTGCTGCACTGATTCTTTCAGAGCTCGAAACTCTAATGTAAACAGCTCATTTATAAATATACTCATGTTATATTTGTGTATCAAGATGTTTCTCATTAGGATTTTTTTTGTTATTTTCTTTCCAGTTACAGGATGAAAAAAAACAACCAAATAATCAGGTTTGAAAGCAAATAGTCTCTGTCCAGTCTCCAGTGTTTACATCAGTGTTTTTAGTCCTTTTCTATCAATCTGCGACACATGTAGAGATGGAAGAGAAACTCACCACATCTCACACATCTCTGGAAATAGATCATCATTTTAAATATTGATTACAACTGTGTTTTGTGCTGTTCGTGTTATTCATCATAACATCTTTAATTCATTCTGCTCAGCAGTATTTGATGGACTTTCCATTTACTGGATATATCATGAATAGATGTCAAATCATGTAAATTCTTAACAGCAGCTGTTCAAACACAATATTGAGAACATTAGTAACTGTTACTATTGTTGAAGCAGCACAAGTTCACTGCAATGAGAATCAGGAAGTCACAAAGCACAACATCAGCTGTTGTTTTAACAGTGGGCAGCATGTGTCTGTGTTTGGAGTCAAACTCCTTCTCCTTATGTTCTACTGCCCCCTGTAGGTCTCTGTGAAACATTTCTGTAGAGTTTTTGTAAAGCCTCTCTGCTCACTTTAACCAGTGTGTGTGTTTGGCACAGTAATACACAGCAGAGTCCTCTGGCTTCAGGTTGGACAGTCTCAGATACACCATGCTGTTGCTGTCATCTCTACTGATTTCTGCACGTCCTCTCACACTGCTGGCATAAGTGTTACTACTGGCAGCAGAGAAGCCAACTCCGATCCACTCCAGTGCTTTTCCTGCAGGTTGTCTGATCCAGTGCATAACACAGCAGCTAAATGTGAATCCAGATCCTCTGCAGGAGAGACTGAGAGTCTCCCCAGGCCTTTTCACTACTGAACTGGAGGGAATGGACTCCATACTCTGACCTGTACAACCTGATGAGATGAAAGGAGAGAGGAAGCACAGAGGGAAGTGAGACAGTCACCTCTGAAGGTTTCTGCTATCACTGACTGACCATCAGTCAGTGTTGTCTGATAAAAGATGACACATCAAGAAGCAGGAGAACTCACAGGACAGAGAGAGAGCGACCAGCAGAAGAGTGAGTGTGTTCATCATCCTGAGGCTGGAGATGTGACCTCTGATGCTCCACACAAACTACAAGAGCAGTCAGCAGGACACAAGTACACTGCACACACTGAGGATTTGCATCAGGACATCATGGGGAGGGAGGGGCTCATGTACAGGAAGTCTCCTCTGCTTTCATTGAATCATATCAGTTATTGTTATTTCTTTTAATGCAAGTGATTGACCATCAGTGTTGAATTCTATATCTGTGATGATGAAAAACAAAAATATGACATTTTAGATATCACTTTATTATTGTCATTAACATCATCATGAAGTTAAATAATTTAAATTTTCTGACCTTGTTGTTATTCACATTTCATTTTTAAAGGAATGATTTGAATCTAAAAATAAATCATAACAACTTTATTGTTGGACAGACTGATGTGTTTGACTTGTGGCCTTCATCAGGGTCACAAAACATATTAAGAGCAACAGTGAAATAGGGTAAATAATGTTCAGGAGTCGTTCCTCCAAGTCAGTTGCTTTAAAGTTTGTCTGACGAGCCCATGAGTTGTCTGTGCAGCAGGTTATTACAATGTTACGTCATCTCTCATCGCTCCCTATGAGAACAGCAGGTACCACATGAGCTAAATAATCAACAGCTCACCATCATCTACTTACATGTTTGAAATCTGCTTTATTGTCACCTCACCATGTCAGAAAATTAACCAATATTTTGATTATAATTTGGGTTGCACACAAATCACTGTTTTTATTTATATCCTGATCCAGCCAAGCTTGTTCTCTAGTGAGAGGATTTTTCCAATTAAAAATTACACTAAGATAAGAGAAGAAATGTTAGCAAAACTAATGGGCCTGCTGAACATGGGTCTTGCAATGGGTGGGCAACATGGGTCCATAGCAGCGCCTAGAAAATTTCAGTGAGGCACTACTCACTCTGTGTTTCACCTACATGAAATTCAATCGGGACATATAACAATGAAATGAGCCGCTGTAACTGTGTCATCACAGACACAGAGAAAAACAAGACTTTAACTGCCCTCTACAGGTTTAAAGTGGAACTACAATATGGTTTAGAGAGAGGCCTGAAAACAGAAATTGAACAAGATGTTGTTTAGTTTTGCTCTTTGCTTTGGTGCGATTGACCAGTTTTTCACATGTGTATATTCATGAGACAGAGGCAGTAAGTTTGCCTGATGCATGATTGAAAAGAACATTTATAAAGTACAAACTGCACATCAGTGTCATGCACCCTAACCTTGAATGAGTAAGTCTCACAAACACAGAATAAACAGCAGCTTCTTCAGTCTTCAGCTGTTTATCTTGAAATCCCTCTGAGACAGTGAGATGGTGAAGTTGAGTGTCAGTCGGTTCAGATCAATGAGAAAAGCAGATTTCAGTGTCGCCTTGTAGTGACAGAGGAGACAGAAACTTGACACTTACTGCTCTCTAGTGTTTATATCAAGGAAACATTCAGTTTTACCCTCATATTGGGACAGTTTAGATTCCTCATAGTTATAACTGTAACTATGTAGAACTGTGGTTACTTGCTTGCTATTATTTTAATTCTTACACAGTGAGTTCAGTAACCCGATTGCTGTGTTGTGATTGATTTTTTTTTTTCCTTTTTAGATTCATGTGTAATGGTTGATGGTCATTAATGATGATCCTTCACAGGGCCAGTTTCCACAGTTTAACTAATAACAACAACAACTGATAAAAATGAATGGCTGTATCATTTTCTTCAAAAGCGTGAAATAAGAACATGTGAGATCATTGTTGTAATAATGAGGACTGTAGGATTTTGTACAGCTGCTCAACCAACTTCAGTCACTGTGAGTCTCCAGCACAATAATAAACAGCAGAATCTTCAGTCTTCAGACTGTTCATCTGCAGATACAGCTGCTGTCTGCTGTTGTCTCTGGAGATGGTGAACCGGCCTTGGACTGACTGAGAGTAGGATTTGCTGCCACCGCCATTGCTGATAGTGGCAACCCACTCCAGTCCTTTTCCAGGAGCCTGTCTGACCCAGACCATAGCATAGTCACTGAATGTGAATCCAGAGGCTGTGCAGGTCAGTTTGTGGGATTCTCCAGGTCTTTTAACCACTGGTTCAGATTCTGTCAGAGTCTGACCATCAACACCTGTCAAGAGAATGAAACACATCAAGTGAAATAGGCTGGTGGGACAAAAAAAACAGCAAAAAAAAACAAAATCTAAAAATATGTCATGTGAATATTTTCACCTGCCCAGCAGAGAGTGAACAGCAGCAGTCCTGTCCTATAGTCCATCATGTTCAACTGTGTGTCCACTGTTCTCTGTCATCCTCTCTGCAGTCAGATAAGTAGAGGTGGAAGACATCTGAGTTTTGCATTGACTCCTCCTCACAGGGAGGAGAGAGAATCAAACAGTACAGATCTCAGGTTCATAATCCTCCAACAGTCTCTCCTGAATATTTCACTAATTAACTTTGTTAATAACTTTCATTGTTAAGCTTGGTCAGCATCATGTTTATACAATAGTACAAAGTACTAATTATTAATGTATGATTTTGTCATGAACCAGCTCAAATATAAGAAAAAACAAATGAGACCAAACAATTAATCAAAGTTCAAAGTAAATTTATTTGACTAATAATAAACAATACACACATTTAATGTGGGACATGTAGATCAGTGGTGTCAGTGGTGTGGTGAGTGCATGAGTGCATGACATTTATAAGTTATTTAAAAAAATAAAGCAAAACAAAACCCAAAACACAACCAAAGCAGAATGTTTGTCACTGGGAGGAGAGAGAGGCAGAACTGATGTCTCCAGTCCTCTGAGAGAACAATCAGGAGAAGTGGATTCAGGTGTGGCTCTGTTCTCCTGACACATCTCTACCACTCTGACCTCCCCCTAAACAGGAAGAAGACCAGAAGCTCAAGGAGCCACCAGAGGGATGGAGACTGTGTTTTGCTGTTTCCTGTTTTTTTTTTTTTTGTTTTTTTTTTTTGTTTTTTTTGAAGACAAAGTGCATTAACTAGTTGAAATCATGCTGATGGACTAATCACTGTGAAAAGATACTTTAATACCTCAAATGTTTCATTTATATTCTGTCATTGCTAAATATGTTCAAAGACTGTTTCTCTCCTCAGTGAACTGGTGTGAAGTCATCAGTGGTCTGAGGGCTCCTCCTCTGGTGGCTTCATGTTACAAGTGTTCAGGCACTGAGGGGTTTTTGTTCAGGTCTACTGATGCTTTGTGTTATTGTGTTACTCTCTGGCACAGTAATACACAGCAGAGTCTTCAGGCTGCACATTCTGTCCATTTAGAGTCACTGTTTTGCTGGAAGAGTCTAAGTCGATACTGAACTTGTTCTTTAATGACTCTTTATAGTATGAAGTGTATCCAACACGTGCACTTCCAATCCACTCCAGTCCTTTCCCTGCAGGCTGTCTGATCCAAGCTGTGCGATAGCTACTCAGGGAATAAGAGACCTGACAGGTGATGGTCAGACGTTGACCTGGCTGCACAGTCACAGAGGCTGGCTGTGTCAACTGTTCACACTTCACACCTGTTAAAAGAAGAAAATGTTTTGTTATCAATGATCAAGTTAAACAGCAAAAGAAGAAATGTTGACTGTGACAAATCCAGAGAGACTCACAGGATCCAGCTGCCAACAGCAGCAGCAGAGCTACACAAAACATGGTTGATGGTGAAAGTGAGCAGCTGTGAACTCCACTGACAGTCTGATGTGAAGTTTTTATAGCTGAGGAACAAGGAAGCTCACTGAGTTTGCATACAATCAAACATATGAAGCATCAGTGTTGGTCCAACTGGAGCCAATAGAAGAGTCTGTTCAGTGTTATTATATCTGCAGAGTGACAACATGTCATTTCGCTTCACATATGATATTTTGGAAATCACTTTGATATTGTCCCTGCAGTCAGTGGAACTACTTTTAATTTTTTTTTTTAAACAATGCATCTCTGCTTTGGTTGAAATGATTTTGACCCAAACATTTAGTTTTGTAATTAAATTGCTGCTTTCATTCATTACTTTCTAGTATAATCACAAATAAAGTGGTGGTGGATTAGAGATGTTATTACTTTTCTTAATATTAACATTAACGACTGCTGTTAGGAAAACTGTCACTACGAATAATTGAAAACATTTTCAATAAATTAATGTTACAATAACAATCATGATAAGTATTTGAGCTGTTTTCCTGAAAGAATTGTTTCACCTCCTCTGTAATAGCTGCATTTATTTATTTATCTAATTATTTCCTGTGCATATGTATCTGTTGCTATCAGAAGTAGTGACAGCAGCCAGGATAATATAAGCGGTATAGAAAAATTACCTTCGTTGTTGCTGGTTTGAAGATTTATCAAAATAAAACATCTTTCAGTGTTTTCATTGTTGGCAGATGTTGGACGACACAGACACAGAGAGAAACTTGATTCTCTCGAGGAAAACTGCTGCACTGAAACGTGACAAAATCAAAAAACTTTACCCTTAAGTGCAGATTAAAGAAAAGCTATGTTCAAGCATCTGTAATAAAGACCATGTTTCACCTTCATCAGTGTGTGGTTGTGTCAGAAATAAAAAATAGTCTTAAACTAGAAAACTGGAACAAATAAAGGGACAGTTGTTGTTCATCTTGAGATCTACTCACTGTCTGCTGACATGAACTGACGCTGACAGATGGAGCTGCAGTCACTGCTGATGTAAACACCTTGCAGCCAAACTTCACTCTTCAATATGTGTAAAATGAGGCTAACACATGACTTTTGTTGATGGTGTCAACATTTTAACTGTGATAATATCCAGTGTACAAGAGCAGCAGGAGCTTTAAGGTTGAGTTCAGTCCAGGGTTCAAGAGGAGAGAGAAACTTGACACAGACTGCCTTCATGTGGTTTTATTACTGAAACATAGTGAGACATTATTTTTCACTCTCATGATTTGACCTACTAATTACTCCACATCATTTACAGACATCATTCATTTATATGAATGAGTTGCATTTGTAGTTTGTTTTCAGAAGCCACATTGTTCCACTGTCTTTAATCCTTTTATGAACAAATTCTCTTTATTTTATTTTTGCTCCTGTTGACATACACGCCGCGGATGGCTGCCTCGGTGTGTTGGTGCGCACTTTTTTGCCTTATTTTCTTTATAAATTCAGTTTTCTGCCTCGGTTTCCGGAGCTCTTTCACCAGAGAAGAGCTCATTAACATCAGAGAAACAACTCCAGAGGATTTTTTCCACCTTTCTCGACTCACCTGTGGAATTATTGGACATTTTGGTCAGAGGTCACTGACCGCTGGTCTCGCAGTGAAACGCCGGAGGAGAGGAAAACGTGCCGGTGCGCTTGCGCGTCTCCGCCGGCGCGGACTCCACAGGCCACAGCAGATACTGTGTGTGGAGCAGACCAACCCGGACTCCGTAGTTATTGTCCTTGGTGACTTTAACAAAGGGAACCTCAGCCACGAACTGTCCAAATACAGACAGTTTGTTAATTGCCCGACCAGAGAGGGGAACACTCTGGACCACTGTTACCCCACAATCAGTGGTGCTTATCACGCCGTCCCCCGGGCTGCACTGGGCCACTCTGACCATGTCATGGTCCACCTGATTCCCACATACAGGCAGAAACTAAAACTGTGTAAACCTGTTGTTTACAAGAACCTCCAAGAACCTCCAATTGCACCAATCACCAGAACAAATTCCTTGTATGTGAAACATACTTGGCAATAAAACTGATTCTGATTATTGTTTGTGTTTAATGTTTAGACAAATGATGTTTGACATATATGTTTTGAATGATTTATATAGTACATGGACCATTGTAAATTCAAATGTAAAAGCACATAATGTGTAGGCTCCACTAGTCAAGATGATGAGGACTGTAGGATTTTGTACAGATGCTCAACCAACTTCAGTCACTGTGAGTCTCGAGCACAATAATAAACAGCAGAATCTTCAGTCTTCAGACTGTTCATCTGCAGATACAGCTGCTGTCTGCTGTTGTCTCTGGAGATGGTGAACCGGCCTTGGACTGACTGAGAGTAGGATTTGAGGCTGCCACTACTATAAATCCAGGCGATCCACTCCAGTCCTTTTCCAGGAGCCTGTCTGACCCAGGCCATGTCGTAGCTGCTGAATGTGAATCCAGAGGCTGTACAGGTCAGTGTGTGGGATTCTCCAGGTCTTTTAATCACTGGTTCAGATTCTGTCAGAGTCTGACCATCAACACCTGTCAATACAAAAGCAGAAATGCATGTAATGTGTTGAACTACCATAAATTAAAATAAGTCATATCAAGATCAGATAAACTGTTCACCTGCCCAGCAGAGAGTGAACAGCAGCAGTCCTGTCCTATAGTCCATCATGTTAAACTGTGTGTCCACTGTTCTCTGTCATCCTCTCTGCAGTCAGATAAGTAGAGGTGGAAGACATCTGAGTTTTGCATTGACTCCTCCTCACAGGGAGGAGAGAGGTGGAGTGGACTTGAATCTCACCTCTTGTGTGGTGAAAACAGTTTTAAAGTAGTCAGCAACATCACCACTGCAGTAATTAAACCTTATTGTTTTGTAATCTGCTTGATTATTTTTAAACAATGACCAATAATTAGTGAAGTGGTGCACAGCACAACTGGATGTGGCACTGTGAGAGAATTTCATCATTTCACAGCAGAAATGTTAGTAACATATTATTATTAAGAAGAAAACATGATTAGTTTTCATGTTTGGGCTGCAAACAATTAAACAAACCACTAATTTTCTTCCCTGCCACTGATTGTTGCTCATGGATGTTACAGGGAGAAGTGTTAAAGCCAGTCTCTGTCTGCCCTCCAGAGTTCAGAAATAGGAACAGTCGCTACTTTTAACATTGAAGCTGACCCACATGACACCCAGAAATACTGTATATAGCAGAATAGCAGAAATTCTGCTTGAGGTCTCCTCACTCTCTGTATTTCAGCATGTGACAAGGAATGATTGAAATGTCTAAGTTGCTTTATATTGAACAGATGCAGTTTCTTATTTTATATATACAAAACTTTATTGACTGTTTCATCTAATAAAACTGTTTATAATTTCTCTAGACGTTTTCAATTCAATTCAATTCAATTCAATTTTATTTGTATAGCGCCAAATCATAATATACATTATCTCAAGGCACTTTACAGGGTAAGGTCAAGACCTTACTTTGTTAAAGAGAAAAACCCAACAGTTCCCACAACGAGCAAGCGCTTGGCGACAGGGGGGAGGAAAAACTCCCTTTTAACAGGAAGAAACCTCCAACAGAACCGGGCTCAGGGTGGGCAGCCATCTGCCTCGACCGGTTGGGTTTCTCTGCAGTATAAACACGACGACACAATCACAACCTTCATACTTCTTACTCTTAAATTCAGACAAAACTGAAGTTATTGTAATTGGCCCAAAACACCTCAGAGATACACTATGTGATAATATACTGACTCTGGATGACATCACCTTGGCCTCCAGTGCCACAGTCAGAAACCTTGCTGTCATTTTTGACCAGGACTTGTCCTTTACTTCACATATAAAGCAAGTCTCTAGGACAGCCTTCTTCCACCTGCGCAATATTGCTAAAATCAGACCCATTCTATGTCTAAAGGATGCTGAAAAACTAGTTCATGCATTTGTTACCTCAAGACTGGACTACTGTAACTCTTTATTGTCAGGATGTCCCAAAAATTCAGTAAAAAGCCTCCAATTGATCCAGAATGCGGCAGCACGAGTACTGACAGGAACGAGGAAACGAGATCACGTCTCTCCTGTGTTAGCCTCTCTGCATTGGCTCCCTGTAAAATCCAGAATCGAATTTAAAATCCTCCTCCTCACCTACAAAGCCATTAATGGTCAGGCACCATCGTACCTTGGAGAGCTTATAGTTCCCTATTTTCCCAATAGGACACGTCGCTCTCTAAATGCAGGTCAACTTGTGGTTCCCAGAGTTTGTAAGAGTAGAATGGGGGGCAGAGCCTTCAGCTATCAGGCTCCTCTCCTGTGGAACCAGCTCCCAGTGTGGGTTCGGGAGGCAGACACCCTCTCTACCTTTAAGATCAGGCTTAAAACTGTCTTGTTTAGTAAAGCTTATAGTTAGGGCTGGCTCGGGTATGTCCTGACCCATCCCTTAGCTATGCTGCTATAGAGCTAAACTGCTGGGGGATTCCCATGATTCACTGGGCGCTCTCTCCCTATTTCTGTCTCTCTCCCCCGCTCTCTCTCAATGACTTCATGCCATTAACTTTGTTTTTTTTTTCTCTCCCGTAGTTTTGTGCTTCTCCTCTCTCTCCCTCTCTCTGTCCTCATTCTGCAGGTATCTCTGCCTCGGGAGCAGCAGGATCCAGATCCACCACTACTCATCTTTACTACTACTATTACCTGTCTTTATTATTAATAACGCCATTACCGACACAGCTGTTCCTGGTCTCTCTCTCTTCTCTCCCCTCTCCTCCCCCTCCCCCTCTTTCTATCTTCCCCTAAACCCAACCGGTCGAGGCAGATGGCCGCCCACCCTGAGCCCGGTTCTGTTGGAGGTTTCTTCCTGTTAAAAGGGAGTTTTTCCTCCCCCCTGTCGCCAAGCGCTTGCTCGTTGTGGGAACTGTTGGGTTTTTCTCTGTAACAAAGTAAGGTCTTGACCTTACCCTGTAAAGTGCCTTGAGATAATGTATATTATGATTTGGCGCTATACAAATAAAATTGAATTGAATTGAATTGAATACTTGTCATGCTCAGTATTATGCTCAGTTGATGTCTTTAGAAAGTTATTATCAAGTTTTTCTCATTGTGAGCCACATCTCATGTTTTACAGTTTTTCTGTTCCACATTCATGTTTCTCAGTATCACTACTCATTACATGTTTTATATTTTTTTTAATCTTACATATATTTTATTTACTACTCTGACACGTTATACTTAGAATAGTAGCTCTTCTGAAAGTCTTAAAATTAAAGCGCTAAAAGGAAGTGCACTTACTCAAGGACTCATGAGAGTAAGTTGTGCAGGAAGTTGCTCTGCAACAGTCACAGTAGCAACATGTTGTCATGGTGATTTGTGCAGACTCTGCTTTTCCTTATAGCGTCTTTAGCATTTTACCAAATAAATCCATGGCTGTGCATATTGTGTTTCTTCCTTGTAGCAGCAATCCTAACTTTTGTCTATGTGAGTACATGTTTGTGAACAACAGGATGAGTTTGTATCTCTAATTACTGTGTGTAAAATCAGGCAAAATCAAACACGTTTCTCTTTCTTTATTTTCCTGACGACTCTGTGCTTTCTGTTTATTTTTGTTGTCAAGGACAACTGGAAAATTAGTCAATACCAATATCAGACACCTTCACCTCAATAGGTATAAAGACCTGCTGAGTTCATTCATGAAAATGTTTTTCTTTTTTTCTGACAGGTCTTCATTGAAGGATCCAGCAGTTTTATTCTTAAAAATTTTGACTGACACGATTTAGTTTCACAATGAATTTCATTCTGTTTACTTTTTAATTGCTGTAAAAAAAAAACAAAAAAATCTCTAATTCTCTAATCTAATTATCACAAGTGAACTGAAAGCAACATAATCTTATTGAATGGTTGACTTTGCTGCAGCTGGTTGAAAATCTGTATTTTTACATTTTTCTGTATTCAAATTGTGTTTGTGGCCACAGACAAACAGAGAAACCTGCAGCCTTGAAAGGAAATGAACTACTTAGGAACTGAAACCTGTATGAAGATATGCAAAAACTAACTGGTATGGTGACGGCGAAAATGTCTGCTGACTTATCTGTCAAATCAAACTGCTCTTTTATATCACACTCGATAAGAACAACGTTGTAGAAAACTTGGAGAGTTGTTTTTTTCTGTTATGCAACGAGCGAGATTTCCCTGTTCAGGAAGATTTCTATTCGTATCAGTGTTTAAAAATATTTTTCTATTGGAAAATACACCTTTAAACTCCAATCAGATATTAAAGCTTCTCAGACAGTTTAAGGTGAAACTGTGTTATATCCTTTCCTCACAAATATGTCCCTGGAGAATTGATGTCCAGTATCATCTAGTAGAGGGAAGTCTCCTGCTGCTCATGACTGGCTGCTGAGCAGCCACGTTCATCACTAACAGTGTGGCTCAATAAATACATTGATCAAATATCTGTCTTTATTCTATTTAATGATTTTGTGAGTTAAAAATAAATGATAAATAAAAGAACATTTAAATATGTGTTCAATAGGTCAATGAGGTTGTTTTATTGTTGTTCATTTCTTAGACCAAATCTAAAGAGAGGGCAGACTTCACTTTTAATGGTTTCAGAGAAACTTGGAGCCTCTCAAAGAAAACAGCTGCTTGGAAACTGAAACCTGTGTGACAGTCTCCATGGAAGTAGATGTAGTTTAGACAAAGATATTAGTGGAAAACAACTGTTAGCCAAGTATTTGCTGGTTTAATTGTCAAGTACAAACACTATGAGACCATTAATAAGGGGATGATGCAGAAGCGGAGCTTGAAACCCATCCACCCTACTCAGTTCTGTTTCAGATGATGTGAAACAACATTCACCTCAGCAGGTAAAGAAAAAAGAGGCTTGATGATGGACAGTCTCTGCAGGTGGGACTGCAGATGGAAAGAAGCTCTGATTTCACTCGAATCTCCTGCAGACAGAGTAAAGCTCGTCATCAGTCTATAAACTTGTGAATGCAGGTCATCAAATGCATTTCACAGTTCAGTTGTTGTTTTCTTTAGTGATCGTGTTCATGAGCATTATTTTGAACGAAGATCTGAGCTTTGTCACTGATAAAGTCACATTGTTGTTTTGTAAATAGAAGCAATTTAAATCTTTGTTTAGAAATATTCTGCTGTCAGAAAAAAAAAATTGAACTCTGTAGTGAGGACATTAAGTATGTGAGCTAATGGGGTCTGATGAGGACTGGAGGATTTTGTACAGCTGTTCAACCACCTTCAGTCACTGTGAGTCTCGAGCACAATAATAAACAGCAGAATCTTCAGTCTTCAGACTGTTCATCTGCAGATACAGCTGCTGTCTGCTGTTGTCTCTGGAGATGGTGAACCGGCCTTGGACTGACTGAGAGTAGTATTTGCTGCTGCCACTACCACTGATATAAGCGATCCACTCCAGTCCTTTTCCAGGAGCCTGTCTGATCCAGCCCATGTCATAGCTGCTGAATGTGAATCCAGAGGCTGTACAGGTCAGTGTGTGGGATTCTCCAGGTCTTTTAACCACTGGTTCAGATTCTGTCAGAGTCTGACCATCAACACCTGTCAAGATAAAGAAACACATCAAGTGAAATTGGCTGGTGAGAAAAATAAAACCATGTAAAAATATGTTATGTGAATATGTTCACCTGCCCAGCAGAGAGTTAACAGCAGCAGTCCTGTCCTATAGTCCATCATGTTCAACTGTGTGTCCACTGTTCTCTGTCATCCTCTCTGCAGTCAGATAAGTAGAGGTGGAAGACATCTGAGTTTTGCATTGACTCCTCCTCACAGTTAGTTGCCCTCAATAAGCACCGTCTGCATCATGTGGAAACTGACCATTTATCAATTTTACAATATCCTCGTGATAATTCTCTGTCTCTGTCTAGTCCAGTTTAAAGTGTTTATAGTGTGAGCTCAATTTCAAGTGTCATTGAAAAATGTTTGAACATTTATGTCAATGTGATATTTCAGTTTTTTCATAAATTTGAAAACACTTTCAAACAATTCTCTTTTTACTTTGTAATTATGGGGTATTGGTTGTAGACTGACAAGAGAAGAATATATATATTTTTTTTTTTTTATTGCAGCATGAGGCTGCAAAATCACAAAATGTGAAAAAAGTGACGGTGTCTAAAGACTTGCACTGTAAAAACTTCTGTGGCTTATTTGCAGGTTTGCATAAAGGATATTTGATGGCTGCAGATGTTTGCAGACAGACATGTGGAGAAACCTAAAACAGCTGTGGAGGAACTGAAACTTGTTTGTTGCTTGTTTTAGATTCATGTTCATCATTTAGAATAGAATAAAAAATGTCAGGAAAGTTGTCTCAAACTGTGAATATTATTTCCACATTTTATAGACATTTCTCTGAAATAAAAAGATGACAGTTACAGTTTCACCAAAAACAAAAATCCTTTCTATGTTAAGTTTCTATCTCCATATGGAAAATATCTGACATCCAAATGACTGACAGTTATAGGAATAATCTCACAACCACAAGAATATCGAGTTTATCTTAATTTGGAGAAATGCATAATATTTGTCCTGCAGCAGCCAGAATGTTTCTATAAATTATCTTTATTGAAGTTGATCATTTTATTTTAAATTTTATTCCTTTTAATTTTGTGTTTTTGTTTTGTTGTCATAATATTTGTCAGTTCTTTTTATGATGAAGGGATAAAGATTCAGACGCAGAGTATAAACTGGGGACAAACTAACACAAAGGGGAAGAGAAAACAGTGGAGAACATAAGGAAACAGGGCCAACGTGACCTTGTCCGAACAATAGTGTATAAATAATAATATAAAAGCAAAATGTAAAATAAAACATGATATAAATATTATTTAAAAAGAAAATACTCAATGCTCCACCAGCCTGAAAGATCAGGACTGTAGGATTTTGTACAGCTGCTCAACCACCTTCAGTCACTGTGAGTCTCGAGCACAATAATAAACAGCAGAATCTTCAGTCTTCAGACTGTTCATCTGCAGATACAGCTGCTGTCTGCTGTTGTCTCTGGAGATGGTGAACTGGCCTTGGACTGACTGAGAGTAGTATTTGCTGCTACCAGCAGTATCAACCCAGGCGAGCCACTCCAGTCCTTTTCCAGGAGCCTGTCTGACCCAGACCATCCAGTAGTCACTGAATGTGAATCCAGAGGCTGTACAGGTCAGTGTGTGGGATTCTCCAGGTCTTTTAACCACTGGTTCAGATTCTGTCAGAGTCTGACCATCAACACCTGTCAAGAGAATAAAAAAACATCAAGTGAAATAGGCTGGTGGGACAAATTAAAACTATGTGAAAATATGTTATGTCAATATTGTCACCTGCCCAGCAGAGAGTGAACAGCAGCAGTCCTGTCCTATAGTCCATCATGTTCAACTGTGTGTCCACTGTTCTCTGTCATCCTCTCTGCAGTCAGATAAGTAGAGGTGGAAGACATCTGAGTTTTGCATTGACTCCTCCTCACAGGGAGGAGAGAGGTGGAGTGGACTGTGATTTCACTTCATGTTTGGTTTAACTTTATAATAAATATTGAGGAGGATTTGGAGATGATAACTTTGAAGTTTGTCTCATGTTTAAGTCTAATTAGTTTAACAGACTGTGTTCTCCTCAGTGCCTCTACACTACAATATAAAATTCCCTGGTGTTTATTGGTGATAGGACTCAAGTCACTGTCATGATAGTGAAAACACAGAGCAGTGTTGCAGTAGTTCAGGCCGAGCACTGAAGCTGTGTCTGAATCATCAGCTGTTTTATTCCTGCTCCACAATCACTGTCTTCTTCACAATGTGAATCCAGAGTCTGTACAGGTCAGTGTCTGGGAGGAAGCCTCAGCTGATACTGGGAGGAAATCCAGACTCCACACATGGACTTGCACACAAGGCTTTCTTGCTGTGAGGTTAGGGTGTTTGACTGAGCCAACATATCACCTCACTATCAGAAAAGGTTTGTAAAGGTTGGTGCTGCTGTCCATTAACCTTCAGTGTATTTGACCATCAGAGAAATTAGTATTTTCATTTTCAGTCTGCCCTGTCTCCATGTTATCACAATACAACTTATTTATGAATCACCATGAGATAGAGCGATGGTTTGAAGCCCTGCAGCAGACATACAATATGTATCTGTGTTAAGATTCACAATATGAAATGATGTGAACACCAGGTAAATCTCCTGGACTGATCAGCTGTCCAAGGGGGTTTCAACCAGTGAATGCTATTATACCACCCACCAGACACACTTCACCTCTTTATAAGAAACCTTTATAATGTTTGATATTGCTAAATATTTAGATTTCTGTTTTGTCAAGAAACTGAAGCAACAACAAAATCATGTAAACAATATAAAAACTTACTGCAGAAGTTTGCAGTTTTACATTAAAGATGTAAAACTAAAATCCCCTCAAACAAAAACAAAAGTTTGTTTGTTTGTACCATATTTACAGTATCTAGCAGCTACTTTCACTGTGCAGTCCCAGCAGGTAGTTACTGTAATACAGGCTTTAACCGTCTGAGTTCAACTGATCAAGTGGTATTTTCCAAAGTTTCAGTCTTTTTAGTACCTAATCTCCTCCTATACCATCATTTCACTGTAGCTCAATGAAGAAATTCCAAGAGATTCGTAATATCATGACTATCTCATGAGAACAACAATAAACAGCTGAACCTTCAGTCTTGTCATTGGTCATCTTTAGATCTACATCCTACATCTTGTAGACATGATGAACTAACCCTGTTTATTTAATTTAGTTGATCACTTCTGGAAACACTGCAAAAAAACTCCAAGAAGTTTTCTAATTATTTCACAACTTTACAAAATATGACAAAATGTAATAAAAAACAACAACAAAAAAACAGTCTTAATGTGTGATGGTTCAAAGATCAGTCAGTTCAGATGAATGAGATGAGCTGTAACTGTCTCATCACACAGACAGAGGAGAGAAGAACAAGACTTTACCTGCCCTCTAAAGGTTTAAAGTGGAACTACAATATATGGGCCACTTCAATACTATGTTAATAAAGAGATTTAAAATGCTGTAATTCATAATATTCTACAATGCTAATGTAGCTGCGTTAATATGTTGTTTATTTTATTTTCATTTATTTTTTGGTGAACCTTCTCAAAACGTGTGTGTGTCATATAGTTTGAATTTTTGCGTATTCTAATATTGTTTTGAGTGGATGTTTAGTTCATGGTTCCAGTGACCTGTTGTATCCATATACCGTCTATGGTTGTGGCAAGGGGGACTTAATTAGTGATGCACAAGAGATGTATAGGTGGATAAAGCTGGATGACTTTTGTGCTGGTAAGACGTGTTGTGATCTTTTTATATACAGTCTATGGTTGTGATGCTCTTTCGATTAGTTAAACTATGGCGATTTTTTGTTTGTTTTGTTTTTCTTTTCATAATTTGTGGAAATGTCAAAATATATCATTGTCAATGTGTAAATAAGTTTTGCCATTAGTTTCGCTGGTTAAAAATTGCTGTTGATTCTGTTAATCCGATAGTAGATTTTGTTTTGCTCATTTGCACATTGTCTGATTCGCTGCAGGGGACTGAGAGAGAGTCTGCCCCTGTGTGTGGGACAACTATGGCCCTTGCTGCTCTTCACACAAACATTTTTTTCACTGATTCCTCTCCTACAGCTACAAGACAGGAGATATGTATATATGTGTGTGTGTGTGTGTGTGTGTGTGTGTGTGTGTGTGTGTGTGTGTGTGTGTGTGTGTTGGCATATATTTATGTGATATAATCTATAGATATAAGTGTGTACATGAAATCCTAGTTTTATTTAAATCTTTTCACGATTTTATGAAAAACAACACCCATAAAAGTCAAAAGAAAAATCCAACCCTTTGTGAATCAGCACAGTAAGGATGAATATCTTAGGTTTTTGTATAGAAAAAAAAACTCCAATCACTGTGTGGGTCTCCAGCACAATAATAAACAGCAGAATCTTCAGTCTTCAGACTGTTCATCTGCAGATACACCTGCTGTCTGCTGTCGTCTCTGGAGATGGTGAACCGGCCTTGGACTGACTGAGAGTAGGATTTATCACTGCCACCACCATTGCTGATAAATGCAACCCACTCCAGTCCTTTTCCAGGAGCCTGCCTGACCCAGTGCATCCAGTAGTCACTGAATGTGAATCCAGAGGCTGTACAGGTCAGTGTGTGGGATTCTCCAGGTCTTTTAACCACTGGTTCAGATTCTGTCAGAGTCTGACCATCAACACCTGTCAATACAAAAGAGAAATCAGTCATTTGCTACAATGCAACAAGCTTTTAAAGACAACTTCAACTCAGTATCAGAGAAACTGTTGACCTGCCCAGCAGAGAGTTAACAGCAGCAGTCCTGTCCTATAGTCCATCATGTTCAACTGTGTGTCCACTGTTCTCTGTCATCCTCTCTGCAGTCAGATAAGTAGAGGTGGAAGACATCTGAGTTTTGCATTGACTCCTCCTCACAGGGAGGAGAGAGAATCAAACAGTACAGATCTCAGGTTCATAATCCTCCAACAGTCCCTCTTGAATATTTCACTAATTAACTTTGTTAATAACTTTCATTGTTAAGCTTGGTCAGCATCATGTTTATACAATAGTACAAAGTACTTATTATTAATGTATGATTAATGTATGGTTTTGTCATGAACCAGCTCAAATATAAGAAAAAACAAATGAGACCACACAATTAATCAAAGTTCAAAGTAAATTTATTTGACTAATAATAAACAATACACACATTTAATGTGGGACATGTAGATCAGTGGTGTCAGTGGTGTGGTGAGTGCATGAGTGCATGACATTTATAAGGTATTTAAGAGTAAAAGTGACAAAATAAAGCAAAACAAAAGCCAAAACACAACCAAAGCAGAATGTTTGTCACTGGGAGGAGAGAGAGGCAGAACTGATGTCTCCAGTCCTCTGAGAGAACAATCAGGAGAAGTGGATTCAGGTGTGGCTCTGTTCTCCTGACACATCTCTACCACTCTGACCTCCCCCTAAACAGGAAGAAGACCAGAAGCTCAAGGAGCCACCAGAGGGATGGAGACTGTGTTTTGCTGTCTCCTGTTTTTGTTGACAAAGTGCATTAAAAACATTTTTTCTCATTGAACTGGTGTGAAATCATCAGTGGTCTGAGGGCTCCTCCTCTGGTGGCTTCATGTTACAAGTGTTCAGGCACTGAGGGGTTTTTGTTCAGGTCTACTGATGCTTTGTGTTATTGTGTTACTCTCTGGCACAGTAATACACAGCAGAGTCTTCAGGCTGCACATTCTGTCCATTTAGAGTCACTCTGTTGTTGGAAGAGTCTAAGTTGACACTGAACTTGTTCTTTAGTGAATCTTTGACGGTTGTGTCCCTACTGATCCACTCCAGTCCTTTCCCTGCAGGCTGTCTGATCCAAGCTGTGAAGTAGCTGCTAAGAGAATAAGAGACCTGACAGGTGATGGTCAGACGTTGACCTGGCTGCACAGTCACAGAGGCTGGCTGTGTCAACTGTTGACATTTCACACCTGTTAAAAGAAGAAAATGTTTTGTTATCAATGATCAAGTTAAACAGCAAAAGAAGAAATGTTGACTGTGACAAATCCAGAGAGACTCACAGGATCCAGCTGCCAACAGCAGCAGCAGAGCTACACAAAACATGGTTGATGGTGAAAGTGAGCAGCTGTGAACTCCACTGACAGTCTGATGTGAAGTTTTTATAGCTGAGGAACAAGGAAGCTCACTGAGTTTGCATACAATCAAACATATAAAGCATCAGTGTTGGTCCAACTGGAGCCAATAGAAGAGTCTGTTCAGTGTTATTATATCTGCAGAGTGAAAACATTAGAAATCACCTGCTTTACTTTGTGTTATTACTCACTCAACTGTGACTCTTGGAAAATGTCTCTGCATTTACAGAGAAGACAATTTTTGTTTTGAACTGAGGACAACAATAAACAGCAGCTTCATTCAGTTCATGTTAGTTCCTTTGAGAATTTACATTAAATGGAAAAATCTACAGTATTATTCTGATCAGTAACAAGAAGGTTTGTGTTTTCATTACATTTTAATCACTCAGCATTTCACTTGTCTCTTTATCTTCTTTTCTTCTTTTCAAACTACTTTCATACAATGTATGATTTGTAATCATGAACCATCTTTAATCTTTATTTTTTTCTTTCCAAATTACAGAAAGATTAATGTTATTATTCAAAACTTGATGAGACGGAGCTTTTAGATTTTTCAGTTGTTTTGGTTTATCTTCTCTCATGGAAACAGGAAAAATGTTTCCCCCTCTTCTCTTGGCATCACTGTGCACAAAAATAATAAAGAAATTAAATTCAGCTTTGATTTTCTTGAAATTTAGCAAAATCATGTTTCTCCAAGTGTCTTCTACACTGATGTTGCTTCAGAGTAGACTGAAGTCAGATTCAGTCTCATGTAGCAGAAGCAAAAAAATCCCTCTAACATTCAGTGAATTCCATAAACTTCCAACTACATAATAAATTAATCAGAGAGCACTGTCTGTATTAATGTTCACCTTTAGAACGTGTTTGTGGTTGAGTCACAGATGTGTTGCTGGGTGTTTGTGCAGGTCTGTTGGTGGTTTGTGTAATTGTGGGTTGACGTACACAGTAATACACAGCTGTGTCCTCAGGCTGCAGATTCTGTCCTGTTAATATCACAGAACTAGTAGAAGTGTATGTGTGGTAGAGGAACTTTGCATTATTCTGGTAAAAGTCACCTCCTCCCCAACGATATCAATATAATGTATATTTTATAGATCAAATGAAATAAAAGTGAGGGATATGACTTCCTCCTGCCCATGAACTGATGAACTCACCTTTTGTTCATATTCCAATACAGAAAACTTTATTAGCTGTTTTATTGCATAAAACTGTTCATGTAAATTCACTTTGTTTGGAAACTTTAAGCTTGAATAAGCTGCCATCACTTGTTCTCTGCCCTATAGATCACTGCTGTCTTCTCTCATGAACGGTGATGACACAGACAGATGGAGCTGCAGTCACTGCTCGTAAGATGTTTTGATTCTGTGGTGGAAATTCAACACATTTGGTTGAGGCCAAGTTTGTCACAATGTTCAAAAGTGACTTTTGTGTGGGTAGAAATGTTTGAACTGTGACAACATCCAGTGTAGAAGACCAGTAGAAGCATTAAGGTTTAGTGTCAGTCATTTCAGATCAGTGAGGACACCAGATCTGAGAGTCTCCTTTTAGTAACAGAGGAGACAGAAATATGACCCTGACTGACCTCTAGTGGTTTTATATCAAAAACTGCAACATCATTTTTACACTGATGTTATCACTCACTTACAATTTCAGATCACATTTTTTGTTCATGTGTAGAAAGGCAGTTGCCGTAATTTAATTTCCGCAGTAGTTTGTATCAGATCAGTACCATAGGATTTTGTACAGCTGCTCTACCAGCTTCAGTCACTGTGAGTCTCGAGCACAATAATAAACAGCAGAATCTTCAGTCTTCAAACTGTTCATCTGCAGATACACCTGCTGTCTGCTGTTGTCTCTGGAGATGGTGAACCGGCCTTGGACTGACTGAGAGTAGTATTTGCTGCTGCCACTACCACTATCAATCCAGGCGATCCACTCCAGTCCTTTTCCAAGAGTCTGTCTAATCCAGGCCATCCTGTAGCTGCTGAATGTGAATCCAGAGGCTGTACAGGTCAGTGTGTGGGATTCTCCAGGTCTTTTAACCACTGGTTCAGATTCTGTCAGAGTCTGTCCATCAACACCTGTCAAGACAATAAAAAGCATCAAGTGAAATAGGCTGGGGTGAAGAACTAAACTATGTAAAAATATGTTATGTGAATATCTTCACCTGCCCAGCAGAGAGTTAACAGCAGCAGTCCTGTCCTATAGTCCATCATGTTCAACTGTGTGTCCACTGTTCTCTGTCATCCTCTCTGCAGTCAGATAAGTAGAGGTGGAAGACATCTGAGTTTTGCATTGACTCCTCCTCACAGGGAGGAGAGAGGTGGAATGGACTTTGATGTCAACTTGTCTCGTGAAAGTAGAATGATTTTTTTACACGTCAGTAAAATTCAAATATTTTGTGATGAATTTCAAACTTAATATCAATATTAACACAGAAACAAACAGGTTTCCTCCTTCATAATTAGCAGACAGCAGCAGAGGTGTTTGAGGGAAAGCATGAAGAGAGTTCAGTGTGTGTGTCACCTCTCATGCTCTGATTGTAGGTGTCATGTGATGACCAGGACCTGCAGGACACAGTTCATCATGGGAAATATGTCTCTGGAGAGTTTATGTCCAGTCCATCATCTAGTGAAGGGAAGTCCACTGCTGGTGATAACTGGCCGTCTAACAGACATGTTTGTCACTGCAACTAGTGCAGGTCAGGGTGCAGCTCCAAGTTGCTGCCAGTCACAAACAGACTCATCATCATCAGATAAACAAGACCCAAAGGTAGTCTTGCCTTTAGTGACCATAATATATGTGTCGTCATTAAAGAGAATATTTTTGACAGTCTCAGACAGTTAGGTTCATTATTAAGCACAGTCTGCATCATGTTATGAATTTGAGTAGTTTATGAACTTTACAACCTCTAAAGAAACACAGGAGACCACTGTTTGTTTATCACTTCAAACCGTCAACATTATTTCTTTTAACTATGACCACACTTGTTCCACAACCTTTACCACATGTTTATCATCTGAACCATGAGAGTGAAGGTCTTTTAAACTTCACAAAGGGCTTATTTTAACCCAAACCATGAACTTTCCCTGAATCTAACCAAGTTGCTTTTGTGCTGAAACTTAACCAAAGCACATTTACTTCTTTCTTCCTCTTCTTCAACAGTGATGTTTAACAGATTTTCTGTATCTTTTGTAGGGGCAGTTATTCAGGAAACCCTTCTCCAGCTTGTATCAGAGGGTTAAATGACTTAGCTATGGTTGTTCAGGTTGACAGACTCATTGGCTGATGTTCATATGTCATACCATTTTAAGGAAATCATGGGAGAGAAGCCCCAATAGAAATATAAGTGAGGAAATACACACAGACACACACATCACTTCCTCATGAGTCACAGTCAGGCTCATGGTATTATTATTAGTCAATAGTCACTTATTTGATGAAGTTGTATTCAGGTTAGTCAAAGTAAATGCATCATTTCAATATCAACGAAATGTGTCTTGTTTTCTTAAAATACCAAAGTATAGTTATCAGCTGAAATCATGCACAAGGACTTTAACTATAATGTGAAAAGATACTTTGTGTTATTTATATTAATTTGACTTCTTCACCACTAAATATGTTCAAAGGCTGTTTCTCTCTTCAACAGTGAACTGGTGTGAAATCATCAGTGGTCTGAGGGCTCCTCCTCTGGTGGCTTCATGTTACAAGTGTTCAGGCACTGAGGGGTTTTTGTTCAGGTCTACTGATGCTTTGTGTTATTGTGTGTCTCTGGCACAGTAATACACAGCAGAGTCTTCAGGCTGCACATTCTGTCCATTAAGAGTCACTGTTTTGCTGGAAGAGTCTAAGCTGATACTGAACGTGTTCTTTAGTGAATCTTTGTAGTATGAAGTGTATCCAACATGTGCAGCTCCAATCCACTCCAGTCCTTTCCCTGCAGGCTGTCTGATCCAAGCTGTGTAGTCGCTGCCAACAAAATAAGAGACCTGACAGGTGATGGTCAGACGTTGACCTGGCTGCACAGTCACAGAGGCTGGCTGTGTCAACTGTTGACACTTCACACCTGTTAAAATTAGAAAATGTTTTGTTATCAATGATTTATTTTATTATTTTTATTATCATTATTATTTATTTTCTGTGACCTTCTTTCTGCACATGTAGAAACTCTCCTCACACTCAGTTTTCATCATGAATTCAGTCTGTGGATCAATAGACTGAGACAGGAAATGAAATGAGCCTGCTGTATTTTTATCAGACTAGAATTTAACTTGTGTAGACTGGTATGTGATAAACACTCTTTGTGGATGTGATGGCACAGCTACAACAACAAATCGATTGATAAAGTCTGGTCAACAACAACACAGGAAATACAGGAACATTTCACAAGAAACAAAACCAAGAGTTTGTTGTCAGGTTGTCTTTTTTACTTCATGGAAGAGCAAAGTTTTCTCATGGAAGGAAAACACTTACTTCTCTGAGTGGTAAAATTTTATTGTGCTGTAAAATGTGTTTGTGTGTGTTCATACTGTTGTGTCCAGGCACTGAACTTCAGCATTTTACTTATATATTCTAAAACTTATTGTGTACATAAAAATGTGTGGACAAGATGAAATTAAATGATGTTCAGAAGTTTGAAGAAGAAATAACTGTTGTTTATCAGCAAGTATGAGGACTGTAGGATTTTGTACAGCTGCTCAACCAACTTCAGTCACTGTGAGTCTCGAGCACAATAATAAACAGCAGAATCTTCAGTCTTCAGACTGTTCATCTGCAGATACAGCTGCTGTCTGCTGTTGTCTCTGGAGATGGTGAACCGGCCTTGGACTGACTGAGAGTAGAATTTGCTGCTGCCACCACCACTGCTAATATACGCAATCCACTCCAGTCCTTTTCCAGGAGCCTGTCTAATCCAGTTCATCCCGTAGCTGCTGAATGTGAATCCAGAGGCTGTACAGGTCAGTGTGTGGGATTCTCCAGGTCTTTTAACTACTGGTTCAGATTCTGTCAGAGTCTGACCATCAACACCTGTCAATACAATAAAAAACAAAAAGTGAAAGAGGCTGGGGTGAAAAATAAAACCATGTAAAAAGATGATATGTGAAGCTCTTCACCTGCCCAGCAGAGAGTTAACAGCAGCAGTCCTGTCCTATAGTCCATCATGTTAAACTGTGTGTCCACTGTTCTCTGTCATCCTCTCTGCAGTCAGATAAGTAGAGGTGGAAGACATCTGAGTTTTGCATCGACTCCTCCTCACAGGGAGGAGAGAGGTGGAGTGGACTGTGATTTCACTTCATGTTTGGTTTAACTTTATCATAAATATTGAGGAGGATTTGGAGATGATAACTTTGAAGTTTGTCTTTCATGTTTAAGTCTAATTAGTTTAAAAGACTGTGTTCTCCTCAGTGACTCTACACTACAAGATAAAATTCCCTGGTGTTAATTGGTGATAGGACTCACGTCACTGTCATGATCCTGAAAACACAGAGCAGTGTTGCAGTAGTTCAGGCCGAGCACTGAAGCTGTGTCTGAATCAGCTGATTGACATCAGCTGTTTTATTCCTGCTCCACAATCACTGTCTTATTCACAGTGTGAATCCAGAGTCTGTACAGGTCAGTGTTTGGGAGGAAGCCTCAGCTGATACTGGGAGAAAATCCAGACTCCACACATGGACTTGCACACAAGGCCTTCTTGGTGTCAGGTTAGGGTGTTTGACTGAGCCAACATATCACCTCACTATCAGAAAAGGTTTGTAATGGTTGGTGCTGCTGTCGATTAACCTTCAGTGTATTTGACCATCAGAGAAATTAGTATTTGCATGAAACTCAGTCATTTTCAGTCTGCCCTGTCTCCATGTCATCACAATACAACTTATTTATGAATCACCATGAGATAGAGCGATGGTTTGAAGCCCTGCAGCAGACATACAATATGTATCTGTGTTAAGATTCACAATATGAAATGATGTGAACACCAGGTAAATCTCCTGGACTGATCAGCTGTCCAGGGGGTTTCAACCAGTGAATGCTATTATACCACCCACCAGACACACTTCACCTCTTTATAAGAAACCTTTATAATGTTTGATATTGTTAAATATTTAGATTTCTGTTTTGTCAAGAAACTGAAGCAACAACAAAATCATGTAAACAATATAAAGACTTTCCTGCAGAGGTTTGCAGTTTTACATTAAAGATGTAAAACTAAAATCCTCTCAAACAAAAACAAAAGTTTGTTTGTTTGTACCATATTTACAGTATCTAGCAGCTACTTTCACTGTGCAGTGCCAGCAGGTAGTTACTGTAATACAGGCTTTAACCATCTGAGTTCAACTGATCAAGTGGTATTTTCCAAAGTTCAGAGCTCAGTGAAGAAATTCCAAGAGATTTGTAATATCATGACTATCTCATGAGAACAACTGTTACGTGCCACGCAGGGGCATAGTGTTCATCAAATGTCACTCCTCTGTTCTTAGTCAGGAAGCAGCAAAGCAGAAGAAAGTGGCCTACATCCTTGATAATGGACTGTTGATGCGCCGCTGGGCTAGTGATGTGTCAGAGGATGAGGACTGGGGCGTGGTTTATCAGGTTGTAGTGCCTACAGTTTATCGTTCCCAGGTGCTATCCTTGGCTCATGATCACCCATGGTCGGGACACATGGGGGTCACAAAAACCTATAACAGGGTCCTTAAACATTTCTTCTGGCCAGGACTGAAATCTGATGTTGTTCAGTCCTGTCGTACTTGTCATGTGTGCCAACTCGCTGGTAAACCAAATCAGGTGCTGCTCCTCTCTGTCCCATTCCAGTAACAGGTGAACCCTTTGATAGGGTGATTGTTGATTGTGTAGGACCGCTGCCGAAAAGTAAAACTGGGAATCAGTTTCTATTAATTATGATGTGTGCTTCCACTAGGTTCCCAGAAGCTGTCCCACTGCGGAAAATCACAGCTCCAGTAATCACCAAGGCCCTGGTAAAGTTCTTCTCTGTCTTTGGTCTGCCAAAAGTGGTCCAAACCGACCAAGGCACCAATTTTAAATCCAAGGTGTTTGCCCAGGCCCTGAAATCTTTAGGCATTAATCATGTAACTTCTAGCCCTTACCATCCTGAAAGCCAGGGGGCACTTGAACGGTTCCATCAGACCATGAAATCCATGCTGCGGAAGCACTGCAATGACTCCCAGAAGGATTGGGATGATGGTGTCCCCCTTGTTCTGTTTGCTGCCCGTGAAGCAGTACAGGAGTCACTGAGTTGCAGTCCAGCTGAACTAGTGTTTGGACGTGAGGTCAGAGGTCCATTAAAAGTCCTTAAAGAACATCTGTTCATACCAGAGCAGAAGGTCAAAAGCATTCCAGAGTATGTGGCCAAGCTCAAAGAGCGCCTCCAACTGGCCTGCTCTTTGGCTAGGGATGCCCTGGCCTCTTCCCAAATAAAGATGAAGCAACACCATGACCAGAAAGCAGTGGCTCACTTGTTTCAACCAGGTGACAAGGTTTTGATTCTCCTACCTGTACCTGGCTTTGCTCTCTCCACTAGATTTTCAGGTCCGTATGTGGTAGAGCAACAACTGAGTGACACCAACTATGTTATCAAAACCCCTGACCGCAGGCGACAGACCAGGGTGTGCCATGTCAACATGATGAAACGGTACCACTCCCGAGAGGCTAAAAATGGGCCATCAACATCCCATGAGACTGTTGTCTCACCTATGGCATCCATCTCTGAGGTGAGCTCTCCTGCTGCCGATGATGGCTTAGTGATGCGTAATGCCACACCACAGGGGGCAAGACTAACTAACACTGAGGTATTGTCTGATTTGCCTCACTATCTGTCTTATCTCCCTGATAACCAGTATGCTGACATTACGAGGCTTATATCCGATTTTCCAGGCCTTTTCAGTGACATTCCCTCCCAAACTCCTGCCATCACTCATGATATTATTTTGACTAACCCTATGCCAATCAAACAGCAGGCCTATCGGGTTAATCCAGCCAAAAGAGAAGCCATGAAAAAGGAGGTTGAATATCTGATACAGAATGGATTTGCAGTACCAAGTTGTAGTCCATGGAGTTCCCCTTGTCTCCTGGATACTAAATCTGATGGAAGTCCAAGATTTTGTACTGACTTCCGCAAGGTTAATGCTATCACTGTCCCAGACGCACATCCATTGCCTCGTATTGATGATTGTATTGATGAGATCGGTCCTGCAAAATATGTTAGTAAACTAGATATGTTAAAGGGATATTGGCAAGTTCCTTTAACCCGTCAAGCCTCCGAAATATCAGCTTTTGTAACCCCTGACAGCTTCCTCCAGTACACGGTTATGCCCTTTGGCCTGTGTAATGCTCCTGCTACCTTTCAGAGGCTAGTGAATAAAGTATTGGGGGATGTTTCTAACTGTAAGGCCTATCTGGATGATATTGTTGTGTATTCTGAGGACTGGGTCAGCCACATGACCATACTGAGAGAAGTTTTCAACCGCCTGTCGGCTGCATCTCTGACCTTAAACCTTGCTAAATGTGAGTTTGGGAAGGGTACTGTTCTCTATCTTGGTCAACAGGTTGGTCAAGGACGAGTATGTCCTGCGAATGCAAAAATCACGGCCATTGCTGAGTTCCCAATACCATCTACCAGGAGGGAGCTGCGTCGTTTCCTTGGGATGGCTGGGTACTATCTACGTTTTTGCAAGAACTTTTCCTCTGTGGCAGCCCCACTGACAGCTTAAACCAGTCCTTCAAAGCCCTTTGTTTGGTCTGGTGAGTGTCAACAGTCTTTTGATAACCTAAAAGGTCTACTTTGTTGCACTCCTGTTCTGTCTGCCCCGGATTTCTCTCTGCCCTTTAAACTGGAAGTTGATGCCAGTGCAGTTGGGGCTGCTGCTGTGCTTCTGCAAGAGGACGACCAAGGCATCGATCATCCTGTGAGCTACTTCTCTCGCAAGTTTGACAAACACCAACTCAAGTATTCCACCATTGAGAAAGAAGCTCTTGCACTCTTGCTCGCCCTCCAGCATTTTGAGGTTTACCTAGGGTCAAGTGCGAAGCCTATCAAGGTCTTCACTGATCATAATTCCCTGGTATTCCTTCAAAGAATGTACAACCACAATCATCGTCTTATGCGTTGGTCCCTGATTGTTCAAAATTACAACCTTGAAATAAATCATAAGAAGGGATCAGAAAATATCATTGCTGATGCACTATCACGTGCTGTATAGTTAGGTAGGTTGTGATGTAGTATGGTTCCAAACATTATGTTTGGACTTGTATGGGTGGGGGTGTTACGTGCCACGCAGGGGCATAGTGTTTTTTTTGTTGTTGTTTTCCTCCTCCCTCTGTTTCCTGTTTTTCTCCCTCACCTAGTTTCCCTCTAGGTGCTGATGAGATGATTGGATTGCACCTGAGCAGACTGGAGGACGGCCTATTGGTCCCCAGGCGGTCCGAGTGGCCAATCGTCTGCCGGGGAGTTGACATAAAGGGGAGCCTGGATGAGGAGCTCTCTCTCATTTTCCCCTGATTGCCCTACCAGACTGCCTGTGTTGTGTCGTCTTGAATACAATTGTTATTTGAAGGTTTGTGTGGGGGAGAAAGGATAGGTAAGTTGGGGGTACCCTTTACATTTTCACCATGTAGTTCTGTGTTGTCTAAAAACACTAGGTTAGTGGTGGGTGCCACCCTGTGTTTTTGGTTTAGATCAGATTTGACAGGTTTTCTTTTGTGTATTTTGTTCCAGTCAGCAGTTAGGGGTAGGCCTCATTCTGTTTTATTGGTTTTCATTCCTTTGGCACACCACCTTCGCCTTTCTCCCCCCACATTTGTTAACCCCGCTTGGTGTTTTGTGTTAAAGTTTACGCTTGTATAATAAATCATCAAACTACCCTCTGGCTCATTACAAATCCTTGATTGTCCTGTTTACTGTCCCTGTCCACCCCTAGACTACACCAAAGGGACGTAACAACAACAATAAACAGCTGAACCTTCAGTCTTGTCATTGGTCATCTTTATATCTACATCCTACATCTTGTAGACATGATGAACTAACCCTGTTTATTTAATTTAGTTGATCACTGCTGACAGTGGAAACACTCCAAAGAAACTCCAAGAAGTTGTCTAATTATTTTACAGCTTTACAAAATATGAAAAAATGTAATAAAAAAACAACAAAAAAACAGTCTTAATGTGTGATGGTTCAAAGATCAGTCAGTTCAGATGAATGAGGTGAGCTGCTGTAACTGTCTCATCACACAGACAGAGGAGAGAAAAACAAGACTTTACCTGCCCTCTAAAGGCTTAAAGTGGAACTACAATATATGGGCCAATACTATGTTAATAAACAGATTTAAAATGCTGTAATTCATAATATTCTACAATGCTAATGTAGCTGCTTTAATATGTTGTTTATTTTATTTTCATTTATTTTTTGGTGAACCTTCTCAAAACGTGTGTGTGTCATATAGTTTTAATTTTTGCGTATTCTAATATTGTTTTGAGTGGATGTTTAGTTCATAGTTCCAGTGACCTGTTGTATCCATATACCGTCTATGGTTGTGGCAAGGGGGACTTAATTAGTGATGGACAAGAGATGTATAGGTGACGTACCTCTACATTCCCGGCAAAAGCTGGATGACTTTTGTGCTGGTAAGACGTGTTGTCATCATCTTATATACAGTCTATGGTTGTGATGCTCTTTCGATTAGTTAAACTATGGCGTTTTTTTTGTTTTGTTTTGTTTTTCTTTTCATAATTTGTGGAAATGTCAAAATATATAATTGTCAATGTGTTAATAAGTTTTGCCATTAGTTTCTGTGGTTAAAAATTGCTGTTAATTCTATTAATCCTGTTTTTCTTTCACTCATTTGCACATTGTCTGATTTGCTGCAGGGGACTGAGAGAGAGTCTGCCCCTGTGTGTGGGACAACTATGGCCCTTGCTGCTCTTCTTATAGATGAAAGGTGTCGATCCTGATTCCTGGTGTGATTAGTGTTCTTCAACTTATGAGCAACCATCCAGCAGCTGCTACACTAACGCAAACATTTTTTTTCACTGATTCCTCTCCTACAGCTACAAGACAGGAGATATGTATATATGTGTGTGTGTGTGTGTGTGTTGGCATATATTTATGTGAGATAATCTATAGATATAAGTGTGTGCATGTAATCCTAGTTTTATTTAAATCTTTTCAAGATTTTATGAAAAACAACAACCACAAAAGTCAAAAGAAAAATCCAACCCTTTGTGAATCAGCCCAGTAAGGATGAGTATCTTAGGTTTTTGTGCAGAAAAACAAACTCCAGTCACTGTGAGTCTCGAGCACAATAATAAACAGCAGAATCTTCAGTCTTCAGACTGTTCATCTGCAGATACACCTGATTTCTGCTGTTGTCTCTGGAGATGGTGAACCGGCCTTGGACTGACTGAGAGTAGAATTTGTCGCTGCCACCACCATTGTTGATAAATGCAACCCACTCCAGTCCTTTTCCAGGAGCCTGCCTGACCCAGTGCATCCAGTAGTCACTGAATGTGAATCCAGAGGCTGTACAGGTCAATTTGTGGGATTCTCCAGGTCTTTTAACCACTGGTTCAGATTCTGTCAGAGTCTGACCATCAACACCTGTCAAACCAAAAGAGAAATCAGTCATTTGCTACAATGCAACAAGCTTTTAAAGACAACTTCAGCTCAGTATCAGAGAAACTGTTGACCTGCCCAGCAGAGAGTTAACAGCAGCAGTCCTGTCCTATAGTCCATCATGTTCAACTGTGTGTCCACTGTTCTCTGTCATCCTCTCTGCAGTCAGATAAGTAGAGGTGGAAGACATCTGAGTTTTGCATTGACTCCTCCTCACAGGGAGGAGAGAGGTGGAGTGATCCTTTGATGTCAACTTGTCTGGTGAAAGTAGAATACATTTTTACGTGTCTGTCCACATCAGTAAAATTCAAATATTTTCTGATGAATTTCAAATCTAATATCAATATTAACACAGAAACAACCAGGTTTCCTCCTTTATAATTAGCAGACAGCAGCAGAGGTGTTTGAGGGAAAGCATGAAGAGAGTTCAGTGTGTGTGTCACCTCTCATGCTCTGATTGTAGGTGTCATGTGATGACCAGGACCTGCAGGACGCAGTTCATCATGGGAAATATGTCTCTGGAGAGTTTATGTCCAGTCCATCATCTAGTGAAGGGAAGTCCACTGCTGGTGATAACTGGCCGTCTAACAGACATGTTTGTCACTTCAACTAGTGCAGGTCAGGGTGCAGCTCCAAGTTGCTGCCAGTCACAAACAGACTCATCATCATCAGATAAACAAGACTAAGAGTCTACAGCCATGCTGCTGGCTCTTTGTATCCAAGCACAGGAGACAAACAAATCACACTTATATCATCAGTAAAGCAGTGATGACTTCTGAAACCTCAGAGGAGGAAGATAACATGAACAGAGCCTTTTCAACCCACTAACACATTTTTGTCTTGAACGTCATTGACAATTTTAACCTGGTGAAGAACGAGAGAGATTGGGATCACTGGTGAAGACTGGAGATTTAGTTTTTGAGATTTAGTTGTCAGGGGAAGTTTTTGAGAAGTTAATCTTTTTGTCATGGTCAAGGTTTTTAACACCAGCTGTTCAGTCACAACTTACATGAGAGCTGTAGAGAGTGAATGCATTTGAAAGTAAAAGGCCTATCAGGGAGAAACTGCCCATGATGTCCTTTATTTATGTTCTCATGAATTCAAATCTCACCGTGTGTGTGTGTGTGTGTGTGTGTGGTTCAGTCACAAGGGCCTCTGGGTATTTGTACAACTCTGTTGGTGGTTTGTGTTACTGTGGGTTGACGTATACAGTAATACACAGCTGTGTCTTCAGGCTGCAGATTCTGTCCTGTTATCGTCACTGTTTCAGCAGAAGTGTCTCTGTTGTCGCTGAACTTGTTCTTCAGAGCATTGTTTTGATAAAAGCCGCCTCCTCCCCAACGATGGAAAATCCACTCCATTGGTTTTCCTTCACACTGTCTTATCCAACCTGTTGCATAGTTGTTATCAGTCAGAGAATAACCAGAGACCTGACAGGTGATGGTCAAAGACTGTCCAGGCTGCACAACCACTGAGTCTGTCTGGATGAGATCAATACTGTACACACCTGTGGAAACACAAATCAACATTATCTCCATCATTCATCTGAATATTCAGTGTTTCTAATGTGTTTATTAGTGTGAATCCACTGAACGCTCCTCACAGGATCCAGCTGCCAGCAGCTGTATCAGAACTACAGAGAACATGGTTGATGTTGAAGCTGAACTGATGTGAGCTCTTCTGTCCTCTCACTGACACAGACACACACTTCACTTCTTTATGAGGAACCTTCATTTGCATATTGTTGAATATTTAAATTTGTCCTTTGTCAAGAAAAATTAAGGAATAAAAAATGATATGTAAAGACTTCTGTTTCCTGCAGAAAGTTCTACATTAAAAATGTAAAACAAAACAAAAAGAAAAGTTTCTTTGTACCATATTTACAGTATCTAGCAGCTACTTTCACTGTGCAGTGCCAGCAGGTAGTTACTGTAATACAGGCTTTAACTGTCTGAGTTCAACTGATCAAGTGTTTTTTTCCAAAGTTTTAGTCTTTTTGGTCCAGGAGATGAATAATTTCATCACACTTCATCTATCCATAAAATAAAAATGAGGACTGTAGGTTTTTGTGCAGCTGCTCAACCACCTTCAGTCACTGTGAGTCTCGAGCACAATAATATATGTATATGTATTATTATTAATTTATTGTTAATTCACATGGGAAACCACACACACACAAAACATCACAGAATGGAAATCTTGTAAAATTTCATGTATTTGTTTTCTCTTAAACAACCTCTGAAAATATTCATGAATTTGTGATTCTGAGAATAATGATAAACAGGAACTCAGCTGGATGAATTTCATTACTTAAAAGGTTTGACAGTGTCACTCAATTTTCACTGTGGGAAGACAGTAAGAAGCAATTTTTCAGTGACTATAAAGTCAGTATATTTATATATAATATAATATCATATATAACATCATATGTCATCAAACCAAACTATTCCTAAATGTTTTCCACAGCCTCCAATTCTTTGACACGAACTTCATGTCCCCATCATCCAGGACCAAGCTGCTCCCATCTTGTTATGTTGTAATGTTTCACTAATGCACTGAAGTGCATCTGAATTTTCTTCTTTTTTTTTTGTTTTTACTTTTACTTTGTTATGAAAAGAATCTTGAAGTGTCTTGTTTTGTGCTCTAAAAAAATCTCATCTTTAGCCCCTTTCCACTGTTTAAAAAACCCACGAAGACCCACTAACCTCAGGCTGTTGTCAGCAGTGGCAAAGGGTACTATCAACATTCACACCTGGGGTCAAATGACTCTACAGTAGAGCCAGGTATTTATGAGCGCTTGCTCTGATTGGCTCTAATCAGCACTGATAGCATTGGATGGTCAGACGTTGACCTGGCTGCACAGTCTCTGCATTCTCTGCATTTTAGATCATGAAACAGTGTTTTAAATCCAGGCTCTGCCAGATTTTTGCTTAAGTGTTAATTGTTGTTTTCCCAAATTATGTGTCCTCACATTCACTTTACTTAATTTACACTGGAACACATTCAAACATAATGAAAAATATATTTTCATATAGTTTAGTCTGCATTTATTTATTCATTCATTATTTGCTTACTTACATAATATGTAAGTAAAACAGAAGTAATAACAGTGGTCATGTCTGATCATGTCAGTAAAAAGTTCAGGGGGGTGGATCAATCTATCCATCCAAGTTCAGTTATAGTTCTCAATAATTTGTATAATGCAAATTATTGAGAATTATTTTTAATCATTTATGATTAAAAATATGTTGTAGTTCATGTATGTAAATATTTTTGAAATATAAGGCAATTGATATAAAAACAAAATATAAAAGATATAATATGGTAAATAAATATCATGAAAAATATTTAGGGCTTAGGCTCCACCAGCCTGAAAGATCAGGACTTTCGGATTTTGTACAGCTGCTCAACCACCTTCAGTCACTGTGTGGCTGTCGAGCACAATAATAAACAGCAGAATCTTCAGTCTTCAGACTGTTCATCTGCAGATACACCTGCTGTCTGCTGTTGTCTGACTGAGAGTATGCAATGTTGTCACTGTTGTAAATACTCACAACCCACTCCAGTCCTTTTCCAGGAGCCTGTCTGACCCAGGCCATCCAGTAGTCTCTGAATGTGAATCCAGAGGCTGTACAGGTCAGTGTGTGGGATTCTCCAGGTCTTTTAACCACTGGTTCAGATTCTGTCAGAGTCTGACCATCAACACCTGTCAAAGCAAAAAGGAAAAGAGTCAGATTTTTTTAACAGGGACCTTTTTAAAGACTCAAGGTCAGAGAAGCTCTTCACCTGTCCAGCAGAGAGTTAACAGCAGCAGTCCTGTCCTATAGTCCATCATGTCAAACTGTGTGTCCACTGTTCTCTGTCATCCTCTCTGCAGTCAGATAAGTAGAGGTGGAAGACATCTGAGTTTTGCATTGACTCCTCCTCACAGGGAGGAGAGAGGTGGAGTGGACTGTGATTTCACTTCATGTTTGTTTTAACTTGATAATAAATATTGAGGAGGATTTGGAGATGATAACTTTGAAGTTTGTCTTTAATGTTTAAGTCTAATTAGTTTAACAGACTGTGTTCTCCTCAGTGCCTCTACACTACAATATAAAATTCCCTGGTGTTTATTGGTGATAGGACTCAAGTCACTGTCACGATAGTGAAAACACAGAGCAGTGTTGCAGTAGTTCAGGCCGAGCACTGAAGCTGTGTCTGAATCAGCTGATTGACATCAGCTGTTTTATTCCTGCTCCACAATCACTGTCTTATTCACAGCTGTGTGTCCATCAGCAGACCATCTCCATGCAGGTGAACAGAGAGGACATTATTACCTGACACTTCCCACTGTTCCTCTGCTCAGACATTCATCACATGTTGGTGTTGCTGCACTGATTCTTTCAGAGCTCGAAACTCTAATGTAAACAGCTCATTTATAAATATACTCATGTTATATTTGTGTATCAAGGTGTTTCTCATTAGGAAGTTTTTATTCTTTTCTGTCCAGTTACAGGATAAAAAAACAACCAAATAATCAGGTTTCAAAGCAAATAGTCTCTGTCCAGTCTCCAGTGTTTACATCAGTGTTTTTAGTCCTTTTCTATCAGTCAGAGACACAAATGTAGAGATGGAAGAGAAACTCACCACATCTCACACATCTCTGGAAATAGATCATCATTTTAAATATTGATTACAACTGTGTTTGTACTGTTCATGTTATTCATCATAACATCTTTAATTCATTCTGCTCAGCAGTATTTGATGGACTTTCCATTTACTGGATATATCATGAATAGATGTCAAATGATGTAAATTCTTAACAGCAGCTGTTCAAGCACAATATTGAGAACATTAGTAACTGTCACTGTTGTTGAAGCAGCACAAGTTCGCTGCAATGACAATCAGGAAGTCACAAAGCACAACATCAGCTGTTGTTTTAACAGTGGGCAGCATGTGTCTGTGTTTGGAGTCAAACTCCTTCTCCTTATGTTCTACTGCCCCCTGTAGGTCTCTGTGAAACATTTCTGTAGAGTTTTTGTAAAGCCTCTCTGCTCACTTTAGCCAGTGTGTGTATCTGACACAGTAATACACAGCAGAGTCCTCTGGCTTCAGGTTGGACAGTCTCAGATTCACCATGCTGTTGCTGTCATCTCTACTGATTTCTGCACGTCCTCTCACACTGCTGGCATAAGTGTTACTACTGGCAGCAGAGAAGCCAACTCCAATCCACTCCAGTGCTTTTCCTGCAGGTTGTCTGATCCAGTTCATACCACAACAGGTAAATGTGAATCCAGATCCTCTGCAGGAGAGACTGAGAGTCTCCCCAGGCCTTTTCACTACTGAACTGGAGGGAATGGACTCCATACTCTGACCTGTACAACCTGATGAGATGAAAGGAGAGAGGAAGCACAGAGGGAAGTGAAACAGTCATCTCTGAAGGTTCCTGCTATCACTGACTGACCATCAGTCAGTGTTGTCTGATAAAAGATGACACATCAAGAAGCAGGAGAACTCACAGGACAGAGAGAGAGCGACCAGCAGAAGAGTGAGTGTGTTCATCATCCTGAGGCTGGAGATGTGACCTCTGATGCTCCACACAAACTACAAGAGCAGTCAGCAGGACACAAGTACACTGCACACACTGAGGATTTGCATCAGGACATCATGGGGAGGGAGGGGCTCATGTACAGGAAGTCTCTTCTGCTTTCATTGAATCATAGCAGTTATTTTATATTTCTTTTAATGCAAGTGATTGACCGTCAGTGTTGAATTCCATATCTGTGATGATGAAATGACAGACATTTCAGATATCACTTTACCTTTAGTTTGTCATTAACATCATCATGAAGTTAAATGATTGAGACTTTCTGACCTTGTTGTTTTACACATTTCATTTTCAAAGGAAGGATTTGACACTAAAAATAAATCATAACTTTAAACAGAACAACTTTATTGTTGGACAGACAGTGTTTGACTTGTGGCCTCATCAGGGTCACAAAACATATTCAAAGCAACAGTGAAATAGGGTAAATAATGTTCAGGAGTCGTTCCTCCAAGTCAGTTGCTTTAAAGTTTGTCTGACGAGCCCATGAGTTGTCTGTGCAGCAGGTTATTACAATGTTACGTCATCTCTCATCGCTCCCTATGAGAACAGCAGGCACCACATGAGCTAAATAATCAACAGCTCACCATCATCCATTTACATGTATGAAATCTGCTTTTTTGTCACCTCAATATGTCAGAAAATTAACCAATGTTTTGATTATAATTTGGGTTGTACACAAATCACTGTTTTTATTTATATCCTGATCCAGCCAAGCTTGTTATCTAGTGAGAGGATTTTTCAAATTAAAAGTTACACTAAGATAAAAGAAGAAATGTTAGCAAAACTAATGGGCCTGCTGAACATGGGTTTTGCAAATGGGTGGGAAACATGGGTCCATAGCAGCGCCTAGAAAATTTCAGTGAGGCACTACTCACTCTGTGTTTCACCTACATTTATGAAAGTCAGTTGGCACATACAGTATAACAATGAAATGAGCTGCTGTAACTGTGTCATTACAGAAACAGAGAAAAACAAGACTTTAACTGCCCTCTACAGGTTTAAAGTGGACCTACAATATGGTTTAGAGAGAGGCCTGAAAACAGAAGTTGAACAAGATGTTGTTTAGTTTTGCTCTTTGCTTTGGTGCGATTGACCAGTTTTTCACATGTGTATATTCATGAGAAAGAGGCGGTAAGTTTGCCTGATGCATGATTGAAAAGAACATTTCTAAAGTACAAACTGCACATCAGTGTCATGCACCCTAACCTTGAATGAGTAAGTCTCACAAACACAGAATAAACAGCAGCTTCTTCAGTCTTCAGCTGTTTATCTTGAAATCCCTCTGAGACAGTGAGATGGTGAAGTTGAGTGTCACTCGGTTCAGATCAATGAGAAAAGCAGATTTCAGTGTCGCCTTGTAGTGACAGAGGAGACAGAAACTTGACACTTACTGCTCTCTAGTGTTTATATCAAGGAAACATTCAGTTTTACCCTCATATTGGGACAGTTTAGATTCCTCATAGTTATAACTGTAACTATGTAGAACTGTGGTTACTTGCTTGCTATTATTTTAATTCTTACTCAGTGAGTTCAGGAACCAGATTGCTGTGTCGTGACTGATGCTTTTTTTTCCTTTTTACATTCATGTGTAATGGTTAATGGTCATTAATGATGATCCTTCACAGGGCCAGTTTCCAGTTTCACTAATAACAACAACAACTGATATGAATGAATGTCTGTATCATTTTCTTACAAAGCATGAAATAAAAACATGTGAGATCATTGTTGTAATAATGAGGACTGTAGGATTTTGTACAGCTGCTCAACCACCTTCAGTCACTGTGAGTCTCCAGCACAATAATAAACAGCAGAATCTTCAGTCTTCAGACTGTTCATCTGCAGATACAGCTGCTGTCTGCTGTTGTCTCTGGAGATGGTGAACCGGCCTTGGACTGACTGAGAGTAGTATTTGTTGCTGCCACCACTCTGAATCCAGGCGATCCACTCCAGTCCTTTTCCCGGAGCCTGTCTGACCCAGGCCATGTCGTAACTGCTGAATGTGAATCCAGAGGCTGTACAGGTCAGTGTGTGGGATTCTCCAGGTCTTTTAACCACTGGTTCAGATTCTGTCAGAGTCTGACCATCAACACCTGTTAAGGGAATGAAAAACATGAAATGAGATGGACTGGTGAGAAAAATAAAAACTATGTAAAATGATGATAAATGAGTATTTTCACCTGCCCAGCAGAGAGTTAACAGCAGCAGTCCTGTCCTATAGTCCATCATGTTCAACTGTGTGTCCACTGTTCTCTGTCATCCTCTCTGCAGTCAGATAAGTAGAGGTGGAAGACATCTGAGTTTTGCATTGACTCCTCCTCACTCCTCCCCACTGGACTTTGGATTGACTTTCACTTTACTCTTTGATGAAGCTTAATTGGTGTTCAGAGGTCATTCCTCTGAGTCAGTTGATTTAGAGTCATCTTTCACCTTCCTTACACCTTTTAGCTGTTGCTTATTTAAATCATGTGTATCTCCATGACTACAAAGAAATGCATTCATTTACCTGATTAGTTTGCAAAAACTGAATTACTATTATTTTTTACAGGTTTTCATTGAAGTATCCAGCAGATTTGTTTTTCTCAAACTAGACTCTCTCAGCTGATTTATATCATGTTTAACTGATGTTGACTTTTACTTACTGTTAAAATCTAAAACTGTTTTAATTCAGATATTCTGAGATTGTGAAAATGAAAACCAGATTGTAATTGTAATAATCATAATGTCTGTTTGGTTGTTTTAAATGTTATGTTGTTCCTTGAAACACCACTGAAGTGGAAGCAAGATAATATAAATGAAGACTTGATTTGCTGCAGCTGGTTGAAGGCCTGGATCATCATAAAATATTAAGATACTATGGAGCAGAAAACAGAAAAGGTAATGATCCCACACTCCACAAACTAATCTGTTGTTTGTGCTCCACTGTGAATTGTCAGAAAACCAGTGAGAGAAATAAATAAGCCTGATAAGTATGTGCACTTGAATAATCTGAAAGAGGTAATCAAAGGGTTAAACCTCTGAATCCAAGTTTCTTAGTGGAACAAATTACACAAAGTTTCGTTTAGGAGTAGCTGTTTTCATTTTAAGATGGATTAAAGTGAGGTTGTTAACCAGCTGACAGCAGGTGTTGAGTGTTAGTGCTGTCTGATCAGTGTGTTTCAATAACTCATCAAACTGTGCCAGTGTTCTGCCACTAATGATGACAGCTGCTGCTGGTGTGTCACCTCCCTCTACAGGTTCACTAAGTGAACGTGTGATACACACACATTTTCACCAGTGATAAGGACATGAGTATCTCCACAACAGCAGTTGAAAAGGTCAAATATCAACGATCTGACAGCTAATAGCCTATCTGCACTGATGGAATCAGGTCATCAAAAGTTCTACAATGTCAGTCTTAAAGTCATGGTGCTCTGTAACGTTCATAGTATTTTCTCCTTGGCCAAATTGCAAACAGAAAATGAATTCAGTTATAAGTATAAGAGATAGATATTAGATTTTTCTGATGTTATTTTCTATCCCATTTCAAGGAAACCATGAAAACTTCTCTCTCTGCATCCCAATACACAAAAAATACAATAAAATAAATAAATAAATAAATATACATTTATATTATGAATATAGATTCATATCATTCACATTTAAAACATGTGTTTGTGATTGAGTCACATGTTTGTGGGTATTTGTGTAGGTCTGTTGGTGGTTTGTGTCATTGTGCAGCATGCATACACAGTAGTACACAGCTGTGTCCTCAGGCTGCAGATTCTGTCCTGTTAATGTGACAGAACCAGTAGAAGTGTATGTGGTGGAGGAACTTGCTCTTCAGAGCATTGTTCTGGTGAACGCTGCCTCCTCCCCAAAGAAGCTTGAAACTTGACACTGACTGACCTCAAGTATTTTTATAAAAGAAACATTATCTTTCACCCTTATATTGTGACAGTTTAGAGTCCACAGATATTAGTGTATACTGCAGATACACTGCATAAAATACTGCATTAGGTGTAAGCATGTAGTATTTTTGTCATTCTCTTAATTCATTTCTGTGATCATTACAGTAAGACAAATTTATGAGTATCATGGTTATTGATGATGATCCTTTTAAAGGCCAGTTTTCAAAGGTCCATTAAAACTAACAAGAACAAAAGAAAAAATAGAAATCCAACTTATCAGCACAATAATGATGAGGCCTGTACAATTTTTACAGCTGCTCTACCAACTCCAGTCACTGTGAGTCTCGAGCACAATAATAAACAGCAGAATCTTCAGTCTTCAGACTGTTCATCTGCAGATACACCTGCTGTCTGCCGTTGTCTCTGGAGATGGTGAACCGGCCTTGGACTGACTGAGAGTAGGATTTGCTGCCACCACCACTGCTGATAGTGGCAACCCACTCCAGTCCTTTTCCAGGAGCCTGTCTGACCCAGGCCATCTCGTAGCTGCTGAATGTGAATCCAGAGCCTGTACAGGTCAGTGTGTGGGATTCTCCAGGTCTTTTAACCACTGGTTCAGATTCTGTCAGAGTCTGACCATCAACACCTGTCAATACAATAAAAAACAAAAAGTGAAAGAGGCTGGGGTGAAAAATAAAACCATGTAAAAAGATGATATGTGAATATCTTCACCTGCCCAGCAGAGAGTTAACAGCAGCAGTCCTGTCCTATAGTCCATCATGTTAAACTGTGTGTCCACTGTTCTCTGTCATCCTCTCTGCAGTCAGATAAGTAGAGGTGGAAGACATCTGAGTTTTGCATTGACTCCTCCTCACAGGGAGGAGAGAGGTGGAGTGGACTGTGATTTCACTTCATGTTTGGTTTAACTTTATAATAAATATTGAGGAGGATTTGGAGATGATAACTTTGAAGTTTGTCTTTCATGTTTAAGTGTAATATGTTTAAAAGACTGTGTTCTCCTCAGTGTCTCTACACTACAATATAAAATTCCCTGGTGTTTATTGGTGATAGGAGTCAAGTCACTGTCATGATCCTGAAAACACAGAGCAGTGTTGCAGTAGTTCAGGCCGAGCACTGAAGCTGTGTCTGAATCAGCTGATTGACATCAGCTGTTTTATTCCTGCTCCACAATCACTGTCTTCTTCACAGCTGTGTGTCCATCAGCAGACCATCTCCATGCAGGTGAACAGAGAGGACATTATTACCTGACACTTCCCACTGTTCCTCTGCTCAGACATTCATCACATGTTGGTGTTGCTGCACTGATTCTTTCAGAGCTTGAAACTCGAATGTAAACAGCTCATTTATAAATATACTCATGTTATATTTGTGTATCAAGATGTTTCTCATTTGGAATTTTTCAGTTCTCTTCAGTCCAGTAACAGGATGAAAAAACAACCAAATAATCAGGTTTGAAAACAAATAGTATCTGTCCAGTCTCCAGTGTTTACATCAGTGTTTTTAGTCCTTTTCTATCAGTCTGCGACACAAATGTAGAGATGGAAGAGAAACTCACCACATCTCACACATTTTGTACTGTTCATGTTATTCATCATAACATCTTTAATTAATTCTGCTCAGCAGTATTTGATGGACTTTCCATTTACTGGATATATCATGAATAGATGTCAAATCATGTAAATTCTTAACAGCAGCTGTTCAAGCACAATATTGAGAACATTAGTAACTGTTACTGTTGTTGAAGCAGCACAAGTTCACTGCAATGAGAATCAGGAAGTCACAAAGCACAGCATCAGCTGTTGTTTTAACAGTGGGCAGCATGTGTCTGTGTTTGGAGTCAAACTCCTTCTCCTTATGTTCTACTGCCCCCTGTAGGTCTCTGTGAAACATTTCTGTAGAGTTTTTGTAAAGCCTCTCTGCTCACTTTAACCAGTGTGTGTATCTGGCACAGTAATACACAGCAGAGTCCTCTGGCTTCAGGTTGGACAGTCTCAGATACACCATGCTGTTGCTGTCATCTCTACTGATTTCTGCACGTCCTCTCACACTGCTGGCATAAGCGTTACTACTGGCAGCAGAGAAGCCAACTCCGATCCACTCCAGTCCTTTTCCTGCAGGTTGTCTGATCCAGTTCATAACACAGCAGATAAATGTGAATCCAGATCCTCTGCAGGAGAGACTGAGAGTCTCCCCAGGCCTTTTCACTACTGAACTGGAGGGAATGGACTCCATACTCTGACCTGTACAACCTGATGAGATGAAAGGAGAGAGGAAGCACAGAGGGAAGTGAGACAGTCATCTCTGAAGGTTTCTGTATCACTGACTGACCATCAGTCAGTGTTGTCTGATAAAAGATGACACATCAAGAAGCAGGAGAACTCACAGGACAGAGAGAGAGCGACCAGCAGAAGAGTGAGTGTGTTCATCATCCTGAGGCTGGAGATGTGACCTCTGATGCTCCACACAAACTACAAGAGCAGTCAGCAGGACACAAGTACACTGCACACACTGAGGATTTGCATCAGGACATCATGGGGAGGGAGGGGCTCATGTACAGGAAGTCTCTTCTGCTTTCATTCAATCATATCAGTCACTGTGTGTTTCTTTTAATGCAAGTGATTAATCATCAGTGTTGAATTCTATATCTGTGATGATGACAAACAAAAACATGATGTTTTAGATATCACTTTATTATCGTCATTAACATCATCATGAAGTGAAATAATTGAGATTTTCTGACCTTGTTGTTATTCACATTTCATTTTTAAAGGAAGGATTTGACATAAGAAAAATCATAACTTCCCTACATGTCTCATCTCATCATTACTATTAAGATCATTTATTTTATTTCCGGTTTTTCAGAGCAAATTACATTCTCAGTGAACTAGGGTGAAATCATTAGTGGTCTGACATGAGCAGTAAACAGAACAACTTTGTTGTTTGACAGACTGATGTGTTTGACTTGTGGCCTTCATCAGCAGGCCATTGGTTGACATGGGAGGGTCGTCAGCTTGTGCAGCTCAGCTGAGGCCTCCTGGACTATAAAAGCTGGCCCATGTGCTGATCTGTCCTCTCCCTTCCAACTGCTGACAGCCTTTGTTTTGGCATTATGCTTTGCTTTTGCACATACAAACCTTCACAGCACATATGCTACTCATTCATGCACTGCTTACATGACAACACTTACTAATTTCCACACCCCATTACTTTTTATGTGTGTTGTTTTTAGTTGTGATAAATTGTTTGCTTTTAGTTTAACTTTGCTTGGACTCCCTTCTTGTCACATTCACTGAACCAGTTTGTGACATCAACTTCAAAACCTTTTCCAAGTTGCTGCCCTGCGCTGCTAAAATCCTGTTTTTGTAACCACAATGTCGTCTGACAAAATCACCAAACACATGAGTTAAACACAACGGCTGTGCTGTGAGTGGAGCTATGATTAATTGCAAAATGATCTCTGAGAGAAAGTAAGAAGTGACTGAAGATTAGGACTAAACTCAGTCCTGGAACAACATGGATGTGCCGGGGCTGGTTTGGTACATTCAACCAAACACCAGATCTCAGAATCTCATCTTGGTAACGGATGAGACTGGGAGTTGACATTGACTGCTTTTTTCAAAAACACTTCAGCATAAATTTTCAGTCTCATATGATGAATCATTGAAGATAAGATGTACAGATATGTTTTAATTTATGGAGATGTATTCCATTGAGATTACTTTTAGAAACCAGATTGTTGTGAGTGATCTATAAAGATACCATAACAATTCAAGATTAGATTCATGAAATACTTGATACTTAGGCTCTGCCAACATGAACGATCAGGACTGTAGGATTTTGTACAGCTGCTCAACCAACTTCAGTCACTGTGAGTCTCCAGCACAATAATAAACAGCAGAATCTTCAGTCTTCAGACTGTTCATCTGCAGATACACCTGCTGTCTGCTGTTGTCTCTGGAGATGGTGAACTGGCCTTTGACTGACTGAGAGTAGTATTTGCTGCTGCCACTACCATCATCAATCCAGGCGATCCACTCCAGTCCTTTTCCAGGAGCCTGTCTGACCCAGGCCATCTCGTAACTGCTGAATGTGAATCCAGAGGCTGTACAGGTCAGTGTGTGGGATTCTCCAGGTCTTTTAACCACTGGTTCAGATTCTGTCAGAGTCTGACCATCAACACCTGTCAAGAGAATAATAAACATCAAGTGAAATGATCTGGTTGGACAAATAAAAACTATGTAAAAATATGTTATGTGAGTATTCTCACCTGCCCAGCAGAGAGTTAACAGCAGCAGTCCTGTCCTATAGTCCATCATGTTCAACTGTGTGTCCACTGTTCTCTGTCATCCTCTCTGCAGTCAGATAAGTAGAGGTGGAAGACATCTGAGTTTTGCATTGACTCCTCCTCACAGGGAGGAGAGAGGTGGATAAGCATAGTCTGCAGCATGTGAAGACTGACAGTTTATCATCTTAAAAAAATCCCTTAGATCAATGTTTTAATTAAAAATAATAAGAATAATTACTGTATGATAATAATGGAAATAAATAAATTTTATAAAAGAGCAAAATAAAACCTGAAAAAAATGTGGCTCATCATTATTATTATTATTATTATTATTATTGTTGACTTTCTCTCCATGTGTTCACAGGTCACACAGTTTTCAGGACATCAGGGAAAAGAGGAAAAGAAAAGCTCAGTAGGAATAAAAGTGAAGAAAACTGTTGAGAACGTGATCCCCTCAGTAGATGGGTGCCATGAACACTTATGTTTTTCAAGCAATACAAATATTTTGTCCAGTGAGAAATAAAAACTCTGTTACCTTCCACAAAACTCAAAAGTTTGTCTTCTGTGCAGTCAAGTTAGAAAAGATGAAGACAGTCTCATCTTACATGAACTTGTCTTTACAGGGAAGATAATTACATTATATTTAATTTTACCCATTTTAATTGTGCCACTACTTCAATACACATGAATGAAAACCGAATCCTGCCTGTAAAATTGGACATCAAAAATCTGATGGCACACTTTTAAAAAGCTCAGCATTATGAATGACCACTTCTTTTTCTTTTTTTTTTTTATGTAGCTAATTGTATGCCATGGTCGTGAATATCACATGAAAAAGTAATGATGAAAAAGAAAAATCACATTTCATGTCACTTAAGTTCTAGTTTGAGTTGTCACAATGCAGTTTATGAAGGGAACATAGCATTTTATTTTGTCATGTTAAAGTAAAGTAGAGAATGTGAGCTGCAGAATGAAATGACATTTCTGAATTTCGTAAATGTTCTCGAATTGAATAAGTTATGAGTTTGGCATTAATCAGAAATCATCACCTCTCATAATATGTTTGGAATTAAGACACTGTTTTATTATGTTTCCACTTTTTCAGTGCAAATTACAAACTAATGACACAGTTCACAGTGAACTGGTGTGAAATCACCACAGTAATACACAGCACAGTAATACACAGCAGAGTCTTCAGGCTGCACATTCTGTCCATTTAGAGTCACTCTGTTGTTCGAAGAGTCTAAGACAACACTGAATTTGTTCTTTAGTGAATCTTTGTGAGTATGTTGTTGATCCAACAGAACTACCAATCCACTCCAGTCCTTTCCCTGCAGTTTGTCTGATCCAAGCTGTGGCGTAGTCATCAACAGAATAAGAGACCTGACAGGTGATGGTCAGACGTTGACCTGGCTGCACAGTCACAGAGGCTGGCTGTGTCAACTGTTCACACTTCACACCTGTTAAAAGAAGAAAATGTTTTGTTATCAATGATTTATTTTATTGTTATTATTTATTATCATTATTATTTGTTTTCTGTGACCTTCTCTCTGCACATGTGGAAACTCTCCTCACACTCAGTTTTCATCATGAACTCAGTCTGTGGGTCAATAGACTGAGACAGGACATGAAATGAGCCTGCTGTATTTTTATCAGACTAGAATTTAACTTGTGCAGACTGGTATGTGATAAACACTGTGTGGATGTGATGGCACAGCTACAACAACAAATCAGTTGATATAGTCTGGTCAACAACAAAACAGGAAAATCAGGAACTTTTTGCAAAAAACAAAACCAAGAGTTTGTTGTCAGGTTGTCTTTCTTACTTCATGGAAGAGCAAAGTTTTCCCATGGAAGGAAAACGCTGACTCCTCAGAGTGGTAAAATTTTATTGTGCTCTAAAATGTGTTTGTGTGTGTTCATATTGTTGTGTCCACACACTGAACTTCACCATTTTTACTTATATATTCTGAGACTTCATGCGTACATAAAAAGGAATGGACAAGATGAAATTAAGTGAAGTCCAGAAGTTTGAAGGAGAAATAGTTGTTGTTTATCAGCAAGTATGAGGACTGTAGGATTTTGTGTAGCTGCTCAACCACCTTCAGTCACTGTGAGTCTCCAGCACAATAATAAACAGCAGAATCTTCAGTCTTCAGACTGTTCATCTGCAGATACACCTGCTGTCTTCTGTTGTCTCTGGAGATGGTGAACCGGCCTTGGACTGACTGAGAGTAGAGTTTGTTGCTGCCACCACCACTGCTAATACGTGCAACCCACTCCAGTCCTTTTCCAGGAGCCTGTCTGACCCAGTGCATGTAGTAGTCACTGAATGTGAATCCAGAGGCTGTACAGGTCAGTGTGTGGGATTCTCCAGGTCTTTTAACCACTGGTTCAGATTCTGTCAGAGTCTGACCATCAACACCTGTCAAGACAGAAAAAGAAAGTCATTTGCTTTTGAATCTTTTGAAGCTTTTGATGGAAAATTAAAATCACGATCTGAGAAACTGTTGACCTGCCCAGCAGAGAGTTAACAGCAGCAGTCCTGTCCTATAGTCCATCATGTTAAATTGTGTGTCCACTGTTCTCTGTCATCCTCTCTGCAGTCAGATAAGTAGAGGTGGAAGACATCTGAGTTTTGCATTGACTCCTCCTCACAGGGAGGAGAGAATCAAACAGTACAGATCTCAGGTTCATAATCCTCCAACAGTCCCACTTGAATGTTTCACTAATTAACTTTCTTAATAACTTTCATTATTAAGCATGGTCAGCATCATGTTTATACAATAATACAAAGTACTGATTATTAATGTTTGGTATTGTCATGAACCAGCTCAAATACAAGAAAAAAACAAATGAGACCACACAAATAATCAATTTTCAAAGTAAATAAGTACATTTATTTGACTAATAATAAACAATACACACATTTAATGTGGGACATGTAGATCAGTGGTGTCAGTGGTGTGGTGAGTGCATGAGTGCATGACATTTATAAGGTATTTAAGAGTAAAAGTGACAAAATGAAGCAAAACAAAAGCCAAAACACAACCAAAGCAGAATGTTTGTCACTGGGAGGAGAGAGAGGCAGAACTGATGTCTCCAGTCCTCTGAGAGAACAATCAGGAGAAGTGGATTCAGGTGTGGCTCTGTTCTCCTGACACATCTCTACCACTCTGACCTCCCCCTAAACAGGAAGAAGACCAGGAGCTCAAGGAGCCACCAGAGGGATGGAGACTGGGTTTTGCTGTTTCCTGCTGTTTTTTTTTTTTTTTTTTTTTTTTGACAAAGTGCATTAAAAACATTTTTCTCATTGAACTGGTGTGAAATCATCAGTGGTCTGAGGGCTCCTCCTCTGGTGGCTTCATGTTACAAGGGTTCAGGCACTGAGGGGTTTTTGTTCAGGTCTACTGATGCTTTGTGTTATTGTGTTACTCTCTGGCACAGTAATACACAGCAGAGTCTTCAGGCTGCACATTCTGTCCATTTAGAGTCACTGTGTTGCTGGAAGAGTCTAAGCTGATACTGAACTTGTTCTTTAGTGAATCTTTATAGTATGAAGTGTATCCAGCAGCAGCGCTGCCGATCCACTCCAGTCCTTTCCCTGCAGGCTGTCTGATCCAAGCTGTGTAGTGGTCGCCAACAGAGTAAGAGACCTGACAGGTGATGGTCAGACGTTGACCTGGCTGCACAGTCACAGAGGCTGGCTGTATTTGCTGACTTATTTATTAGCTGCAAACATAAGTAGTGACAGCAGACAGGATCATGCTAAATGGTGAAACAAAAACTATGTTGCTGGTTTGTATTATTTGCACAAAAGACTTAATAGCTTCAGTGTTCAGAAATGGAGAAACCTGTAGCCTCTAACAGAAGAGATCTGAAACATGTGCAACAATATGAAAAAAACATAGTTACGTAGTTTTAATTTTTGATGAAATCTATCGTAGTTAATGTATTTAAGCATTATATAATTTAACACATTTAACACAGTAATTTACAATATTGTGTCTTAATTCATCAAAAAGTATTGTTTCAGGGCGTGTCGTACTGACTACACAGAGGCTGTACAGGTCAGTGTGTGGGATTCTCCTGGGTTTTTCTGGGGATGGAGTGTTTCTGTTAAAGACATTTCAGTCAAGTCATTTCTAGTTACATTTTATTTTATGATTTATGTTATTAAAGTATCCTTTTTTCCATGTGAAATATGATATCACATCCTGACATAGGTGCACTTTTTTGCTTTGTGGTGTGTTTTCCCATTTAAAAAATAAATAGATTAAAAGATATGTGATATCATTGATAGAGTGATAAAGGTTAAGCTGAATTTACTGATCAGTGTTCTTCAGTCAGATTAATGGTCCAGTCACATAGTTGATTTGGTTTTTATGCAGGTGTGTTTGTGGTTTGTGTCATTGTGCAGCATGCATACACAGTCGTACACCGCTGTGTCCTCAGGCTGCAGATTCTGTCCTGTTAATGTCACAGAACTAGTAGAAGTGTATGTGTGGAAGAGCAACTTTGCATTATTCAGGTAAAAGTCACCTTCTCCCCAACGATGGAAAATCCACTCCATTGGTTTTCCTTCACACTGTCTGATCCAACCTGTTGCATAGTTGTCATCAGTCAGAGAATAACCAGAGACCTGACAGGTGATGGTCAAAGACTGTCCAGGCTGCACAACCACTGAGTCTGTCTGGATGAGATCAATACTGTACACACCTGTGGAAACACAAATCAACATTATCTCCATCATTCATCTGAATATTCAGTGTTTCTAATGTGTTTATTAGTGTGAATCCACTGAAAGATCCTCACAGGATCCAGCTGCCAGCAGCTGTATCAGAACTACAGAGAACATGGTTGATGTAGAAGCTGATGTGAGCTCTTCTGTCCTCTCACTGACACAGACACACACTTCACTTCCACATATGTAGCATTTGTAACTATTTGTAATTACAAGCTATGTATTTGTTCATTTATTTTTCTTTAGATGTATTCATCCTGAAAAAATGTAGTAGTAAAACCTAATTAAAGTATCACTGGTTCCAAAAGAACATATGTTTGCTGTGATTGAATTGTTTCATTTTCTTGAACTATGTGAAGTGAGGGCATCAGTGATGTGAGGTAATGAGGGTCTGATGAGGACTGTAGGATTTTGTACAGCTGCTCAACCACCTTCAGTCACTGTGAGCCTCGAGCACAATAATAAACAGCAGAATCTTCAGTCTTCAGACTGTTCATCTGCAGATACAGCTGCTGTCTGCTGTTGTCTCTGGAGATGGTGAACCGGCCTTGGACTGACTGAGAGTAGTATTTGTAGCTGCCACTACCACTAATAGAAGCAACCCACTCCAGTCCTTTTCCAGGAGCCTGTCTGACCCAGCCCATCCCGTAGCTGCTGAATGTGAATCCAGAGGCTGTACAGGTCAGTGTGTGGGATTCTCCAGGTCTTTTAACCACTGGTTCAGATTCTGTCAGAGTCTGACCATCAACACCTGTCAAGATAATGAAACACATTAAATGAAATATGTTGGTGAGAAAAATAAAAACTATTTAAATTTATGACATATGAAGTATTTTCACCTGCCCAGCAGAGAGTTAACAGCAGCAGTCCTGTCCTATAGTCCATCATGTTCAACTGTGTGTCCACTGTTCTCTGTCATCCTCTCTGCAGTCAGATAAGTAGAGGTGGAAGACATCTGAGTTTTGCATTGACTCCTCCTCACAGGGAGGAGAGAGGTGGAGTGAACTTTGATGTCAACTTGTCTGGTGAAACTAGAATACATTTTTACGTGTCTGTCCACATCAGTAAAATTCAAATATTTTCTGATGAATTTCAAATCTCATATCAATATTAACACAGAAACAACCAGGTTTCCTCCTTTATAATTAGCAGACAGCAGCAGAGGTGTTTGAGGGAAAGCATGAAGAGAGTTCAGTGTGTGTGTCACCTCTCATGCTCTGATTGTAGGTGTCATGTGATGACCAGGACCTGCAGGACGCAGTTCATCATGGGAAATATGTCTCTGGAGAGTTGATGTCCAGTCCATCATGTAGTGAAGGGAAGTCCACTGCTGGTGATAACTGGCTGTCTAACAGACATGTTTGTCACTTCAACTAGTGCAGGTCAGGGTGCAGCTCCAAGTTGCTGCCAGTCACAAACAGACTCATCATCATCAGATAAACAAGACTAAGAGTCTACAGCCATGCTACTGGCTCTTTGTATCCAGGCACAGGAGACAAACAAATCACACTTATATCATCAGTAAAGCAGTGATGACTTCTGAAACCTCAGAGGAGGAAGATAACATGAACAGAGCCTTTTCAACCCACTAACACATTTTTGTCTTGAACGTCATTGACAATTTTAACCTGGTGAAGAGCGAGAGAGATTGGGATCACTGGTGAAGACTGGAGATTTAGTTTTTGAGATTTAGTTGTCAGGGGAAGTTTTTGAGAAGTTAATCTTTTTGTCATGGTCAAGGTTTTTAACACCAGCTGTTCAGTCACAACTTACATGAGAGCTGTAGAGAGTGAATGCATTTTAAAGTAAAGGCCTATCAGGGAGAAACTGCCCATGATGTACTTTATTTATGTTCTCATGTATTCAAATCTCACAATGTGTGTGTGTTTCAGTCACAAGGGCCTCTGGGTATTTGTACAGCTCTGTTGGTGGTTTGTGTTACTGTGGGTTGACGTACACAGTAATACACAGCAGAGTCTTCAGGCTGTAGATTCTGTCCTGTTATCGTCACTGTTCCAGCAGAAGTGTCTCTGGTGTAGCTGAACTTGTTCTTCAGAGCATTGTTTTGATAAAAGTCGCCTCCTCCCCAGCGATGGAAAATCCACTCCATTGCTTTTCCTTCACACTGTCTGACCCAACCTGTTGCATAGTTGTCATCAGTCAGAGAATAACCAGAGACCTGACAGCTGATGGTCAAAGACTGTCCAGGCTGCACAACCACTGAGTCTGTCTGGATGAGATCAATACTGTACACACCTGTGGAGACACAAATCAACATTATCTCCATCATTCATCTGAATATTCAGTGTTTCTAATGTGTTTATTAGTGTGAATCCACTGAAAGCTCCTCACAGGATCCAGCTGCCAGCAGCTGTATCAGAACTACAGAGAACATGGTTGATGTTGAAGCTGAACTGATGTGAGCTCTTCTGTCCTCTCACTGACACAGACACACACTTCACTTCTTTATGAGGAACCTTCATTTGCATATTGTTGAATATTTAAATTTGTCTTTTGTCAAGAAAAATTAAGGAATAAAAAATGATATGTAAAGACTTCTGTTTCCTGCAGAAAGTTTTACATTAAAAATGTAAAACAAAACAAAAAGAAAAGTTTCTTTGTACCATATTCACAGTATCTAGCAGCGACTTTCACTGTGCAGTCCCAGCAGGTAGTTACTGTAATACAGGCTTTAACTGTCTGAGTTCAACTGATCAACTGTTTTTTTCCAAAGTTTTAGTCTTTTTAGTCCAGGAGATGAATAATTTCATCACACTTCATCTATCCACATAATAAAATGAGGACTGTAGGTTTTTGTACAGCTGCTCAACCACCTTCAGTCACTGTGAGTCTCGAGCACAATAATATATGTATATGTATTATTATTAATTTATTGTTAATTCACATGGGAAACCACACACACACAAAACATCACAGAATGGAAATCTTGTAAAATTTCATGTATTTGTTTTCTCTTAAACAACCTCTGAAAATATTCATGAATTTGAGAATAATGATAAACAGGAACTCAGCTGGATGAATTTCATTACTTCAAAGGTTTGACAGTGTCGCTCAATTTTCACTGTGGGAAGAAAGTAAGAAGCAATTTTTCAGTGACTATAAAGTCAGCGTATTTATATATAATATAATATATAACATCATAAATCATCAACCCAAACAATACCAAAATGTTTTCCACAGCCTCCAATTCTTTGACACTAACTTCATGTCCCCATCATCCAGGACCAAGCTGCTCCCATCTTGTTATGTTGTAATGTTTCACTAATGCACTGAAGTGCATCTGAATTTTATTCTTTTTTTTTTTTTTACTTTTACTTTGTTATGAAAAGCATCTTGAAGTGTCTTGTTTTGTGCTCTAAAATCTCATCTTTAGCCCCTTTCCACTGTTTAAAAAACCCACTAAGACCCACTAACCTCAGGCTGTTGTCAGCAGTGGCAAAGGGTACTATCAACATTCACACCTGGGGTCAAATGACTCGACAGTAGAGCCAGGTATTTATGAGCCCTTGCTCTGATTGGCTCTGATCAGCACTGATAGCATTGGATGGTCAGACGTTGACCTGGCTGCACAGTCTCTGCATTCTCTGCATTTTAGATCATGAAACAGTGTTTTAAATCCAGGCTCTGCCAGATTTTTGCTTCAGTGTTAATTGTTGTTTTTCCAAATTATGTGTCCTCACATTCACTTTACTTAATTTACACTGGAACACATTCAAAAATAATGAAAAATATATTTTCATATAGTTTAGTCTGTATTTATTTATTCATTCATTATTTGCTTACTTACATAATATGTAAGTAAAACAGAAGTAATAACAGTAGTCATGTCTGATCATGTCAGTAAAAAGTTCAGGGGGGTGGATCAATCTATCCATCCAAGTACAGTTATAGTTCTCAATAATTTGTATAATGCAGGAAGGAATATTCATTTATGATTAAAAAATATGTTGTAGTTCATGTATGTAAATATTTTTGAAATATAAGGCAACTGATATAAAAACAAAATATAAAAGATATAATATGTTAAATAAATATCATGAAAAATATTTAGGGCTGAGGCTCCACCAGCCTGAAAGATCAGGACTGTCGGATTTTGTACAGCTGCTCAACCACCTTCAGTCACAGTGACTCTCGAGCACAATAATAAACAGCAGAATCTTCAGTCTTCAGACTGTTCATCTGCAGATACAGCTGCTGTCTGCTGTCGTCTCTGGAGATGGTGAACCGGCCTTGGACTGACTGAGAGTATGCAATGTTGGCACTGTTGTAAATACTTGCAACCCACTCCAGTCCTTTTCCAGGAGCCTGTCTGACCCAGGCCATCCAGTAGCCACTAATGTCAAGTCCAGAGGCTGTACAGGTCAGTTTGTGGGATTCTCCAGGTCTTTTAACCACTGGTTCAGATTCTGTCAGAGTCTGACCATCAACACCTGTCAAGATGATAAAAAACATGAAGTGAAAGAGGCTGGTGGGACAAATAAAAATGTAAAAAGATGATATGTGAGTATTTTCACCTGCCCAGCAGAGAGTTAACAGCAGCAGTCCTGTCCTATAGTCCATCATGTTAAACTGTGTGTCCACTGTTCTCTGTCATCCTCTCTGCAGTCAGATAAGTAGAGGTGGAAGACATCTGAGTTTTGCATTGACTCCTCCTCACAGGGAGGAGAGAGGTGGAGTGGACTGTGATTTCACTTCATGTTTGGTTTAACTTTATAATAATAATAATAATAATTTTTAAGTGTGTCTTTCATGTTTAAGTCTAATTAGTCTAAAAGACTGTGTTCTCCTCAGTGCCTCTACACTACAATATAAAATTCCCTGGTGTTTATTGGTGATAGGACTCAAGTCACTGTCATGACAGTGAAAACACAGAGCAGTGTTGCAGTAGTTCAGGCCGAGCACTGAAGCTGTGTCTGAATCAGCTGATTGATATCAGCTGTTTTATTCCTGCTCCACAATCACTGTCTTATTCACAGCTGTGTGTCCATCAGCAGACCATCTCCATGCAGGTGAACAGAGAGGACATTATTACCTGACACTTCCCACTGTTCCTCTGCTCAGACATTCATCACATGTTGGTGTTGCTGCACTGATTCTTTCAGAGCTCGAAACTCTAATGCAAACAGCTCATTTATAAATATACTCATGTTATATTTGTGTATCAAGATGTTTCTCATTAGGAATTTTTTTGTTCTTTTCTGTCCAGTTACAGGATGAAAAAACAACCAAATAAACAGGTTTGATCATAGTGAAAGCAAATAGTCTCTGTCCAGTCTCCAGTGTTGACATCAGTGTTTTTAGTCCTTTTCTATCAGTCTGAGACACAAATGTAGAGATGGAAGAGAAACTTACCACATCTCACACATCTCTGGAAATAGATCATCATTTAAAATATTGATTACAACTTTGTTTGGTGCTGTTCGTGTTATTCATCATAACATCTTTAATTCATTCTGGACTTTCCATTTACTGGATATATCATGAATAGATGTCAAATGATGTAAATTCTTAACAGCAGCTGTTCAAGCACAATATTGAGAACATTAGTAACTGTCACTGTTGTTGAAGCAGCACAAGTTCACTGCAATGAGAATCAGGAAGTCACAAAGCACAACATCAGCTGTTGTTTTAACAGTGGGCAGCATGTGTCTGTGTTTGGAGTCAAACTCCTTCTCCTTATGTTCTACTGCCCCCTGTAGGTCTCTGTGAAACATTTCTGTAGAGTTTTTGTAAAGCCTCTCTGCTCACTTTAACCAGTGTGTGTCTTTGGCACAGTAATACACAGCAGAGTCCTCTGGCTTCAGGTTGGACAGTCTCAGATACACCATGCTGTTGCTGTCATCTCTACTGATTTCTGCACGTCCTCTCACACTGCTGGCATAAGTGTTACTACTGGCATCAGAGAAGCCAGCTCCAATCCACTCCAGTCCTTTTCCTGAAGGTTGTCTGATCCAGTGCATAACACAGCAGCTAAATGTGAATCCAGATCCTCTGCAGGAGAGACTGAGAGTCTCCCCAGGCCTTTTCACTACTGAACTGGAGGGAATGGACTCCATACTCTGACCTGTACAACCTGATGAGATGAAAGGAGAGAGGAAGCACAGAGGGAAGTGAGACAGTCATCTCTGAAGGTTTCTGCTATCACTGACTGACCATCAGTCAGTGTTGTCTGATAAAAGATGACACATCAAGAAGCAGGAGAACTCACAGGACAGAGAGAGAGCGACCAGCAGAAGAGTGAGTGTGTTCATCATCCTGAGGCTGGAGATGTGACCTCTGATGCTCCACACAAACTACAAGAGCAGTCAGCAGGACACAAGTACACTGCACACACTGAGGATTTGCATCAGGACATCATGGGGAGGGAGGGGCTCATGTACAGGAAGTTTGTTCTGCTTTCATTCAATCATATCAGTTATTGTTATTTCTTTTAATGCAAGTGATTGACCATCAGTGTTGAATTCTATATCTGTGATGATGAAAAACAAAAACATGATGTTTTAGATATCACTTTATTATTGTCACATACATTCTCAGTGAACTAGGGTGAAATCATTAGTGGTCTGACACTATCAGTAAACAGAACAACTTTGTTGTTTGACAGACTGATGTGTTTGACTTGTGGCCTTCATCAGCAGGCCATTGGTTGACATGGGAGGGTCGTCAGCTGGTGCAGCTCAGCTGAGGCCTCCTGGACTATAAAAGCTGGCCCATGTGCTGATCTGTCCTCTCCCTTCCAACTGCTGACAGCCTTTGTTTTGACATTATGCTTTGCTTTTGCACATACAAACCTTCACAGCACATATGCTACTCATTCATGCACTGCTTTCATGACAACACTTACTAATTTCCACACCCCATTACTTTTTATTTGTGTTGTTTTTAGTTGTGATAAATTGTTTGCTTTGAGTTTAACTTTGCTTGGACTCCCTTCTTGTCACATTCACTGAGCCAGTTTGTGACATCAACTTCAAAACCTTTTCCAAGTTGCTACCCTGCGCTGCTAAAATCCTGTTTTTGTAACCACGATGTCGTCTGACAAAATAACCAAACACATGAGTTAAACACAACGGCTGTGCTGTGAGTGGAGCTATGATTAATTGCAAAATGATCTCTGAGAGAAAGTAAGAAGTGACTGAAGATTAGGACTAAACTCAGTCCTGGAACAACATGGATGTGCTGGGGCTGGTTTGGTACATTCAACAAAACACCAGATCTCAGAATCTCATCTTGGTAACGGATGAGACTGGGACTTGACACTGACTGTTTTTTTCAAAAACACAAATTTTCAGTCTCATATGATAAATCATTTAAGATAAGATGTACAGATATGTTTTAATTTATAGAGATGTGTTGCATTGAGATTACTTTCAGAAACCAAATTGTTGTGAATGATTGTCTATAAAGATACCATAAAAATTCAAGATTAGATTCATAAAATACTTGATACTTAGGCACCACCAGCCTGAAAGATCAGGACTGTAGGATTTTGTACAGCTGCTCAACCACCTTCAGTCACTGTGAGTCTCGAGCACAATAATAAACAGCAGAATCTTCAGTCTTCAGACTGTTCATCTGCAGATACACCTGCTGTTTGCTGTTGTCTCTGGAGATGGTGAACCGGCCTTGGACTGACTGAGAGTAGTATTTGTAGCTGCCACTACCATCATCAATCCAGGCGATCCACTCCAGTCCTTTTCCAGGTGCCTGTCTGACCCAGCCCATCTCGTAGCTGCTGAGTGTGAATCCAGAGGCTGTACAGGTCAGTGTGTGGGATTCTCCAGGTCTTTTAACCACTGGTTCAGATTCTGTCAGAGTCTGACCATCAACACCTGTCAAGAGGATAAAAAACATGAAGTGAAAGAGGCTGGTGAGAAAAATAAAAACTATGTAAAGAGATGATGTAAATATGTTGACCTGCCCAGCAGAGAGTGAACAGCAGCAGTCCTGTCCTATAGTCCATCATGTTCAACTGTGTGTCCACTGTTCTCTGTCATCCTCTCTGCAGTCAGATAAGTAGAGGTGGAAGACATCTGAGTTTTGCATTGACTCCTCCTCACAGGGAGGAGAGAGGTGGATTATATTAAAGTCTCACTTATTGTTTAGTTTATTGACTCATACATACTTTTGATTTTCAAATGTGCATTATTATAATTCAACAAAAAATTAAAGCTACACTAAAACTTTTTCTTCAATAAAACATCAAAATAATAATTTTGGTTGAGAAATCTGGAAAATTTACAAATAAACAAAGTTCATAGAAATGAGTTTAAAAAACTCATCTTGTCATCATGGTTTCTCTTCACTCTTTGTGCTGATCACAAAGCTACATATTCGACTATATTCCTCTGATCAGCCAACATCTATGAGTATTTTTTTTTAATTGTCTCAACACTTCATTAAATGAATAAATGACTTAAATGCAGTTTTGAGTGTGAATGTTTCACATTTCTAATCATCTTCTGATCCAGAAAAGCTTGTTGTCAAATCAAATGTTTCTCAGTTCGGTTCATGTTTCAGACTAAATGAATATGATGTATAGTTTGTATTTGTGTTGGGTAGTTTAGTGTTAAATACAACTTTGACAGTAGAAAGAACTCTGTGTTTTACTGTGAGAGATGTAACATCATAAAAATAACTTGTTACTATCAAATACATAGAAATCTCATGTGGATTTATCAAAGTGATTTTGCAGGTGATGAGAAAACTCAGATGTGACTGAGGTCACATTGCTACTTGTTGTCTGACAGACTCTTGACCTCGAGGTACTGAGTGCTGCTGGACTCATCTTCAGTCATGAGGAAACGGCTTTGAAAGGAGCTGCCATAGATAGCAGAGTTTGAACCTGTGTCCATCCTCCCAATCCACTGCAGAGCTTCCCCTGGTCTCTGTCGTATCCAGTGTATATTGTAGTCTGTCATGCTGTAACCAGATATGATACATGACATCTTCACTGTGTAGAAGAGCATCTTTACAACAACAGAGGAAAATGTAAAACATCAGAATCCTAGCAGCTAAATTCTGGACTGATGGAGTGGTGAAACAGAACTTGAATGTTTTACAATGATAATCTTAAATCATGGTGCAGCAGTGTAGTGATATTTTCTTACCCTGGCCTAAAGAATAAAGGAAGTTTGCACCCAATATGTATTTGTTCATACTTTAAAAAACAGACCTACTGCTGAAGTTATTTTTTTAGATATTTTCTATCCCATTGGATAGAAACAGGAAAAACATGTTTTCCCCATCTTTTCTAAGAAACACAAATAAATGAAAATAGATGTGTCACATCCTTGTTTTACAGTGGAAGTCAGATGAGATCTACATAGATACAAGAACACTTAACTATTCCTCTGTCTGCCAATAACAAACGATTCCCTGTGTCATTCACTGAACTCCATGAACTCTCAACTACCTCATCAATGAAGCAGAGAGTTCTGTATGTGTTACTGTTCACCTTTAAAATAGGTGTGTTTATGTGGTTGAGTGACATGTTGCTGGGTAGTTGTGCAGGTCTGTTGATGGTTTGTGTCCCTCAGACAATATTGTAGATGCAAAGTAGATGTTTCTGGCAAAGCTTCACCTACTTCCAGTGTGCACAGAGAAAAGAAAAGTCTAAAGAACTCCAGCAACACCAGCAGTAAACAGAACAACTTTACTGTTGGACAGACTGATGTGTTTGACTTGTGGCCTTCATCAGGGTCACAAAACATATTAAAAGCAACAGTGAAATAGGGTAAATAATGTTCAGGAGTCGTTCCTCCAAGTCAGTTGATTTAAAGTTTGTCTGACGAGCCCATGAGTTGTCTGTGCAGCAGGTTATTACAATGTTACGTCATCGCTCCCTATGAGAACAGCAGGCACCACATGAGCTAAATAATCAACAGCTCACCATCATCTGCTTGAAATCTGCTTTTTTGTCACCTCACCATGTCAGAAAATTAAGAAATGTTTTGAATATAATTTGGGTTGTACACAAACCACTGTTTTTATTTATATCCTGATCTAGAGATTATCTAATGAGAGGATTTTTCAGCTTGTTCCTACTTTCAAATTAAAAGTTATTTATTTATTTATTTTGTGTGAACTGTGAAACTGGTAATTCAGCATTAAAAAGCATGATGGTACATTAGTACATGAATAAAACAAAAAGTGAAACAAATCTCTGTTTTTGTTGTGTAAAAACAGGAGAATGATGCAGACTGTCTTCAAACAATCTACAATTTAGGTGTCAATGAAATGTTACCTACAACAAAGTGTGGTTAGTTCAAATCATGCAGGTTGACTTTTAATATTAATATTGTGAAAACAAACTTTGTGTTATTTATATTTCTTTAACTTCTTCATTGGTAGATATTGTTCAACATTCAAAACAGCTGAAGATGTTTCTCTCTGCAGTAGTGAACTGGTGTGAACTCATTAGTGGTCTGAGGGCTCCTCCTCTGGTGGCTTCATGTTACAAGTGTTCAGGCACTGAGGGGTTTTTGTTCAGGTCTACTGATGCTTTGTGTTATTGTGTTACTCTCTGGCACAGTAATACACAGCAGAGTCTTCAGGCTGCACATTCTGTCCATTTAGAGTCACTGTGTTGCTGGAAGAGTCTAAGTCGATACTGAACTTGTTCTTTAGTGAATCTTGGTAGTATGAAGCTCCTGTATATTTGCCGCCAATCCACTCCAGTCCTTTCCCTGCAGGCTGTCTGATCCAATGTGTGGCATAGCCAAGAGTTTAAGAGACCTGACAGGTGATGGTCAGACGTTGACCTGGCTGCACAGTCACAGAGGCTGGCTGTGTCAACTGTTCACACTTCACACCTGCTAAAAGAAGAAAATGTTTTGTTATCAATGATCAAGTTAAACAGCAAAAGAAGAAATGTTGACTGTGACAAATCCAGAGAGACTCACAGGATCCAGCTGCCAACAGCAGCAGCAGAGCTACACAAAACATGGTTGATGGTGAAAGTGAGCAGCTGTGAACTCCACTGACAGTCTGATGTCAAGTTTTTATAGCTGAGGAACAAGGAAGCTCACTGAGTTTGCATACAATCAAACATATGAAGCATCAGTGTTGGTCCAACTGGAGCCAATAGAAGAGTCTGTTCAGTGTTATTATATCTGCAGAGTGAAAACATGTCTGGAAACCACCTCTGCTTTAATTTTTGATTTCATTAATAAATCAGTTTTACCACATTGACAATGTCTCTGCATTTCCAGAAAAGACAACAACAAACAGCTGAGCCTCCAGTCTTCTGGTTGGTCATCTTTAGATCTACTTCCTACATCTGGTGGACATGATGAATCCGGGCTGTTTAATAATTAGTGCCTGAGCAGCAAACGGTGCGATGACGCTATTGGATTGATTTTTTTTTCCTAATATTTTTATTATAATTATTATGAAGAATTAATCAGGGTCAAACTCATCAAACTTTGCACACATGTCAGGCCTGGTGAAAATGTACATGTTTTATGGGTCTTGCAATGAGTGGTCAAAATGGGTCCATAGCAGCACCTAGAAAATTTCAGTGAGGCACTACTCACTCTGTGTTTCACCTACATGTATGAAATTCAGTCAGCACATATAACAGTGAAATTAGCTGCTGTAACTGTGTCATCACAGTCACAGAGAAAAACAAGACTTTAACTGCCCTCTACAGGTTTAAAGTGGACCTACAATATGGTTTAGAGAGAGGCCTGAAAACAGATGTTGAACAAGATGTTGTTTAGTTTTTCTCTTTGCTTTGATGCGATTGACCAGTTTTTCACGTGTGTATATTCATGAGACAGAGGCAGTAAGTTTGCCTGATGCATGATTGAAAAGAACATTTCTAAAGTACAAACTGCACATCAGTGTCATGCACCCTAACCTTGAATGAGTAAGTCTCACAAACACAGAATAAACAGCAGCTTCTTCAGTCTTCAGCTGTTTATCTTGAAATCCCTCTGAGACAGTGAGAGTGTTTATATAAAGGAAACATTCAGTTTTACCCTCATATTGGGACAGTTTAGATTCCTCAAAGTTATAACTGTAACTATGTAGAACTGTGGTTACTTGCTTGCTATTATTTTAATTCGTACTCAGTGAGTTCAGGAACCAGATTGCTGTGTTGTGACTCATGCTTTTTTTTTCCTTTTTAGATTCATGTGTAATGGTTAATGGTCATTAATGATGATCCTTCACAGGGCCAGTTTCCACAGTTTCACTAATAACAACAACAACTGATGTAAATGAATGTCTGTATCATTTTCTTCAAAAGCGTGAAATAAGAAAATGTGAAATCATTGTTGTAATAATAAGGACTGTGGGATTTTGTACAGCTGCTCAACCAACTTCAGTCACTGTGAGTCTCGAGCACAATAATAAACAGCAGAATCTTCAGTCTTCAGACTGTTCATCTGCAGATACAGCTGCTGTCTGCTGTTGTCTCTGGAGGTGGTGAACCGGCCTTGGACTGACTGAGAGTAGTATTTGTCGCTGCCACCACTATAGCTGATAAATGCAATCCACTCCAGTCCTTTTCCAGGAGCCTGTCTGATCCAGCCCATATGGTAGTCGCTGAATGTGAATCCAGAGGCTGTACAGGTCAGTGTGTGGGATTCTCCAGGTCTTTTAACCACTGGTTCAGATTCTGTCAGAGTCTGACCATCAACACCTGTCAAGAGAATGAAACACATCAAGTGAAAGAGGCTGGTGAGACAAAAAAACAGCAAAAAAAACTATGTAAAAATATGTTATGTGAAACTTTTCACCTGCCCAGCAGAGAGTTAACAGCAGCAGTCCTGTCCTATAGTCCATCATGTTAAACTGTGTGTCCACTGTTCTCTGTCATCCTCTCTGCAGTCAGATAAGTAGAGGTGGAAGACATCTCAGTTTTGCATTGACTCCTCCTCACAGGGAGGAGAGAGGTGGAGTGGACTGTGATTTCACTTCATGATTGGTTTAACTTTATAATAAATATTGAAGAGGATTTGGAGATGATAACTTTGAAGTTTGTCTTTCATGTTTAAGTCTAATTAGTCTAAAAGACTGTGTTCTCCTCAGTGCCTCTACACTACAATCTAAAATCCCCTGGTGTTTATTGGTGATAGGACTCAAGTCACTGTCATGATAGTGAAAACACAGAGCAGCGTTGCAGTAGTTCAGGCCGAGCACTGAAGCTGTGTCTGAATCAGCTGATTGACATCAGCTGTTTTATTCCTGCTCCACAATCACTGTCTTATTCACAATGTGAATCCAGAGTCTGTACAGGTCAGTGTTTGGGAGGAAGCCTCAGCTGATACTGGGAGGAAATCCAGACTCCACACATGGACTTGCACACAAGGCCTTCTTGGTGTGAGGTTAGGGTGTTTGACTGAGCCAACATATCACCTCACTACAAGAAAAGGTTTGTAAAGGTTGGTGCTGCTGTCCATTAACCTTCAGTGTATTTGACCATCACAGAAATTAGTATTTGCATGAAACTCAGTCATTTTCAGTCTGCCCTGTCTCCATGTCATCACAATACAACTTATTTATGAATCACCATGAGATAGAGCGATGGTTTGAAGCCCTGGAGCAGACATACAATATGTATCTGTGTTAAGATTCACAATATGAAATGATGTGAACACCAGGTAAATCTCCTGGACTGATCAGCTGTCCAGGGGGTTTCACCCAGTGAATGCTATTATACCACCCACCAGACACACTTCACCTCTTTATAAGAAACCTTTATAATGTTTGATATTGTTAAATATTTAGATTTCTGTTTTGTCAAGAAACTGAAGCAACAACAAAATCATGTAAACAATATAAAGACATTCCTGCAGAGGTTTGCAGTTTTACATTAAAGATGTAAAACTAAAATCCTCTCAAACAAAAAGAAAAGTTTCTTTGTACCATATTCACAGTATCTAGCAGCTACTTTCACTGTGCAGTCCCAGCAGGTAGTTACTGTAATACAGGCTTTAACTGTCTGAGTTCAACTGATCAAGTGGTATTTTCCAAAGTTTCAGTCTTTTTAGTACCTAATCTCCTCCTATACCATCATTTCACTGTAGCTCAATGAAGAAATTCCAAGAGATTTGTAATATCATGACTATCTCATGAGAACAACAATAAACAGCTGAACCTTCAGTCTTGTCATTGGTCATCTTTAGATCTACATCCTACATCTTGTAGACATGATGAACTAATCCTGTTTATTTAATTTAGTTGATCACTTCTGGAAACACTCCAAAAAAACTCCAAGAACTTTTCTAATTATTTCACAACTTTACAAAATATGAAAAAAGGTAATAAAAAACAACAACAAAAAAATAGTCTTAATGTGTGATGGTTCAAAGATCAGTTAGTTCAGATGAATGAGATGAGCTGTAACTGTCTCATCACAGAGACAGAGGAGAGAAGAACAAGACTTTACCTGCCCTCTATAGGTTTAAAGTGGAACTACAATATATGGTCCACTTCAATACTATGTTAATAAAGAGATTTAAAATGCTGTAATTCATAATATTCTACAATGCTAACGTAGCTGCGTTAATATGTTGTTTATTTTATTTTCATTTATTTTTTGGTGAACCTTCTCATAACGTGTGTGTGTCATATAGTTAGAATTTTTGCGTATTCTAATATTGTTTTGAGTGGATGTTTAGTTCATAGTTCCAGTGACCTGTTGTATCCATATACCGTCTATGGTTGTGGCAAGGGGGACTTAATTAGTGATGCACAGGAGATGTATAGGTGACGTACCGCTACATTCCCGGCAAAAGCTGGATGACTTTTGTGCTGGTAAGACGTGTTGTGATCTTTTTATATACAGTCTATAGTTGTGATGCTCTTTTGATTAGTTAAACTATGGTGGTTTTTTTTGTTTGTTTGTTTTGGTTTTCTTTTCATAATTTGTGGAAATGTCAAAATATATAATTGTCAATGTGTTAATAAGTTTTGCCATTAGTTTCTGTGGTTAAAAATTGCTGTTAATTCTGTTAATCCTGTCGGAGATTTTCTTTCGTTCATTTGCACATTGTCTGATTCGCTGCAGGGGACTGAGAGAGAGTCTGCCACTGTGTGTGGGACAACTATGGCCCTTGCTGCTCTTCTTATAGATGAAAGATGCTGATCCTGATTCCTGGTGTGATTAGTGTTCTTCAACTTATGAGCAACCATCCGGCAGCTGCTGCACTAATACAAACATTTTTTTCACTGATTCCTCTCCTACAGCTACAAGACAGGAGATATATATATATGTGTGTGTGTGTGTGTGTGTGTGTGTGTGTGTGTGTGTTGGCATATATTTATGTGAGATAATCTATAGATATAAGTGTGTACATGTAATCCTAGTTTTATTTAAATCTTTTCATGATTTTATGAAAAACAAGACCCATAAAAGTCAAAAGAAAAATCCAACCCTTTGTGAATCAGCCCAGTAAGGATGAGTATCTTAGGTTTTTGTACAGAAAAACAAACTCCAATCACTGTGTGGGTGTCGAGCACAATAATAAACAGCAGACTCTTCAGTCTTCAGACTGTTCATCTGCAGATACACCTGCTGTCTGCTGTTGTCTCTGGAGATGGTGAACCGGCCTTGGACTGACTGAGAGTAGTATTTGTCGCTGCCACCACCACTACTGATAAATGCAACCCACTCCAGTCCTTTTCCAGGAGCCTGTCGGACCCAGTGCATCCAGTAGTCACTGAATGTGAATCCAGAGGCTGTACAGGTCAGTTTGTGGGATTTTCCAGGTCTTTTAACCACTGGTTCAGATTCTGTCAGAGTCTGACCATCAACACCTGTCAAACCAAAAGAGAAATCAGTCATTTGCTACAATGCAACAAGCTTTTAAAGACAACTTCAACTCAGTATCAGAGAAACTGTTGACCTGCCCAGCAGAGAGTGAACAGCAGCAGTCCTGTCCTATAGTCCATCATGTTAAACTGTGTGTCCACTGTTCTCTGTCATCCTCTCTGCAGTCAGATAAGTAGAGGTGGAAGACATCTGAGTTTTGCATTGACTCCTCCTCACAGGGAGGACAGAGAATCAAACAGTACAGATCTCAGGTTCATAATCCTCCAACAGTCCCTCTTGAATATTTCACTAATTAACTTTGTTAATAACTTTCATTGTTAAGCTTGGTCAGCATCATGTTTATACAATAGTACAAAGTACTTATTAATGTATGGTATTGTCATGAACCAGCTCAAATATAAGAAAAAACTAATGAGACCACACAATTAATCAAAGTTCAAAGTAAATGTATTTGACTAATAATAAACAATACACACATTTAATGTGGGACATGTAGATCAGTGGTGTCAGTGGTGTGGTGAGTGCATGAGTCCATGACATTTATAAGGTATTTAAGAGTAAAAGTGACAAAATAAAGCAAAACAAAAGCCAAAACACAACCAAAGCAGAATGTTTGTCACTGGGAGGAGAGAGAGGCAGAACTGATGTCTCCAGTCCTCTGAGAGAACAATCAGGAGAAGTGGATTCAGGTGTGGCTCTGTTCTCCTGACACATCTCTACCACTCTGACCTCCCCCTAAACAGGAAGAAGACCAGAAGCTCAAGGAGCCACCAGAGGCATGGAGACTGTGTTCTGCTGTTTCCTGTTTTTGTTGACAAAGTGCATTCAAAACATTTTTTCTCATTGAACTGGTGTGAAATCATCAGTGGTCTGAGGGCTCCTCCTCTGGTGGCTTCATGTTACAAGTGTTCAGGCACTGAGGGGTTTTTGTTCAGGTCTACTGATGCTTTGTGTTATTGTGTGTGTCTGGCACAGTAATACACAGCAGAGTCTTCAGGCTGCACATTCTGTCCATTTAGAGTCACTGTTTTGCTGGAAGAGTCTAAGCTGATACTGAACTTGTTCTTTAGTGAATCTTTGACGGTTGTGTCCCTACTGATCCACTCCAGTCCTTTCCCTGCAGGCTGTCTGATCCAATGTGTGTAGTAGCTACTTAGAGAATAAGAGACCTGACAGGTGATGGTCAGATGTTGACCTGGCTGCACAGTCACAGAGGCTGGCTGTGTCAACTGTTCACACTTCACACCTGTTAAAAGAACAAAATGTTTTGTTATCAATGATCAAGTTAAACAGCAAAAGAAGAAATGTTGACTGTGACAAATCCAGAGAGACTCACAGGATCCAGCTGCCAACAGCAGCAGCAGAGCTACACAAAACATGGTTGATGGTGAAAGTGAGCAGCTGTGAACTCCACTGACAGTCTGATGTCAAGTTTTTATAGCTGAGGAACAAGGAAGCTCACTGAGTTTGCATACAATCAAACATATCAAGCATCAGTGTTGGTCCAACTGGAGCCAATAGAAGAGTATGTTCAGTGTTATTATATCTGCAGAGGGAAAACATTAGAAATCACCTGCTTTACTTTGTGTTAATACTCACTTAACTGTGACTCTTGGAAAATGTCTCTGCATTTACAGAGAAGACAATTTTTGTTGTGAACTGAGGACAACAATAAACAGCAGCTTCATTCAGTTCATGTTAGTTCCTTTGAGAATTTACATTAAATGGAAAAATCTACAGTATTATTCTGATCAGTAACCAGCAGGTTTGTGTTTTCAATACATTGTAATCAATCAGCATTTCATTTGTCTCTTTATCTTCTCTTCTTCTACTTAACTACTTTCAATGTATGATTTGTATTTATGAACCATCTTTAATCTTTATTTTTTTCTTTCCAAATTACAGAAAGAATAATGTTGTTATTCAAAACTTGATGAGACGGAGCTTTTAGATTTTTCAGTTTTTTTGGTTTATCTTCTCTCATGGAAACAGGAATAATGTTTCCCCCTCTTCTCTTGGCATCACTGTCCACAAAAATAATAAAGAAATTAAATTACGCTTTGATTTTCTTGAAATTTGGCAAAATCATGTTTCTCTAAGTGTCTCCTACACTGATGTTGCTTCAGAGTAGACTGAAGTCAGATTCAGTCTGATGTAGCAGAAGCAGAAAAAAATCCCTCTAACATTCAGTGAATTCCATAAAGTTCCAACTACATAATAAATTAATCAGAGAGCACTGTCTGTATTAATGTTCACTTTTAGGACGTGTTTGTGGTTGAGTCACAGATGTGTTGCTGGGTGTTTGTGCAGGTCTGTTGGTGCTTTGTGTAATTGTGGGTTGACGTACACAGTAATACACAGCTGTGTCCTCAGGCTGCAGATTCTGTCCTGTTAATATCACACAACTAGTAGAAGTGTACGTGTGGTAGAGGAACTTTGCATTATTCTGGAAAAAGTCACCTCCTCCCCAACGATATCAATATAATGTATATTTTATCGATCAAATGAAATAAAAGTGTTGGATATGACTTCCTCCTGCACATGAACAGATGAACTTACCTTTTGTTCATATTCCAATACAGAAAACTTTATTAGCTGTTTTATTGCATAAAACTGTTCATGTAAATTCACTTTATTTAGAAACTTTAAGCTTGAATAAGCTGCCATCACTTGTTCTCTGCCCTATAGATCACTGCTGTCTTCTCTCATGAACGGTGATGACACAGACAGATGGAGCTGCAGTCACTGCTCGTAAGATGTTTTGATTCTGTGGTGGAAATTCAACAAAGTTGGTTGAGACCAAGTTTGTCACAATGTTCAAAAGTGACTTTTGTTTGGGTAGAAATGTTTGAACTGTGACAACATCCAGTGTAGAAGACCAGCAGAAGCTTTAAGGTTTAGTGTCAGTCATTTCAGATCAGTGAGGACACCAGATCTGAGAGTCTCCTTTTAGTAACAGAGGAGACAGAAATATGACCCTGACTGACCTCTAGTGGTTTTATATCAAAAACTGCAACATCATTTTTACACTGTTGTTATCACTCACTTATCATTTCAGATAATGTCAGATAACATTTTTTGTTCATGTGTAGAAAGGCAGTTGCAGTAATTTAATTTCATGCAGGTAGGAATATTCATTTATTATTATAAAATATGTTATTATTTATGTATGTAAATATGTATGAAAATATAAGACAACTAATATAAAAACAAAATATGAAAAAAAAGGAAAATAAATATTGTTAAAAAAATGAAGGCTCCAGCATTAAAGATCAGTACCATAGGATTTTGTACAGCTGCTCTACAACCTTCAGTCACTGTGACTCTCGAGCACAATAATAAACAGCAGAATCTTCAGTCTTCAGACTGTTCATCTGCAGATACACCTGATTTCTGCCGTTGTCTCTGGAGATGGTGAACCGGCCTTGGACTGACTGAGAGTAACGTTTGGTACTGCCACTACCACTATTAACCCAGGCGATCCACTCCAGTCCTTTTCCAGGAGCCTGTCTGATCCAGCCCATATGCTCGTTGCTGAATGTGAATCCAGAGGCTGTACAGGTCAGTGTGTGGGATTCTCCAGGTCTTTTAACCACTGGTTCAGATTCAGTCAGAGTCTGACCATCAACACCTGTCAAGATGAAAAGGAATAGAGTCAGCTTTTTTAAAAGGGCAACTTTCTAAAGGTAACTTTAAGTCAAGATCAGAGAAACTGCTGACCTGCCCAGCAGAGAGTGAACAGGAGCAGTCCTGTCCTATAGTCCATCATGTTAAACTGTGTGTCCACTGTTCTCTGTCATCCTCTCTGCAGTCAGATAAGTAGAGGTGGAAGACATCTGAGTTTTGCATTGACTCCTCCTCACAGGGAGGAGAGAGGTGGATTATATTAAAGTTTTTCAGTTCGGTCCATGATTCAGACTAAATGAATATAATGCATAGTTTGTATTTGTGTTGGGTAGTTTAGTGTTAAATTAAACTTTGACAGTAGAAAGAACTCTGTGTTTTACTGTGAGAGATGTAATGTCATAAAAAGACTTGTTACTATCAAATACATAGAAATCTCATGTGGATTTATCAAAGTGCCTCAGCGCCTCATGATACACACTATCCAACATGCGAAGACAATGAGCAGATGCATTCATATACAGCATCTCTCCATAGTCAATAACAGGTAAAAAGGTTGATTCCACCAGTTTCAGTTTTACATAAAAAGAAAACAAAGTCTTATTTCAGCTTTTTTACCACATACTGAATGTGCTCCTTAAAAGACAAGTGGTCGTCAGTTAAAAATCCTAGATATTTAGACGTTATCTTCTATCCCACTTCATGAAAACAGGAAAACATGTGTTTCCCATTTTCTCTTTTTATCACAATACACAGACAAAAACACATATAAATGAACCACCATGTTCTCTTGAGAAGATTGTGTTTCTCTAAGTGTCTGCTACACTGATGTCAGTGGAAGTACAGCAGAGTGAAGTCAAATCAGCAGTAACGAAAAACTGCGTGTAAAACTGAATCGATTCCATAAACATACAAGAACATTCTCAGTTAATCAGATAATTATATCATCATTAATGTTTCCATTTAGACCATGTGTTTGAGTCATGTATGTTTCTGGGTATTTGAGGGTGTACACAGTAATACACAGTTATGTCTTCAGTTGCCTAAAAGTTGCTTCAACACGCTTTACTTCCTTATGAGGGACATTTATTTGCATATTGTTGAATAGTGAAATTTCTCTTTTGTAAAAAAGTGAAGCTACAACAAAATCATATAAACAATATGTAGACTTGTGTTTCCTGCAGATAGTTGAAGGTTTTCAATTGTACATGAAAGATGTAAAACAGAAATCCTCTCACACAAAGAGAAAAGTTTCTTTGTACCATATTCACAGTATCTAGCAGCTACTTTCCACGTGCAGTCCCAGCAGGTAGTTACTGTAATATAGGCTTTAACTGTCCAAGTTAATTCATCATTTCTGTCTTTTTTAATAACTGTGTGATTATTGTGGTTTTTGTAAACCAGGGCATGAGTTTTCTATGTGCCAGTTTTCATGATTTTATTAAGTAAAGATCAGGACTGTAGGATTTTGTACAGCTGCTCAACCACCTTCAGTCACTGTGAGTTTCGAGCACAATAATAAACAGCAGAATCTTCAGTCTTCAGACTGTTCATCTGCAGATACAGCTGCTGTCTGCTGTTGTCTCTGGAGATGGTGAACCGGCCTTGGACTGACTGAGAGTAGTATTTGCTGCTGCCATCAGTATAGATAAAAGCGATCCACTCCAGTCCTTTTCCAGGAGCCTGTCTGATCCAGGCCATCTGGTAGCTGCTGAATGTGAATCCAGAGGCTGTACAGGTCAGTTTGTGGGATTCTCCAGGTCTTTTAACCACTGGTCCAGATTCTGTCAGAGTCTGACCATCAACACCTGCCAAGAGAATAAAAAAACATAAAGTGAAAGAGGCTGGTGGGATAAATTAAAACTATGTGAAAATATGTTATGTGAATATTTTCACCTGCCCAGCAGAGAGTGAACAGCAGCAGTCCTGTCCTATAGTCCATCATGTTAAACTGTGTGTCCACTGTTCTCTGTCATCCTCTCTGCAGTCAGATAAGTAGAGGTGGAAGACATCTGAGTTTTGCATTGACTCCTCCTCACAGTTAGTTTCCCTTAATAAGCATCATCTGCATCATATGAAAACTGACCATTTATCAATTTTTTTATATCCTTAAAGTGAGTATTTTTAGGTAATGTCTGAATTAAAAATAAATTAATTAATAAAAAATAACACCTCAAACAAACATGTTCACCATCAGTTGAAACTGGTCTCTGACGAGATACAAAAGAGGGACATGTAAAATATGGAAATCCATTTTAAAATGAATCAGTGGAATACAGTTTCTCAGCTTTAGACCAGATAAAAATGAGAATTTATTTTAATTAGTATCAGTATATTTTCTGTATTGCTTGTTTGTTGTTGTTATTCATAGACTCAGAGACTCCAATGTAACTCATAATGACTCATAATGTAAACATTTATAAACATGTGATATGTTTATGTGTCATGAAAGTTCTCATGAGGAATTTTTCAGTTCTTTTCTGTCCAGTTACAGGATGAAAAACAACCAAATACTTCGTCTTGATCATTGTAACAGCAAATTGTCTCTGTCTAGTCCAGTTTAAAGTGTTTAAAGTGTGAGCTCAATTTCAAGTGTCATTGAAAAGTGTGTGAACATTTATGTCAATGTGATATTTCAGTTTTTTTTTTCATAAATTTGAAAACATTTTTGATATGTACATGTACAAACTCTTTTTACTTTTAATTATGGGATATTGGGTGTAGACTGACGAGAGAAAAAGATTTTTTTTTTTTTATGGCAGCATGAGGCTGCAACATCACAAAATGTGAAAAAGGTGACGGGGTCTGAAGACTTGCACTGTAAAAACTTCTGTGGCTTATTTGCAGGTTTGCATAAAGGATATTTGATGGCTGCAGATGTTTGCAGACAGACATGTGGAGAAACCTAAAACAGCTGTGGAGGAACTGAAACTTGTTTGTTGCTTGTTTTAGATTCATGTTTACCATTTAGAATAGAATAAAAAATGTCAGGAAAGTTGTCTCAAACTGTGAATATTATTTCCACATTTTATAGACATTTCTCTAAAATAAAAAGATGACAGTTATAGTTTCATCAAAAACAAAAATCCTTTCTATGTTAAGTTTCTATCTCCATATGGAAAATATCTGACATCCAAATGACTGACAGTTATAGGAATAATCTCACAACCACAAGAATATCTAGTTGATCTTAATTTGGAGAAATGCATAATATTTGTCCTGCAGCAGCCAGAATGTTTCTATTTATGGACAAATTATCTTTATTGAAGTTGATCATTTTATTTTAAATTTTATTCCTTTTAATTTTGTGTTTTTGTTTTGTTGTCATAATATTTGTCAGTTCTTATTATGATGAAGGGATAAAGATTCAGACGCAGAGTATAAACTGGGGACAAACTAACACAAAGGGGAAGAGAAAACAGTGGAGAACATAAGGAGACAGGGCCAACATGACCTTGTCCGAACAATAATGTATAAATAATAATATAAAAGCAAAATGTAAAATAAAACATGATATAAATATTATTTAAAAAGAAAATACTCAATGCTCCACCAGCCTGAAAGATCAGGACTGTGGGATTTTGTACAGCTGCTCAACCACCTTCAGTCACTGTGAGTCTCGAGCACAATAATAAACAGCAGAATCTTCAGTCTTCAGACTGTTCATCTGCAGATACACCTGCTGTCTGCTGTCGTCTCTGGAGATGGTGAACCGGCCTTGTACTGACTGAGAGTAGTATTTGCTGCTACCAGCAGTATTAACCCAGGCGATCCACTCCAGTCCTTTTCCAGGAGCCTGTCTGATCCAGGCCATCTGGTAGCTGCTGAATGTGAATCCAGAAGCTGTACAGGTCAGTGTGTGGGATTCTCCAGGTCTTTTAACCACTGGTTCAGATTCTGTCAGAGTCTGACCATCAACACCTGTCAAAATAAAAAGGAATAGAGTCAGGTTTTTTAAAAGGGCAACTTTCTAAAGGTAACTTTAAGTCAAGATCAGAGAAACTGTTGACCTGCCCAGCAGAGAGTGAACAGCAGCAGTCCTGTCCTATAGTCCATCATGTTCAACTGTGTGTCCACTGTTCTCTGTCATCCTCTCTGCAGTCAGATAAGTAGAGGTGGAAGACATCTGAGTTTTGCATTGACTCCTCCTCACAGGGAGGAGAGAACTTGATCAGAATAATCTAGTGAGCAGTTGAATTTTGTGATCTGAATTTCAATTGTTTAAAAACTGTATCTCAGTTTATTAATATTATTCAGGAGCTTCATTCGCGAGAAAAATCCAGACTGATAAACAAACTTCAAACTGTCAGTGAAAGCACAATTTTGTGTAGTTTGTAATATGAACCATGAAATAGGCCGAAGACTATTGATTCAATAACTATGACTTTTGTGATTCATTCAGTATTTTTGTTATGTTTTCTTTTTTTAAATATAGATATACTGTATATAAGAGACACTTTCTGTTGATGTCTTGTTGAATTATGAACTTTAAAACAAAGTTTTGCTTTCAATAAGGTTTCATGTCTAACAGTGTCATTCAGTTTTCACTGTGGGAACACATACAGTAATGTTTCAGTGATGACAAAGTCAGTGTGTTGAAATTGATGAAAACTGTTGCTGTATAATTTAATTAAGAACCATTTTTAAAATCTAAAGACTGTTTCCCTCTTTACTGTGACAGTGAACTGGTGTGAAATCATCAGTGGTCTGAGGGCTCCTCCTCTGGTGGCTTCATGTTACAAGTGTTCAGGCACTGAGGGGTTTTTGTTCAGGTCTACTGATGCTTTGTGTTATTGTGTGTCTCTGGCACAGTAATACACAGCAGAGTCTTCAGGCTGCACATTCTGTCCATTTAGAGTCACTGTGTTGCTGGAAGAGACTAAGTCGATACTGAACTTGTTCTTTAGTGAATCTTGGTAGTATGTGGTGCATCCAGTACATGCACTTCCAATCCACTCCAGTCCTTTCCCTGCAGGCTGTCTGATCCAAGCTGTGAAGTAGCTGCTTAGAGAATAAGAGACCTGACAGGTGATGGTCAGACGTTGACCTGGCTGCATAATCACAGAGGCTGGCTGTGTCAACTCTTCACACTTCACACCTGTTAAAAGAAGAAAATGTTTTGTTATCAATGATCAAGTTAAACAGCAAAAGAAGAAATGTTGACTGTGACAAATCCAGAGAGACTCACAGGATCCAGCTGCCAACAGCAGCAGCAGAGCTACACAAAACATGGTTGATGGTGAAAGTGAGCAGCTGTGAACTCCACTGACAGTCTGATGTGAAGTTTTTATAGCTGAGGAACAAGGAAGCTCACTGAGTTTGCATACAATCAAACATATGAAGCATCAGTGTTGGTCCAACTGGAGCCAAGAGAAGAGTCTGTTCAGTGTTGTTATATCTGCAGAACGAAAATATGTTAGGAAACCACCTCTGCTTTAATTTTTGATTTCATTACTAACTCAGTTTTACCACATTGACAATGTCCCTGCATTTCCAGAAAAGACAACAACAAACATCTGAGCCTCCAGTCTTCTGGTTGGTCTTCTTTAGATCTACTTCCTGGATCTGGTGGACATGATGAACCAGGGCTGTTTAATAATTAGTGCCTGAGCAACAAACAGTGGATTGGATTTATTTTTTTTTAAACTAATATTCTTCTTCTTCTTCTTCTTCTTCTTCTTCTTCTTCTTATTATTATTATTATTATTATTATTATTATTGTTATTATTATTATAATTAAGAATAAATCACCTTTTTGAGAGTCAAACTCATCAAACTTTGCACACATGTCAGGCCAAGTGAACATGGGTTTTGCAAATGGGTGGGCAACATGGGTCCATAGCAGCGCCTAGAAAATTTCAGTGAGGCACTACTCACTCTGTGTTTCACCTACATGTATGAAATTCAGTTGGCACATATAACAATGGAATGAGCTGCTGTAAATGTGTCATCACAGACACAGAGAAAAACAAGACTTTAACTGCCCTCTACAGGTTTGAAGTGGACCTACAATATGGTTTAGAGAGAGGCCTGAAAACAGAAGTTGAACAAGATGTTTTTCACATGTGTATATTCATGAGACAGAGGCAGTAAGTTTGCCTGATGCATGATTGAAAAGAACATTTCTAAAGTACAAACTGCACATCAGTGTCATGCACCCTAACCTTGAATGAGTAAGTCTCACAAACACAGAATAAACAGCAGCTTCTTCAGTCTTCAGCTGTTTATCTTGAAATCCCTCTGAGACAGTGAGAGTGTTTATATCAAGGAAACATTCAGTTTTACCCTCATATTGGGACAGTTTAGATTCCTCATCGTTATAACTGTAACTATGTAGAACTGTGGTTACTTGCTTGCTATTATTTTAATTCTTACTCAGTGAGTTCAGGAACCAGATTGCTGTGTTGTGATTGATTTTTTTTTTATTTTATTTTTTTTACATTAATGTGTAATGGTTAATGGTTATTAATGATGATCCTTCACAGGGCCAGTTTCCACAGTTTCACTAATAACAACAACAACAACAACTGATGTAAATGAATGTCTGTATCATTTTCTTCAAAAGAGTGAAATAAAAACATGTGAGATCATAGTTGTAATAATGAGGACTGTAGGATTTTGTACAGCTGCTCAACCACCTTCAGTCACTGTGAGTCTCGAGCACAATAATAAACAGCAGAATCTTCAGTCTTCAGACTGTTCATCTGCAGATACAGCTGCTGTCTGCTGTTGTCTCTGGAGATGGTGAACCGGCCTTGGACTGACTGAGAGTAGTATTTGCTGCCACCACCACCATTGATAGAAGCAACCCACTCCAGTCCTTTTCCAGGAGCCTGTCTGACCCAGGCCATCGCATAGCTGCTGAATGTGAATCCAGAGGCTGTACAGGTCAGTTTGTGGGATTCTCCAGGTCTTTTAACCACTGGTTCAGATTCTGTCAGAGTCTGACCATCAACACCTGTCAAGATGATAAAAAACATGAAGTGAAAGAGGCTGGTGGGACAAATAAAAACTATGTAAAAAGATGATGTGAATATTTTCACCTGTCCAGCAGAGAGTGAACAGCAGCAGTCCTGTCCTATAGTCCATCATGTTCAACTGTGTGTCCACTGTTCTCTGTCATCCTCTCTGCAGTCAGATAAGTAGAGGTGGAAGACATCTGAGTTTTGCATTGACTCCTCCTCACAGGGAGGACAGAATTTAAATGGCCTTCACCTTCATTTTTGACGACTTTGAACTAAGACGGTTACAATAGAAGTTTAGATTTTGATTAAAAGATAAAATATTACTTTTTTATTTGTTTTCCCCAAAACTCTGAAATAATGAATGTCAGTTTTTGGAAATAAAGCAGGAATTGTTTTTTGTTCAATGTTACTAACATGACGCAAAATCTTTGAGAAATAATAGCTCATGAGAAATGTAACATTCCTGGCTGAAGTCTACAAAGTCAATTTGAATCTGTTCTCATCTTTCACCGTGCGCAGGCTGGCAGGAGGCTGTTGTGGATGGAGGCTTTATGTTATGTGTAAAATATAAGTGATTCATTGTTTCATACAAATCATCATCAAGGATAATAAAAAACACCAAACTCAGCTGCAACAAATGCAATACAGATAAACTGAATGTTCCCAGTGGTTGGAGTAAATAGAGGAAGTAGTTTTTGTATGACTCTGCTATCACCGTCTCTCACTGTGTCTCTGGCACAGTAATACACTGCTGTGTCCTCAGTCTTCAGACTGTTCATCTGGAGATAGACTTTACTGCTGGAGTCATCTCTGGAGATGGTGAATCTGCCCCGGACTGACTGGGAGTAAAAGATAGGAGCACTAGCTGTGTCTATATAAGCGATCCACTCCAGTCCTCTACCAGGAGCCTGTCTGACCCAGTTCCAGACTGAGCCTCTAAAATGAAACCCAGATGTTGAGCAGGTGAGTCTGTGGGATTCTCCAGGTCTTTTAACTGCTGCTTCAGACTCTGTTATGGTCTGACCTTCAGCACCGATCCAAACAGACAGAACGACCACCAACAGTGTGAGCTTTCTGTCAGCCATGTTGACAGTTTGCTTCGTAAGTTTTCAAATCCATGAATCCTCTTTAAATATGATGTCAGCTGAATCCCTGTGAGAATTTGTTTACAGGAAACTCCTCCTACGTCACGTTCTGCTTTCACAGTCAAATTCAAGACTCACAGCAACACAAAATATAACAGCATTTAAACAAATGACACATTCTAGTTTAAATCATCTGTACCTCCATGACTACAAAGAACTGTGGAGAAAAAATAGAAAATATAATAATTATTTTTGACACATGTCTTCAATGAAGACTGAAGACAAAGTAAACAGGACAGTGTAACAGTTGGACAGTCACTGTCAGCAAGTGTTACCTCCATTTATTCTCCCACTGCAAACTAAACAAAGTGAAAACACTAAATCTCAGATCAGACAATTAGCAAAAACATCTAAGTACACAAATTCTCTCCATTGTTTCCCACTGTTGATCTTGGACAGTTACAATATAAAGCATGTTGAGATGTTCCAGTCAAATGAATTTCAAGATGTTGAAGCTTTTTGCAGCCGACTCTGTTCTTTGAAACTCTGACATCCTTTAATTCAAAGAGGGAAATGTTTCTGCTCACACCTGAAGGATGCTGACAGAAAATCTTTGACGAACAATGACTGAACATGAAACTGCAGAAACTGGTGGGAAGGTACTGAGGCAGTTTTTCTCAGTGAACTGGTGTGAAATCATCAGTGGTCTGAGGGCTCCTCCTCTGGTGGCTTCATGTTACAAGTGCTCAAGCACTGAGGGAGTTATTGTGTGCACTGTAAAAAATGTCCGTAGAAATTACAGTAAAAAACTGTCAAATAGCAACAGTAAAATACCGTGAAATCAAAAATAGTATATCACTGTAGTAAATACATTGAATTACCGTAAATCAAGAAACAGTAAATAACTTTAAATTTTTTATGGTCTTACTAAGTAGAAAATACAGAATTTTATTGTGAATGTTATAAAAAGTTTGCAAAAATTCATGGTAAAATACCGTAATGTCACAAGCGAGTAATTACCCTAAAATTGAAGGTATCATTCTGTCTGAATTACAGATTTTACTGGTGTTTACGTTTAAATTTACGCTACAAAACCATTAAATCATACCATCATTTCTATAGAAAGTGGAATGTTAAAAAGTATGCTATATTCAAGCAATACATCAGGACAGGCCGTGGTATGTGCTTATTATATCACAGTTAAGGGGCATTGTAAGCGGCACAGCGTCACGCGATGTCGCTTGAAAAGTTCACATTTTTCAACTTCAAGCGATGAAGCGATGGACGCGTCAACACTTTTTGGAGTTATTTTTTATCCCTTGTGACCCAACCCCTCCCTCAGTCTCTACAGCCACACACAGGCGGCAGCGAGGGTTGAGCTGCTGGACAATTAGTGACTGAAATGTTATGAGCAGCTGTGAATGTGAAATAATAAAATGAATGACTGAATTTAAAAGGTTAAATTCCATCATTAATATGACATTTGTCAGTGTTTAGTGGCCTGATAACAGAAGGAAAGTTGTAGTTTGTAATTATTTAAGTTGTGGATCTCACTTCATCTACTTTACATCATTCTAACAAATGAAAATGTGAATAAAAACTGAAGTGAGTATCTGGGAAAACAATGCTGTCAGGTAACCCAACACTATTTCATTGCGAGTTTTGAGTTATTAATTCCTCATGACACTCACTGTTTATGTCTGTTGATATATGGTTTTGGGAAGACTGGGCAGACTGTTAATGGTACTTGGTCGTGTTAGCTAGCGGTTTTGTTGACAGGTAACTTCGCCGTTAGTTCACTCAGATGCGTTCATTTTTCACATTCAAAAGGACTTTATCGGCATAAACGTTTAAAAAACAATGTTGCCAAAGCTCCAAAATGTCATTGACCCAAATATTTGGCCAGAACATAATAAGAGTGATATGAAAATTAACACAGCGCTGCCCATTGGGATTATTGTAATAAACCTGGTTTGGATTTAAGATGGTAGAGCGCCCACACACAGAGCCTCCATCGAGATCCGCTTTCCACAACACACACAACTCTCCAAAAACGTAAAACTTCAACAATCTTGTAGCCCAGCAGTTATCAGAGCTCCCCCTCAGATCATCTTTATCTGGGATACTATTGTATTAATGACTTGTTGTACACTAACATTCAGTGTTAGTAATTAATAAATGATTCGAACGTAATGTTGTGGCATTACTGTACATTTCATTATTTGTTTGTTATGAAACAGACAGAGCAGAAGAGCATATTACATGAAAAGTGTTCAAATTACTGATATCTTAAGCACTTCAGCTAAATGTAAAGCTAAACTCACATTACATTTATTGTCCGGCAAGTACAGAGGAGCAGGTGATGGACAGGTGATGATAATGAGCTGGTAGCAGCCAGCCCGGCTGAACCACTGAATACACAACAAAAACAAAACTGGGAAAGATTCAACAAAAACAAACCAGCCACAACCATTAGCCCACGCTAACATTACTGTGAGATGCTCCACAGCAATGCTAGTGAACCTGTTAGCGATAGCACACATTCATAATACTGTTACCAAACATCTTGGCATTTATAGGTCAAATATTGTTTTTTTATTTTTTATTTTTTTTGTACAGACACCAAAGCACACGCTGAAATTAAACAAACACAAACTACAATGTAAAAGAACATTTGAGATCAGGCTGTTGGAAAAAAAGACAAAAAATACTTTATTTTTAATTCACTTTTATTTTTATCAAATTAATATTTCATCAATACATACAGAAAAATATTCTTTCTCTTCCTCTACATTCACACTTAAGGGCAATTTAGAGTCATCAATTAACCTAACGTTCATGTCTTTGGACTGTGGGAGGAAGCCGGAGAACCCGGAGGGAACCCACGCAGACACGGGGAGAACATGCAAACTCCACACAGAAAGGCCCCAGGGAGTCGAACCCAGGACCTTCTTGCTGTGAGGCCACAGCGCTAAGCACTGCACCACCGTGCTGCCCGCTTATTGCTTATTTTTATTTATCTAACTGTGAAATATTTACAGTGTTAATTCCCCAGAGAGCAAGCCGTCTACCTGAAACTGAATTACAATTTTTGGCGACTGTGGCAAGGAAAAACTCCCTTTAAGAGGAAGGAACCTTGGGAGGAACCGGGCTCTCTGGGTGGGGGGGGCCCTTCCTCCTGAGGGCCGGCGCTCCTTCTGGTCCTCCTCTGCTCCTGATCCAGCCGCCCCAGGCTGTGGTCTTCATCCATCTTCTTCTGGATGTGCTGGTACGATGTCTGCATCTCCTGCTCAGCCTCACTCTTCACTGAAAGAGAAAGAAAAAGAGAATGAAACAGAGGGGGGGGTACTTACCTTTTGATGCCTCGTCCCGTGGTCATTCCTCTGGACTTGCTGTCTTCAGGAGCCAGATGCCTGCTGATGGTTTCCACTCAGGCTTCTTCAGGAGCGTCCTGCCGTCTAGAACTGAGAATAAATCCAGGTGTTTTTCTGTGTTTTCTCAGCTGTAATTAGTGTGAAATGTACAGAAGAGCAGTGTTGGTGCTGAGTCTCTCTCTGCCACATCCTCTCCATGATGTGTCTGACTTCAGTGCACATGTGGCAGAGCTCAACTCTTACTTGTCTTCTGTAGAACAGGATGTAGGCGGTTCTTCGTCGCCGGTCACACACGGAGGCGCCGCTGGTTTCAGTTACCGCCGCATCGTTGTAGGTGAACCAGCGGTCGGTCGGGTCTATCTGGCCCACATCTGGATCCACCCCGTCGCAGATGTAGTGTCCTAGCAGGAGCAGAAGAAGCGTTATATGGGCTGTGTTGGATGTTATGAAGGTCGTCTGACTTTAACTGATAGCAGCGATTCAGTGAACATCATTGTTACTTAGACTCAGTGTGACATTAAGGAGAATCATGGATCATCTTACCTCTCGTTGCTGTGGCGCCGATATGGCTGATGGTGCTAACCAAACTGTAGCAGCCACCACCCTGAGAGGGAACACAGTGGATCAGAGTTAGTCTACGCACAGTCCAAACATCTACTTCTATCAGCCCCAGTCTGGTGATTTTGTTTGTCATCAAATCTCTGAGTTTTTCTTTACCTGGTTGGAGGGCACCACCAGCTCTCTGGAGAGGACGACGGGGTTGTGGTCTTTAATTAGCTGGAGAGTTGGAGTAAACCTGAAGCGCTTCAGGTGTAAGACCAGCACTCTGTAGACAGCAGGGGACAGAGGAAAAACTGAAACGTGGCGTTACAAATTCTTACGATTGGTATTTTTCCTAATCAATACTTCACAATTTGTCCTTAGAGTCAGTGGAGGCCAGTTTGATACCAGTGGGTGAACCAGTATCATCTCTGTGCACTGTGGTCAGGAGGTTGTTCATGTGTGATGGATCTGATGTCTCTCACCTTGGCAGATTGATAAATGAGGAGCGCTGGCCTGACCTGGTTGCTCCGCACTCGCAGGTGTACTCCAACTCCGTCTCCTGCAGAACAACACAAAACCAACACGCTGTCACTTCTTCTACATGCACGACGACAAACAGCTACACATCCACACACACACTGACACAGGTAGTGATGGTGTGATTGAAGTGTGTCAGAGTTTTCTGCGTCATATCATCACATGATATCAGTGGGTGTGATGTGAATGAATGAGGACAGGTGTTTCTTACCATCAGGTAACATTCCAGCAGTCGTTGTACTGTTTCTGCTCCAGGTACCAGGTGCAGGGAGAGGTTTGTGAAATCCTCCTCTCTGCTGGATTCTGCATGGCAACTACACATTGAACAGATAACACAGTTGTAATACAGCTGCAGAGGTGACGATGAGGCTACTGCGTAGTGTTCAACACTTGACTTCTCTGCTGTGAAGCTGAAGGTGTGTAACTGTGTGGCTTTACCTCTTGCACTTCCTGGTGTTTAGCATCTTGAACACCAGGTGATCCTCCACCGGACAGCTGTAGGTCCTGTCTATGCTGGGAGCCAGCACCTGCAGCTGTAGGCCCAAACACCTCACCTGTTGTAGCACGGCCGTGAGGAACTCGTGAGCGTCCTGCAGTTATACAAGCACACAGTTGCACAGAGAGGTTTAAGCACAGAGGAGAAACTATCAGGAAGCTGTGAAACCACAAACCTTAAAACCTGCTTACTCACTTTCTGGTGGAGGTCTTCAAATTCTGGGTTCCACAGAGAAACCGCCTTCTTGAATGTGGAGAGAAGACGGGTTTTGTGACGAACATCAGTGGAGAAGTGAGACCCACTGATGTCTGTTAATGATCTGGAGAGAGAGAGAGAGGGAGAGAGAGAGAGGGAGGGAGGGGTGGTTAGAGACTCTGTCTGTGATATGAAACATTGTGGTGTTCAGGAATCAAGTGAAGGATGAAATGAGTGCTTGTGTCTGAGGGGTGCTGTACCTCATGATTGCACCTTCGGGGATCAGACTCCAAACCTGCTCCTGTTGGCTGATGTCTCTGACGAAGTCCTCCAGTGTCAGGAGGCTCTGCAGGCAGGAGTTGATGTAGCAGAACTGTGCTGGGTTGGGGAACCTGACACACAAACAGAACAAGTCATTTTCTCCCTGCAGCTGTTTGTCTCTTTGATTCTCCACAGCCTTTTTTCTGGTGTTTGTGGATATGCAGATGTTCTTACCCAAGACAGTGGATCTGCTGCTGTCTGAGGGTCTTGTTGTTGGTCACAGGCACTTTTTTCTTCTTCTTCTTGGGCTGGTCTTCAGGAACGCTGTCGTCTTTTGGCCGTCCTTCCGTCTCACTTTGGTCTTTAAGCTCCACCACCTTGTCGCGCTGAGGGGTGGAGTGGCACTCCTCCTTCGGGGGCTGTTCTTCTGGGGAGGGTGCAACCTTACATCTCTTCTGTTGGGGTAAAGGAATACTGAGGTTAAATCATACAAAGAAACACTCATCAATTATGAAATATCCGGTTGACACTGAGAGCTGCACTTTGTGTCAAACATACGTACCTTCCAAAAATGCCACCACCGAGGCTTCTTCGCGGTCTTCCTCGGGGTTTTGTCATCAGAGGTGGAGACGCTGGTGACAAAGAGGAACATTTGTTATCTCACTGGGAACTCACTGATTGGCTGGAGAGAAAACTTAAAGAGATAAATCAGCTTCTAGTCACTGGTAAAGAGCAAATACAGCCTTGTATTAACACTAACAGGATAAAAGTTTGAATTCCACAAACTCATCAGATTCTCTGAGACACTTAAAGTCCCAGCTAACAAAGAGGCTGAAGGATTAAATCTCATGTGTCTTTACCTTTGCTTCTCTTTTTTATCTGGATTTTTCTTTGTCTGTGTGGAAGAAACAAAAAACAAAAAGAAGCAATAATTAGAAACTGTGTCAAATATCATTGATAATATTTACAACAAGTTCAGATATGAGTCTTAAAAAATACTGAAATGTGTTTGATATGAAGCCATGACACTGCCAAACATACCAAGGGGCGACCGAAGAGTCGATATATCCAAGGGGTCGTGTCTCCTTTCTTTTTGGTGACAGCCGGAGCGTCGGGGGCGCCGACACTGGTGAAGAAGAGAAACACAGTTGGTATCATGAGGCGAGTATTATTGTTCCTATACAAACAATACAAAATCATCCCCCAGAGTGAATAAGGAAGCTGATGGACCTGAACATGGAGATGAAGAAATAGTCAGGAAAACAGTCTGATAATAGTTATGAGCTTTCTTACCTCTCATCTGCCACCAGTTGGATAACAGCTGTTGATTTCTGTAGAGAGACAGGAAAAATAAATGAGATTAAAATGACTGGAAACATGATGTATCTTCACAGCTGATATAAAGTGGCTTCACAGGCAGTTTCTCCTAAACACTGTGAACTGTGAAGTGGACACAGTTCCACTTTTTACCGTCCACAGGGTCGAATCCACAGCAGAGAAATGACAGAGAATGTGTGGTGTATCTAGAAAACAAACCTTTCCGCTACAGGAAAACAGACGAAACATCTTGATGAGTCTTGTCGAAGTGGAACTTGGACTGAGAGTAAAGAGCTTCTGTCTGCTGGTTTGATGAACTGTGATCTGTTCTACAGGAGCTCTGACTTCACAGTGACCCTTCTAGAACGTCACTGTGATGTCATCATGTCAGTGTGTGAGGAAGCAGCTCCGAGTGTCAACATGGTGTCAGTGTATATATGCTGTAAAACTGTGGTCTGAAAAGGCCCAAACTAAATCAGGTATCTGTCTTTTAGAGTGAGTCCAACTCAGATCTGAAGTCTCTCAGAAGCTCTCAGTAATGACAACTGATGACTGAACCGACACAAAAAGGCAGAAAAACACTCACGTCCACATCAGAGGAAATAATTCAGTGGTGTGTAAGCACTGCTGAAGTGTCCATACAGTTCATCCACTGTCACTCAGACCTGTTACTGTGTCTCTGTCCACAGAAGCAGCTGAGAGGACAACATGGAGATAAACTGTCTCTCAAACTGTCCTCTATAGTCACTAGAGGATCATGCAGAGTGTGCAGGACATAAACTGGCTTGTTCTTATTGATTCCTTTATTTTATTCCACACACCCACTGTAGCTCTGTGGGCCCAGAGTGAAACCATGAACTTCTTCATAACAACAGGAGATCTGTGTGATCTGCACATGAAGCTAAATGTGTGTGTTTGTTTGTGAATGTGTTGGTGTGAAAGTCAAATCATCACAACTTGTAACAAATGAAATAACAATAAATTACTGATATATTGTTTTGTCTTTCTTTCATTTTCCTCTGACAACCTTCAGCACAATGGTGAATAACAAAGAAAACATGAAGCAGTAACAGGTTGATATTTGGATTCAAACTTTATTAACAAGGTCAAATTTATTTGGGTCCTCACCCCGAGACATGCGCGTAATCATGAAAACACATGAGCTCATTATTACACATGTTGGAATTCATAGGTCAGACTTTTACAAAACTATTCCCACTTCAAAATGATATAAAGTAGATGAAGTTAGATCCACAACTTTAATAATGACAAACAAACACAAAGCACTAACACGGTTCAACAGGCGTTCCCACTGGTTTTACACACGGACCATGGGAGGTTTTCTGGAGGTGAGTTGGAGCTGAAACTGAAACACAACATACATGAGTCGAAACACACACAACACTGTGTGATCTACCCTCGTGATCAGATAACAGTCTTGTCAAGGATAAATAGTGATAAGTGATTGCACAGTTGACCATGCATTAATTTAACAATAGAAGGCTTTATGTTAATCTCTTTTTATAAGCACTGGTTGCCGCCCAGGAGGAGACCGGCCACACATCAAAACAATGGCTGGGGGCTGAGTCTCAGGAGAAAAACAGACCACCACACACTTCTAGTGGGTCAAGAGTGATGATTGAGAGGATTTATGTTTGTACAGGTCCGTATGTTGTTGTTGTTTTGTTTTTTTGGAAAATTCTGCATACTCTACCTTTAAGCACAGCATAAATCTAGGCCTTTCATAATCTAATTGTGATGGAAATAATGGAGAAACTGGTTTACTCTTAATAAAAGATGATACAAGGAGACTTGGATGTATTACGAAGGAAACATTTATTGACACTGGATCTAGGCGAATTCAAAGATAACATAACAAGTGAGAATGATCCCTTTAACACCTTAGCCATACCATTTTTTAACAAATAATTCCACCTTCTCCACAGCACGGTGCAGCTGGATAATGCAAGGCAGTCAACTTTGCAGGAATGCGGTATGGCCAGTACTCTGATTCGTCGTCATCGTTATCAGCACTCAGCTTCAGTGAGTACATTTAAATAGATAGGCTTCTGAACTGGTGCTGCCATTAAATGTTTTTGTTTCTTCATACCTGTCAAATACTTACATGGCCCCATCAATAATTATGTCTCCCATATATGTCTACTACCCTGTTATCTGGAGTTCCTTAAGGGTAAATCCTCGGGACTATCCTTAAAAAAATCTAAATCACTGAGTCGATGTCAATTCAAAAGCATTGTGTGTTTTCAGCTGTAGCCTCCACAGTTTCTCCCTCAATCTCTCTCAATCTATTAGATCTGCTAAATCTGGTAACTGTTTTAAGCGCCTCCTGAAATCATATTTATAGGTTGGCCTTTTTATGAGATTTTTTAAACCTACTCTTCATTCATCGTTTAATTTTTTTCTGTTCCAACTTCTTTAATAGATGTTTTGTTTTGTGTTGTTGTTGCAGGAAGCACTTTGCAACAGTGTAAGTGCTATATAATAATAATTATCATTATTATCATGAACAATTTTTTCTCTGTTGTCTTTCTTTGTCTGGTTGCAGAGAGATTCATGCCAGTCCACAGTAAACACCTGATTGAAGACTGCTGGTGAATTTTCAAGCAGAAATGATGACAACACCTGCCCAAAGTTCCAGTTTCCTTAAATCTTTGTTTAGAAATATTCTGCTGTCAAATAAATACAATTCAGCCCAATTGAAATATCACTGATTCCAAAAAATATGTTTAAGTCTAAAACATTTAAATATTTTTTTAATTATCTGAAGTGAGGACATTAAGGATGTGAGCTAATGGGGGACTGATCAGGACTGTTAGGGTTAGGATTTTGTGCAGCTGCTCAACCACCTTCAGTCACTGTGAGTCTCGAGCACAATAATAAACAGCAGAATCTTCAGTCTTCAGACTGTTCATCTGCAGATACAGCTGCTGTCTGCTGTTGTCTCTGGAGATGGTGAACCGGCCTTGGACTGACTGAGAGTAGAATTTGCCGCTACTATCACCATAGATAAAAGCGATCCACTCCAGTCCTTTTCCAGGAGCCTGTCTGATCCAGTTCATCCAGTAGCTGCTGAATGTGAATCCAGAGGCTGTACAGGTCAGTGTGTGGGATTCTCCAGGTCTTTTAACCACTGGTTCAGATTCTGTCAGAGTCTGACCATCAACACCTGTCAGACAAGACAGAAATTTATGTCAGGTGTTACATTGGCAGCACAAATGAAAATATGTAAGATTAAAATTAGAGAAGCTCTTCACCTGCCCAGCAGAGAGTGAACAGCAGTAGTCCTGTCCTATAGTCCATCATGTTCAACTGTGTGTCCACTGTTCTCTGTCATCCTCTCTGCAGTCAGATAAGTAGAGGTGGAAGACATCTGAGTTTTGCATTGACTCCTCCTCACAGGGAGGAGAGAGAATCAAACAGTACAGATCTCAGGTTCATAATCCTCCAACAGTCCCTCTTGAATGTTTCACTAATCAACTTTGTTAATAACTTTCATTGTTAAGCTTGGTCAGCATCATGTTTATACAATAGTACAAAGTACTTATTATTATTGTATGGTATTTTCATGAACAAGCTTGAAGTAAATAAGGAAATTTATTTGTCTATTAATAGACAATACACACATTTAATGTGGGACATGTAGATCAGTGGTGTGGTGAGTTCATGAGTGCATGACATTTATAAGGTATTTAATAGTAAAAGTGACAAAACAAAGCAAAACAAAAGCCAAAACACAACCAAAGCAGAATGTTTGTCACTGGGAGGAGAGAGAGGCAGAACTGATGTCTCCAGTCCTCTGAGAGAACAATCAGGAGAAGTGGATTCAGGTGTGGCTCTGTTCTCCTGACACATCTCTACCACTCTGACCTCCCCCTAAACAGGAAGAAGACCAGGAGCTCAAGGAGCCACCAGAGGGATGGAGACAGAGTTTTACTGTCTCCTGTTTTTTTTTTTTTTTTTTTTTTTTTCAAAGTGCATTAACAAGTTGAAATCATGCTGATACACTTTAAAAATAATCACTGTGAAAAGATACTTTAATGCCTCAAATTTACTTTTTTTAAAATTTATATTTCGTCATTGCTAAATATGTTCAAAGGCTGTTTCTCTCCTCAACAGTGAACTGGTGTAAAATCATTAGTGGTCTCAGGGCTCCTCCTCTGGTGGCTTCATGTTACAAGTGTTCAGGCACTGAGGGGTTTTTGTTCAGGTCTACTGATGCTTTGTGTTATTGTGTTACTCTCTGGCACAGTAATACACAGCAGAGTCTTCAGGCTGCACATTCTGTCCATTTAGAGTCACTGTGTTGCTGGAAGAGTCTGTGCTGATACTGAACTTGTTCTTTAGTGAATCTTTGTAGATTGAAGCGTATCCAACATGTGCAGCTCCAATCCACTCCAGTCCTTTCCCTGCAGGCTGTCTGATCCAATGTGTGTTGTAGCTGCCAACAGAATAAGAGACCTGACAGGTCCATGCTTCACCAGATTTTTGCTTCCATTCATAATAACTAATTGTGGTTTTTACCAGATTATATGTCCTCACATTCACATCATGTAATCTACACTGGAAGTTAAACACATTCAAACATAATGAAAAATATATTTTCATATATTTTTAGTGATGGCAGCACGGTGCTGCAGTGGTGAGTGTGGAGTTTACATGTTCTCCCCGTGTCTGTGTGAGTTCCCTCGGGGTACTCCAGCTTCCTCCCACAGTCCAAAGACATGCACATTAGGTTGATTGGTGACTCTAAATTGCCCGTAGGTGTGAATGTGAGTGTGTGTGGTTGTTTGTCTCTATATGTTAGTCTTGTGATAGACTGGCGATCTGTCCAGGATGTACCCCGCCCTCGCCCAATGTCAGCTGAGATTTGCTCCTGCCCCCCCGCGACCCAGTTTCAGATCAGCTGTATAGAAAATGGATGGATGGATATTTCAGTCTGCATTTATTTATTTATTTATTTATTTATTGATAATTTGCTGACTGACATATTTGCAAAGAGAAGTAATGACAGTGTCTATGATCATGTCTGTACCATAAAAAGTTCCGTTTGCAGCAGATGGTTGCAAGTTTACATCAAAATAAGGTTTCAGTGTTTGCAGATATGAAGCCTCAGACAAACAGAGAAAATGTTTTCCTCCAAAGGGAAACAGTCAAGGACGTGAAGTCAGGACTGATGTGACAATATGTCCCATCATGTGATGTGATCAATATAATGTATATTTTATAGATCAAATAAAAGTGTGGCAAAAATTGACTTGATTAATTCAAGTCACATGGTTTCTTCCTGCACATGAACAGATGAACTTACCTTTTGTTCATATTCCAATACAGAAAACTTTATTAGCTGTTTTATTGCATAAAACTGTTCATGTAAATTCACTTTGTTTGGAAACTTTAAGCTTGAATAAGCTGCCATCACTTGTTCTCTGCCCTATAGATCACTGCTGTCTTCTCTCATGAACGGTGATGACACAGACAGATGGAGCTGCAGTCACTGCTTGTAAGATGTTTTGATTCTGTGGTGGAAATTCAACAAAGTTGGTTCAGACCAAGTTTGTCACAATGTTCAAAAGTGACTTTCAGATCAGTGAGGACACCAGATCTGAGAGTCTCCTTTTAGTAACAGAGGAGACAGAAATATGACCCTGACTGACCTCTAGTGGTTTTATATCAAAAACTGCAACATCATTTTTACACTGATGTTATCACTCACTTATCATTTCAGATCATTTCAGATCACATTTTTTGTTCATGTGTAGAAAGACAGTTGCAGTTATTTAATTTCAGCAGTAGTTTGTATCAGATCAGTACCATAGGTTTTTGTACAGCTGCTCAACCACCTTCAGTCACTGTGAGTCTCGAGCACAATAATAAACAGCAGAATCTTCAGTCTTCAGACTGTTCATCTGCAGATACACCTGCTGTCTGCTGTCGTCTCTGGAGATGGTGAACCGGCCTTTGACTGACTTAGAGTAGTACGTGCTAGTAACTTGGATAGTGGCAACCCACTCCAGTCCTTTTCCAGGAGCCTGTCTGATCCAGGCCATAAAGTAGCTGCTGAATGTGAATCCAGAGGCTGTACAGGTCAGTGTGTGGGATTCTCCAGGTCTTTTAACCACTGGTTCAGATTCTGTCAGAGTCTGACCATCGACACCTGTCAATACAATAAAAAAGCAAAAGGTGAAACAGGCTGGTGAGAAAAATAAAACCATGTAAAAAGATGATATGTGAGTATTTTCACCTGCCCAGCAGAGAGTGAACAGCAGCAGTCCTGTCCTATAGTCCATCATGTTCAACTGTGTGTCCACTGTTCTCTGTCATCCTCTCTGCAGTCAGATAAGTAGAGGTGGAAGACATCTGAGTTTTGCATTGACTCCTCCTCACAGGGAGGAGAGAGGTGGATAAGCATCGTCTGCAGCAGGTGAAGACTGACAGTTTATCAGCTTAAAAAAATCACTTAGATCAATGTTTTAATTAAAAATAATAAGAATAATTACTGTATGATAATAATGGAAATAAATAAATTTTAAAAAAGAGCAAAATAAAACCTGAAAAAAATGTGGCTCATTATTGTTATTATTATTATTATTATTATTATTATTGTTGACTTTCTCTCCATGTGTTCATAGGTCACACAGTTTTCAGGATATCAGGGAAAAGAGGAAAATAAAAGCTCAGTAGGAATAAAAGTGATGAAAACTGTTGAGAACATGATCCCCTCAGTAGATGGGTGCCATGAATACTTATGTTTTTCAATCAATACACATATTTTGTCCTGTGAGAAATAAAAACTCTGTTACCTTCCACAAAACTCAAAAGTTTGTCTTCTGTGCAGTCAAGTTAGAAAAGAAGAAGACAGTCTCATCTTACATGAACTTGTCTTTACAGGGAAGATGGAGTTTGACTATTTATTTCATGGACTTGGAAAAACATTAATGTGTAAGTTGCAACAAGAGCCAAATGAACTAGATCTAGGTGATCTAGATTTGAAATTAAAATTGAATTGTTCCCCCAACAAAATCTGATTTTTGCCAACATATAAATTTACATTTTATTTTATTTTACCCATTTGAATTACTCCACTACTTCAATACAGATGAATGAAAACCTAATCCTGCTTGTAAAATTGGACATCAAAAATCTGATGGCACACTTTTAAAAAGCTCAGCATTATGAATGACCACTTCTTTTTCTTTTTTTTTTTTATGTAGCTAATTGTATGCCATGGTCGTGAATATCACATGAAAAAGTAATGATGAAAAAGAAAAATCACATTTCCTGTCACTTAAGTTCTAGTTTGAGTTGTCATGTATTTTCATCGTTGTTATAGTTTCATAGTTGTTTTCCTGATAAATTGGGTTTACTCCTTATTAGGTACATTTTCTATGACATATGAGCACAGCATTTATTAAGCAGAACTTTTTCACATCCATGTATTTGCTGATTTATGTATTAGCTGCAATATAAGCATAAGTAGTGACAGCAGACGGGATCATGGTAAATGGTGTAAAAAAAAAAAACTTTGTCGCTGGTTTGTATTATTTGCACAAAAGACTTTTAAAAGCTTCAGTGTTTGAGGAAATGGAGAAACCTGAAGCCTCTAACAGAAAAGATCTGAAACATGTGCGACAATATGAAAAAAAAAAAAAGTTACGTAGTTTTAATTTTTGATGAAAACTATAGTAGTTAATGTATTTATGCATTATATAATTTAACACATTAAACACAGTAATTTACAATATTGTGTCTTAATTCATCAAAAAGTATTGTTTCAGGGCGTGTAGTACTGACTACACAGAGGCTGTACAGGTCAGTGTGTGGGATTCTCCTGGGTTTTTCTGGGGATGGAGTGTTTCTGTTAAAGACATTTCAGACAAGTCATTTCTAGTTACATTTTATTTTATTACTTCTGTGATTAAAGTATCCTTTTTTCCATGTGAAATACGATATCACATCCTGACTCTTTGTGGTGTGTTTTCCCATTTAAAAAATAAATAGATTAAAAAATATGTGATACAGTTGATAGAGTGATAAAGGTTAAGCTGAATTTACTGATCAATGTTCTTCAGTCAGATTAATGGTCCAGTCACATAGTTGATTTGGTTTTTATGCAGGTGTGTTTTTGTGGTTTGTGTCATTGTGCAGCATGCATACACAGTAATACACAGCTGTGTCCTCAGGCTGCAGATTCTGTCCTGTTAATGTCACAGAACTAGTAGAAGTGTATGTGTGGTAGAGCAACTTTGCATTACTCTGGTAAAAGTCACCTTCTCCCCAACGATGGAAAATCCACTCCATTGATTTTCCTTCACGCTGTCTGATCCAACCTGTTGCATAGTTGTCATCAGTCAGAGAATAACCAGAGACCTGACAGGTGATGGTCAAAGACTGTCCAGGCTGCACAACTACTGAGTCTGTCTGGATGAGATCAATACTGTACACACCTGTGGAGACACAAATCAACATTATCTCCATCATTCATCTGAATATTCAGTGTTTCTAATGTGTTTATTGGTGTGAATCCACTGAAAGCTCCTCACAGGATCCAGCTGCCAGCAGCTGTATCAGAACTACAGAGAACATGGTTGATGTTGAAGCTGAACTGATGTGAGTGCTTCTGTCCTCTCACTGACACAGACACACACTTCACTTCTTTATGAGGAACCTTCATTTGCATATTGTTGCATATTTAAATGTATCTTTTGTTGAGAAAATGAAGGAATAAAAAATCATACAGAGATTTGTGTTTCCTGCAGATAGTTGAAGGTTTGCAGTTTTACATTAAAGATGTGAAACAAAAATCCTCTCAAGCAAAAAGAAAAGTTTCTTTGTACCATCTTCACAGTATCTAGCAGCTACTTTCACTGTGCAGTCCCAGCAGGTAGTTACTGTAATACAGGCTTTAACTGTCTGAGTTCAATTGATCAAGTGGTATTTTCCTTTTTAGTTTAAGTAGCTTTTGCAACAAATAAGTAATTGACAGAGATGAATAATTTCATCACTGTCACATCAGAACAACAATAAACAGCTGATCTTATAGTTGATCATCTTTAGATCTATCACTTCTTGTAGACTTGATGAACCAACACTATTGTTGTGTTTAATTCATTAAATTCTTAATATCTGATGTAGAAACTCTCAAATCAAATCACCAAATATTGTGATTCACATTCCAACATTAAAAACATTTGTCTTTATCTGTGATGGTTCAAAGATCAGTTAGTTCAGATGAATGAGATGAGCTGTCACTGTCTCCTCACAGAGACAGAGGAGAGAAAAACATTTAACTGTCCTCTAAAGGTTTAAAGTGGAACAACAATATATGGTCCACTTCAATACTATGTTAATCAACTTATATCCATTAATTCATTCCATTAAATTGACTTCCCAAAGAGTAACAAGACCTTTCTATATGTTTTATTTATTGCTTTGTTTGAAACAACAACCCCGGGAGGTCAAAATAAAAATAAATTTTTTGCTCTATCAGCTAAATAAAAATGAGGATTTTGTACAGCTGCTCAACCAACTTCAGTCACTGTGAGTCTCGAGCACAATAATAAACAGCAGAGTCTTCAGTCTTCAGACTGTTCATCTGCAGATACAGCTGCTGTCTGCTGTTGTCTCTGGAGATGGTGAACCGGCCTTGGACTGACTGAGAGTAGTATTTGGTGCTGCCACTACCATAGCTGATAAATGCAATCCACTCCAGTCCTTTTCCAGGAGCCTGTCTGATCCAGGCCATATTGTAGCTGCTGAATGTGAATCCAGAGGCTGTACAGGTCAGTGTGTGGGATTCTCCAGGTCTTTTAACCACTGGTTCAGATTCTGTCAGAGTCTGACCATCAACACCTGTCAAGACAGAAAAAGAAAGTCATTTGCTTTTAAGTCTTTTGAAGCTTTTAATGGAAAGTTGAAATCACGATCAGAGAAACTGCTCACCTGCCCAGCAGAGAGTGAACAGCAGCAGTCCTGTCCTATAGTCCATCATGTTCAACTGTGTGTCCACTGTTCTCTGTCATCCTCTCTGCAGTCAGATAAGTAGAGGTGGAAGACATCTGAGTTTTGCATTGACTCCTCCTCACAAGGGGAAGAGAACTGTGTTGGATATGGTCTTCATTTTAATGTTTGATGAAACTTGAAAATTAATGTTCAGACGTCAGTCCTTCAAGTGAGCTTATTTAAAGTTATGACATGTTTTAATTCAATTTTGGTAAAGTAAAATAACCAAATTGTAATGAATCACGACATCGTGTATTCTCATCCCTCCCTGTGCTGGTCAGCAGATGAGCCAAAGTTGGTCATAAAATTAACGAATGACAAATCGGACAATTCACCTTTCTGTTCATCTTCAGATCCAGCAAATCTTCTTGTGCAGCTCACCCTCCTATTGTGTTAACAAGCACTGAAGGAAACAGTGAGCAAATTATCATCCAGTAAAATGTTTTATCTGCTCAGTAACTTATTATTCATTCATAACCATAATATATGATCTTACTTTGATGTTTTATAGACTATACATGTTTATGCATGTATGCATCAATGAGCTCAAATGATATTACATCACTTAATAAACAATGAATTAATATGGTAAACTTATAATTAAATAACCCAAATGTGTACAATAACTGAGGTTACACTGCGACAGCTGGGTTCAGTAGATGTGTGTGTGTGTGTGTGTGTGTGTGTGTGTGTGTGTGTGTGTGTGTGTGTGTGTGTGTGTGTGTGTGTGTGTGTGTGTGTGTGTGTGTGTGTGTGTGTGTGTGTGTGTGTGTGAGTGAGTGAGTGAGAGAGAGAGAGAGAGTGAAAGACACAGTAGGTGTGTGTGGGATCATATTTGCTTCCAGTCTCTACATTTGAATTCAAGTCAAACACTTTCTTGGCATGAGACAGAGGTTTAATATTATCACTCTGTATTACTGTAGCATTTTGTTACATTATTTTTCTTTTGTTATGATTTCTATTGTATCCAGTGTATACAGTGTAAATCTTTGGCAACATTTATGATGTATTTCTCTGTGTAACCAGCCCTGAAAACTACTTGGTCAAATTTGACCCATAACACCACAGATATTGAATCTTCTGCTGTCAGACTCTTGACCTCAAGGTACTGAGTGCTGCTGGACTCATCTTCAGTCATGAGGAAACGGCTTTGAAAGGAGCTGCCATAGATAGCAGAGTCTGAACCTGTGTTCATCCTCCCAATCCACTCCAGAGCTTCCCCTGGTCTCTGTCGTATCCAGTGTATGTTGCACTCTGTCATCTCAAACCCAGATATGACACAGGACATCTTCACTGTGTCTCCAGGCCTTTTCACCTCAGATGGAGACTGGTCCAACACAAATTTGAATCACAGGTTGGACATTTGCAAAAGAAGTAAAGCAAAATTCATTTTCTCACCATCAATATTAATTACTACAATGATAAATTCCTGTCTTTCCTATTACACGGTCATCAGCATTTCAAAATAAAATATTGCCATAATTCAATGGATGATCAACTTTTGTCATATCACATGTTGCTGTATGAAGTTGGGTTTTGTCAAATTATCATTCTCAAAAAGAAGAAATTAATAATGAAGGGAAGATGCAGAGAAGTAAAGACTGTTTTTTCTCAGTGAACTGGTGTGAAATCATCAGTGGTCTGAGGGCTCCTCCTCTGGTGGCTTCATGTTACAAGTGTTCAGGCACTGAGGGGTTTTTGTTCAGGTCTACTGATGCTTTCTGTTATTGTGTTACTGTCTGGCACAGTAATACACAGCAGAGTCTTCAGGCTGCACATTCTGTCCATTTAGAGTCACTGTGTTGCTGGAAGAGTCTAAGACAACACTAAACTTGTTCTTTAGTGAATCTTTGACGTCTGTGTCCCTACTGATCCACTCCAGTCCTTTCCCTGCAGGCTGTCTGATCCAAGCTGTGTAGTAGTCGTCAACAGAATAAGAGACCTGACAGGTGATGGTCAGACGTTGACCTGGCTGCACAGTCACAGAGGCTGGCTGTGTCAGCTGTTCACACTTCACACCTGTTAAAAGAAGAAAATGTTTTGTTATCAATGATCAAGTTCAACAGCAAAAGAAGAAATGTTGACTGTGACAAATCCAGAGAGACTCACAGGATCCAGCTGCCAACAGCAGCAGCAGAGCTACACAAAACATGGTTGATGGTGAAAGTGAGCAGCTGTGAACTCCACTGACAGTCTGATGTGAAGTTTTTATAGCTGAGGAACAAGGAAGCTCACTGAGTTTGCATACAATCAAACATATGAAGCATCAGTGTTGGTCCAACTGGAGCCAATAGAAGAGACTGTTCAGTGTCATTATATCTGCAGAGTGAAAACATGTTAGGAAGTCTCTACTGCTTCACATGTGATATTTTGGTGTCATTTGATGACATTTTATTTTATCATTTAAAATGACCAGTTTAACAACTTTATGAATTACTGCATCTCTGCTTTTCCTGTGATCTATTTATGTCCAAACGTGTTGTTTTCAAACCAAACTCTAAGTTAAATTTATTACAAAACAAAACACATTCAATCAATTAAAATGACAAGAAGAATTGTGATAAACACCTGTAGAAACTGACAACAACCAGGAATGCTACTTTCTGTGAGCCATGTTTAAAGTCTGTTTCATGTATTTTCAATGATTAAAATCCACCATTTAAATGATGAGTTGTTTTCCTGATAAATTGGGTTTACTCCTTATTAAGTACATTTTCTATGACATATGAGCACAGCATTTATTAAGCAGAACTTTTTCACATCCATGTTTTTGCTGACTTATTTATTAGCTGCAAACATAAGTAGTGACAGCAGACGGGATCATGGTAAATGGTGTAAAAAAAAACTTTGTCGCTGGTTTGTATTATTTGCACAAAAGACTTTTAATAGCTTCAGTGTTTGAAGAAACGGAGAAACCTGAAGCCTCTAACAGAAAAGATCTGAAACATGTGCAACAATATGAAAAAAAACATAGTTACTTAGTTTTCATTTTTGATGAAATCTATAGTAGTTAATGAATTTAAGCATGATATAATTTTACACATTTAACACAGTAATTGACAATATTGTGTCTTAATTCATCAAAAAGTGTTGTTTCAGGGTGTGTAGTACTGACTACACAGAGGCTGTACAGGTCAGTGTGTGGGATTCTCCTGGGTTTTTCTGGGGATGGAGTGTTTCTGTTAAAGACATTTCAGACAAGTCATTTCTGGTTACATTTTATTTTATGATTTCTGTTATTAAAGTATCCTTTTTTCCATGTGAAATACGATATCACATCCTGACATTGGTGCACTTTTTTGCTTTGTGGTGTGTTTTCACATTTAAAAAATAAACAGATTAAAAAATATGTGATATCATTGATAGAGTGATAAAGGTTAAGCTGAATTTACTGATCAATGTTCTTCAGTCAGATTAATGGTCCAGTCACATAGTTGATTTGGTTTTTATGCAGGTGTGTTTTTGTGGTTTGTGTCATTGTGCAGCATGCATACACAGTAATACACAGCTGTGTCCTCAGGCTGCAGATTCTGTCCTGTCAATATCACAGAACTAGTCGAAGTGTATGTGTGGTGAAGGAACTTGTTCTTCATAACATTGTTTTAAAACAGTCGCCACTGCTTCCTCCCCAGTGATGATGGTGAAAATCCACTCCACTGATTTTCCTTCACGCTGTCTGATCCAACCTGTCGCATAGCTGCTATCAGTCAGAGAATAACCAGAGACCTGACAGGTGATGGTCAAAGACTGTCCAGGCTGCACAACCACTGAGTCTGTCTGGATGAGATCAATACTGTACACACCTGTGGAAACACAAATCAACATTATCTCCATCATTCATCTGAATATTCAGTGTTTCTAATGTGTTTATTAGTGTGAATCCACTGAAAGCTCCTCACAGGATCCAGCTGCCAGCAGCTGTATCAGAACTACAGAGAACATGGTTGATGTAGAAGCTGAACTGATGTGAGCTCTTCTGTCCTCTCACTGACACAGACACACACTTCACTTCCACATATGTAGCATTTGTAATTATTTGTAATTACAAGCTATGTATTTCTTTATTTATTTTTCTTTAGATGTATTCATCCCGAAAAAAATATAGTAGTAAAACCTAATTTAAACACATTGACCCTGCTCCTGAATTTACAGAAACAACAACAATAACCAGCTGAACCTTCAGTCTTATAGTTGGTCATCTTTAGTTCAGTCAGGAGAGAATTCATTCTGTGTTCATCAATACACTTTATTTCCATTTTCAAAACAAGAGAGGAAAAGTGAGAGATGTGAGAGTGGACCCCTTCATGATGTCATCATATGAGAAAAGGGGGTGAGGCTGTGGGAAGTACAGGAAACCTCCTGGGGTCTAGACACTGTGATGGTGGTGATGATGGGAAGAGGAGAATACTGGAGGTCTGGGTGTGATGAGGAGCTCGGCCTGAACTGGATATGAAGACTGGAGGTGAATGAGGTGGAGGAGGGTCGCAGCTAAACTAAAAAGACAGCTGACAGCAGGAGAGGGGAGAACAGATCGTAAAGGTTGATGGGAACAACATCATTGGCTGGTTGGGATCATAGCAAGATCTGATTGGTTACAGAAAACACCTGAAGTCAGCTGATTTATAAGAAGCGGGATGAGAGAGAGGGATAAAATGAGATAGTTGTGAATGGAAGAGGCATAAAGAGAGTCTTCCTGATTGAACTTACGCTTAGCTCCATATCTACTTTCTACATCTTGTAGACATGATGAACCAAGTCTGGTCTGTTGTTTCATTAATTCAGTTTATCATTTCTGACAGTAGAAAGTCTTCAAATCAAATCACCAGTCAAACATTTTGAAAATCATCATCAAATGTTTTATGTTTTTATGTCAGAAGAGATGTAAAACCTTTTTTTTGTTTTGAGTTTTTTGTGATCTGTGATGGTTCAAAGATCAGTTAGTTCAGATGAATGAGATGAGCTGCTGTAACTGTCTCATCACAGAGACAGAGGAGAGAAAAACAAGACTTTAACTGCCCTCTAAAGGTTCAAAGTGGAACTACAATATATGGTCCACTTCAATATTATGTTCATAAACTTATTTCCATTTATTCACAAAAGTTCAGACAGAATAACAAGACTGTTCTATATGTTTTACTTATTGTTTTATGAGAAACAACAACCCCAGGAGGTCAAAATAAAAATCAAACTTTTTGCTCTATCAGTTAAATTAAGATCAGGACTGTAGGATTTTGTACAGCTGCTCAACCAACTTCAGTCACTGTGAGTCTCGAGCACAATAATAAACAGCAGAATCTTCAGTCTTCAGACTGTTCATCTGCAGATACACCTGCTGTCTGCTGTTGTCTCTGGAGATGGTGAACCGGCCTTGGACTGACTGAGAGTAGTATTTGCTGCTGCCACCACCACTACTGATAAAAGCGATCCACTCCAGTCCTTTTCCAGGAGCCTGTCTGACCCAGGCCATGGGGTAGCTGCTGAATGTGAATCCAGAGGCTGTACAGGTCAGTGTGTGGGATTCTCCAGGTCTTTTAACCACTGGTTCAGATTCTGTCAGAGTCTGACCATCAACACCTGTCAATACAATAAAAATCAAACACTGAAATAGGCTGGTGAGAAAAATAAAACCATGTAAAAAGATGATATGTGAATATCTTCACCTGCCCAGCAGAGAGTGAACAGCAGCAGTCCTGTCCTATAGTCCATCATGTTCAACTGTGTGTCCACTGTTCTCTGTCATCCTCTCTGCAGTCAGATAAGTAGAGGTGGAAGACATCTGAGTTTTGCATTGACTCCTCCTCACAGGGAGGAGAGAGGTGGAGTGGACTTGGCTGTCAGTTTATTGTTTGTCAATTTAATTTGTGTAAAACACTTTTCCCTCATTTCTTTTATGTGTTACATTTTGGTTTGGAACTCAAATTTACAAACAAGGTTTGAACTGTAATATATTTCATCTTGGCATCACGGTTTCTCATCACTCATTGTGCTTTATTGTTAATTACCCATGGTGTAAAATTAATAAATGATTTAAACATGTTTTTGATCGTGAATGTTTCACATTTCTAATCATCTTCTGATCCTTGTTTGCTTGTTGTCTAACCAAATGTTTTTTTTTTCCAGTTTGGTCCATGTTTCAGACTAAATGAATGTAATGTATAGTTTGTATTTGTTCTGGGTAATTAATTGTTAAATAAAACTTTGACAGTAGAAAGAACTCTGTGTATTACTATGCGAGATGTAAAAGGACTTGTTACTATCAAATACATAGAAATCTCATGTGGATACATCAAAGTGATTTTGCAGGTGATGAGAAAACTCAGATGTGACTGAGGTCACATTGCTACTTGTTGTCTATGGAGGTTTTTGTGCAGCTGCTCCACTGTCTTCAGTGTGAAAGAAATTCTTCCTGAGAGTTGCTCTGAAGAATTCCAGACACGGTGTGATGAATCAAATCTCTTTACTTCATGCTGCGTGGAGAGAAGACCCGAGCACAGTTGTTCTCTGAAAGTACTTTCAGAAAGTCTTGCTTTAAGCAAACAAAGGGACAACAGTTGCTGACTCATGACAGGTTGATTCAGTCAGTCCTACAGTCTGATGTTAGTCATGCCCTCCTCAGAGCAATGGCCCTTTAACATCAACTCTGAGATCACTGTCAGCTGGCCAAGGGTGCAGGTTTGCATATGGACGGTAGGGACATGTTCCGACTAATATCTGAGTGAACTCGTTCGCATTGTGTTTGGATTGAAGTCATTGGATAATTCTCATATCCCCTCCCAGAGGCGACGTCTCTGAGACGACAGACTAAGGCACACTAGCATTTGATTGGTTGAAAGGTCAAGTACTATCTTGAGGCTCACAGTATGTGGAGGCGAGTGCAGATCAGTCGGCAGTAAGTAGGCTGGTCAGTGCTTTCACCACACACCTCAAGCATGGGCTTGAATTTAGTATCTCAGACAACTCCCTTTTCACTATCACCTGCAATGCACATAACTTCATTCTGTCCCTGCCAACTTGCTTTGTACTTTGTAGGTAATATGCCACCAAAAAGGAGACGTGACATCAGGAGGTTTTTCACCACACACAGTGTAGCTACATTATTAGATTGTTAATAATCACTGGATTCGCAGGACTTCACTGTTGGAGCTGGTCAAGGTGGAGCTAGTGTTAAATGTGAAAACAAAGGGAGAAAGGGAACTGCAGCACTGATGTCGGATGCAAAAGGTTTAAAAAGGGAGTGTGTGTAACACATTTCTATTTTCAATAGAATATCTCTATAACAACGGAGGGAAATGTAAGATATTAAAGTCAAGTCCTGGCAAATCATTTGTGGACTAAGGGAGACTGGGGAAAAAAAGGTATTGCAGTGCACACACACACACACACACACACACACACACACACACACACACACACACACACACACATACACACACACACACACACACACACACACACACACACACACACAGAATTAAATCAAATAATTAAAATGTGATGTGTAGCAATCAACTTTCTCTAAATCTCACTTATTCAGATGTCAGCTGAAGTAGAAGTCAAATGAAATCTACATGGATTACTAAAATACGTAACCACTCTTCTTTTCAGTTCTTCACATACTTTTACACATTGATCCTCTCAGTAGACTTGTACTGTCTTTATTAATTGTAATATTTAGAACATGCTTGTGTTTATGGTTCAGCCACAGGAGTCTCTGGGTATTTGTGCAGGTCTGTTAGTTGTTTGTGTCACTGTGGAGCCAAGTGTCCCACCATGTACGTACACAGTAATACACAGCTGTGTCCTCAGGCTGCAGATTCTGTCCTGTTAATGTCACAGAACTAGTCAATGTGTGGTGAAGGAACTTGTTCTTCAGAGCATTGTTTTGATCCAAGGTGCCTCCACCCCAGCGATGCAAAATCCACTCCATTGGTTTTCCTTCACACTGTCTGATCCAACCTGTTGCATAGTTGTTATCAGTCAGAGAATAACCAGAGACCTGACAGGTGATGGTGAAAGACTGTCCAGGCTCACACACTTCACTTCTTTATGAGGAACCCTCATTTGCACATTGTTGCATATTTAAATGTATCTTTTGTTGAGAAAATGAAGGAATAAAAAAATCATACAGAGATTTGTGTTTCCTGCAGATAGTTGAAGGTTTGCAGTTTTACATTAAAGATGTAAAACTAAAATCCTCTCAAACAAAAAGAAAAGTTTATTTGTACCATATTCACAGTATCTAGCAGCTACTTTCACTGTGCAGTCCCAGCAGGTAGTTACTGTAATACAGGCTTTAACTGTCTGAGTTCAATTGATCAAGTGATATTTTGCTTTTTAGTTTAAGTAGCTTTTGCAACAAATAAGTAATTGACAGAGATGAATAATTGCATCACTGTCACATGAGAACAACAATAAACAGCTGATCTTATAGTTGATCATCTTTAGATCTACTTTCCACATCTTGTAGACTTGATGAACCAACACTATTGTTGTGTTCAATTCATTAAATTCCTAATAAACTCTCAAATCAAATCACCAAATATTGTGATTCACTTTCCAACATCAAAAACTTTTACAATTTTATATAAAAACTTGTAAAATTTTTCACTTCAGAGTTACTCTTTATCTGTGATGGTTCAAAAATCAGTTAGTTCAGATGAATGAGATGAGCTGCTGTAACTGTCTCATCACAGAGACAGAGGAGAGAAAAACAAGACTTTAACTGCCCTCTAAAGGTTCAAAGTCGAACTACAATATATGGTCCACTTCAATTTTATGTTAATAAACTTATTCATTTATTCACAAAAGTTCACGAGTAACAAGACCTTTAAATATATTTTATTTATTGTTTTATGAGAAACAACAACCCCAGGAGGTCAAGCTAAATTTCAGCTAAATTACGACTGTCACATGTTCTTACCTAAATAATATGAGGAAATTTCCTTCACATCCACTATTTTATTAACAACTAAAATAACTAATAAAAATTACCATTCTTCCTCAGGATCTAACATAATAAAGATCAGGACTGAAGGTTTTTGTGCAGCTGCTCAACCAACTTCAGTCACTGTGGCTGTCGAGCACAATAATAAACAGCAGAATCTTCAGTCTTCAGACTGTTCATCTGCAGATACAGCTGCTGTCTGCTGTTGTCTCTGGAGATGGTGAACCGGCCTTGGACTGACTGAGAGTAGAATTTGCCGCTACTGTCGCTATAGATCAAAGCGATCCACTCCAGTCCTTTTCCAGGAGCCTGTCTGATCCAGGCCATTGCGTAGCTTGTAAAGTCAAGTCTTGAGGGTGTACAGGTCAGTGTGTGGGATTCTCCAGGTCTTTTAACCACTGGGTCAGATTGTATCAAAGTCTGACCATCAACACCTGTCAAGATTAAAAGGAATAGAGTCGGGTTTTTTAAACAGTCAAGTGTTTAAAGACAATTTTAAATAAAGATCAGAGAAACTGTTGACCTGCCCAGCAGAGAGTTAACAGCAGCAGTCCTGTCCTATAGTCCATCATGTTCAACTGTGTGTCCACTGTTCTCTGTCATCCTCTCTGCAGTCAGATAAGTAGAGGTGGAAGACATCTGAGTTTTGCATTGACTCCTCCTCACAGGGAGGAGAGAGGTGGAGTGGACTGTGATTTCACTTCATGTTTGGTTTTACTTTATAATAAATATTGAGGAGGATTTGGAGATGATAACTTTGAAGTGTGTCTTTCATGTTTAAGTCTAATTAGTTTAAAAGACTGTGTTCTCCTCAGTGTCTCTACACTACAATATAAAATTCCCTGGTGTTTATTGGTGATAGGACTCAAGTCACTGTCATGACACTGAAAACACAGAGCAGTGTTGCAGTAGTTCAGGCCGAGCACTGAAGCTGTGTCTGAATCAGCTGATTGACATCAGCTGTTTTATTCCTGCTCCACAATCACTGTCTTATTCACAGCTGTGTGTCCATCAGCAGACCATCTCCATGCAGGTGAACAGAGAGGACATTATTACCTGACACTTCCCACTGTTCCTCTGCTCAGACATTCATCACATGTTGGTGTTGCTGCACTGATTCTTTCAGAGCTCGAAACTCTAATGTAAACAGCTCATTTATAAATATACTCGTGTTATATTTGTGTATCAAGATGTTTCTCATTAGGAATTTTTTTGTTCTTTTCTTTCCAGTTACAGGATGAAAAAACAACCAAATAATCAGGTTTGAAAGCAAATAGTCTCTGTCCAGTCTCCAGTGTTTACATCAGTGTTTTTAGTCCTTTTCTATCAGTCTGAGACACAAATGTAGAGATGGAAGAGAAACTCACCACATCTCACACATCTCTGGAAATAGATCATCATTTTAAATATTGATTACAACTGTGTTTGTACTGCTCATGTTATTCATCATAACATCTTTAATTCATTCTGCTCAGCAGTATTTGATGGACTTTCCATTTACTGGATATATCATGAATAGATGTCAAATCATGTAAATTCTTAACAGCAGCTGTTCAAACACAATATTGAGAACATTAGTAACTGTTACTGTTGTTGAAGCAGCACAAGTTCACTGCAATGAGAATCAGGAAGTCACAAAGCACAACATCAGCTGTTGTTTTAACAGTGTGCAGCATGTGTCTGTGTTTGGAGTCAAACTCCTTCTCCTTATGTTCTACTGCCCCCTGTAGGTCTCTGTGAAACATTTCTGTAGAGTTTTTGTAAAGCCTCTCTGCTCACTTTAACCAGTGTGTGTATCTGACACAGTGATACACAGCAGAGTCCTCTGGCTTCAGGTTGGACAGTCTCAGATACACCATGCTGTTGCTGTCATCTCTACTGATTTCTGCACATCCTCTCACACTGCTGGCATAAGCGTTACTACTGGCAGCAGAGAAGCCAATTCCGATCCACTCCAGTCCTTTTCCTGCAGGTTGTCTGATCCAGTTCATACTACAGCAGATAAATGTGAATCCAGATCCTCTGCAGGAGAGACTGAGAGTCTCCCCAGGCCTTTTCACTACTGAACTGGAGGGAATGGACTCCATACTCTGACCTGTACAACCTGATGAGATGAAAGGAGAGAGGAAGCACAGAGGAAAGTGAGACAGTCACCTCTGAAGGTTTCTGCTATCACTGACTGACCATCAGTCAGTGTTGTCTGATAAAAGATGACACATCAAGAAGCAGGAGAACTCACAGGACAGAGAGAGAGCGACCAGCAGAAGAGTGAGTGTGTTCATCATCCTGAGGCTGGAGATGTGACCTCTGATGCTCCACACAAACTACAAGAGCAGTCAGCAGGACACAAGTACACTGCACACACTGAGGATTTGCATCAGGACATCATGGGGAGGGAGGGGCTCATGTACAGGAAGTCTCTTCTGCTTTCATTGAATCATATCAGTCACTGTGTGTTTCTTTGAATGCAAGTGATTAATCATCAGTGTTGAATTCTATATCACTGATGATGAAAAACAAAAACATGATATTTTAGATATCACTTTATTATCGTCACATCATGTAACATCATCATGAAGTTAAATGATTTTGATTTTCTGACCTTGTTGTTATTCACACTTCATTTTTAAAGGAATGATTTGACATAAGAAAAATCATAACTTCCCGACATGTCTCATCTTATCATTACTATTCAGACAATTTATTTTATTTCCGGTTTTTCAGAGGCAATTACATTCTCAGTGAACTAGGGTGAAATCATTAGTGGTCTGACACTAGCAGTAAACAGAACAACTTTGTTGTTTGACAGACTGATGTGTTTGACTTGTGGCCTTCATCAGCAGGCCATTGGTTGACATGGGAGGGTCGTCAGCTGGTGCAGCTCAGCTGAGGCCTCCTGGACTATAAAAGCTGGCCCATGTGCTGATCTGTCCTCTCCCTTCCAACTGCTGACAGCCTTTGTTTTGACATTATGCTTTGCTTTTGCATATACAAACCATCACAGCACATATGCTACTCATTCATGCACTGCTTTCATAGCAACACGAACTAATTTCCACACCCCATTACTTTTTATTTGTGTTGTTTTTAGTTGTGATAAATTGTTTGCTTCTAGTTTAACTTTGCTTGGACTCCCTTCTTGTCACATTCACTGAACCAGTTTGTGACATCAACTTCAAAACCTTTTCCAAGTTGCTGCCCTGTGCTGCTAAAATCCTGTTTTTGTAACCACGATGTTGTCTGACAAAGTCACCAAACACATGAGTTAAACACAACTGTGCTGTGAGTGGAGCTATGATTAATTGCAAAATGATCTCTGAGAGAAAGTAAGAAGTGACTGAAGATTAGGACTAAACTCAGTCCTGGAACAACATGGATGTGCCGGGACTGGTTCGGTACATTCAACCAAACACCAGATCTCAGAATCTCATCTTGGTAACGGATGAGACTGGGACTTGACACTGATTGTTTTGTTAAAGACACTTCAACATAGATTTTCAGTCTCATATGATGAATCATTTAAGATACGATGTACAGATATGTTTTAATTTATGAAGATGTTTTGCATTGCTTTCAGAAACCAGATTGTTGTGATTGATTGTCAATAAAGATACCATAAAAATTCAAAATTAGGTTCATGAAATACTTGATTTTTAGGCTCTACCAGCCTGAAAGGTGAGGACTGTAGGATTTTGTACAGCTGCTCAACCACCTTCAGTCACTGTGGCTCTCGAGCACAATAATAAACAGCAGAATCTTCAGTCTTCAGACTGTTCATCTGCAGATACACCTGCTGTCTGCTGTCGTCTCTGGAGATGGTGAACCGGCCTTGGACTGACTGAGAGTAGTATTTGCCACTACCACTCTCAATCTGGGCAACCCACTCTAGTCCTTTTCCAGGAGCCTGTCTGTTCCAGGCCATATGCGCATTGCTGAATGTGAATCCAGAGGCTGTACAGGTCAGTGTGTGGGATTCTCCAGGTCTTTTAACCACTGGTTCAGATTCTGTCAGAGTCTGACCATCAACACCTGTCAGACAAAGGCAGAAATGTATGTCAGGTGTTATGTTGGCAGCACAAATGAAAATATGTAAGATTAAAATTAGAGAAACTGTTGACCTGCCCAGCAGAGAGTTAACAGCAGCAGTCCTGTCCTATAGTCCATCATGTTCAACTGTGTGTCCACTGTTCTCTGTCATCCTCTCTGCAGTCAGATAAGTAGAGGTGGAAGACATCTGAGTTTTGCATTGACTCCTCCTCACAGGGAGGAGAGAATTTAAATTTAAACTTAAATTCACCTTCATTTTTGACGACTTTGAACTAAGACGGTTACAATAAAAGTTTAGATTTTGATTAAAACATAAAATATTACTTAAATCTTTGAGTCTGTGCTGCATTGTCTGCTGAGGTTGAATTTTGTGCAGCATTTTTTTATTTTTATTTTTAATTGTTTTTGTTTGTTTGTTTTTTTTAAATTTGTTTTCCCCAAAACTCTGAAATTATGAATGTCAGTTTTTGGAAATAAAGCAGGAATTGTGTTTTGTTCAATGTTACTAACATGACACAAAATCTTTGAGAAATAATAGCTGATGAGAAATATGACATTCCTGGCTGAAGTCTACAAAGTAAATTTGAATCTGTTCTCATCTTTCACCGTGTGCAGGCTGGCAGGAGACTGTTGTGGATGGAGGCTTTATGTTATGTGTAAAATATAAATGATTCATTGTTTCATACAAATCATCATCATGGATAATAAAAAACACCAAACTCAGCTGCAACAAATGCAATACAGATAAACTGAATGTTCCCAGTGGTGGTAAATAGAGGAAGTAGTTTTTGTATGACTCTGCTATCACCGTCTCTCACTGTGTCTCTGGCACAGTAATACACTGCTGTGTCCTCAGTCTTCAGACTGTTCATCTGGAGATAGACTTTACTGCTGGAGTCATCTCTGGAGATGGTGAATCTGCCCTGGACTGACTGGGAGTAATAGATAGGAGTACTAGATGTGTGTACCAAAGCGATCCACTCCAGTCCTTTACCAGGAGCCTGTCTGACCCAGTTCCAGACTGAGCCTCTAAAATTAAACCCAGATGTTGAGCAGGTGAGTCTGTGGGATTCTCCAGGTCTTTTAACTGCTGCTTCAGACTCTGTTATGGTCTGACCTTCAGCACCGATCCAAACAGACAGAACAACCACCAACAGTGTGAGCTTTCTGTCAGCCATGTTGACAGTTTGCTTAGTAAGTTTTCAAATCCATGAATCCTCTTTAAATATGATGTCAACTGAATCCCTGTGAGAATTTGTTTACAGGAAACTCCTCCTACGTCACGTTCTGCTTTCACAGTCAAATTCAAGACTCACAGCAACACAAAATATAACAGCATTTAAACAAATGACACATTCTAGTTGAAATCACCTGTACCTCCATGACTACAAAGAACTGTGGAGAATAAATAGAAAATATAATAACTATTTTTGACACGTCTTCAATGAAGGGTCCTGAAGATGTTTTCTGTTAAAACTAAAACGCCTCAAACGTCTCACATAATGACTTTATTTCTGTTTACTTTTTTATTACTGTTGAAATTCTAAGATCAAGAAAACAATTTCACACTTGATTGTAATTGTAAGATTAATTTATTCCTTTGTGTGTTTGTTTGTAGATCTGATTGTGTAACTGAAAACACCAGTGAAGAAAGAGCAAGATAATGAAGACTTTAAATTTCTCAAGGTTTCAATATTCAAACTGTGTTTGAAGCCACAGACGCACAGAGAAACTCTGAACCCTGAGAGGAAATGAACTGAAACTGTGTGATGATACAGAAAAACTGCTTTTGTGAACAGGAACATTTCTGCTGCTTATCTGTCACATGAAGTCTGTGAAATTGTTCTTTTTTTGTCAAACTGAAGACAAGTAAACAGGACAGTGTAACAGTTGGACAGTCACTGTCAGCAAGTGTAACCTCCATTTATTCTCCCACTGCAAACTAAACAAAGTGAAAACACTAAATCTCAGATCAGACAATTAACAAAAACATCTAAGAACACAAATTCTCTTCATTGTTGCCCACTGTTGATCTTGGACAGTTACAATATAAAGCATGTTGACATGTTCCAGTCAAATGAATTGCAAGATGTTGAAGCTTTTTGCAGCCGACTCTGAATTAAAGGACGTCAGAGTTTCAAAGAACAAAGAGGAAAATGTTTCTGCTCACAACTGAAGGATGCTGACAGAAAATCTTTGACAAACAATGACTGAACATGAAACTGCAGAAACTAGTGGGAAGGTACTGAGGCAGTTTTTCTCAGTGAACTGGTGTGAAATCATCAGTGGTCTGAGGGCTCCTCCTCTGGTGGCTTCATGTTACAAGTGCTCAAGCACTGAGGGAGTTATTGTGTGCACTGTAATAAATGTCCCTGGAAATTACAGTAAAAAACTGTCAAATAGCAACAGTAAAATACCATAAAATCAAAAATAGTATTGAATTACCGTAAATCAAGAAACAGTAAATAACTTTAAATTTTACGGTCTTACTAAGTAGAAAATACGGAATTTTACTGTGAATGTTATAAAAAGTTTGCAAAATTCATGGTAAAATACCGTAATGTCACAAGCGTGTAATTACCCTAAAATTGATGGTATCATTCTGTCTGAATTACAGATTTTGCTGGTTTTTACATTTAAATTTACGCTACAAAACCATTAAATCATACCATCATTTCTATAGAAAGTGGAATGTTAAAAAGTATGCTATATTCAAGCAATACATCAGGACAGGCCGTGGTATGTGCTTATTATATCACAGTTAAGGGGCGTTGTAAGCGGCACAGCGTCACGCGATGTCGCTTGAAAAGTTCAAATTTTTCAACTTCAAGCGATGAACCGATGGACGCGTCAACACTTTTTGGAGTTATTTTTTATCCCTTGTGACCCAAACCCTCCCTCAGTCTCTACAGCCACACACAGGCGGCAGCGAGGGTTGAGCTGCTGGAAAGTTAGTGACTGAAATGTTATGAGCAGCTGTGAATGTGCTCATGTGAAAGTCAAACCATCACAACTTTTTCTGAAAATGTAATAAATGAAATAACAATTTCCTGAAATATCGTTTTGTCATTCATTCATTTTCCTCTGACAACCTTCAGCACAGTAGTGAATAACAAAGAAAACATGAAGCAGTAACAGGTTGATATTTGGATTCAAACTTTATTAACATGGTCAAATTTGTTTGTGTCCTCACCTCTCTCCCTCTATCTCTCTCAATACAATGGAACTAGCAGTAAATACAAAAAAAATACAAAAAAAGATAAAACACACATTTGTTATACTTAATAAAGTGATAAAGTAATTGAAATAATAAAATGAATGAATTTAAAAGGTTAAATTCCGTCATTAATATGATATATAATATTTGTCAGTGTTTAGTGGCCTGATAACAGAAGGAAAGTTGTAGTTTGTAATTATTTAAGTTGTGGATCTCACTTCATCTGCTTTACATCATTCTAACAAATGAAAATATGAATAAAAACTGAAGTGAGTATCTGGAAAAACAACGCTGTCAGGTAACCCAACGCTATTTCACTGCGAGTTTTGAGTTATTAATTCCTCATGACACTCACTGTTTATGTCTCTTGATATATGGTTTTGGGAAGACTGGGCAGACTGTTAACGGTACTTGGTCGGGTTAGCTAGCGGTTTTGTTGACAGGTAACTTCGCCGTTGGTTCATTCACTCAGGGGCGTTCATTTTTCAAATTCAAAAGGACTTTATCGGAATAAACATTTAAAAAACAATGTTGCCAAAGCTCCAAAATGTCATTCGCCCAAATATTCGGCCAGAACATAATAAGAGTGATATGAAAATTAACACAGCGCTGCCCATTGGGATTATTGTAATAAACCTGGTTTGGATTTAAGATGGTAGAGTGCCCACACACAGAGACTTTAAACTGTGCACACACACACAAATGAAGGAGGAGAAGAGGGAGTAACGGGAAATAATAATCTTTAGTTATATAAAATTTATGCAACAGAGCCTCACACCGGGATGTTGGGACCCGTCTGAGCCCTATTTCCCCATGTCTGTCACCTACACGGGCCTAAAAGGTGTCTGGTATGGGCAACCGCCAATACCTGCACACAGGAGTAGCACACATGAACCTCTCCCTCTGAGGGCACTGCACTGCAGCTCACACTCAAAGCATCCCCACAAGGGAAACACCACACTGCACTACACTGCAAACTGAATGAATGGTCCTCTCACAGGCGTCAACAGCTCACTCCGCGGCGCCCTCCGTCCCCATGTAAAGGCCCTGGCTGCGTCTTAAATTCTACACAAATAGGCTTTACACTACAAAAGAAGGACACATTCATAAATCCTAGAATCACTTAACTTCCCCAGGGGTCAAGATCCTCCACAAACTGGGAAGCAGACAAAAAGGCGCTCCTATTATCCCCCACGATCACTAGCTCCCCCTGCCTGAAACAGGAACCGGTCCCTAATGCCCGCTGCCTCTCTTCACCTCCGGCAGCCTTAAACGGCATGCGAACGACACCCGCCCGCCCACAATGAGTGCAAAGTAGGGCAAGCTCAGCTGGGCCTCAGCCCTGTGCCATCCATCGAGATCCGCTTTCCACAACACACACAACTCTCCAAAAACGTAAAACTTCAACAATCTTGTAGCCCAGCAGTTATCAGAGCTCCCCCTCAGATCATCTTTATCTGGGATACTATTGTATTAATGACTTGTTGTACACTAACATTCAGTGTTAGTAATTAATAAATGATTCGAACGTAATGTTGTGGCATTACTGTACATTTCATTATTTGTTTGTTATGAAACAGACAGAGCAGAAGAGCATATTACATGAAAAGTGTTCAAATTACTGATATCTTAAGCACTTCAGCTAAATGTAAAGCTAAACTCACATTACATTTATTGTCCGGCAAGTACAGAGGAGCAGGTGATGGACAGGTGATGATGATGAACTGGTAGCAGCCAGCCCGGCTGTGGAAGGTAAGCGAGATACAGAGGTAATGGACATCAAAACATCTTTTGGTTAAAAAATAATTCATAATGCAAGACATAATGCAGCGCCTCAACACCCGCTGTCAACAGCTGTTCTTTGTGTTCTTTGACATCTTGTTAGTTCTTACATTGATTACTTGAGTTTCTGTACTTTTTCTTTTAACTGAAAACTCTAAACAATCTTCATCCATCAGCACATCTTCTTCACAGTCTTAAACAGACTCTGCCACTCTGGTTGCAGTCTGTCCTGTCTGCTCCGGTTTTCCGTCGCTCATTTGCAAGGCAAGTCGATCATATCATGTCACCGCGTGACAACGCCCTCTATTTTGTGCAGGCGCGTCTGAGAAGGCCTCAGGTCTCACACACAGAGGTTGTGGAAGAAGAGGAAGAGGGGTCGCAGCTCGATATGAGCTCAGTAAAACCGGTCCACCGAGCAGCTGCCGCTCACCGTGAGAATCGACAGATGCAGTTAAAAATGGATCATTTTGCATGTAACTACAGACCTATGATAACCTTCAATAACATTTTAGCCCCCTGCCCAGTTTTAATAAGAGTTAGCTTCACCGATCCTGATTCAGTTCCGGCCTACGAGCTGCCAAATAACGAAGTTATTAAGATTAAATAAATAAGTACACACCATATTCAAAAATATACTAATTCACTTCACTTGTAGTTTCTTCACTTCTGTTGTCCCATCAGCTCCGGTCCCGGACCACATCTAAAGTAAGTTAATTACAGGACGGATTTCTTCCCGGGTCCGGTTCATGTCTATATCACAACATTAAAAGAAAGCAATTAATATTCACGGACCTGCTGGTTTGTTTGGTAAAGGTAGACTGGAGTTGACTGGGATTTGAAGTAGCTGTTAGAGACTCATCACACTTGTGGTTTTGAGTCATAGTCTTTTCTAGTTTACTTTTTTTAATCTTTCTGAAACTACATGTTTCATTCATACTAAATGTTATTTCTACCTAACACTTATTTAATTTGGTGAATTTGTTCTCAAAAGTAGGAAGTAGGGCCTTTTGGGAAATCCTAATCTGACCAATGAGCTTGTTCTGTGTCATTTCTGATAACTGACGTGACTGGATGTGAAGTTTTTTCAAGCTTTTATCAAGAAGCGAGTTCTTCAGTTGGACGGTGCAGTGAACAGCTTCATGTTAAACCTGTGTGTTAAACACGGCTCCAGTCCAAGTCCAGTGAAAGCAACCACTGAATACACAACAAAAACAAAACTGGGAAAGATTCAACAAAAACAAACCAGCCACAACCATTAGCCCAAGCTAAGATTACTGTGAGATGCTCCACAGCAATGCTAGTGAACCTGTTAGCGATAGCACACATTCATAATACTGTTACCAAACATCTTGGCATTTATAGGTCAAATATAGTTTTTTTAAATTTTCATTTTGTACAGACACCAAAGCTCACACTGAAATTAAACAGACACAACATACAATGTAAAAGAACATTTGAGATCAGGCTGTTGAAAAAAACAAATACACAACAAATACTTTATTTTCATTTTTAATTTACTTTTATTTTTATCAAATTAATATTTCATCAATACATATAATATAATGTAATACATACAGAAAAATATTCTTTCTCTTCCTTTACATTCACACTTAAGGGCAATTTAGAGTCACCAATTAACCTAACGTTCATGTCTTTGTCATGTTCTGTCTGTGGGAGGAAGCCGGAGAACCCGGAGGGAACCCACGCAGACACGGGGAGAACATGCAAACTCCACACAGAAAGGCCCCAGGGAGTCGAACCCAGTACCTTCTTGCTGTGAGGCCACAGCGCTAAGCACTGCACCACCGTGCTGCCCGCTTATTGCTTATTTTTATTTATCTCACCGTGAAATATTTACAGTGTTAATTCCCCAGAGAGCAAGCCGTCTACCTGAAACTGAATTACAATTTTTGGCGACTGTGGCAAGGAAAAACTCCCTTTAAGAGGAAGGAACCTTGGGAGGAACCGGGCTCTCTGGGTGGGGGGGGGGGCCCTTCCTCCTGAGGGCTGGCGCTCCTTCTGGTCCTCCTCCGCTCCTGATCCATCCACCCCAGGCTGTGGTCTTTATCCATCATCTTCTGTGTCTGCATCTCCTGCTCAGCCTCACTCTTCACTGAAAGAGAAAGAAAAAGAGAATGAAACAGAGGGGGGGGTACTTACCTTTTGATGCCTCGTCCCGTGGTTGTTCCTCTGGACTTGCTGTCTTCAGGAGCCAGGTGCCTGCTGATGGTTTCCACTCAGGCTTCTTCAGGAGCGTCCTGCCGTCTAGAACTGAGAATAAATCCAGGTGTTTTTCTGTGTTTTCTCAGCTGTAATTAGTGTGAAATGTACAGAAGAGCAGTGTTGGTGCTGAGTCTCTCTCTGCCACATCCTCTCCATGATGTGTCTGACTTCAGTGCACATGTGGCAGAGCTCAACTCTTACTTGTCTTCTGTAGAACAGGATGTAGGCGGTTCTTCGTCGCCGGTCACACACGGTGGCGCCGCTGGTTTCAGTTACCGCTGCATCGTTGTAGGTGAACCAGCGGTCGGTCGGGTCTATCTGGCCCACATCTGGATCCACCCCGTCGCAGATGTAGTGTCCTAGCAGGAGCAGAGGAAGCGTTATATGGGCTGTGTTGGATGTTATGAAGGTCGTCTGACTTTAACTGATAGCAGCGATTCAGTGAACATCATTGTTACTTAGACTCAGTGTGACATTAAGGAGAATCATGGATCATCTTACCTCTCGTTGCTGTGGCGCCGATATGGCTGATGGTGCTAACCAAACTGTAGCAGCCACCACCCTGAGAGGGAACACAGTGGATCAGAGTTAGTCTACACACAGTCCAAACATCTACTTCTATCAGCCCCAGTCTGGTGATTTTGTTTGTTATCAAATCTCTGAGTTTTTCTTTACCTGGTTGGAGGGCACCACCAGCTCTCTGGAGAGGACGACGGGGTTGTGGTCTTTAATTAGCTGGAGAGTTGGAGTAAACCTGAAGCGCTTCAGGTGTAAGACCAGCACTCTGTAGACAGCAGGGGACAGAGGAAAAACTGAAATGTGGCGTTACAAATTCTTACGATTGGTATTTCTCCTAATCAATACTTCACAATTTGTCCTTAGAGTCAGTGGAGGCCAGTTTGATACCAGTGGGTGAACCAGTATCATCTCTGTGCACTGTGGTCAGGAGGTTGTTCATGTGTGATGGATCTGATGTCTCTCACCTTGGCAGATTGATAAATGAGGAGCGCTGGCCTGACCTGGTTGCTCCGCACTCGCAGGTGTACTCCAACTCCGTCTCCTGCAGAACAACACAAAACCAACACGCTGTCACTTCTTCTACATGCACGACGACAAACAGCTACACATCCACACACACTGACACAGGTAGTGATGGTGTGATTGAACTGTGTCAGAGTTTTCTGCGTCATATCATCACATGATATCAGTGGGTGTGATGTGAATGAATGAGGACAGGTGTTTCTTACCATCAGGTAACATTCCAGCAGTCGTTGTACTGTTTCTGCTCCAGGTACCAGGTGCAGGGAGAGGTTTGTGAAATCCTCCTCTCTGCTGGATTCTGCATGGCAACTACACATTGAACAGATAATACAGTTGTAATACAGCTGCAGAGGTGACGATGAGGCTACCATGTAGTGTTCAACACTTGACTTCTCTGCTGTGAAGCTGAAGGTGTGTAACTGTGTGGCTTTACCTCTTGCACTTCCTGGTGTTTAGCATCTTGAACACCAGGTGATCCTCCACCGGACAGCTGTAGGTCCTGTCTATGCTGGGAGCCAGCACCTGCAGCTGTAGGCCCAAACACCTCACCTGTTGTAGCACGGCCGTGAGGAACTCGTGAGCGTCCTGTAGTTATACAAGCACACAGTTGCACAGAGAGGTTTAAGCACTGAGGAGAAACTATCAGGAAGCTGTGAAACCACAAACCTTAAAACCTGCTTACTCACTTTCTGGTGGAGGTCTTCAAATTCTGGGTTCCACAGAGAAACCGCCTTCTTGAATGTGGAGAGAAGACGGGTTTTGTGACGAACATCAGTGGAGAAGTGAGACCCACTGATGTCTGTTAATGATCTGGAGAGAGAGAGAGAGGGAGAGAGAGAGAGGGAGGGAGGGGTGGTTAGAGACTCTGTCTGTGATATGAAACATTGTGGTGTTCAGGATACAAGTGAAGGATGAAATGAGTGCTTGTGTCTGAGGGGTGCTGTACCTCATGATTGCACCTTCGGGGATCAGACTCCAAACCTGCTCCTGTTGGCTGATGTCTCTGACGAAGTCCTCCAGTGTCAGGAGGCTCTGCAGGCAGGAGTTGATGTAGCAGAACTGTGCTGGGTTGGGGAACCTGACACACGAACAGAACAAGTCATTTTCTCCCTGCAGCTGTTTGTCTCTTTGATTCTCCACAGCCTTTTTTCTGGTGTTTGTGGATATGCAGATGTTCTTACCCAAGACAGTGGATCTGCTGCTGTCTGAGGGTCTTGTTGTTGGTCACAGGCACTTTTTTCTTCTTCTTCTTGGGCTGGTCTTCAGGAACGCTGTCGTCTTTTGGCCGTCCTTCCTTCTCACTTTGGTCTTTAAGCTCCACCACCTTGTCGCGCTGAGGGGTGGAGTGGCACTCCTCCTTCGGGGGCTGTTCTTCTGGGGAGGGTGCAACCTTACATCTCTTCTGTTGGGGTAAAGGAGTACTGAGGTTAAATCATACAAAGAAACGCTCATCAATTATGAAATATCTGGTTGACACTGAGAGCTGCACTTTGTGTCAAACATACGTACCTTCCAAAAATGCCACCACCGAGGCTTCTTCGCGGTCTTCCTCGGGGTTTTGTCATTGGAGGTGGAGACGCTGGTGACAAAGAGGAACATTTGTTATCTCACTGGGAACTCACTGATTGGCTGGAGAGAAAACTTAAAGAGATAAATCAGCTTCTAGTCACTGGTAAAGAGCAAATACAGCCTTGTATTAACACTAACAGGATAAAAGTTTGAATTCCACAAACTCATCAGATTCTCTGAGACACTTAAAGTCCCAGCTAACAAAGAGGCTGAAGGATTAAATCTCATGTGTCTTTACCTTTGCTTCTCTTTTTTATCTGGATTTTTCTTTGTCTGTGTGGAAGAAACAAAAAACAAAAAGAAGCAATAATTAGAAACTGTGTCAAATATCATTGATAATATTTACAACAAGTTCAGATATGAGTCTTAAAAAATACTGAAATGTGTTTGATATGAAGCCATGACACTGCCAAACATACCAAGGGGCGACCGAAGAGTCGATATATCCAAGGGGTCGTGTCTCCTTTCTTCTTGGTGACAGCCGGAGCGTCGGGGGCGCCGACACTGGTGAAGAAGAGAAACACAGTTGGTATCATGAGGCGATTATTATTGCTCCTATACAAACAATACAAAATCATCCCCCAGAGTGAATAAGGAAGCTGATGGACCTGAACATGGAGATGAAGAAATAGTCAGGAAAACAGTCTGATAATAGTTATGAGCTTTCTTACCTCTCATCTGCCACCAGTTGGATAACAGCTGTTGATTTCTGTAGAGAGAAAGGAAAAATAAATGAGATTAAAATGACTGGAAACATGATGTATCTTCACAGCTGATATAAAGTGGCTTCACAGACAGTTTCTCCTAAACACTGTGAACTGTGAAGTGGACACAGTTCCACTTTTTACCGTCCACAGGGTCGAATCCACAGCGGAGAAATGACAGAGAATGTGTGGTGTATCTAGAAAACAAACCTTTCCGCTACAGGAAAACAGGCGAAACATCTTGATGAGTCTTGTCGAAGTGTAACTTGGACTGAGAGTAAAGAGCTTCTGTCTGCTGGTTTGATGAACTGTGATCTGTTCTACAGGAGCTCTGACTTCACAGTGACCCTTCTAGAACGTCACTGTGATGTCATCATGTCAGTGTGTGAGGAAGCAGCTCCGAGTGTCAACATGGCGTCAGTGTATATATGCTGTAAAACTATGGTCTGAAAAGGCCCAAACTAAATCAGGTATCTGTCTTTTAGAGTGAGTCCAACTCAGATCTGAGGTCTCTCAGAAGCTCAAGTCAGGTCCTTTAAGACGAGTCTAAGACAAGTCTCAAGTCTTCATAAGAAATCTTCCATATTTCCATCATCAGTAATGACAACTGATGACTGAACCGACACAAAAAGGCAGAAAAACACTCACGTCCACATCAGAGGAAATAATTCAGTGGTGTGTAAGCACTGCTGAAGTGTCCATACAGTTCATCCACTGTCACTCAGACCTGTTACTGTGTCTCTGTCCACAGAAGCAGCTGAGAGGACAACATGGAGATAAACTGTCTCTCAAACTGTCCTCTATAGTCACTAGAGGATCATGCAGAGTGTGCAGGACATAAACTGGCTTGTTCTTATTGATTCCTTTATTTTATTCCACACACCCACTGTAGCTCTGTGGGCCCAGAGTGAAACCATGAACTTCTTCATAACAACAGGAGATCTGTGTGATCTGCACATGAAGCTAAATGTGTGTGTTTGTTTGTGAATGTGCTGGTGTAAAAGTCAAATCATCACAACTTGTAACAAATGAAATAACAATAATTTACTGATATATTGTTTTGTCTTTCTTTCATTTTCCTCTGACAACCTTCAGCACAATGGTGAATAACAAAGAAAACATGAAGCAGTAACAGGTTGATATTTGGATTCAAACTTTATTAACAAGGTCAAATTTATTTGGGTCCTCACCCCGAGACAGGCACGTAATCATGAAAACACATGAACTCGTTATTACACATGTTGGAATTTATAGGTCAGACTTTTACAAAACTATTCCCACTTCAAAATGATATAAAGTAGATGAAGTTAGATCCACAACTTTAATAATGACAAACAAACACAAAGCACTAACACCGTTCAGCAGGCGTTCCCGCTGGTTTTACGCACGGACCATGGGAGGTTTTCTGGAGGTGAGTTGGAGCTGAAACTGAAACACAACATACATGAGTCGATACGCACAACACTGTGTGAGAGCGACACACAGCAAACACACTCACTGACCGAGCTGCTGACGGAACAGATTCATATAGAAGCAGCTGGAGATTGTAGTGTAATTTACTGGACAGTGGCAATAGAGATAGACAAGAACACAGTGGAGAGAGAGGGGATGATATGTAGCATGGCCCAAGCCACAATTGAACCTTGGCTGCTGTGATATTAAAAATATGTGTTACATGGTCTTTGGCTGGCCCAGCTGCTCATGTTTTTGAGTCATTTAATTGTAAATTGTAAGAGTGAAAGAGTTGATGATTTCATATTTCACTTGAGGGGATGTATATCCTGTCGTCTTATATCTCCTTACACTTTCTTTCAGGTAGTCTACTAGTGTTTGTACTTGACATGGAGTCATCAACTTCTTTGCTGGCCTACTAATCTACCCTTGTGATCAGATACCAGTCTTGTCAAGGATAAATAGTGATAAGTGATTGCACAGTTGACCATGCATTAATTTAACAACAGAGGGCTTTATGTTAATCTCTTTTTATAAGCACTGGTTGCCGCCCAGAAGGAGACCGGCCACACATCAAAACAATGGCTGAGGGCTGAGTCTCAGGAGAAAAACAGACCACCACACACTTCTAGTGGGTCAAGAGTGATGATTGAGAGGATTTATGTTTGCACAGGTCCGTATGTTGTTGTTTTTTTTTTTTTTGAAAATTCTGCATACTCTACCTTTAAGCACAGCATAAATCTAGGCCTTTCATAATCTAATTGTGATGGAAATAATGGAGAAACTGGTTTACTCTTAATAAAAGATGATACAAGGAGACTTGGATGTATTACGAAGGAAACATTTATTGACACTGGATCTAGGCGAATTCAAAGATAACATAACAAGTGAGAATGATCCCTTTAACACCTTAGCCATACCATTTTTTAACAAATAATTCCACCTTCTCCACAGCACGGTGCAGCTGGATAATGCAAGGCAGTCAACTTTGCAGGAATGCGCTATGGCCAGTACTCTGATTCGTCGTCATCGTTATCAGCACTCAGCTTCAGTGAGTACATTTAAATAGATAGGCTTCTGAACTGGTGCTGCCATTAAATGTTTTTGTTTCTTCATACCTGTCAAATACTTACATGGCCCCATCAATAATTATGTCTCCCATATATGTCTACTACCCTGTTATCTGGAGTTCCTTAAGGGTAAATCCTCGGGACTATCCTTAAAAAAATCTAAATCACTCAGTCGATGTCAAATCAAAAGCATTGTGTGTTTTCAGCTGTAGCCTCCACAGTTTCTCCCTCAATCTCTCTCAAACTATTAGATCTGCTAAATCTGGTAACTGTTTTAAGCGCCTCCTGAAATCATATTTATAGGTTGGCCTTTTTATGAGATTTTTTAAACCTACTCTTCATTCATTGTTTAATTTTTTTCTGTTCCAACTTCTTTAATTAATGTTTTGTTTTGTGTTGTTGTTGTTGTTGTTGTTGTTGCGGGAAGCACTTTGCAACAGTGTAAGTGCTATATAATAATAATTATCATTATTATCATGAACAATTTTTTCTCTGTTGTCTTTCTTTGTCTGGTTGCAGAGAGATTCATGCCAGTCCACAGTAAACACCTGATTGAAGACTGCTGGTGAATTTTCAAGCAGAAATGATGACAACACCTGCCCAAAGTTCCAGTTTCCTTAAATCTTTGTTTAGAAATATTCTGCTGTCAAATAAATACAATTCAGCCCAATTAAAATATCACTGATTCCAAAAAATGTGTTTAAGTCTAAAACATTTAAATATTTTTTTAATTATCTGAAGTGAGGACATTAAGGATGTGAGTAAACGGGGGACTGATCAGGACTGTTAGGGTTAGGATTTTGTGCAGCTGCTCAACCACCTTCAGTCACTGTGAGTCTCGAGCACAATAATAAACAGCAGAATCTTCAGTCTTCAGACTGTTCATCTGCAGATACAGCTGCTGTCTGCTGTTGTCTCTGGAGATGGTGAACCGGCCTTGGACTGACTGAGAGTAGTATTTGCTGCCACTATCGTATCTAATAGCAGCGATCCACTCCAGTCCTTTTCCAGGAGCCTGTCTGATCCAGTGCATCCCGTAGCTGCTGAATGTGAATCCAGAGGCTGTACAGGTCAGTGTGTGGGATTCTCCAGGTCTTTTAACCACTGGTTCAGATTCTGTCAGAGTCTGACCATCAACACCTGCCAAGATGAAACAGAACAGAGTTTTCCAAAAGTGCAACTTTCTAAAAGTAACTTTATCTCAAGATCAGAGAAACTGTTCACCTGCCCAGCAGAGAGTTAACAGCAGCAGTCCTGTCCTATAGTCCATCATGTTCAACTGTGTGTCCACTGTTCTCTGTCATCCTCTCTGCAGTCAGATAAGTAGAGGTGGAAGACATCTGAGTTTTGCATTGACTCCTCCTCACAAGAGGAGAGAGGTGGATTGGTCTTGAATCTCACCTCTTGTGTGGTGAAAACTGTTTTAAAGTAGTCAGCAACATCACCACTGCAGTAATTAAACCTTATTGTTTTGTAATCTGCTTGATTATTTTTAAACAATGACCAATAATTAGTGAAGTGGTGCACAGCACAACTGGATGTGGCACTGTGAGAGAATTTCATCATTTCACAGCAGAAATGTTAGTAACATATTATCATTAAGAAGAAAACATGCTGAGTTTTCATGTTTGGGCTGCAAACAATTAAACGAACCACTAATTTCCTTCCCTGCCACTGATTCCTGCTCATGGATGTTACAGGGAGAAGTGTTAAAGCCAGTCTCTGTCTGCCCTCCAGAGTTCAGAAATAGGAACAGTAGCTACTTTTAACATTGAAGCTGACCCACATGACACCCAGAAATACTGTATGTAGCAGAATCGCAGAAATTCTGCTCGAGGTCTCCTCACTCTCTGTATTTCAGCATGTGACAAGGAATGATTGAATTGTCTTAGTTGCTTTATATTGAACAGATGTAGTTTCTTATTTTATATATATACACAAAACTTTATTGACTGTTTCATCTAATAAAACTGCCCATAATTTCTCTCGACGTTTCTCTGCAGTATAAACATGACGACACAATCACAACCTTCATACTTAAGTCATGCTCAGTTTTATGCTCAGTTGACGTCTTTAGAAAGTTATGATCAAGTTTTTCTCATTGTGAGCCACATGTCATGTTTTACAGTTTTTCTGTTCCACATTCATGTTTCTCAGTATCACTACTCATTACATGTTTTATTTTTATTTTTTTATTTTACATATATTTTATTTAATACTCTGACATGTTGAATCGTAGGCCTTCTGTAAGTCTTAAAATTAAAGCGCTTAAAGGAAGTGCACTTACTCAAGGACTCATGAGAGTAAGTTGTGCAGGAAGTTGCTCTGCAACAGTCACAGTAGCAACATGTTGTCATGGTGATTTGTGCAGACTCTGCTTTTCCTTATAGCATCTTTAGCATTTTACCAAATAAATCCACGGCTGTGCATATTGTGTTTCTTCCTTGTAGCAGCAATCCTAACTTTTGTCTATGTGAGTACATGTTTGTGAACAACAGGATGAGTTTGTATCTCTAATTACTTTGTGTAAGGCAGAAAAAATCAAATATTCCTGATGACTCTGTGCTTTCTGTTTATTTTTTGTTGTCGAGGACCGACTCAATCAGTATTTAAACAACTGGAAAATTAGTAAATACCAATATCAGACACCTTCACCTCAATAGGTATAAAGACCTGCTGAGTTCATTCATGAAAATGTTTTTCTTTTTTTCTGACCGGTCTTCATTGAAGGATCCAGCAGTTTTATTCTTGTAAATTTTAACGGACACGATTTAGTTTCACAATGACTTTAAGTCTGTTTACTTTTTAATTGCTGTAAAAAAAATATTCTCTAATTCTCTAATCTAATTATCATAAGTGAACTTAAAGCAACATAATCTTATTGAATGGTTGACTTTGCTGCAGCTGGTTGAAAATCTGTATTTTTACATTTTTCTGTATTCAAATTGTGTTTGTGGCCACAGACATACAGAGAAACCTGCAGCCTTGAAAGGAAATGAACTACTTAGGAACTGAAACCTGTATGAAGATATGCAAAAACTAACTGGTATGGTGACGGGGAAAATGTCTGCTGACTTATCTGTCAAATCAAACTGCTCTTTTATATCACACTTGATAAGAACAATGTTGTAGAAAACTTGGAGAGTTGTTTTATTGATGATCTGTTATGGAATGAGCAAGATTTCTCTGTTCAGGGAGATTTCTATTCATATCAATGTTTAAAAATATTTTCTCTTGGAAAATACACCTTTAAACTCCAATCAGATATTAAAGCTTCTCAGACAGTTTAAGGTGAAACTGTGTTATATCCTTTCCTCACAAATATGTCCCTGGAGAATTGATGTCCAGTATCATCTAGTAGAGGGAAGTCTCCTGCTGTTCATGACTGGCTGCTGAGCAGCCACGTTCATCACTAACAGTGTGGCTCAATAAATAAATTGATCGAATTTCTGTCTTTATTCTATTTAATGATTTTGTGATTTTGTGTTAAAAATAAATGATAAAATAAAACGGTATTTTAAATCTGTGTTCAATAGGTCAATGAGGTTGTTTTATTGTTGTTCATTTCTTAGACCAAATCTAAAGAGAGGGCAGACTTCACTTTTAATGTTTTCAGAGAAACTTGGAGCCTCTCAAAGAAAACAGCTGCTTGGAAACTGAAACCTGCAAATGCATTTCACAGTTCAGTTGTTGTTTTCTTTAGTGATCGTGTTTATCAGCATTATTTTGAACAAAGCTCTGAGCTTTGTCACTGATAAAGTCACATTGTTGTTTGTAAATGGAAGCAATTTAAATCTTTGTTTAGAAATATTTCTTCTGTCAAAAAAAAAAAAAAAATTGAACTCATTAAGGACATTAAGTATGTGAGCTAATGGGGTCTGATCAGAACTGTAGGATTTTGTACAGCTGCTCAACCACCTTCAGTCACTGTGAGTCTCGAGCACAATAATAAACAGCAGAATCTTCAGTCTTCAGACTGTTCATCTGCAGATACAGCTGCTGTCTACTGTTGTCTCTAATTTACAAAGCAAGTGGACGCTTCACAGATGACCAAAAAGTTCATTTTGAACATTCATGAAGACAGAAAGACAGAGTTTGGCCATAATATTCGAGAGAAACTAATTATCAGGGAGGAGAGAATCAAACAGAAAACCATGAAACTGTACAATGAATGTTTCATGTATGAATTACATTGATTGCCCTTCATTATTAAGTGCAGTCAATGTTGAGACTTTTCTTTTCTCCTTCAACAGTCATGTTTAACAGGTTATCTGTATCTCCTGTCATTGCAGGGACACTTCTACAGAAACACTTCTACAGGTCGTAGCAGAGAGTTGATTTTGATTTGACCAGTTGTTGATTTGCTGATTTTGGTTGATTTTGTCACTGTCTTCATATGTCATACCATTGTAAGGACATCAGGGAGATAAAACCTAGTTGGAGTAAAAGTGAAGAAAGTTGGAACAGACACACACATCATTTCATCATGAGTCAATACACAGTAATGTTCACTGTGGGCTTACTATTGGTGGTTCATTTTAAGTTCCCTCCAGACATGTTTTTTATGTAAAAATATTCTGCTATTATTATTATGCGGTTTAACATGGTTTTCCCACATAAAAAGTAAAAAAAAAAAACTACTCTGACATTGGTTTCTTTTGTCAGGTTTCTCTTTCTTTTTAAAAGACAGATGTAGTTATCAGCTGAAACCATTAAAACTTGAAATATAAACATTGTGAAAAGATGCTTTGTGTTATTTATATTCCTTTACCTCCTATATTCCTTTAGCTTAACTCTTGTTAAATATGTTCACAGACTGTTTCTCTCTTCAACAGTGAACTGGTGTGAAATCATTAGTGGTCTGAGGGCTCCTCCTCTGGTGGCTTCATGTTACAAGTGTTCAGGCACTGAGGGGTTTTTGTTCAGGTCTACTGATGCTTTGTGTTATTGTGTTACTCTCTGGCACAGTAATACACAGCAGAGTCTTCAGGCTGCACATTCTGTCCATTTAGAGTCACTGTGTTGCTGGAAGAGTCTAAGTTGATACTGAACTTGTTCTTCAGTGAATCTTTGACGTCTGTGTCCCTACTGATCCACTCCAGTCCTTTCCCTGCAGGCTGTCTGATCCAAGCTGTGTAGTGTCTGCTCACAGAATAAGAGACCTGACAGGTGATGGTCAGACGTTGACCTGGCTGCACAGTCACAGAAGCTGGCTGTGTCAACTGTTGACACTTCACACCTATTAAAAGAAGAAAATGTTTTGTTTTCAATGATCAAGTTAAACAGCAAAAGAAGAAATGTTGACTGTGACAAATCCAGAGAGACTCACAGGATCCAGCTGCCAACAGCAGCAGCAGAGCTACACAAAACATGGTTGATGGTGAAAGTGAGCAGCTGTTAACTCCACTGACAGTCTGATGTGAAGTTTTTATAGCTGAGGAACAAGGAAGCTCACTGAGTTTGCATAGAATCAAACATATGAAGCATCAGTGTTGGTCCAACTGGAGCCAATAGAAGAGTCTGTTCAGTGTTATTATATCTGCAGAGGGACAACATGTTAGGAAGTCTCTACTGCTTCACATGTGATATTTTGGTGTCATTATTCATTTTATTTTATCATTTAAAATGACCAGTTTAACAACTTTATGAATTACTGCATCTCTGCTTTTCCTGTGATCTATTTATGTCCAAATGTGTTGTTTTCAAACCAAACTGTTTTTATTGTAATTTATTACAAAACAAAACACATTCAATGAATTAAAATGACAAGAAGAATTGTGATAAACACCTGTAGAAACTGATCAACCACCAGGAATGCTACTTTCTATGAGCCATGTTTACAGTCTGTTTCATGTATTTTCAATTATTAAAATCCACCATTTAAATGATGAGTTATTTTCCTGATAAATTGGGTTTACTCCTTATTAAGTACATTTTCTATGACATATGAGCACAGCATTTATTAAGCAGAACTTTTTCACATCCATGTATTTGCTGACTTATTTATTAGCTGCAAACATAAGTAGTGACAGCAGACGGGATCATGGTAAATGGTGTAAAAAAAAAACTTTGTCGCTGGTTTGTATTATTTGCACAAAAGACTTTTAATAGCTTCAGTGTTTGAAGAAACGGAGAAACCTGAAGCCTCTAACAGAAAAGATCTGAAATCTGAAATGTGCAACAATAAGAAAAAAAAAAAGTTACGTAGTTTTAATTTGTGATGAAATCTATAGTAGTTAATGTATTTAAGCATGATATAATTTAACACATTTAACACAGTAATTTACAATATTGTGTCTTAATTCATCAAAAAGTGTTGTTTCAGGGCGTGTAGTACTGACTACACAGAGGCTGTACAGGTCAGTGTGTGGGATTCTCCTGGGTTTTTCTGGGGATGGAGTGTTTCTGTTAAAGACATTTCAGACAAGTCATTTGTAGTTACATTTTATTTTATTACTTCTGTGATTAAAGTATCCTTTTCTCCATGTGAAATATGATATCACATCCTGACATAGGTTCAATTCAATTCAATTCAATTTTATTTGAATAGCGCCAAATCATAATATACATTATCTCAAGGCACTTTCCAGGGTAAGGTCAAGACCTTACTTTGTTACAGAAAAAAACCCAACAGTTCCAACAACGAGCAAGCGCTTGGCGACAGGGGGGAGGAAAAACTCCCTTTTAACAGGAAGAAACCTCCAACAGAACCGGGCTCAGGGTGGGCGGCCGTCTGCCTCGACCGGTTGGGTTTAGGAGAAGATAAAAAGAGGGGGTGGGGGGAGGAGAGAGGAGAGAAGAGAGAGAGAGAGAGACCGGGAACAGCTGTGTAGGTAATGGTGTTATCAATAATAATGACAGGTAACAGTGGTTAATAGTAAAGATGAGTAGTGGTGGATCTGGATCCTGCTGCTCCCGAGGCAGAGATACCTGCAGAATGAGGACAGAGAGAGGGAGAGAGAGGAGAAGCACAAACTACGGGAGAGAAAAGGAAACAAAGTTAATGGCATGAAGTCATCAAGAGAGAGAGGGGGAGAGAGACAGAAATAGAGAGAGAGCGCCCAGTGAATCATGGGAATCCCCCAGCAGTCTAGCTCTATAGCAGCATAACTAAGGGATGGGTCAGGACATACCCGAGCCAGCCCTAACTATAAGCTTTACTAAACAAGACAGTTTTAAGCCTGATCTTAAAGGTAGAGAGGGTGTCTGCCTCCTGACCCCACACTGGGAGCTGGTTCCACAGGAGAGGAGCCTGATAGCTGAAGGCTCTGCCCCCCATTCTACTCTTACAAACTCTGGGAACCACAAGTTGACCTGCATTTAGAGAGCGACGTGTCCTATTGGGAAAATAGGGAACTATAAGCTCTCCAAGGTATGATGGTGCCTGACCATTAATGGCTTTGTAGGTGAGGAGGAGGATTTTAAATTCGATTCTGGATTTTAGGTGCACTTTTTTGTTTTGTGGTGTGTTTTCACATTTAAAAAATAAATAGATTAAAAAATATGTGATATCATTGATAGAGTGACAAAGGTTAAGCTGAATTTACTGATCAATGTTCTTCAGTCAGATTAATGGTCCAGTCACATAGTTGATTTGGTTTTTATACAGGTGTGTTTGTGGTTTGTGTCATTGTGCAGCATGCATACACAGTAGTACACAGCTGTGTCCTCAGGCTGCAGATTCTGTCCTGTTAATGTCACAGAACTAGTAGAAGTGTATGTGTGGTGAAGGAACTTTGCATTATTCTGCTGTCTGCTGTTGTCTCTGGAGATGGTGAACCGGCCTTGGACTGACTGAGAGTAGTAGATGTAGCTACTACCACCACTGATATAAGCGATCCACTCCAGTCCTTTTCCAGGAGCCTGTCTGATCCAGCCCATGTAGTAGTCACTGAATGTGAATCCAGAGGCTGTACAGGTCAGTGTGTGGGATTCTCCAGGTCTTTTAACCACTGGTTCAGATTCTGTCAGAGTCTGACCATCAACACCTGTCAAGAGAATAATAAACATCAAGTGAAAAAGGCTGTTGAGACAAATCATGTAAAAATATGTTATGTGAAACTTTTCACCTGCCCAGCAGAGAGTGAACAGCAGCAGTCCTGTCCTATAGTCCATCATGTTCAACTGTGTGTCCACTGTTCTTTGTCATCCTCTCTGCAGTCAGATAAGTAGAGGTGGAAGACATCTGAGTTTTGCATTGACTCCTCCTCACAGGGAGGAGAGAGGTGGAGTGGACTGTGCTTTCACTTTCTTGTTTGTCAAAACTTTGTCTGGCATGGTTTAATTTCATTTGTGTAAAACACCACAATCACCTTTCCCATTTTATTTTAATAAAACTTAATATATATGATTTTAGTTCAGAACTCACAAACAAGGTTTATAATATAATTCATCTTGGCATCACAGTTTCTCATCACTCACGTGAGAATGAAACAGTAAACCATAAAACTGAAGAATGAATGTTTTAGCATCCAAGAGTCATCAGCCTCCAAGAGTCCCTCTTGCATGTCTCAATATTTCAGTTGGTTGCTCATCATTTTTTAGTCTGAATCATGTTAAGACTTTTTTTCCTCTTTCAACACTGATATTTAAGAGGTTGTTCTGTATCTCCTGCTATCGGAGGGGCGCTCCAACAGACCAACTTTAAGGACATCAGGGGAGATGAACCACAGTAGGAATAAAAGGAGGAACATTGACACACACATTACTTCCTTAAGTCAATACACAGTAAGGTTCATTGTATTATTATTAGTTTTTAGTATTTTGTTTAAAGTTCTTCAACAAAAACAAGACTTTAACTGCCCTCTACAGGTTTGAAGTGGACCTACAATATGGTTTAGAGAGAGGCCTGAAAACAGAAGTTGAACAAGATGTTGTTTAGTTTTGCTCTTTGCTTTGGTGCGATTGACCAGTTTTTCACATGTGTATATTCATGAGACAGAGACAGTAAGTTTGCCTGATGCATGATTGAAAAGAAGATTTATAAAGTACAAACTGCACATCAGTGTCATGCACCCTAACCTTGAATGAGTAAGTCTCACAAACACAGAATAAACAGCAGCTTCTTCAGTCTTCAGCTGTTTATCTTGAAATCCCTCTGAGACAGTGAGATGGTGAAGTTGAGTGAATGTCGGTTCAGATCAATGAGAAAAGCAGATTTCAGTGTCGCCTTGTAGTAACAGAGGAGACAGAAACTTGACACTTACTGCTCTCTAGTGTTTATATCAAGGAAACATTCAGTTTTACCCTCATATTGGGACAGTTTAGATTCCTCATAGTTATAACTGTAACTATGTAGAACTGTGGTTACTTGCTTGCTATTATTTTAATTCTTACACAGTGAGTTCAGTAACCAGATTGCTGTGTTGTGACTGATGCTTTTTTTTCCCTTTTTAGATTCATGTGTAATGGTTAATGGTCATTAATGATGATCCTTCACGGGGCCAGTTTGCACAGTTTCACTAATAACAACAACAACAACTGATATAAATGAATGGCTGTATCATTTTCTTCAAAAGCGTGAAATAAGAAAATGTGAAATCATTGTTGTAATAATGAGGACTGCAGGATTTTGTACAGCTGCTCAACCACCTTCAGTCACTGTGACTCTCGAGCACAATAATAAACAGCAGAATCTTCAGTCTTCAGACTGTTCATCTGCAGATACACCTGCTGTCTGCTGTTGTCTCTGGAGATGGTGAACCGGCCTTGGACTGACTGAGAGTAGTATTTGTAGCTGCCACCACTATAGCTGATGAATGCAATCCACTCCAGTCCTTTTCCAGGAGCCTGTCTGACCCAGGCCATAGCATAGTCACTGAATGTGAATCCAGAGGCTGTACAGGTCAGTTTGTGGGATTCTCCAGGTCTTTTAACCACTGGTTCAGATTCTGTCAGAGTCTGACCATCAACACCTGTCAAGAAAATAAAACACATGAAGTGAAAGAGGCTGGTGGGACAAATATAAACTATGTAAAAATTTGTTATGTGAGTATTCTCACCTGCCCAGCAGAGAGTGAACAGCAGCAGTCCTGTCCTATAGTCCATCATGTTCAACTGTGTGTCCACTGTTCTCTGTCATCCTCCTGCAGTCAGATAAGTAGAGGTGGAAGACATCTGAGTTTTGCATTGACTCCTCCTCACGGGGAGGAGAGAACTTGATCAGAATAATTTAGTGAGCAGATACATTTTATGATCTGAATTTCAATTGTTTAAAAACTGTATCTCAGTTTATTAATGTTATTCAGGAGCTTCATTCACGAGAAAAATCCAGACTGACAAACAAACTTCAGACTGTCAGTGAAAGCACCATTTTGTGTAGTTTGTAATATGAACCATGAAATAGGCCGAAGACTATTGATTCAATAACTATGACTTTTGTGATTCATTCAGTATTTTTGTTATGTTTTCTTTTTTTAAATATTGACATACTGTATATAAGAGACACTTTCTGTAGATGTCTTGTTGAATTAGGACCTTTAAAACAAAGTTGTGCTTTCAATAAGGTTTCATGTCTAACAGTGTCATTCAATTTTCACTGTGGGAACACATACAGTAATGTTTCAGTGATGACAAAGTCAGTGTGTTGAAATTGATGAAAACTGTTGCTTTATAATTTAATTAAGAACCATTTTTAAAATCTAAAGAGTGTTTCCCTCTTTACTGAAACAGTGAACTGGTGTGAAATCATCAGTGGTCTGAGGGCTCCTCCTCTGGTGGCTTCATGTTACAAGTGTTCAGGCACTGAGGGGTTTTTGTTCAGGTCTACTGATGCTTTGTGTTATTGTGTTACTCTCTGGCACAGTAATACACAGCAGAGTCTTCAGGCTGCACATTCTGTCCATTTAGAGTCACAGTGTTGCTGGAAGAGTCTAAGCTGATACTGAACTTGTTCTTTAGTGAATCTTCGTAGTCAGAGCCTCCAGTATATCTCCATCCAATCCACTCCAGTCCTTTCCCTGCAGGCTGTCTGATCCAAGCTGTGTAGTAGCTGCTAACAGAATAAGAGACCTGACAGGTGATGGTCAGACGTTGACCTGGCTGCACAGTCACAGAGGCTGGCTGTGTCAGCTGTTCACACTTCACACCTGTTAAAAGAAGAAAATGTTTTGTTATCAATGATCAAGTTAAACAGCAAAAGAAGAAATGTTGACTGTGACAAATCCAGAGAGACTCACAGGATCCAGCTGCCAACAGCAGCAGCAGAGCTACACAAAACATGGTTGATGGTGAAAGTGAGCAGCTGTGAACTCCACTGACAGTCTGATGTGAAGTTTTTATAGCTGAGGAACAAGGAAGCTCACTGAGTTTGCATAGAATCAAACATATGAAGCATCAGTGTTGGTCCAACTGGAGCCAATAGAAGAGTCTGTTCAGTGTTATTATATCTGCAGAGTGAAAACATGACTGGAAACCACCTCCACTTTACTTTGTATATTTTGATTTCATTACTAACTCCAACAATCAGGAGAAGTGGATTCAGGTGTGGCTCTGTTCTCCTGACACATCTCTACCACTCTGACCTCCCCCTAAACAGGAAGAAGACCAGAAGCTCAAGGAGCCACCAGAGGGATGGAGACTGTGTTTTGCTGTTTTTCTTTTTTTGTTGTTGTTTTTTTTTTTGGGACAAAGTGCTTTAACCAGTTGAAATCATGCTGACACTTTAAAAATAATACTTTAATGCCCCAAATTTATCATTTATGTTTCATCATTGCTAAATATGTTCAAAGGCTGTTTCTCTCTTCAACAGTGAACTGGTGTGAAATCATCAGTGGTCTGAGGGCTCCTCCTCTGGTGGCTTCATGTTACAAGTGTTCAGGCACTGAGGGGTTTTTGTTCAGGTCTACTGATGCTTTGTGTTATTGTGTCTCTGGCACAGTAATACACAGCAGAGTCTTCAGGCCGCACATTCTGTCCATTTAGAGTCACTGTGTTGCTGGAAGAGTCTAAGCTGATACTGAACTTGTTTTTGATGGTCGGACGTTGACCTGGCTGCACAGTCACAGAGGCTGGCTGTGTCAACTGTTCACACTTCACACCTGTTAAAAGAAGAAAATGTTTTGTTATCAATGTTCAAGTTAAACGCAAAAGAAGAAATGTTGACTGTGACAAATCCAGAGAGACTCACAGGATCCAGCTGCCAACAGCAGCAGCAGAGCTACACAAAACATGGTTGATGGTGAAAGTGAAGAGACGAGAGCTTCTGATCCTCTTTAACCTCCACTGACAGTCTCATGTCTTTATAACTGCGTCACAAGGAAGATGAGTTTGCATAGAGACTTGACAGATGATGGTCACATGGATGTGGGTCCATTTAGCAGTTAAAATAATGCTGTGTTTCATTTATACCTAATCTTAGCTGTTGAGATGAATTTTAAAGAAATTGTAAATTTGATTCTAGCATTACATTTGCTCTTTTATTTCTCTCCACAGAATTTAAATGATATATTATAATGGTTAGATTCTTGTTACAATCATATTCTGGGTTTAAAGTCAACTTCAAGGGCAAAAACAGACAATAAAACTGTATTTAAACAACTGTACAGTTAGGAAATACTGATATAAGACACCTGCACCTCCATAAAGACCTGCTGAATCATTCCATGAAAATGGTTTTATTTTATTTTTTTTGGTTGTTGACATAACTTCACTGAAAGACACAAATATTTTACATCTGATTTGACTCTTTTTGACTTTTTTTGTTAGTTTGCTTTTAAGTTTTCAGTCTTCAAATTGTGTTTGAAGCCACAGACATACAGAGAGACCTGGATCATTTTGAGGAAATTAACTACTTCAGAATTGAAATATGAAATGTATGAAAATGTGCAAAAAGCTAATTGCTGTGGTCAACAGGAAAATGTCTGCAGACTTATCTGTCAAAGAAAAGTCTTTTTGAGAAATGTATGTTGGAAAATACACCTTTAAACCCCAAACAGACATCTGTGGTTCTCACGCAGAGTTTAGTAAAAGTGCTCAGTGTCATTTTCTTGGGCTATTTGAAGTGAAGACATTAATCATTTGAGTGAATACAGGTCTGATGAGGACTGTGGGATTTTGTACAGCTGCTCAACCACCTTCAGTCACTGTGAGTCTCGAGCACAATAATAAACAGCAGAATCTTCAGTCTTCAGACTGTTCATCTGCAGATACAGCTGCTGTCTGCTGTTGTCTCTGGAGATGGTGAACCGGCCTTGGACTGACTGAGAGTAGTATTTGTTGCTGCCACCACTATAGCTGATAAATGCAATCCACTCCAGTCCTTTTCCAGGAGCCTGTCTGATCCAGGCCATATGGTAGCTGCTGAATGAGAATCCAGAGGCTGTACAGGTCAGTTTGTGGGATTCTCCAGGTCTTTTAACCACTGGTTCAGATTCTGTCAGAGTCTGGCCATCAACACCTGTCAAGATGAAAAGGAATAGAGTCAGGTTTTTTAAAAGGGAAACTTTCTAAAGGTAACTTTAAGACAAGATCAGAGAAACTGTTGACCTGCCCAGCAGAGAGTTAACAGCAGCAGTCCTGTCCTATAGTCCATCATGTTCAACTGTGTGTCCACTGTTCTCTGTCATCCTCTCTGCAGTCAGATAAGTAGAGGTGGAAGACATCTGAGTTTTGCATTCACTCCTCCTCACAGGGAGGAGAGAATTTAAATGGGCTTCACCTTCATTTTTGACGACTTTGAACTAAGATGGTTACAATAGAAGTTTAGATTCCAGCCATATGAATTTGATTAAAAGATAAAATATTACTAATTTTTTTTTGTCTGTACTGCATTGTCTGCTGAGGTTGAATTTTGTGCAGCATTTTTTTTTGTTTTTTTGTTTTTTGTTTTTTTATTTTTAAAGTAGGATTTGTGTTTTGTTCAATGTTACTAACATGACACAAAATCTTTGAGAAATAATAGCTGATGAGAAATATGACATTCCTACATTCCAAGTCTACAAAGTAAATTTGAATCTGTTCTCATCTTTCACCGTGTGCAGGCTGGCAGGAGACTGTTGTGGATGGAGGCTTTATGTTATGTGTAAAATATAAATGATTCATTGTTTCATACAAATCATCATCATGGATAATAAAAAACACCAAACTCAGCTGCAACAAATGCAATACAGATAAACTGAATGTTCCCAGTGGTTGGAGTAAATAGAGGAAGTAGTTTTTGTATGACTCTGCTATCACCGTCTCTCACTGTGTCTCTGGCACAGTAATACACTGCTGTGTCCTCAGTCTTCAGACTGTTCATCTGGAGATAGACTTTACTGCTGGAGTCATCTCTGGAGATGGTGAATCTGCCCTGGACTGACTGGGAGTAATAGATAGGAGCACTAGCTGTGTCTATATAAGTGATCCACTCCAGTCCTTTACCAGGAGCCTGTCTGACCCAGTTCCAGACTGAGCCTCCAAAATGAAACCCAGATGTTGAGCAGGTGAGTCTGTGGGATTCTCCAGGTCTTTTAACTGCTGCTTCAGACTCTGTTAGGGTCTGACCTTCAGCACCGATCCAAACAGACAGAACAACCACCAACAGTGTGAGCTTTCTGTCAGCCATGTTGACAGTTTGCTTAGTAAGTTTTCAAATCCATGAATCCTCTTTAAATATGATGTCAACTGAATCCCTGTGAGAATTTGTTTACAGGAAACTCCTCCTACGTCACGTTCTGCTTTCACAGTCAAATTCAAGACTCACAGCAACACAAAATATAACAGCATTTAAACAAATGACATATTCTAGTTTAAATCATCTGTACCTCCATGACTATAAAGAAATGTAGATAAAAAAACTGAAAATATAATTATTATTTTTTGACACCTCTTCACTGAGGGGTCCTGAAGATGTTTTCTCTTAAAACTAAAACGTCTCAAACGTTTCACATAATGACTTTATTTCCGTTTACTTTTTTATTACTGTTGAAATTCTAAGATCAAGAAAACCATTTCACACCTGATTGTAATTGTAAGATTCATTTATTCTTTTGTGTGTTTGTTTGTAGATCTGATTGTGTAACTGAAAACACCAGTGAAGAAAGAGCAAGATAATGAAGACTTTAAATTTCAAGGTTTCAATATTCAAACTGTGTTTGAAGCCACAGACGCACAGAGAAACTCTGAACCCTGAGAGGAAATGAACTGAAACTGTGTGATGATACAGAAAACTAACTGCTGTAGTGAACAGGAACATTTCTGCTGCTTATCTGTCACATGAAGTCTGTGAAACACTTGGACAGTTACTGTCAGCAAGTGTAACCTCCATTTATTCTCCCACTGCAAACTAAACAAAGTGAAAACACTAAATCTCAGATCAGACAATTAGCAAAAACATCTAAGAACACAAATTCTCTTCATTGTTGCCCACTGTTGATCTTGGACAGTTACAATATAAAGCATGTTGAGATGTTCCAGTCAAATGAATTTCAAGATGTTGAAGCTTTTTGCAGCCGACTCTGAATTAAAGGACGTCAGAGTTTCAAAGAACAAAGAGGGAAATGTTTCTGTTCACAACTGAAGGATGCTGACAGAAAATCTTTGACAAACAATGACTGAACATGAAACTGCAGAAACTAGTGGGAAGGTACTGAGGCAGTTTTTCTCAGTGAAATCATCAGTGGTCTGAGGGCTCCTCCTCTGGTGGCTTCATGTTACAAGGGCTCTGACAAAGTAAAAGGCAGATGGGAATCTGATCTGGGTACGAAAGAGCCTGCAGCCTGGAATGCCCTGTGTAACCAGCCCTCCAGTGTCCTGGTATCTAATTCTTCCTGGGAGAGAAAATATTAAGATTCTACATAGGCTTCATATCACTCCTGAAGCCAGACACAGAATTAATCCAACTCTGTCAGAGTTTTGGACTAAATGTCAATCTGCTGTTGGATCATTTTTTCATTGTTTGTGGAGCTGTCCCCATGTCCAGCAATTTTGATCACAATTGTTCAGCAGTTTAGTGTAACTTTTAAGTGCCGTCTACATCTTGGTGCAAGGACCTGCCTGTTGGGACTAAATGATGAGTTACCAGCTGATTTTTGACACAGGGAGATTTTGCATATTCTGCTGCACTGTGCTTGGAAATGTATTTTGGTCCTTTGGATCACTGACAAAGCTCCTTCCCTCAATCAGTGGCTACAAGTTGTGACAAGTATCATTCCATTTGAAACCTTTTCCACAGCACTAAAGGATAAACCCTTTTTATTTTACTTGATTACCAGATGCCACCGCATCTCGTAGGATGAGGTCGGGGCTGATGGATCTGGCCTGGAGAAGGGATGTATAGACATAGCTCGATATGATGTCATACTGCAGTATATGTTGCTGTCTTTCATGCACTCCCTGGACTTTCAAATGTACTTATTTATTTATTTTATATTATTTTTATCCTTTTCTGTGTGTGTGTGTGTGTGTGTGTGTGTGTGTGTGTGTGTGTGTGTGTGTCTGTGTGTGTCTGTGTGTGTGTGTGTCAGGTTTAATTGCTTGTATTTTGTATGCTGTTGTTATTAAGTTCTGTGTTTTCCTTTTTTTTTTTTCGTTTATTTTATTCACCCTACAACATTCACACTCATGCATCCTTTCTACTCACACATCATGCACTTCACACTGAATTTTCTGACAGCCACACTCGAAAATGTATGATTATTTTGTGAGGAAATGTATTTTCATTGATTTGTCTGTTAAATAAATACTTCTGTTTATCTTTAACATTGTGTGTCTCCCTCCTTGTCATGGCTGGAAGAGCCAGGCTGTGACTGTGGTCCACTGCAGTTCAAAGGTGGATTTTCACATCCAAGGTGTTGACTTCTTATTTCTCTCATGATATGTCTGGTTTTAGATAAAAAGACATCACACAGACATGTTAACGAGCTCAAAAACTTGATTTTCATGGGAGTGGGACTTTAATTGAAACCTGTGTGGAAATATGCAAAAAACTAACTTCCGTGGTGACAAGGAAAATGTCTGCAGACTTATCTGTGTAATAAAACCCTTCTTTTATAATACATTTGAAAAGAGCAGCCAAAGTTGTCGAAAACCTGGACAACTGTTTTATTGAATTGGATACATTTGAACTGAGGACATCATTCATGGTAATGGTGGTCTGATGAGGACTGTAGGATTTTGTACAGCTGCTCAACCACCTTCAGTCACTGTGAGTCTCGAGCACAATAATAAACAGCAGAATCTTCAGTCTTCAGACTGTTCATCTGCAGATACACCTGCTGTCTGCTGTTGTCTCTGGAGATGGTGAACCGGCCCTGGACTGACTGAGAGTAGAATTTGCCACTACCACTGCTATAGATATAAGCGATCCACTCCAGTCCTTTTCCAGGAGCCTGTCTGATCCAGCCCATGTCGTAGCTGCTGAATGAGAATCCAGAGGCTGTACAGGTCAGTGTGTGGGATTCTCCAGGTCTTTTAACCACTGGTTCAGATTCTGTCAGAGTCTGACCATCAACACCTGTCAAGACAATAAAAAAACAAAAAGTGAAACAGGCTGGTGAGAAAAATAAAACCATGTAAAAAGATGATATGTGAATATCTTCACCTGCCCAGCAGAGAGTTAACAGCAGCAGTCCTGTCCTATAGTCCATCATGTTCAACTGTGTGTCCACTGTTCTCTGTCATCCTCTCTGCAGTCAGATAAGTAGAGGTGGAAGACATCTGAGTTTTGCATTGACTCCTCCTCACAAGGGGAAGAGAACTGTGTTGGATTTGGTCTTCATTTTAATGTTTGATGAAACTTGAAAATTAATGTTCAGAAGTCAATCCTTCAAGTGAGCTTATTTAAAGTTTTGACATGTTTTAATTTCATTTTGGAAAAGTAAAAATAACCAAATTGTAATGAATCATGACATTGTGTATTCTCATCCCTCCCTGTGGTGGTCAGCAGATGAGCTAAAGTTGGTCATAAAATTAATGAATGACAAATCGGACAATTCACCTTTCTGTTCATCTTCAGATCCAGCAAATCTTCTTGTCCAACTAACCCTCCTATTGTGTTAACAAGCACTGAAGGAAACAGTGAGCAAATTATCATCCAGTAAAATGTTTTATCTGCTAAGTAACTTATTATTCATTCATAACCATAATATATGATCTTACTTTGATGTTTTATAGACTATACATGTTTATGCATTTATGCATCAATGAGCTCAAATGATATTACATCACTTAATAAACAATGAATTAATATGGTAAACTTATCATTAAATAACCCAAATGTGTACAATAACTGAGGTTACACTGCGACAGCTGGGTTCAGTAGATGTGAATGTGTGTGTGTGTGTGTGTGTGTGTGTGTGTGTGTGTGTGTGTGTGTGTGTGAGAGAGAGAGAGTGAAAGACACAGTAGGTGTGTGTGGGATCATATTTGCTTCCAGTCTCTACATTTGAATTCAAGTCAAACACTTTCTTGGCATGAGACAGGAGTTTAATATTATCACACCGTATTATTGTAGCATTTCGTTACATTATTTTTCTTTTGTTATAATTTCTGTTGTATCCAGTGTATACAGTGTAAATCTTTGGCAACATTTATGATGTATTTCTCTGTGTAACCAGCCCTGAAAACTACTTGGTCAAATTTGACCCATAACACCACAGATACTGAATCTTCTGCTGTCAGACTCTTGACCTCGAGGTACTGAGTGCTGCTGGACTCATCTTCAGTCATGAGGAAACGGCTTTGAAAGGAGCTGCCATAAATAGCAGAGTCTGAACCTGTGTTCATCCTCTCAATCCACTCCAGAGCTTCCCCTGGTCTCTGTCGTATCCAGTGTATGTTGCACTCTGTCATCTCAAACCCAGATATGACACAGGACATCTTCACTGTGTCTCCAGGCCTTTTCACCTCAGATGGAGACTGGTCCAACACAATTTTGAATCACAGGTTGGACATTTGCAAAAGTCCAAAAGTAAAGCAAAATTCATTTTCTCACCATCAATATTAATTACTACAATGATAAATTCCTGTCTTTCCTATTACACGGTCATCAGCATTTCAAAATAAAATATTGCCATAATTCAATGGTTGATCAACTTTTGTCATATCACATGTTGCTGTATGAAGTTGGGTTTTGTCAAATTATCATTCTCAAAAAGAAGAAATTAATAATGAAGGGAAGATGCAGAGAAGTAAAGACTGTTTTTTCTCAGTGAACTGGTGTGAAATCATCAGTGGTCTGAGGGCTCCTCCTCTGGTGGCTTCATGTTACAAGTGTTCAGGCACTGAGGGGTTTTTGTTCAGGTCGACTGATGCTTTGTGTTATTGTGTTACTGTCTGGCACAGTAATACACAGCAGAGTCTTCAGGCTGCACATTCTGTCCATTTAGAGTCACTGTGTTGCTGGAAGAGTCTAAGACAACACTAAACTTGTTCTTTAGTGAATCTTTGACGTCTGTGTCCCTACTGATCCACTCCAGTCCTTTCCCTGCAGGCTGTCTGATCCAATGTGTGTAGTAGTCGTCAACAGAATAAGAGACCTGACAGGTGATGGTCAGACGTTGACCTGGCTGCACAGTCACAGAGGCTGGCTGTGTCAGCTGTTCACACTTCACACCTGTTAAAAGAAGAAAATCTTTTGTTATCAATGATCAAGTTAAACAGCAAAAGAAGAAATGTTGACTGTGACAAATCCAGAGAGACTCACAGGATCCAGCTGCCAACAGCAGCAGCAGAGCTACACAAAACATGGTTGATGGTGAAAGTGAGCAGCTGTGAACTCCACTGACAGTCTGATGTGAAGTTTTTATAGCTGAGGAACAAGGAAGCTCACTGAGTTTGCATAGAATCAAACATATGAAGCATCAGTGTTGGTCCAACTGGAGCCAATAGAAGAGACTGTTCAGTGTTATTATATCTGCAGAGGGAAAACATGTTAGGAAGTCTCTACTGCTTCACATGTGATATTTTGGTGTCATTTGATGACATTTTATTTTATCATTTAAAATGACCAGTTTAACAACTTTATGAATTACTGCATCTCTGCTTTTCCTGTGATCTATTTATGTCCAAACGTGTTGTTTTCAAACCAAACTCTAAGTTAAATTTATTACAAAACAAAACACATTCAATCAATTAAAATGACAAGAAGAATTGTGATAAACACCTGTAGAAACTGACAACAACCAGGAATGCTACTTTCTGTGAGCCATGTTTAAAGTCTGTTTCATGTATTTTCAATGATTAAAATCCACCATTTAAATGATGAGTTGTTTTCCTGATAAATTGGGTTTACTCCTTATTAAGTACATTTTCTATGACATATGAGCACAGCATTTATTAAGCAGAACTTTTTCACATCCATGTATTTGCTGACTTATTTATTAGCTGCAAACATAAGTAGTGACAGCAGACGGGATCATGGTAAATGGTGTAAAAAAAAAACTTTGTCGCTGATTTGTATTATTCGCACAAAAGACTTTTAATAGCTTCAGTGTTTGAAGAAATGGAGAAACCTGAAGCCTCTAACAGAAAAGATCTGAAACATGTGCAACAATATGAAAAAAAACATAGTTACTTAGTTTTCATTTTTGATGAAATCTATAGTAGTTAATGTATTTAAGCATGATATAATTTAACACATTTAACACAGTAATTGACAATATTGTGTCTTAATTCATCAAAAAGTATTGTTTCAGGGCGTGTAGTACTGACTACACAGAGGCTGTACAGGTCAGTGTGTGGGATTCTCCTGGGTTTTTCTGGGGATGGAGTGTTTCTGTTAAAGACATTTCAGACAAGTCATTTCTGGTTACATTTTATTTTATGATTTATGTTATTAAAGTATCCTTTTTTCCATGTGAAATACGATATCACATCCTGACATAGGTGCACTTTTTTGCTTTGTGGTGTGTTTTCACATTTAAAAAATAAACAGATTAAAAAATATGTGATATCATTGATAGAGTGATAAAGGTTAAGCTGAATTTACTGATCAATGTTCTTCAGTCAGATTAATGGTCCAGTCACATAGTTGATTTGGTTTTTATGCAGGTGTGTTTGTGGTTTGTGTCATTGTGCAGCATGCATACACAGTAATACACAGCTGTGTCCTCAGGCTGCAGATTCTGTCCTGTCAATATCACAGAACTCGTCGAAGTGTATGTGTGGTGAAGGAACTTGTTCTTCATAACATTGTTTTAAAACAGTCGCCACTGCTTCCTCCCCAGTGATGATGGTGAAAATCCACTCCACTGATTTTCCTTCACGCTGTCTGATCCAACCTGTTGCATAGTTGTCATCAGTCAGAGAATAACCAGAGACCTGACAGGTGATGGTCAAAGACTGTCCAGGCTGCACAACCACTGAGTCTGTCTGGATGAGATCAATACTGTACACACCTGTGGAGACACAAATCAACATTATCTCCATCATTCATCTGAATATTCAGTGTTTCTAATGTGTTTATTAGTGTGAATCCACTGAAAGCTCCTCACAGGATCCAGCTGCCAGCAGCTGTATCAGAACTACAGAGAACATGGTTGATGTAGAAGCTGAACTGATGTGAGCTCTTCTGTCCTCTCACTGACACAGACACACACTTCACTTCCACATATGTAGCATTTGTCATTATTTGTAATTACAAGCTATGTATTTCTTTATTTATTTTTCTTTAGATGTATTCATCCCGAAAAAAATATAGTAGTAAAACCTAATTTAAGTATCACTGGTTCCAAAAGAACATATGTTTGCTGTGATTGAATTGTTTCATTTTCTTGAACTATGTGAAGTGAGGGCATCAGTGATGTGAGGTAATGAAGGTCTGATGAGGACTGTGGGATTTTGTACAGCTGCTCAACCAACTTGAGTCACTGTGAGTCTCGAGCACAATAATAAACAGCAGAATCTTCAGTCTTCAGACTGTTCATCTGCAGATACACCTGCTGTCTGCTGTTGTCTCTGGAGATGGTGAACCGGCCTTGGACTGACTGAGAGTAGAATTTTCTGCTGCCACCACTATTCTCAATCCAGGCGATCCACTCCAGTCCTTTTCCAGGAGCCTGTCTGACCCAGACCATATTGTAGCTGCTGAATGTGAATCCAGAGGCTGTACAGGTCAGTGTGTGGGATTCTCCAGGTCTTTTAACCACTGGTTCAGATTCTGTCAGAGTCTGACCATCAACACCTGTCAAGATAATGAAACACATCAAGTGAAAGAGGCTGGTGAGAAAAATAAAACCATGTAAAAAGATGAGTGTGAATGTGAATATTTTCACCTGCCCAGCAGAGAGTTAACAGCAGCAGTCCTGTCCTATAGTCCATCATGTTCAACTGTGTGTCCACTGTTCTCTGTCATCCTCTCTGCAGTCAGATAAGTAGAGGTGGAAGACATCTGAGTTTTGCATTGACTCCTCCTCACAAGAGGAGAGAGGTGGATTGGTCTTGAATCTCACCTCCTGTGTGGTGAAAACTGTTTTAAAGTAGTCAGCAACATCACCACTACAGTAATTAAACCTTATTGTTTTTTAATCTGCTTGATTATTTTTAAACAATGACCAATAATTAGTGAAGTGGTGCACAGCACAACTGGATGTGGCACTGTGAGAGAATTTCATCATTTCACAGCAGAAATGTTAGTAACATATTATTATTAAGAAGAAAACATGCTTAGTTTTCATGTTTGGGCTGCAAACAATTAAACAAACCACTAATTTCCTTCCCTGCCACTGATTCTTGCTCATGGATGTTACAGGGAGAAGTGTTAAAGCCAGTCTCTGTCTGCCCTCCAGAGTTCAGAAATAGGAACAGTAGCTACTTTTAACATTGAAGCTGACCCACATGTCACCCAGAAATACTGTATATAGCAGAATAGCAGAAATTCTACTCGAGGTCTCCTCACTCTCTGTATTTCAGCATGTGACAAGGAATGATTGAATTGTCTAAGTTGCTTTATATTGAACATATATATATATATATATATATATATATATATATATATATATATATATATATGTGTGTGTGTGTGTGTTCTATCTATATATACAAAACTTTATTGACTGTTTCATCTGATAAAACTGTCCATAATTTCTCTTGACATTTCTCTGCAGTATAAACATGACGACACAATCACAACCTTCATACTTGAGTCATGATCAGTCTTGTGCTCAGTTGACATCTTTAGAAAGTTATGATCAAGTTTTTCTCATTGTGAGCCACATCTCATGATTTACAGTTTTTCTGTTCCACATGTTTCTCATCATCACTACTCATTACTCATTAAATGTTTTATATTATTTTTAAAACTTACATATATTTTATTTAATACTCTATCATGTTATAGTTTGAATCGTAGGCCTTCTGTAAGTCTTAAAATTAAAGCGCTAAAAGGAAGTGCACTTACTCAAGGACTCATGAGAGTAAGTTGTGCAGGAAGTTGCTCTGCAACAGTCACAGTAGCAACATGTTGTCATGGTGATTTGTGCAGACTCTGCTTTTCCTTATAGCATCTTTAGCATTTTATCGAATAAATCCATGGCTGTGCATGTTGTGTTTCTTCCTTGTAGCAGCAATCCTAACTTTTGTCTATGTGAGTACATGTTTGTGAACAACAGGATGAGTTTATATCTCTAATTACTGTGTGTAAGGCAGAAAAAATCAAATATTCCTGATGACTCTGTGCTTTCTGTTTATTTTTTGTTGTCGAGGACCGACTCAATCAGTATTTAAACAACTGGAAAATTAGTAAATACCAATATCAGACACCTTCACCTCCATAGGTATAAAGACCTGCTGAGTTCATTCATGAAAATGTTTTTCTTTTTTTCTGACCGGTCTTCATTGAAGGATCCAGCAGTTTTATTCTTGTAAATTTTAACGGACACGATTTAGTTTCACAATGACTTTAAGTCTGTTTACTTTTTAATTGCTGTAAAAAAAATATTCTCTAATTCTCTAATCTAATTATCATAAGTGAACTTAAAGCAACATAATCTTATTGAATGGTTGACTTTGCTGCAGCTGGTTGAAAATCTGTATTTTTACATTTTTCTGTATTCAAATTGTGTTTGTGGCCACAGACATACAGAGAAACCTGCAGCCTTGAAAGGAAATGAACTACTTAGGAACTGAAACCTGTATGAAAATATGCAAAAACTAACTGGTATGGTGACGGGGAAAATGTCTGCTGACTTATCTGTCAAATCAAACTGCTCTTTTATATCACACTCGATAAGAACAACATTGTAGAAAAGTTGGAGAGTTGTTTTATTGATGATCTGTTATGCAATGAGCGAGATTTCTCTGTTCAGGGAAGATTTGAATTCATATCAATGTTTAAAAATATTTTTCTGTTGGAAAATACACCTTTAAACTCCAATCATATATTAAAGTTTCTCAGACAGTTTAAGGTGAAACTGTGTTATATCCTTTCCTCACAGATATGTCCCTGGAGAATTGATGTCCAGTATCATCTAGTAGAGGGAAGTCTCCTGCTGTTCATGACTGGCTGCTGAGCAGCCACGTTCATCACTAACAGTGTGGCTCAATAAATAAATTGATCCAATATATGTATTCATTTTATTTAATGATTTTGTGAGTTAAAAATAAATGATAAAATAAAAAGGAAATTTAAATCTGTGTTGAATGAGGTTGTTTTATTGTTGTTCATTTCTTTGACCAAATCTAAAGAGAGGGCAGACTTCACTTTTAATGGTTTCAGAGAAACTTGGAGCCTCTCAAAGAAAACAGCTGCTTGGAAACTGAAACCTGTGTGACAGTCTCCATGGAAGTAGATGTAGTTTAGACAAAGATATTAATGGAAAACAATTGTTCGCCAAGTATTTGCTGGTTTAATTGTCAAAGTACAAACACTATGAGACCATTAATAAGGTGTTGTCACATAAGTGGAGCTTGAAACCCATCCACCCTACTCAGTTCTGTTTCAGATGATGTGAAACAACATTCACCTCAGCAGGCAAAGAAAAAAGAGGCTTGATGATGGACAGTCTCTGCAGGTGGGACTGCAGATGGAAAGAAGCTCTGATTTCACTCGAATCTCCTGCAGACTGAGTAAAGCTCGTCATCAGTCTATAAACTTGTGAATGCAGGTCATCAAATGCATTTCACAGTTCAGTTGTTGTTTTCTTTAGTGATCGTGTTCATGAGCATTATTTTGAACAAAGATCTGAGCTTTGTCACTGATAAAGTCACATTGTTGTTTGTAAATAGAAGCAATTTAAATCTTTGTTTAGAAATATTCTGCTGTCAAAAAAAAAAAATTGAACTCTCTGTAGTGAGGACATTAAGCATGTGAGCTAATGGGGTCTGATCAGGAATGTAGGATTTTGTACAGCTGCTCAACCACCTTCAGTCACTGTGAGTCTCGAGCACAATAATAAACAGCAGAATCTTCAGTCTTCAGACTGTTCATCTGCAGATACAGCTGCTGTCTGCTGTCGTCTCTGGAGATGGTGAACCGGCCTTGGACTGACTGAGAGTAGTATTTGCTGCTACTAGCATCATCATGCCAGGCGATCCACTCCAGTCCTTTTCCAGGAGCCAGTCTGATCCAGGCCATATTGTAGCTGCTGAATGTGAATCCAGAGACCGTACAGGTCAGTGTTTGGGATTCTCCAGGTCTTTTAACCACTGGTTCAGATTCTGTCAGAGTCTGACCATCAACACCTGTCAATACAATAAAAAGCAAAAAGTGAAATTGGCTGGTGAGAAAAATAAAACCATGTAAAATGATGATATGTGAGTATTCTCACCTGCCCAGCAGAGAGTTAACAGCAGCAGTCCTGTCCTATAGTCCATCATGTTAAACTGTGTGTCCACTGTTCTCTGTCATCCTCTCTGCAGTCAGATAAGTAGAGGTGGAAGACATCTGAGTTTTGCATTGACTCCTCCTCACAGTTAGTTGCCCTTAATAAGCATCGTCTGCATCATGTGGAAACTGACCATTGATCAATTTTAAAATATCCTCATGATAATTCTCTGTCTCTGTCCAGTTTAAAGTGTTTAAAGTGTGAGCTCAATTTCAAGTGTCATTGAAAAGTGTGTGAACATTTATGTCAATGTGATATTTCAGTTTTTTCATAAATTTGAAAACATTTTCAAACAATTCTCTTTTTACTTTGTTATTACGGGGTATTGAGTGTAGACTGAGAGAAAAAGATTTCTTTTTTTTTTTTTTTTTAAATTGCAGCATGAGGCTGCAACATCACAAAATGTGATTATTTGCAGGCTTATTTGTGGCTTATTTGCAGCTTTGCATAAAGGATATTTGATGGCTGCAGATGTTTGCAGACAGACATGTGGAGAAACCTAAAACAGCTGTGGAGGAACTGAAACTTGTTTGTTGCTTGTTTTAGATTCATGTTCATCATTTAGAATAGAATAAACAATATCAGGAAAGTTGTCTCAAACTGTGAATATTATTTCCACATTTTATAGACATTTCTCTAAAATAAAAAGATGACAGTTATAGTTTCATCAAAAACAAAAATCCTTCATATGTTAAGTATCTGACATCCAAATGACTGACAGTTATAGGAATAATCTCACAACCACAAGAATATCTAGTTTATCTTAATTTGGAGAAATGCATAATATTTCTCCTGCAGCAGCCAGAATGTTTCTATTTATGGACAAATTATCTTTATTGAAGTTGATCATTTTATTTTAATTTTATTCCTTTTCATTTTGTGTTTTTGTTTTGTTGTCATAACATTTATCAGTTCTTTTTTATGATGAAGGGATAAATATTCATTTTTATTCATTCAATAAAAAAAATGCATTTGTAAGAATCTTTTCAATATGTGGAGCCACAAAGCAGATGACAGTGAGATGGTGAGAAACAAAGAGGTGAATAAAGAGGTTTCCTGCTGGGGGCTCTGGATGGATGGAGGCATGAGGAGGTAGAAAATACTCAATGCTCCACCAGCCTGAAAGATCAGGACTGTAGGATTTTGTGCAGCTGCTCAACCACCTTCAGTCACTGTGAGTCTCGAGCACAATAATAAACAGCAGAATCTTCAGTCTTCAGACTGTTCATCTGCAGATACAGCTGCTGTCTGCTGTTGTCTCTGGAGATGGTGAACCGGCCTTGGACTGACTGAGAGTAGAATTTGCTGCTACCATCGGTATAGATATAAGCAATCCACTCCAGTCCTTTTCCAGGAGCCTGTCTGATCCAGGCCATAGAGTAGCTGCTGAATGTGAATCCAGAGGCTGTACAGGTCAGTGTGTGGGATTCTCCAGGTCTTTTAACCACTGGTTCAGATTCTGTCAGAGTCTGACCATCAACACCTGTCAAGACAGAAAAAGAAAGTCATTTGCTTTTAAGTCTTTTGAAGCTTTTCACAATCACGATCAGAGAAACTGTTCACCTGCCCAGCAGAGAGTTAACAGCAGCAGTCCTGTCCTATAGTCCATCATGTTCAACTGTGTGTCCACTGTTTTCTGTCATCCTCTCTGCAGTCAGATAAGTAGAGGTGGAAGACATCTGACTTTTGCATTGACTCCTCCTCACAGGGAGGAGACAGGGGGAGTGAACTTTGGTGTCAACTTGTCTGGTGAAAGTAGAATACATTTTTACGTGTCTGTCCACGTCAGTAAGATTCAACTATATTCTGATGAATTTCAAATTTAATATCAATATTCACACAGAAACAAACAGGTTTCCTCCTTTATAATTAGCAGACAGCAGCAGAGGTGTTTGAGGGAAAGCATGAAGAGAGTTCAGTGTGTGTGTCACCTCTCATGCTCTGATTGTAGGTGTCATGTGATGACCAGGACCTGCAGGACGCAGTTCATCATGGGAAATATGTCTCTGGAGAGTTTATGACCAGTCCATCATCTAGTGAAGGGAAGTCCACTGCTGCTGATAACTGGCCGTCTAACAGACATGTTTGTCACTTCAACTAGTGCAGGTCAGGGTGCAGCTCCAAGTCGCTGCCAGTCACAAACAGACTCATCATCATCAGATAAACAAGACTAAGAGTCTACAGCCATGCTGCTGGCTCTTTGTATCCAGGCACAGGAGACAAACAAATCACACTTATATCATCAGTAAAGCAGTGATGACTTCTGAAACCTCAGAGGGGGAAGATAACATGAACAGAGTCTTTTCAACCCACTAACACATTTTTGTCTTGAACGTCATTGACAATTTTAACCTGGTGAAGAACGAGAGAGATTGGGATCACTGGTGAAGACTGGAGATTTGGTTTTTGAGATTTAGTTGTCAGGGGAAGTTTTTGAGAAGTTAATCTTTTTGTCATGGTCAAGCTGTTCAGTCACAAATTACATGAGAGCTGTATGAATGCATTTGAAAGTAAAGGCCTATCAGGGAGAAACTGCCCATGATGTCCTTTATTTATGCTCTCATGAATTCAAATCTCACCGTGTGTGTGTGTGGTTCAGTCACAAGGGCCTCTGGGTATTTGTACAACTCTGTTGGTGGTTTGTGTTACTGTGGGTTAACGTACACAGTAATACACAGCTGTGTCCTCAGGCTGCAGATTCTGTCCTGTTATCGTCACTGTTCCAGCAGAAGTGTCTCTGTTGTCGCTGAACTTGTTTTTCAGAGCATTGTTTTGATAAAAGCCGCCTCCTCCCCAACGATGGAAAATCCACTCCATTGATTTTCCTTCACACTGTCTGATCCAACCTGTTGCATAGCTGCTATCAGTCAGAGAATAACCAGAGACCTGACAGGTGATGGTCAAAGACTGTCCAGGCTGCACAACCACTGAGTCTGTCTGGATGAGATCAATACTGTACACACCTGTGGAAACACAAATCAACATTATCTCCATCATTCATCTGAATATTCAGTGTTTCTAATGTGTTTATTAGTGTGAATCCACTGAAAGCTCCTCACAGGATCCAGCTGCCAGCAGCTGTATCAGAACTACAGAGAACATGGTTGATGTTGAAGCTGAACTGATGTGAGCTCTTCTGTCCTCTCACTGACACAGACACACACTTCACTTCTTTATGAGGAACCTTCATTTGCATATTGTTGCATATTTAAATTTGTCCTTTGTCAAGAAAAATTAAGGAATAAAAAATGATATGTAAAGACTTCTGTTTCCTGCAGAAAGTTTTACATTAAAAATGTAAAAAAAAACAAAAAGAAAAGTTTCTTTGTACCATATTTACAGTATCTAGCAGCGACTTTCACTGTGCAGTGCCAGCAGGTAGTTACTGTAATACAGGCTTTAACTGTCTGAGTTCAACTGATCAAGTGTTTTTTTCCAACGTTTTAGTCTTTTTGGTCCAGGAGATGAATAATTTCATCATACTTCATCTATCCACATAATAAAAATGAGGACTGTAGAATTTTTTACAGCTGCTCAACCACCTTCAGTCACTGTGAGTCTCGAGCACAATAATATATTTATATGTATTTTTATTAATTTATTGTTAATTCACATGGGAAACCACACACACACAAAACATCACAGAATGGAAATCTTGTAAAATTTCATGTATTTGTTTTCTCTAAAACAACCTCTGAAAATATTCATGAGGTTGTGATTCTGAGAATAATTAAAAAAAAAAAAAACAGGAACTCAGCTGGATGAATTTCATTACTTAAAAGGTTTGACAGTGTCACTCAATTTTCACTGTGGGAAGACAGTAAGAAGTAATTTTTCAGGACTATAAAGTCATCGTATTTATATATAATATAATATATAACATCACACGTCATCAAACCAAACAATACCAAAATGTTTTCCACAGCCTCCAATTCTTTGACTCTAACTTCATGTCTCCATCATCCAGGACCAAGCTGCTCCCATCTTGTTATGTTGTAATGTTTCACTAATGCACTGAAGTGCATCTGAATTTTCTTCTTTTTTTTGTTTTTACTTTTACTTTGTTATGAAAAGCATCTTGAAGTGTCTTGTTTCCACTGTTTAAAAAACCCACTAAGACCCACTAACCTCAGGCTGTTGTCAGCAGTGGCAAAGGGTACTGTCAACATTCACACCTGGGGTCAAATGACTCTACAGTAGAGCCAGGTATTTATGAGCCCTTGCTCTGATTGGCTCTGATCAGCACTGATAGCACTGGATGGTCAGACGTTGACCTGACCTGCATTCTCTGTATTTTAGATCATGAAACAGTGTTTTAAATCCAGGCTCTGCCAGATTTTTGCTTCAGTGTTAATTGTTGTTTTACCAAATTATGTGTCCTCACATTCACTTTACTTAATTTATACTGGAACACATTCAAACATAATGAAAAATATATTTTCATATAGTTTAATCTGCATTTATTTATTCATTCATTGTTTGCTTACTTACATATTTGTAAACAGAAGTAATAACAGTGGTCATGTCTGATCATGTCAGTAAAAAGTTCAGGGGGGTGGATCAATCTATCCATCCAAGTACAGTTATATTTCTCAATGATTTGTATAATGCAGGAAGGAATATTCATTTATGATTAAAAAATATGTTGTAGTTCATGTATGTAAATGTGTATGAAATATAAGGCAATTGATATAAAAACAAAATATAAAAGATATAATATGTTAAATAAATATCATGAAAAATATTTAGGGCTTAGGCTCCACCAGCCTGAAAGATGGGGACTGTAGGATTTTGTACAGCTGCTCAACCACCTTCAGTCACTGTGAGTCTCGAGCACAATAATAAACAGCAGAATCTTCAGTCTTCAGACTGTTCATCTGCAGATACACCTGCTGTCTGCTGTTGTCTCTGGAGATGGTGAACCGGCCTTGGACTGACTGAGAGAAGAATTTTTTGCTGCCACCACTATTCTCAATCCAGGCGATCCACTCCAGTCCTTTTCCAGGAGCCTGTCTGATCCAAGCTGTGTAGTAGCTACCAACAGAATAAGAGACCTGACAGGTGATGGTCAGACGTTGACCTGGCTGCACAGTCACAGAGGCTGGCTGTGTCAACTGTTCACACTTCACACCTGTGGAGGAAAACATGTTGAATATTGACTCAGTGTAGTAACAGTGAACAGTCAGTGTGCTGTCATCATACTGTCAGTGTCTCTGCCTCAGTGAGACTCACAGGATCCAGCAGCAGCAGCAGCAGCAGCAGCAGCAGCAGCAGCAGCACAGCTACAGAGAACATGGTTGGTATTGAAGGTGATCTGATGGGAGCTTCTCTTCTTCTGCTGTAACTGACAGCATGATGGACTGTTTTCACACAATTATCAAGACTCACATTTGTCTCTGAAGTAAAAGAGAAGAAAATGTATTTCTGTGCAGATACCTGTGAGAGTGGTTGAACTCTTCTCATCTAACTCTTGGCACAAAAACAAATAAGCATATTTTCTAAAATGTGTAACTATTTCTTTTATGCCGGAAAATTTTATAATTGTCTTAATGAGGATGTTAAATGTTTTTGTAAATTGAATCATTATTTTTTTCAATACAATAACTGAATCTGTTTTTTACATGACGTATGTTCAGTAATTTCTCTGTTTTAAATTAAATGTGCTCGTGGAGCTTGTGCAGACCTGACAAAAGAAACTCAGGGAACATGTCATGTCAGATTTTAAATCTGGAATTACTGAAGAAAACAAATGACTTCCTGGTGGAGCAGTTTACAGTTTAATACTCTGTAACAATTGTGATTATTTCACAAAACTAGATTAAAACCTAGTATACAGCTGGAACGCGTCATGGCCTAGTTTCAGCTGGTTCCAGCTCTGGATCTGTTTGATTCTCTCCTCCTCTCTGTGCTCACATATACAGTATTTTAATACAGCTGAATCTCAGCTGAGGCCTCCTGGGCTATAAAAGCTGGCCCATGTGCTGATCTGTCCTCTCCCTTCCAACTGCTGACAGCCTTTGTTTTGACATTATGCTTTGCTTTTGCACATACAAACCATCACAGCACATATGCTACTCATTCATGCACTGCTTTCATGGCAACACAAACTAATTTCCACACCCCATTACTTTTTATTTGTGTTGTTTTTAGTTGTGATAAATTGTTTGCTTTTAGTTTAACTTTGCTTGGACTCCCTTCTTGTCACATTCACTGAGCCAGTTTGTGACATCAACTTCAAAACCTTTTCCAAGTTGCTGCCCTGCGCTGCTGAAATCCTGTTTTTGTAACCACAATGTCGTCTGACAAAATAACCGAACACATGAGTTAAACACAACGGCTGTGCTGTGAGTGGAGCTATGATTAATTGCAAAATGATCTCTGAGAGAAAGTAAGAAGTGACTGAAGATTAGGACTAAACTCAGTCCTGGAACAACATGGATGTGCCGGGGCTGGTTCGGTACATTCAACCAAACACCAGATCTCAGAATCTCATCTTGGTAAAGGATGAGACTGGGACTTGACACTGACTGTTTTTTTCAAAAACACTTCAACATAAATTTTCAGTCTCATGATGAATCATTTAAGTTAAGATGTACAGATATGTTTCAATTTATAGAGATGTGTTGCATTGAGATTACTTTCAGAAACCAAATTGTTGTGAGTGATTGTCTATAAAGATACCATAAAAATTCAAGATTAGATTCATAAGATACTTGATACTTAGGCTCTGCCAACATGAAAGGTGAGGACTGTAGGTTTTTGTACAGCTGCTCAACCAACTTCAGTCACTGTGAGTCTCGAGCACAATAATAAACAGCAGAATCTTCAGTCTTCAGACTGTTCATCTGCAGATACACCTGCTGTTTGCTGTTGTCTCTGGAGATGGTGAACCGGCCTTGAACTGACTGAGAGTAGTATTTGTAGCTGCCACTACCATCATCAATCCAGGCGATCCACTCCAGTCCTTTTCCAGGAGCCTGTCTGATCCAGCCCATCTCGTAGCTGCTGAATGTGAATCCAGAGGCTGTACAGGTCAGTGTGTGGGATTCTCAAGGTCTTTAAACCACTGGTTCAGATTCTGTCAGAGTCTGACCATCAACACCTGTCAAGATGATAAAAAACATGAAGTGAAAGAGGCTGGTGAGAAAAATAAAAACTATGTAAAGAGATGATGTGAATATTTTCACCTGCCCAGCAGAGAGTGAACAGCAGCAGTCCTGTCCTATAGTCCATCATGTTCAACTGTGTGTCCACTGTTCTCTGTCATCCTCTCTGCAGTCAGATAAGTAGAGGTGGAAGACATCTGACTTTTGCATTGACTCCTCCTCACAGGGAGGAGAGAGGTGGAGTGGACTTTGATTTCACTTCATGTTTGGTTTAACTTTATAATAAATATTGAGGAGGATTTGGAGATGATAACTTTGAAGTTTGTCTTTCATGTTTAAGTCTAATTAGTTTAACAGACTTTGTTCTCCTCAGTGCCTCTACACTACAATATAAAATTCCCTGGTGTTTATTGGTGATAGGACTCAAGTCACTGTCATGATCCTGAAAACACAGAGCAGTGTTGCAGTAGTTCAGGCTGAGCACTGAAGCTGTGTCTGAATCAGCTGATTAACATCAGCTGTTTTATTCCTGCTCCACAATCACTGTCTTCTTCACAATGTGAATCCAGAGTCTGTACAGGTCAGTGTCTGGGAGGAAGCCTCAGCTGATACTGGGAGGAAATCCAGACTCCACACATGGACTTACACACAAGGCCTTCTTGCTGTGAGGTTAGGGTGTTTGACTGAGCCAACATATCACCTCACTATCAGAAAAGGTTTGTCTCCGTAGTTATTGTCCTTGGTGACTTTAACAAAGGTGACCTCAGTCATGAACTGCCCAAATACAGACAGTTTGTTAATTGCCCGACCAGAGAGGGGAACACTCTGGACCACTGTTACACCACAATCAGTGGTGCTTATCACGCCGTCCCCCGGGCTGCACTGGGCCACTCTGACCATGTCATGGTCCACCTGATTCCCACATACAGGCAGAAACTAAAACTGTGTAAACCTGTTGCGAGGACATCGAAGCAGTGGAGCAGTGAAGCCATAGAGGATCTGCGGGCATGTTTGGACTGCACTGACTGGGAGGTGTTCAGGACTGCTTCCAACAGTCTGGATGAGTTCACAGAGGCTGTGACGTCATACATCAGCTTCTGTGAGGACTGCTGTATCCCATCACGCACCAGGGTGAGTTATAACAATGACAAACCCTGGTTCACAGCTAAGCTCAGTCAGCTCAGGAGGCAAAAGGAGGAAGCTTTCAGGAGTGGGGACAGGGACAGGTTTAAAGAGTCCAAGTACAGGTTTAGCAAAGCGGTGAGAGAAGCTAAACGACTGTACTCTGAGAAACTTCAGCTCCAGTTCTCAGCCAACGACTCTGCTTCTATCTGGAAAGGGCTCAGAAAGATCACAAACTACAAACCTAAACCCCCCCACTCCATTAACGACTTCCGTCTGGCCAACGATCTGAATGAGTTCTACTGCCGCTTTGAAAGACAGTGGGACAAGCCTGACACTAACCTCCACATCAGAGCCACATCAGAACCCCCCTCCTCCTCCCCTACCAAAGGAACGTCTCTCTCTATCCTGGAGAGAGATGTCAACAGGCTTTTTAAGAAGCAGAACCCCTGCAAAGCAGCCGGTCCTGACTCTGTCTCTCCATCATCCCTGAAGCACTGTGCTGATCAGCTGTCTCCAGTGTTCACGGACATCTTCAACACCTCACTGGAGACCTGCCACGTGCCAGCCTGCTTAAAATCCTCCACCATCATCCCTGTCCCCAAAAAACCAAGGCCCACAGGACTAAATGACTACAGACCCATTGCCCTGACCTCTGTGGTCATGAAATCATTTGAGCGCCTTGTCCTGTCCCATCTCAAATCCATCACTGACCCACTCCTGGACCCCCTGCAGTTCGCCTACAGAGCCAACAGGTCTGTAGACGACGCCGTCAACATGGCTCTCCACTTCATCCTCCAGCACCTGGACTCCTCAGGGACCTATGCCAGGATCCTGTTTGTGGACTTCAGCTCTGCCTTCAACACCATCATCCCGGCTCTGCTGCAGGACAAGCTCTCCCAGCTGAGCGTGCCTGACTCCACCTGCAGGTGGATCACCGACTTCCTGTCTGACAGGAGGCAGCACGTGAAGCTAGGAAAGCACGTGTCTGACTCCCAGACCATCAGCACTGGATCCCCGCAAGGCTGCGTTCTTTCTCCTCTGCTCTTCTCCCTGTACACCAACACCTGCACCTCCAGCCATCAGTCTGTCAAGCTCCTGAAGTTTGCAGACGACACCACTCTCATTGGACTCATCTCTGATGGCGATGAGTCTGCCTACAGGTGGGAGACTGAGCGTCTGGTGACCTGGTGCAGGCAGAACAACCTAGAGCTAAACGCTCTGAAGACAGTGGAAATGATAGTGGACTTCAGGAAGAGCCCAGCCCCACCCACCCCCATCTCCCTGTGTGACTCCCCCATGGCTACCGTGGAGCATTTTCGCTTCTTGGGAACCACCATCACACAGGATCTCAAATGGGAGCTAAACATCAGCTCCCTCATCAAAAAAGCTCAGCAGAGGATGTATTTCCTGAGGCAATTGAAGAAGTTCAACCTGCCAAGGACTATGATGGTGAACTTCTACACCTCCATCATTGAGTCCATCCTCACCTCCTCCATCACCATCTGGTACGCTGCTGCCACGGAGAGGGACAATAACAGACTGCAGCGTATCATCCACTCTGCTGAGAAGGTGATTGGCTGCAATCTTCCGTCCCTCCAGGACCTGTACGCCTCAAGGACTCTGAGGCGTGCAGGGAAGATTGTAGCTGACTCCTCCCACCCTGGACACAAACTCTTTGAGACACTCCCCTCTGGCAGGAGGCTGCGGTCCTTCAGGACCAAAACCTCTCGCCACAAAAATAGCTTCTTCCCATCTGCTATTAGCTTCATCAACAAGGCTAGAGAGCCCCACTGTTGCTGATCAATTGCACCAATCACCAGAAAAAAATTCCTTGTATGTGAAAACATACTTGGCAATAAAACTGATTCTGATTCTGATTCTGATTCTAAAGGTTGGTGCTGCTGTCCATTAACCTTCAGTGTATTTGACCATCAGAGAAATTAGTATTTTCATTTTCAGTCTGCCCTGTCTCCATGTCATCACAATACAACTTATTTATGAATCACCATGAGATAGAGCGATGGTTTGAAGCCCTGGAGCAGACATACAATATGTATCTGTGTTAAGATTCACAATATGAAATGATGTGAACACCAGGTAAATCTCCTGGACTGATCAGCTGTCCAGGGGGTTTCAACCAGTGAATGCTATTATACCACCCACCAGACACACTTCACCTCTTTATAAGAAACCTTTATAATGTTTGATATTATTAAATATTTAGATTTCTGTTTTGTCAAGAAACTGAAGCAACAACAAAATCATGTAAATAATATAAAGACTTTCCTGCAGAGGTTTGCAGTTTTACATTAAAGATGTAAAACTAAACCTAACCCTAACCCTAACACTAACCCTAACCCAGGCTCCTTATATTATTATTAGTCAATCGTCACTTATTTAATGAAGTTGTATTCAGGTAAGTCAAAGTAGATGCATCATTTCAATATCAATGAAATTTTTCTTGTTTTTGAAAATATCTAAAAATGTAGTTATCAGCTGAAATCATGCACAAGGACTTTAACTATATTGTGAAAAGACTTTGTGTTATTTATATCAATTTAACTTCCATATCTCTAAATATGTTCAAAGACTGTTTCTCTCCTCAATAGTGAACTGGTGTGAAATCATTAGTGGTCTGAGGGCTCCTCCTCTGGTGGCTTCATGTTACAAGTGTTCAGGCACTGAGGGGTTTTTGTTCAGGTCTACTGATGCTTTGTGTTATTGTGTTACTCTCTGGCACAGTAATACACAGCAGAGTCTTCAGGCTGCACATTCTGTCCATTTAGAGTCACTGTGTTGCTGGAAGAGTCTAAGTCGATACTGAACTTGTTCTTTAGTGAATCTTGGTAGTATGAATCTCCTGTATATTTGCCACCAATCCACTCCAGTCCTTTCCCTGCAGGCTGTCTGATCCAATGTGTGCGATAGCTACTTAGAGAATAAGAGACCTGACAGGTGATGGTCAGACGTTGACCTGGCTGCACAGTCACAGAGGCTGGCTGTGTCAACTGTTCACACTTCACACCTGTTAAAAGAAGAAAATGTTTTGTTATCAATGATCAAGTGAAACAGCTGAAGAAGAAATGTTGACTGTGACAAATCCAGAGAGACTCACAGGATCCAGCTGCCAACAGCAGCAGCAGAGCTACACAAAACATGGTTGATGGTGAAAGTGAGCAGCTGTGAACTCCACTGACAGTCTGATGTGAAGTTTTTATAGCTGAGGAACAAGGAAGCTCACTGAGTTTGCATACAATCAAACATATGAAGCATCAGTGTTGGTCCAACTGGAGCCAATAGAAGAGTCTGATCAGTGTTATTATATCTGCAGAGGGAAAACAAGTCTGGAAACCACTTCTGCTTTACATAGGATATTTTGATTTCATTACTAACTCCATTGAAACACACTGACCCTGCACCTGAATTTACAGAAACAACAACAATAACCAGCTGAGCCTTCAGTCTTATAGTTGTTCATCTTTAGTTCAGTCAGGAGAGAATTCATTCTGTCTTCATGAATACACTTTATTGCCATTTTCAAAACAAGAGAGGAAAAGTGAGAGATGTGAGAGTGGGCCCCATCATGATGTTATCATATGAGAAAAGGGGGTGAGGCTGTGTGAAGTACAGGAAACCTCCTGCGGTCTAGACACTGGTGATGGTGGTGATGATGGGAAGAGGAGAATACTGGAGGTCTGGGTGTGATGAGGAGCTCGGCCTGAACTGGATATGAAGACTGGAGGTGAATGGGGTGGAGGAGGGTCGCAGCTGAACTAAAAAGACAGCTGACAGCAGGAGAGGGGAGAACAGATCGTAAAGGTTGATGGGAACAATATGATTGGCTGGTTGGGATCATAGCAAGATCTGATTGGTTACAGTAAACACCTGAAGTCAGCTGATTTACAAGAAGTGAGGTGAGAGAGAGCGATAAAACGAGATAGTTGTGAATGGAAGAGGCATAAAGAGAGTCTTCCTGATTGAACTCACGCTTAGCTCCATATCTACTTTCTACATCTTGTAGACATGATGAACCAAGTCTGGTCTGTTGTTTCATTAATTCAGTTTATCATTTCTGACAGTAGAAAGTCTTCAAATCAAATCACCAGTCAAACATTTTGAAAATCATCATCAAATGTTTTATGTTTTTATGTCAGAAGACATGTAAAACCTTTTCACTATAGAGTTTTTTGTGATCTGTGATGGTTCAAAGATCAGTTAGTTCAGATGAATGAGATGAGCTGCTGTAACTGTCTCATCACAGAGACAGAGGAGAGAAAAACAAGACTTAACTGCCCTCTAAAGGTTTAAAGTGGAACTACAATATATGGTCCACTTCAATATTATGTTGATAAACTTATTTCCATTTATTCACAAAAGTTCAGACAGAATAACAAGACTGTTTTATATGTTTTACTTATTGTTGTATTAGAAACAACAACTCCAGGAGGTCTAAATAAAAATGAAACTTTTTGCTTGATCAGTTAAATTAAGATCAGGACTATAGGTTTTTGTACAGCTGCTCAACCAACTTCAGTCACTGTGAGTCTCGAGCACAATAATAAACAGCAGAATCTTCAGTCTTCAGACTGTTCATCTGCAGATACACCTGCTGTCTGCTGTTGTCTCTGGAGATGGTGAACCGGCCTTGGACTGACTGAGAGTAGAATTTGCCGCTACTATCGGTATAGATTAAAGCGACCCACTCCAGTCCTTTTCCAGGAGCCTGTCTGATCCAATGCATCCAGTAGCTGCTGAATGTGAATCCAGAGGCTGTACAGGTCAGTGTGTGGGATTCTCCAGGTCTTTTAACCACTGGTTCAGATTCTGTCAGAATCTGACCATCAACACCTGTCAATACAATAAAAAGCATAAAGTGAAACAGGCTGGTGAGACAAATAAAACCATGTAAAAAGATGATATGTGAATATCTTCACCTGCCCAGCAGAGAGTGAACAGCAGCAGTCCTGTCCTATAGTCCATCATGTTCAACTGTGTGTCCACTGTTCTCTGTCATCCTCTCTGCAGTCAGATAAGTAGAGGTGGAAGACATCTGAGTTTTGCATTGACTCCTCCTCACAGGGAGGAGAGAGGTGGACCGGACTTGTCTTGTCCATCAGAGTATAATGTACAGCTAGACAACAGTCCAGATGTTGAAATTTGATACCTGAATTTTAGTGATTTAGAAACTGTTTTTTGTCTAATAATACTGTTCATTATGTTTACTCACATGAAAAATCCTGAATAAATCAATCAATAAATAAATAAATAATAGATCACAGAACTTCCACTGACTTCAGAAAATAACTTTAGGAGACATGATGTGGGGTTTTCTTGTCTTTAAAAATTCCCATTGAATAAATAAAACAATGATTACCTGAGGAATGCAGGAAATATGGTCAGAGGCCTTTCTTGAGTTACAGTGTTGAATAATGGCCAGAGGTGTTTTTTCAGAACATTATAATGTCAGAGTGATTTGAGTTAAATTGTCTCATCATTTGAATAAGTTCCCTCAAGGTGTTGCTGAAATATCATTCACAATCAGACAACCCACAAACATATTGCCTCTGGCCCTGTCTATCACCAGCACAGAGGCATAGAACATCTGCCAGGTAAATAAATGTGCTCAAATGCAGAAATAAAAACTCCTCACAAGGAAAAGATGACTTTTGAAACAAGTAGTAAGCCTTGCTAGAAGATGTCAAGAAGTTTGTCTCGGGAGTTATCACAAAACTGGATTCTGATCTTGGTGATATATCTGACCTGAATTAGTATCAGCATGAAGTTAGAGAACATTATATCAGTACTTATTTCAACCAAATTTAAAAAATACTGATGATTGTCACATAGTTTGTATTTTAAGTGTGAGGTGTGAAGCGATTAAAAATATATCTGTGTGTCATGTATTTCTGGTTATGTATGAAACTGCAGCTGTTGGTTTGTGTTACTCTGGACACATTACAAAACAAATGTGTCTTTAGGCTGCAGATTCTGTCATTTTACAGTCACTGTTCCAGCAGAAGTGTCTCTGCTGTAGCTGAACTTGTTCTTCAGAGCATTGTTTTGATCTAGGTCACCTCCTCCACAACGATGCAAAATAACCAGAGACCTGAGATGGAAACAGTTATTGTTAAATCAAATGACTGTTTGGTGTGAAATCATCAGTGGTCTGAGGGCTCCTCCTCTGGTGGCTTCATGTTACAAGTGTTCAGGCACTGAGGGGTTTTTGTTCAGGTCTACTGATGTTTTGTGTAAGTGTGTGTGTCTGGCACAGTAATACACTGCTGTGTCCTCAGTCTTCAGACTGTTCATCTGTAGATATACTTTACTGCTGGAGTCATCTCTGGAGATGGTGAATCTGCCCTGGACTGACTGGGAGTAATATTTAGAAGTACTGCCTGTGTGTACAAAAGCGATCCACTCCAGTCCTTTTCCAGGAGCCTGTCGGACCCAGTCCATAGGGTAGCTGCTTAATGTGAATCCAGAGGCTGTACAGGTCAGTGTGTGGGATTCTCCAGGTCTTTTAACCACTGGTTCAGATTCTGTCAGAGTCTGACCATCAACACCTGTCAGACAAAGACAGAAATTCATGTCAGGTGTTATATTGACAGCAAAAATGAAAATATGTCAGATCAAAATCAGAGAAACTGTTGACCTGCCCAGCAGAGAGTGAACAGCAGCAGTCCTGTCCTATAGTCCATCATGTTCAACTGTGTGTCCACTGTTCTCTGTCATCCTCTCTGCAGTCAGATAAGTAGAGGTGGAAGACATCTGAGTTTTGCATTGACTCCTCCTCACAGGGAGGAGAGACCATCACAGACCTTGTTTTTTAAAAACAGGCAAACATAACCTAGAGGTCTGATTTTGTGCACTGAATTTGAGTTCAGTCCTAAACAATAGTAACAACAGGTTAACTTGAACAAAATCAAAATCATTGTAAGATCTTTCTTTAAAAAGAAAATACAAAAAAATGTGGTCAGTTCAGAGAAAGCTTTGAAGAGGGATTAAAGAGAGGATAATGTTAAATCCCTCCTCTGACTTCTACAAATGAGAGGCAGAAAATGATATCACCATAAAGAGAAGATGAGATTTTGTAATAGCTACAAAGTCAATTCAAAAACTGACGGGGAATCACTGATGTGTAGTAAAGACTGATGTACAATGTTATCTTCTCTTAGTGTATCATAGACCTGGCAACAGCATTTTTAATGAGCTGTGGTCTGAATTTGAAATAAAGTGTTTTGCAATAATCAAGCATGGAGGAGATAAATGCCTGAAATGGTAAATTGTTGTTCTTCATCTCACAGATATAGAAGGTGGAATTAACAATGAAAGCAGAATTTCCTGTAGTTTTACCAATTCATATGACTATAAAGTTGGCTACAAAACCACTGATTCAGTCACTAATGTGGGTGTGATTCTGATAATAATATATGTAGTAATTATACTGAGTTCTTGAACATTTCTTGATTGATGACGAACGTTTAACTTCAGTGATACACTTTGAACTGGTCTTCAAATCATTCAAGGGCTCCTCCTCTGGTGGCTTCATGTTACAAGTGTTCAGGCACTGAGGGGTTTTTGTTCAGGTCTACTGATGCTTTGTGTTATTGTGTGTCTCTGGCACAGTAATACACAGCAGAGTCTTCAGGCTGCACATTCTGTCCATTTAGAGTCACTGTGTTGCTGGAAGAGTCTAAGTCGATACTGAACTTGTTCTTTAGTGACTCTTGGTAGTATGAATTTCCTGTATATTTGCCTCCAATCCACTCCAGTCCTTTCCCTGCAGACTGTCTGATCCAAGCTGTGTAGTAGCTACTCAGGGAATAAGAGACCTGACAGGTGATGGTCAGACGTTGACCTGGCTGCACAGTCACGGAGGCTGGCTGTGTCAACTGTTCACACTTCACACCTGTGGAGGAAAACATGTTGAATATTGACTCAGTGTAGTAACAGTGACCAGTCAGTGTGCTGTCATCATACTGTCAGTGTCTCTGCCTCAGTGAGACTCACAGGATCCAGCAGCAGCAGCAGCAGCACAGCTACAGAGAACATGGTTGGTATTGAAGGTGATCTGATGGGAGCTTCTCTTCTTCTGCTGTAACTGACAGCAGGATATCAAGTCTTTATAGCAGACTGTGAGGAAGTTCACTTTGCATAGAGAAGGACACTGACAGGATATAAAAGAAGGATGGACTGCTGTCACTATAATTCATAACTCATCATATTTGTCTCAGGCCGGGGAAGGTTTAAGTCTGATCTCGATGGACTGTCAGAGATGCTCATTAAATCAGCTTTATTCTCTGAATAGGTAAACAAAAGCTTTAAAATAAGTAAATAAATAAAAGAATAAAAGATAAAATGGTCTTGGCCATCTTTAATTTTGCCTGCCCAAAAACACATCGAGCCTACTGTTTTTGCTCTCCTGGATGACACCTCTTTGTTACATCTTGCAAACAGTTATGTCTTTATCATCTGTTTTTTTGTTGTTTTTTTTTTAACTGGTGGCCTTATTATTCATCAGCTATTAGCTTCTTCTTTTGGCAGCTGAAATATAACAGAAAACGTTTCATACATGTCTAATGGGAATATTATTAACCACCAAACTGTTGTAAAAAAGCGAAAGAATGAGGAAGTCACAAACCACAACCTCAGCTGGTGCTTTCACATTGTGTTTTTCCCTTTGCTTGTGTAAGCACGATGCCAAAATGTTATATAGTTTCTGATCTGCTGCTGCCCCCTGTTTATCATTGTGAACACAGGTTATTTCTAGATTTTTGTAAAGCCTCTCTGCTCACTTTAACCAGTGTGTGTATCCAGCACAGTAATACACAGCAGAGTCCTCTGGCTTCAGGTTGGACAGTCTCAGATACACCATGCTGTTGCTGTTATCTCTGGTGATTTCTATACGTCCTTGCACACTGCTGGCGTACACAGTTTTACTTGCATCATAGTAAATAAGCCCCATCCATTCCAGTGCTTTTCCTGCAGGCTGTCTGATCCAGTGCATTCCATAGTTACTGAAATCAAATCCCGATCCCCTGCAGGAAAGACTGAGGGATTCCTGAGGCTTTTTCAGCACTGATGTGGAGGGAATGGACTCTGGCCATTCAAACCTACAAAGAAATCTGGAAATAAAAAGCGATAGGTGGCAATGAAAGAGGAGTAGGTCAAATGCCAGAACATTAAGTAAAAGGTTTTTTTTTTTTTTCTTTTTTTTGACGAGTACTATAGCATAACACAACTTACAAGGCAGACAGAGCGCTGTCAGCAGAACAGACAGTTTGTCCATCTTGTTGAGACTGAAGATGAGGACGCAGTTGCTTCACACTGAGACAGCCAGTAGATGGGAGGACAGAAGTACACCTGCTCAAAAGCTTAGATTTGCATTGGCATTTTACAAGGGAGGGGCAAATATTTTTAGATAAAAATAAGATACACAGAATTTCATGTGTTTTTTTTCCCATTTTCAGTTTCAAAAAACATTAACACACTTACTGCAACACTTCTGACTGCTAAGACAGTACGTTCGGAAAATCCTGACCTGTGAAATTAAAACTACATCTGTCTAAGTTTATCATTTTCAGTTGTTTTTACAATGACTCCTCTGTTGAGCTCATCATGCATGTGTGGAAAAGAGCTGGTATAAGGAAAGACACAGGTATATATCCAACAATAGTCATTTTTAGTCTCTCTCTTTCGTTTTTCTTTCAGGGTCTGTAAATGTAAGAGTAATGTTTGGTTAATTTGATCTGTCTGCATATAGTGAACGCACAGTGTATGAGCAGGATCAATGCTGTTATGTAAAAAGATATAAAAAGTGATTTCATGGCATTATCTGACGTCCAGATTAATCCTGTTCACATACACCACATACAGCCAGACCGAATTCATTACATTTGAAATACATTTTCACTGAATATGTCGTTTTTGTGTGATCAGACTGTGGTCATGTGCCAACAACAACCAACAATTCAACCACATATGTCATGCTTGCATGTACATTTGAGAAGATCTTCTTAAGTTGCCCAGAACGTTTAATTTTGTCAAAGCATATATGGTTATGTAATGATGATGTATATTTTGATAAATACAGTGAAAACGCAGTTTAACTGCTGCAAGTCTTTCATAATCAGATAACCTGCATGCTCATGCTGAGACAGGACATTCTGACAAATCCATTCATTTCATGTTAAATTATCATCACAAGGTATAGCTGTAAAACAACACTATTATTTTATTGTGCATATCAAAAAAAATAAAATAAAATAAAAAAAGCTTGTATGTGATTCACAGTCACAATCAGTCGATTCCCAGACATTTTATGTTGCCACTTTCCCATCTGTAGATAGAAAGCTTCACTCACTAGCACAATGTCATCCAAACACAGTTATGTATTCTTCATGGGTTTCCTTTTTCCAAATGAATCAAATATATATAATATCTCAAATTATAAAAATCATTATTACAATAAAATATCTTATAACATTTATATACATTTATTCTGTGTTGTAAAAAAGCTTCTACTAACAACTGTAATCTTTGACTGTGTATATGGATATGGATGGAATGTGTATATGCCCAGCATTAAGCCTATCTTTCTTTTCCAGAGCAAAGCTGCGGAGATAATCCATAAGGGACCTCATCCCTCCTCTCAGGCACACGCAGATCACTACTGATCATGGTTTATACACACACACATGCTGGCGCTGAAAAACAAAACCAGATGATACAGAGAAATATAACACACTGAACTTAATTTTTTTTTTGTAAGAATTCACAAACACAAGTAGCTCAGGATCTCAACAAAGGCTGTCATCATGAGTCTTAAACAAGCCTGCATCTTTCTCAGGGGAGGAACAAGGAGACAAGTAAGTCACTATTTTTTTTATGGTTTTATAGTTTTACAGTACAGTTAAGGCGTGAATTGTTTTTGACTATTTATGTGTCTTTCTCTTAAGAGTATTCTAAAGCTCACATGAATCATTAGTATATGTGTTATTTTCTTTTTAATTGGTTCCAGGAAAACAAATCTTACTTTCATCTGTTGATCAGCCATGAAACAATTTTTTGTTTGTTTGTTTATTGGTTTTTGTTTTGTTTTGATTTTTTTTTTTTTTTTAGTTTTGTTGTGTTTTATTTATTTATTTATTTATTTATTTTTATGTTCATTTTTATATGGTGTTATTTTAAACTAATGGGAAAAGAAGCTTAAAGGACTAGCCCCATTCTGGAGTAGAGGTGGGAGGGCAAACTTTTTAACCGGTGCATTAGGCAGCTGCTTTGGCACTCAGTCAGTTTCTGTGCTTTGGTCCTGATTTCAAAGATTACATTTACACAAAACCAAAATACAAATAAAAACATATTTACATATGTTGCATTATGCTCTCTTCACGTACATAATATTTTGACCAGCATTCGAAATTTATAGAAATCTGTGCTGATGTAATTCCACGATGAACATGCTGTGTCAATACTGTATAAAAATGTTCTAAGCAGGGATTGACACAGACTCAGCCCGTCTGAATTCTAGTATCTATTATGTCAAAACATATTTACACATGTTAATGTGACAACAGCAATCCGTGTTCACAGAATATACAAAACTATTGAACAAATCAAGATGTGTTAATCTGACATTTATGGCTGATTTATGTATAATGTAATAATGATTGTCCATAGACATGGGACACTAACAATTTCAAGTGTGTCTAGCACGCATTAATTCCACAGAGACTTTATTTTTCATCTATAATACTTATGTCGTATGGAGCTTGGAGCTTAGACAAAGTCATTATCTTTCAGAGGGACCCACTGTAGGTGACTGCAGACATTTTGTAGTAAACTGTTATATTTAAAGCATACTAACATCATTTCATATTTCTGTCCATGTTATCATTATTTTGCAGACAAGAGATCTTGCACATGATGAGATAGAAGGTAATTGCTGTGTTTATGCTTCAAGATGTACTTGTTAGAGTGCTCTATAATATTTTTTACCTTTTCAAAGTTTGGTTACATAACACTCTCAATTTCCCTCCAGAATTGCGTGAAGCTTTTGTGGAGTTTGACAAAGACAAAGATGGTTTCATAGGCTGTAAAGACTTGGGGAACCTGATGAGGACCATGGGTTACATGCCAACTGAAATGGAGCTGATAGAACTGAGCCAGAACATCAACATGAATTGTGAGTAATGTCTTCTAATGAGGTCAAAGCCAAGCACATAAGTAGTGCCTTTTTCCTGCATTTTGCAGTCAACCTTTTACCTAGAGCCTAGACACAAATAACAATTTTTAAGGTATTTTTGCAGGTTAGAATAAAAAAATGTTCTTTGTTACTTCCATGGTTGTACTGGGACCCTTCGTTACAGTAATGTAATGTAATAATAATATGTAATAATATGTATTGGGAATATAGCATTTTATTTATTAATTCATCCATTAATTGTAATATTTTATCAAAGTCTAATGCATAATTTAATGTACAATTTCTTCAAGACTGGGGATGTAACCTGACATACAAAAGTATTTGTTATTTATGTAGAAATAATAAATCAAGTTTTTACTGAGAAAATATTTAAATCGATTCATAGCTGTGCTTTAAAATTTTATTATTGAAAATGATTACATTATGTCAATCATATGTCATTATGTCAATCATATTGATGTGACAAACTGCTGCTGAATTGGTATTTCTTGTTCTGAAAGTTTCAGGAAACATCTCTTACGAGATATGTGTCTCTGGAGCTCTTTATTTGCATTTTCTATCTTGAAAGTAGCTCGTCAAGTGTAAGAACAAGGGGGTAGAAGCAATAACACGAATGTATGGTCTGATGACTCACCCTACATAAGTGGCAAATGTTACAGCAAAGCATGTTATCATATATTTAATTATCATATATAAAAATTAAATTTGAACCTGTAGATGTTTACTGACTTGACAGAACACTATATTATGCAAGTGTTTTAATCCACCAACATTTTTATGTTGATAATTCAAAACAAAGAAGATACATGGCAGGAGAAAGCTGTGTTTTCCGATTATTGCCTGCTTATACAGTGGGTATATTGGTAATGTCATCTGTCTTATCACAGTGGGGGGACGGGTGGACTTTGAAGATTTTGTGGAACTAATGACCCCCAAGCTTCTGGCTGAAACTGCAGGGATGATTGGGTTGAAGGAACTTAAAGATGCTTTCAGAGAGGTACGCTCAACACACCTTTTCTCTCTCTTTAGTCTTTGGCACCCCATGGTGGACACTGGAAGAACATACTGTAAAAGCTAAAACTTAGAATTTATAGCATTACATTGTAATTGCAATATGCATCCTAAAGCTTTGCAATAATATTATTTTCTTCGCCCCTTCCCTATAGTTTGATATAGATGGTGATGGTGCAATCACATCGGATGAGCTGAGACATGCCATGATAAAGTTGTTAGGCGAACAAGCCAGCAAAAATGAAATTGATGCTGTCGTGAGAGAAGCTGACAATAATGGCGATGGAACAGTTGACTTTGAGGGTGAGACACAAGTAGACACAAACACACAAACACACACAGCACAGGACAAAATATACCAGCTTATACCTGTTCAACCTCTGCTGGATGATTTTGACTGAGAAGACAACTGCTCTGTGAGACACAGAAGTTGAAGAATTAATTTAAAATCATTTCAATTTGAATGTCGAATAAACTTCTCTGTCACTGCTATGGCTTACTGACACACCAATTAGCATGTGAGCCATGTTAAATGTTATGATGCTGGGAATACACTGCCTGCCCTGTGTGCGTTGCGGCTTCCGTCGCTGACCTGTTGCGGAGGACCAGCATGTGTGTTCACACCGGCTGTATGTCTGCTGCACTGCTGCTTCTGCCAGCTCTATTTCTGTACATAGAGTTTGCATGTTAATGGAATGTGGATTATAAATGAATTTCTGATTTATTTCTGACAGAAAATCTCACTAAATTGCCACTGTCTCCATATGTAGCTCCTAGTTTTAAAATAGTTAAAAAATAAATATTTTTTCACGTCTGTGTCATATTCAGATTCAGCCAGATTCAGCCATAGAGAAATATAGCGGAAGGAGTAAATTTTATGTAATGTTGCTTGTATGATGTCGATATGACTGATAAGTCTTTTCTCTGTCAAAATTTTCTGTGAACCATGCACATCACATGTGAAAAAGAAAAATGTGACATAGCCGGGATGTGCGTTGTGTCTGCTCTAACCCATTAACACGGGCGCCGAAATGAAAACCAAGATATTCCACAGCCACCACACATCCAGCGTGTTCCTGGCTTTAGTTTCACCTGTGCTTTATCTGTAATGACATGTCACAATGTTTGCCATGAAAAAACTCTATTAATTACGTATTTTTGTCATTTGTTTGTTACTTACACATTTTAAACAGAATATAAATTTACCATTGAGACAGTCTTCAATAGAAAAACATTGCTCAATCTCTTAAACAATAACTAATTTATATTTATTTCATGCCAAAGCAAAAAGTATGTAGTGTGGTTGTCAGCAGCTAAATGAAAATTGTTTGTTTTGAACCTACAAGAATTTAGCTAATCAATCTTTTGTCCTTTCTTTTTACAGAGTTTGTGAAAATGATGTCACAGAAATGAGGACCACAGAATGAATGGATGGCTGTGAATGGAGAGCATACATTTTTTATTGAATCTTATGCTGACGACAGCCTACTTCTCATGAATCATTTTACTTTGTTTCCTGTTATTTAAGTGGCGTCTGTTTTATATATGATGATATTATATTATGTTTATTTATTCTAAGTCAACAAAGAAGGTTCGTTCTTTTTGTTAAAATTGATGAAAGTGAAATTATTTGATTTGATTGAATTGTAGATCTTGATAGTGATAACCATAACATTTTGGATCTACAAAGTTGGCAATTTTCTTATCATCTAGTTTGCCCTGAATCTCACAGACCTGTTTCACAGATTAGTGAGTGTACATGTCATTGTCATTGTTCAAAAAGAATCACTGCTTTCTCGTGATGATGAATTGATAAACGTGGTTGCACTGCAGACAAATAGCTGTAGCTGTAATAGTGGTAAAATTAGCAATGTCTGTAATGTTCAGCTAGTAAGCATGTTGACAGAAGATGCGATACAGAGTCAACAAATCTGTTTTGTGAAGATGCTGTGATTGTGCTGCACTGTGGGCTGGCCAGGAAGAACTAAAGTAAATCCAAATAGTGTCAAAATGTTGTTTACAGCAATTAAAAGATAATGCAAGTGAAACTAGTTAGCATGTTCTTTAGATAGGGTGAGGACATAGGTAACATTTGAAACCCAAACCACAGTCTTTTACTAACTCAGTTGTTTTTTGCCTCAACCAAACCATGGCTGTTCCATAAGCTTGCACTTTTTATTACTGTAACCATGACAACAAAGGTCCAGCATGTCTGCTGCCGTAGGGAAGCTATTTCAGGAGATCCTTTTATGGGTCATATTAGATGGTATAGACAAACAACGTTTGGCTGTTCAGGTAGGAGGAGTTCTTGGAAATAAATTACTATACTACATTGCCATCTCCCCATCTGCTCCCTATCTGGAGACTAAACATTGTGTCAGTGGAGCCGGGATGTGAGAACTGGATTGACCCTACTGCTTGTGAGTGTCCACAATATGGACAGCTCTGTAGTTGTATAATTACTGGCTTGATCATGTAGGGGTTTAAAACACTGTGGTTGGACAATGTAACACTATAGCCATTAAAATTTGGTTTAATAAGATTGAACAGTGGACTTGATGCATTCATGTTTGTTTGGTTGTCAGGAACTTCCAAAATTATCAAGTACTATATCAGATATATTGGAGCTCTTAAACAGATCAGAGTTTCCCATAGTTTCCCAGTTACAGGTAAGAAGCTTATAAATACAATTACTCCAATATTACATGAACATGTGTCAGTCCACAGAAGCCAGTACCGTAACTGATCTTTGTAACGACACAGGTGCAGGGTGTGCACTATGTGCATGGTCCTTATAATTTTCAAGTGTATAATCATTGTGGACACTGACAACAGTCCTTCCTTGATGATCAGCAGCTCCCCACACGAGTCTGTAATGGTTTTGTTTTTACCTTTCTGTCTGTGCTGTTTTAATCTTGCTCTGTGAAGCAATTTGGGCCACATGTTTGTATGAAAGGTTCTATATAAATAAAGTTGAGTTGAGTTGCAGTACCTTCAATCAATCCAATCAAGAGGGCTTTATCACTCCGCTGAAAATGATCAGCACTGTTTTTTGGAGGTCTGCCTTCTAAATTCTCAGCGTTTGAACTTTGTAATCTCAAAAACAAATCGCTTATTCTAGCAAATAAAACTGCATGGTATTTCCCTGTTTGTGATTTGAAGAAATGTTTCCATCATGATCGTGTAGCTATCTAGCAGTGAGGTAAGTCTCTCCGAAGTAATATGGTAATACTGACCAAATCCAGTTTTTTTGTTATAAAGGTTTTAACAGTTATTGAACTACAACATGAATATGTTAACTTATCTAATAAAATATTTGATTAAGAATGTGATTACTAAAGCTAATGCAGTGATTTTCCAAACACACACCTCAGAGTTCACAGATCTGGTGTTGAAAAACCTGCACTTCCAATAAATAATTGCTTACAGTAATAATAAGGTTCTGTGAAAAAAAAATAATAATAACAAAAGCTGTGTCTCCATCTAACCACTTAACAAATATGTCCTCCATCTTAAACAACCATAAAAGTCACTTGTCCCTACCTTTGGATACAAACCATAGGAGCATACTAGTACCAATACAGGGCATACTGCACCTTTGACACAAGGTTCATGTTATGGAAGAGTCAGTTTGGTTTGGTTTGGTATGCAAAAAACTAGTTGCTTAGGTTTTTGGAAAAGATCCCAGTAATTTCGTAAGGTTAGAGGATCTTTATTTTCATGGTTACAATAAACATGGCATTATGATTTCACAAGGGAAACAAACAGCAATGTCCTGTGTGAAAGTCTTGCATTTTGTCAACACATCCATCCACCCCAACCTTCTCCTAATGTGGACTTTGTTGCTGTCACCGAACTTCTCCTGTTGCTCCCATCATAAAATGTAACTATGGGTCATAATAAGCTGTCTGCACAGAGTAATATACTTTCTACTTTGGCATAGATATTTTAAGGTTCCCAGAGGATGATTAAAGATTTTATCTAGTACCATTGTTTTCACAAACACTTTGGTCAAGCATGCAGTGTAGGCTTCAGTGACACAAATACTGATTAATTGCATGTGTGTATATGTAATTTCTCTTTTTGTGTGGGTATTTTTACGTGATTTATTTTTATGTGATTTATTATTTCATAATCAATACTAATACCGAGTTGTGGTTAAGTGCAATTGATTACTGGAGTATTGATTGCTGCCCTTTCATGTTATATGCACAGCAGTCCAGGCCATGTCTTACTAAATACAGTTTAACTGAACGTAAATGGACAAAATAATGCGTATGCCAAGCAGATTAATCCACAAATATAATTGATGTTATTTCTGAATGACAGATTGCCAACAATAATAATAACAAATTAATTTTCCATCCACTTTGTTCATTTGGCATCTTTTGCTGAAATAATCCCTAATCTGAAATAAATGTTGCTAAAGCTGTTGCATAACAAAGGAACATCATGAAAATTGAGTGTGACAATAGCTATTTTTGTCTTTCAAATGAATGTGCTGGTCTTTTAAGGCTACAGCCAAATATATAGCCATACCAACTGCCATGCAATCACTGGAAAAACATTAAATATTGCTTGATGAAACTATTTGGTGACTACTATTAGCATAAGATGTAAAACATAATGCTTTGGATTTGCTGGTGCAATCACTGTATTGAAAAATTACTATAACACAGCAAGGTGCATGACCTTGAGACCCTGACTTGTGATGCTCGGGTGGGCTGTCTAGGAAATCTGACATAAGACTGACATCTGACATTAATATTGAATATTTGAGTCGTTATATTATTTGCAGGTGAATTTAACAATCAAATATTTTGCCTCAAATCAAATCCTACATGGCTCATAGAGTAAATGTCCTGTGTTGAATGAATCATGCATCATTAAACAACATACATGTGCATACGAGTACATATAAACAATCTCAGGAATAATCTGTCTCACGGGATGGATTAGTTCAGTCTCTGTAATCCTCATCATGGGACCCTCAGATGAACAGATGGCAGATAAGACAAAATCACCACAGTAATTCTCATCTACTAACTGAAAAAATAACAAAAAAGAGCTGTGAAAGCTTAATGAACAAGAATATATTTCCAAAATGGTGTTTTAGTTGGTTTTAAAAGGCATATTCATTGGAAATGTTAATGTTATAATCTGTTTGGGGTTTTTTTTTCAAACAATAATTTTGACACATTTAATACATTTACACTTTCTTTTTTTTCTTTTTTAAAAAGCCAAGCAGTCAATTTACATTTTTTTTCCACTAAAAATAATATACTTGTGTTTCCCCAGATAAGTTAATGTATCTTACAAAACAATCAGCTTTGCTCTAAGCATACTTTATCAACAAAAGTGTGTTACCCCTTTGAAAATTGTAAATGCTCAATTCTGCCTTGCATTTACTTGTATCTTGTCACATTTTTCTTTCTTTCTAAGCTTTTTCAGTCTGACTGCTATTCGTAACATGAATCTAGAGTCAAAACTGATTTCTTTATTATTTATTTGTTATTTGGATTCCAAGAAAAAAAAGGAATTGACAAAAACCCTCATATATGCATGTCATAAAATATGTAAACCACTAGCATAGAAACATACAAGCATACAGAGGATAGTAACAAGAAGAGAAAGATTAACCACAGTGTGTGAACATTTATATATTTTGGCATTCATTTTGGAAAATAAAAATAAATTGAAAATTTACATTTATACGATTTTCATGTTTTCACAGTTTTTTGGTTGAACCATAGGCAATCTAAAAATTTCAAAATAAATTATGGCCTCTTATCCTGAAGGCATATCAGCACATGCATCAGCAGCTTTAAGTCCAGTAATCATGACAGATAGGTTTCACATGCAAATAGCATTCACTAGCATAGTATATGATGTCAAGACATTGTTTATGTTATTGTAAGATTTACACCAGATCTGCTCCTCTTAGTTTAGATCTCTTTGTGCTTTCAGATGATGTCAGTTTGTAGTTTGCAGCCAAATTTTCTAGCATTTAGTATTGTCTTACATCATCCATAATAATGAATTCAAGTGGCACTTCCTGGTGTAGACCATAAACCCAACACCACTTGAAAGCGTGGCTAATGGCTTGTGAAATTCTTAGAGCAAATTCACACAGTGATTCATCAGTTTGAATGAGATGTGTGACCCACAACAAGCAGGGCTAAGGTAAGGCATCCCTGCATGTTGTTTATTGGTAGTGCAGGAGTAAATTCAGAGGTCAGGGCTGAACATGAAGTCCAAAGCTTGTCTCTCTGCTGCAGCAACATTTGGATGCCAGAGGTCCACACTCAAAATGACGCGGGGTCCGGCATCTGGAGGCCCTTTAAAAATAGACAGATGCAGTTTTAGGTAAAAATGTGGCAGCCATTCAGGTTAATCTGTTAAGAACGATGAAGAAAGATGCTTATGTGACAGAGATTATGCACGAGTGAAATTAATGATATAAGCATTTATTTCCTGATTGTCTTAACTGCAGTTAGTTCCATTTGAAATGAACTCACCCAGAAATACTATATATGATCACAAATTAGAAAAAAAATTAGTTTTTCACTGACCCTTGTGGGAGACAGTGTGAAGAAACGAATCATCAACCAGAAGGCAGTGCCCCTCTGACCAGCACTGAGGCTCCCCTCCCACCACTAGCTCACACAGGGGTGGAGTCTGCAAACCTACAAAAGTGAAGTCTTTTGTTACAGAATATTATGTTTTCACTTAGCTAAGAAGGGCAGACAATCCAGTACTGTGTGTGTTTAAAACAGAGAGGATTATCGCCAGACAGATCATAGTACAAAAAGGGCTAAGGGGAAGCTTTGACACACAAAGTACTACATTATGCCATGGTTTAGTATTTCATCTCGCTTTTTTGGTAAAGTCTGACATCAATATATTTGTTACAGCAGAACAGTTCCAAAGTACCCCATAGTGTACTGAGTTAAGTACTGGATACTGAATTTACATTATTTCCATCTGTGATTTTACAGTCAGGTCTAACCCTTCATTTCATGTGACCTCTCATAACTAAAAGAGGAGGAAAGGATGCAGGTGAGTTTAGGTGGTAAATCTGTGTGTTTTAGAAGTGAGAATAGGGTCTTGAATTTTAGTTGATATAATGTAATCATTCTCTAGATCATGACATGGACCAGTTTCATGGACCAGTTACTGCAGAGTGCAGTGCAAATTGCGGCATATTGTGTGAAGCAGAAGCATGAGTCGGTAGATTTTGATTGGAGGAGCAGATGCAGATAAATGCAAATAAAGCACGATGAGTGTAATTTTTTGCTCACCAAGATGACAACGGAGGCGTGTATTGGTGGGTCCATATGAGCTTCCCAATGTAGCTCCGGGCCCCAATAGCCAAAACCCAGCAGATCCCAGAGAGTTGCTGCTTATGAATGTACGTAGGGAGAGAAGTGTCCGGTAGGTGCAGGGACAAGAGCGACAGTTTCCTGCCACACAGACACCTGCATTGTACAAGGGAAACACTGCCTGGCCCTGAAAGAGACAATGAGCTTCTAGTAACATATGATTCAAATGTGATACATACATCAGATTGAATCAGGATCAATCAATTCCTCCTATTATTAATATCAGAACTGATAGGTGGTGAGAAAATGAACGACTCTAATCATAAACTAGAATTACCACCTCTACCACTCAGGCTAGTTTCAGGCTACATCCCTGTTTATAAAATCATAGAAAATTTTAAGCCTTTGTGCGAAAATTGCAATTTGCTACGTGAATTCTTGAGTTATGGCTAAAAACATTTGTTTGTGCAGTTACAGTGACCTTGACCTTTGACCTTTTACCACAAAAATCTACTCTGTTATTCTTGAGTCCAAGGGAATGTTTGTGCCAAATTTGAAGAAATTCCCTCATGGCATTACTGAGTTATAACTTTCAAGAGAATGGGACAGACGAATGGACAGATAGAGAACTTGAAAACATAATGCCTCCAGCCTGGGCTGTCATCAGTGCAGAGGCATAAAAAACCCAAAATAAATATACTTTTGTTGAGATCTGTTGTGCCACTGTCTTTTCACAGTTCTTTGCATAACTGAAAATAACAGTTTTATGTAAAGATTGATTCTTTTGCTGCTCCTTTATAATATTGGCCCTGAAAGATTTTGTTGTGTACCTTTGGTCCCAGACAGGTCCAGCCTAGTTTTGAGTCAATGCCCCGCTGGTAAACTGCCTGGAATTCAGCCAAGATAACAGAGTAGCTGGCTTCCAAGACTTCAATGTCATGTCGATGAGCATCACGTGGGAAGAAAGGAACACTTGGGACATCCGGCAGGAAGAAGAGATGAGGCTTCTGTATAGCAGAGTGATCATTTAGTCTGACCTAAAGTGAGAACGAAAAAGTAAGAATGAGAAATCATTGATTAATTCTTGACAATGTTTCCTTTTGTTAACCATTGGACTGAAAATAGTTCAGAATGAGGTGTTAGGATTGCTACTGTACACATTATGTAGTTATGCATGACACGAAAACTAATCTGGGACCAGAGCAAAATTCAGTGAAATAGATAATTACACAAACTTTACTACCAATTGCAATCACCCGCTTATGGCTTGTGTGGAATAAGATTGTACCTGCTCACGGAGGCCCTTATGAATGCGGCCCATGCCCACCCAACTGTAGCGTTTGGCATATTCTTGCAGTGCTGCGTAGAGTTTTTTGGCTTCTGCAGATGCCTGGGCTGGGAACAAGGCATGACTCAGCACAGGGGTGAGGTAACCCTGTCCCTGTTCCTCATCCTCCTCTGTTTCCATGGAAATAAAGGGACTAATTTGATCATTCCTTGACAGCTTGGACCGTGCACTACATTTTGTTCCAGCGCAGCTACCACCACGGGACATCTTGGACCGCCTTGAGCCTGACTTGAGCTTTCCAGCATGTGAGTGGCCTGGGATTGGGAGATCAGAGCCCATCCGATAACAGTGCCACAGAAACAGGAGCAGTAGAGTCCAGAGAAGGCCACTCAGTGAATGAACACCCAGCTCTACATACTGAGGCATGGGCAGCGTATTCATTGACCAGTGCATCCTTTAATTTTTGACCCTAAAATATTGAGATAGAAAGAGATGGAGAGATTATTGTAATGTGTTGTATATAAAATATGATAAAGTACTACAAAGTAATCTCAGATTATTAAATATTTAATAAATAAATAAATATATATGTGTGTGTGTGTGTGTTTACAAAACTGAAACTAGTTTTACATGCCACTCCAGACTTTCTACACTCTGTACTATTAGCCTTCATGGTGATGTTTTTAACTAGTGGGGTCTTTTCTCAATTTATATAATAAAAACAACAGAAGTAAGAGGTCTTTCCTACAATCCAAAAACATGTTTGGGCTTGTTAAAGTCTTACAGATCATGTTATGGGGAGGAGAGGCTCTATGCCAACAAGCACAGCCCAAAGGGAACGACCTGGTTTCAAAAAGCCAACTCATTCATCTGCTTTCTTTACTTTAATCCCCCACAGGGTCACAGGGGGCTGAGGCCTATCCCAGCATGCGCTTGGAAGAAATTAGTGAAACAATCAGGACAGGTTACCAGTCCCTCACAGAGCCTTTGGTTTAGTTGCCTCTGAGACTGACCTCATGGTGTTATATAGGCCCTAAGACCTGATCTTGGCCCTATCGCTCCCTGAGATTCCTAGCTGTGGATCTAGCCAAAGCTTTTCCCAGCCAATAATCTGAATGCAAGAATTAATATTCTTTTCCTCCTTTTAATGTGCCAAATTAATTCTCTTTTTTATTGTGAGGTCTACAGAGTAAAGAGGCTGGAGTTTAACCACTTATGAATGGTTGTGCTTTGTTGCTTATCTGCCTCTAGTTCCCTACCAAACTTTCCAATAGTTTAAGTATAAATAAGTTAAATAAGTATATATAATAAATAATAAGTATAATATATATATATATATAATTTATAGTATTTATGAGCTCCAACTTTTGTCTAATTGTGATTCCTGCCTTCATACAAAGCCTTTTGAGTGTAGTGCTCCCTTTCCTGTTGAAAAATGTGTCTCTTTAAATAACATTTGTCACCAACAATATTGGATTTTGGGGAATTAATTATGAGTAATAAATAAAATGTGTATGTAACCAAAGCTATTGTGTACGTTTCATAGAAGTTTGAAGTTTCAATATGAAGTTCGAAATGTTGCATTTGGGCTGTATATAAATCGGCTTTCTGTTACAACCTTGTCTTTATGAATGGCAATTAAAAAAAAACACATACTTGTGTATGTGTGTGTGTGTGTGTGTGTGTGAGAGAGAGAGAGAGAGAGAGAGAGAGAGAGTCATAGGCTTATTCCAACGGATGCGTTTTGTAGTTGCGTCAATTACATGCCCAGTGATGATACTGCCCACTGAAACACCTATAGGCTATAGCATGGCGAAGCATCATCAAGGTGTTCCATAAATTATGGACACTGGGGGTTTTGCATGCAGTCGCTTCAGCATTGATCTTGTTTTTGTACAGCACCAGCCCGCACGGCTCAGCTGCTTCAGGTTTAACATCCGCATTTCATGTAAACCGCAAACATCCACCCGTAGCGGGAAACCGCGACACGAAAATATGCGCCATTGGAACATGCAGGGCTTTCAAACAGGAAACATACACCATTTACCCACACGCGTGGCGCCTCCCACACCATCTGTCTGATTACCTTGGTACACCGGTCAGCGCTGTGTCGGGCACACTTCAGCACCGTGTCGGTGGACAGCTCCTCTGGCCCCCACGGACGAAATGTGGCTTTTTGCAGCGCGCCGCTGCAGTTACAGCGCTCCGCCGCTAGAGCGCACCTGAAGACTCAACACAAATGCCCTCACATCATCGCCGAATGCGTCAACCGCACGGTAACCAGCCAGGGGCATCTCACCAGCACCAACCCCGCCGTGTTCCCGGCTCCTAAAGCAACAGGATACAATCCCAGACAAAGAGCACAGGGCGCAGCCCGGAGGATAAAGGTAAGCGTTTTCAGCCTTGCTGACATGGATGTCGGTGTCACAGGAGTGATGACTGATGCCAAAAATCATCCTCCGCACAAAGAGGGCCGGGGGAGGTGCGAGCGATGCTGCCTCGCATAGCCCCATCATTTTGTCACACACCAGGTTGGCATTTTCGCCGTGGAAACGCCTCGAATAGCAGCTGGGGCGCCTTTGGGCACATTACCATTAACAGAATAATAACAGAATAAGGATTAGAGTCTACCTGCGGCCAGGGTAGGCTCCGTTGCTGGATTTTGGAATAGCGCATTTTTGGGCATGTTGTTGCAGGTTTGGGTGAGAAAATGCAGAGGGGGAAGCCTGAATATTTAACCTTATAGCGTGTGCGATGTGAATGTGTTCCCTTTCCCAAGACCTGTAAAATAACTTTCATTCAATTTTTATTCATGCTTCTGTGTTTTATAACCTGTATGGATATTTCCCGGATTGATGGAGCTGATCTTTTACAGTATCACATCGCAATGATCCCCTAATCCGAGTCATTGTGGCCTCTGTGATGTAAACATATGATCAGTATCTGGATTGCGAGAGAATGATTAATAATATGACTAACAGTTTGCTATGCATTAGGCCTACCACCCTAGTTAGCATGGGTTGTTTCTGTACCTCCTGCAGCAATTAAAATATACTAATATACGCAATGACATTACAGTACAAGATACAGCAATTGTTCTAATTAAATTTTCGCATAATAGTTTGCTAATCAATCTGCTCACTCTAACCTTCTCAGGTCATTCAGTTCCATCCAAAGCCATGGGGTTTACACGCTTTGCTGTGATGCTATATGTCACCATGATCCACCTTGTTTCAGGTAACTGTATGTGTTTGTTGACGAATGCAGACTTTGTTAATCTCAAACCTGGAGAGACAGAGGAAAAAATAGGCCGATGTATTTTCTGTGCAGCTTACTTGTCCTGTCCTCCTAATATTTGTTTTTTGTTTTTTGTTTTTTTTGTTTTTGCAAGTAACAGAAACAATAATTAGCCCCGACCATTTCAGGTATGCGCTTTATGACTCCTGAGCCTGATACACCACCAACATCAACCCCAGACTCTTACCCACTGGGTGACCTGATCCATGCTGCCCTGCAGAGTAAGGAATACTTGGGACAGGCTTCTGCAGGCACAGGTACACTAAGGCAGGCCTTCAAGGCCTAGGTAAAACAGCTACAGTGCGATGTGAGTGACTGCTCAATGAACTGAACTTTTGGACTCTGCAGGTACTACCACCAACCCGACACAGGCTGTGCCTGGGCTTGGGCAGACCGAGTCAGCAGCAACAGTCATATCACCAGGGCTGCTCACAACAGCTTTAAGCTCATCTTCTGCTGCCAGCCAGACAGGATCAAGAAATACCATGTCTTTGCTGCCCATAGAGGAGGAGACAACCACCACTCTGATTACCACAACTACCATAACCACAATGCACATGCCAGGTACTTGCATGCCCTCACCTTAGTTTTCCCTTGCTCTTGTTTGTTTATGATTCTGATAGTGTTGTGGAAAAAAGGCTTCAACAAATAATTAAGAATCTCACCTGTGGCTCTAGCGCTGCTCAGATTTTGTTGGCACTGGCAGTGACAACAAATTCCTGCTGAATCATTTTGGTTCTGAATCAGCTTCAGTAATTACTCTTTTCTGCCTGTCCCTGAAGAAAGAATAACAAGGAGATTACTTGACAGACAAGGTAACATGAAACAGTCATAAAATATTAATGGTGAAACACCAGCAGGTCACTGTACAATATGAGTTACTTGTAAAGAAAAAGATGTACATGTACTTCATATTGAAAGCTCATTTAAGCTATGGAGTCAGCATAGCTGCCTACTAAGAATAGTTTAGCTCAATGCCAACATTGGGACATTTTAGCTGTTTGGTCTGAAGTAATTCTAGAGAGCCTCAAAGGAATTAATGTATACACAGACGAAGATGATAGAAATCAATATCCCTTATTTATCACTTTCAGTAAAATCTACATCAGTCAAAAAAGGACAAGAATTATGTCAATGGAGAAGCAGATGACTTCTAAAAAGGTTTTGATGCTTTCAAACCAGTGAGATGAAACATAATACAGGAGGGGCTTAGGCTAATATCTGGAAGAATGACGAAAACAGTGGCAGCACGCACAACTCCCAGTCCTGAGTAGGTTACTGTATCGGGTGCATGTTCATAGCTGAGTCAACAAGGTAAAGAAGACAACACATGTAAATAGTCTTGAATCAACAAACACGTTTCAGCTATGAGCCATCATCAGTGCATAAGAAACAGTTGTAAAAAAGACAATATAAATACACACCCAGCTGAGGTTACAACATGATTGTTTGATGAGGTACATCTGTGAATGAACCAGTGTAGGCGGAGTGGCTGATACCTAATATCTGGAAGAATTTTGTACATGATGTATGTCTACGGTCATGTGACACATTCACTGTTAGCGTTTGCTTGACTGAAATTGTAAATATACACTTTGTCTTTTAGTCATTATTAAAACAAAGAAATAGAAAATGTATCACTAAACATGAAAACAATGTATTAATCGAATAGAGAGCAACAAGTTGAGCCTCTAAATACTAATATCAGTCGTATTATTGTCCTAATATTGTAAGAAGAGAAGTATTCATTTGACAAATCAGTATGAGTCAGTCAACAATGGCATCATGACCAGAATACAAATAGGCGGTGGTGAAGAGCGCAATAGCATCCTGTGTGGGGGGTCAGCTGATTTACACGGGGATGGGCGGAGAGAAATGTCACGCAAGATGAAGGATGAGTGAGGTTTGTGTGTGTGTGTGTGTGTGTGAGAGAGAGAGAGAGAGAGAGAGAGAGAGAGAGAGTGAGAGCGAGAGAGACAGAGAGAGAGACAGAGTTTGTCATTTGCTTCCTCTGGGGTCTTGTTTTGTCTTTACTGAGAACTGTGGTTTCAACCCCGAGTAAAACATCCTCAAAGTAGCAAGGAAATATCTCAAACATGTTCACCTGTCACAGCAACACAATCATACCTTAAAGGATTAGTTAGACATTTTGGGAAATGTGCTTGAATGTACTGTCTCGACCACAGTTTGGTGAGAAGATGGATGCCACTCTCATATCTGTAGATTAAATATAAAGCTGCAACGAGCAGCTGGTTAGTTAAGCTTAGCATAAAGACTAGAAACAGGATCAAATCACTTGCCTGGCTCTGTCCAAAGCTAACAAAATCTGGGTACCAGATCAATAACAATCAATAATTAATATGTAAAATCTTATTTGTTCATATAAAAACCAAGCTTTAAAAATAACACATTGTTGTTTTAGGGGGAGTTTTGTGCCAAGAAAATATGACAAGAAATTTTTCTACAGAGTATTATATTAACGAAATCGAGCCTATTAATTAGTGAGCTTTTACAGAAGGCAAAAATTGCTGTAATTGCAATTTCTTTAATGCAATTATCCTGAGATCACAAGTTAATTATTTCGTTATCTCGTGATAGCAAAGCTCATTTTCTCATGATAACTGGTTAATTTATCTCATTATCTCAAGAAAATTAGATAATCATACCATCATTACGAGAAAACAAAAGGTCTTTTCCTCCTATAATGGTTATCCGAGATCAGGAGTGCCATGCCAGCGTACATAGATGGGGCGTCTCAACAGCTGTTACTGATTTAACCTGAAAATGTCAGTTCAACTACCCATAACTTTAGCAAACAAAACTATACATTTATGCCTTGACTTACTGTCCAGTTGTGACCGTCATGACAGTGATCTGCTGAAATCAGGCATTATCAAATGAACTAGACACTTATATATGTGTTTTTTATAATTATCTTGTGATCTTGAGGAAAATGAGATTATTTGTCATCTTAAGTCAACAAAATTTCCATAAGCTTTAGCTGGTTTTTTGGTTTGTTTTTGTTTTCTTTTTTACACTTGGGCAGAGCGAGGCTAGCTGTTTCCCATCTTTACACCAAACTAAGCTAATGCTGATTGACTTCTGGCCCCAGCTACGTTTGAAGAAATGAGATTTGTATGAATCTCCTCATCTTCATCAACACTTGGCAAGAAAGCAAAGAAGCCTATTTCTGAAAACTATTTCTTTAACTCTTTAGGCAGAACTTTAAAATATAAACTTTAATTTAATTAATTTAATTAAGTTTTAAGTTGAAGTTTATTTAAGTGGCCTGATTTTTTATTTGATTCTATGAGAGGCACACTGCCACAAGAGGCAAACCAGGCAAATGCTTGGGGCCCCAATGGGAAAAGGCGCCCCCCCAAAACCCCCCTAAGTGGGGCTCCTGATGATGTGTGCTGCTGTGTCTTCATTGCCTGCACAAGAGGCATTTGTGGAACATCTGTAAATTGGAGTGCCTACCAAAAGTCTGCATGTGAAGTGTTCAGTTGAAGCATCTGCCGATAGTCTTGGTTTTCTTTGATTGGCTTCAGTGGGCTTCTTTGCCTGGGCCCCCCAGAGTCTTGGATCACTACTGACCTCTACCTTGTCTGCATGCTCAGTAAACACTGTCAGATAAATTATTGACAGTAAGTGTTAAGAGTTGGGATGCTTTGTTCCTTTATTGACGCCTCTAGCTAACACTTTTTTTTGTTTCAATCTATTGTTAGCTAGATGGACTGTAGAAAACCTTTTTCTCCAGATGATATTTGTATTACAAGTGGTGGACAATAATTTGATCCCACATTTCACAGTGGTTTCAGTCAGTAATGTAGTCAGTAATATAATTTAATGTTGGGCAATCCAACGCATCACGGCTTCAACCAAGGCAGGGCTTGAATTCTGCCAATGCTCACTGGTACAAAGTACTTCTGATTAAATGCTTAATTTTGTGATTGAATTCTTATTTAATTTGTGTGTCTTTCAGCCGTCTGCAGACAGTATATTTTCTGGGATGAAATTATATTTATTGCAGTTGGTAGCTTATTGGTAACTGCTAAAGATTAGCTTCTGTTCTCTATCTGTTCTGTGTCTGTTATACGTTACTAAATGTATTTAAATGCACGCCAGAACTGCAGTGATATGCATTTGATTATAATAGTAATGGCAGCTAAGCAGAGTCTGACCTTTGTGGTTATAATTCTTGTCAGTATCTACCAGCCACAGTTGCTTAAATGGATGAAGGATGAAGGTCCCCATTCAGTTACTAAATCACTATAGCATTGCCCTATATCTGACAGCAGTAAGAGAGGTATGTGTGGCCCATTCCACCGTTTATTTAAAACAAAGCTTCCTGTGTAATCACTTAATTCTAGCACGAGTGCACGTGACTTAATTAAAGCAGAACCTTAAATAAATCCTGCGCACCCAGCACCAGGTTTGTAAAATAATCAAACACACCTGTGGGCTTCTGCCCCCTTTTAAAGTTTTGCTGATAAAGGGAATTATTCATAACTTCCCAGTATATGAGATGTAAATTAGCATGAAATGGAGGAGGCACCTAGAAGCTCAGTGAAGATGGTTCACACAGTTCGATAGAAGATCTTAAGACCCTGCGACTTCTCTGTCATCTTCACGTCACTGAATGCGTTCAGCCGTACCCAATCGCACCAATCCTCATCCAAAAGATGCCGGGTTACTGGGATGCATTCTCCTTTCCATACAGACTCTCCATACATGCGTTGTGACTAGTCCTTGCATGGTGTACCTTTACTCATAAAACTTCTTCGACTGACTGTGAATGTATCAGTTGGGGGGAAAAAAATCTGTGATCTCTCATCACAGCATACCTACAGTTTATGAATGTTTGCTAAAGTATGTATATTTCCAGTATGAAGTGAATTTAAAAAGCATCAGATGTATGCCCTGACACACAGTTTCATTTTGTCTTCTCCTGCCTTTCCCTCTCGTCACAGTACAGTGCAATGCTACTTTGTTAGCAATGGAGGATGTTGTTGAGTCACCAGATCCTTCATCATCCTCATCTTCTTTTTCACCTCTGGAATGCACCTACAGCATTACTGTGTACGCAGGTTATGGTGTGGAAATTCAGGTAATGTGCATGATCTCCTGTGAATCAATAAATATTCATCTTTCCAAATATTAACCTTTCCCACTGTCCGTGAATAATCAATTTATGTTGCCACTGAACTGATTATTGAGGTTTCTGAACTTTTGTAATTACTGACAGGAGTATAGACACAAAACAAATGATCAAATGAGATGCACTGAATTAAGATTCACACGGCACAATATCTTTATTCATGTTTTGTATTTGTTCATCAAAGGTGCAGTGTGTGATGTTACGTAGGCCTGTACATCAGTGATGAATTCAGCAAGGCAGAGCCTCCAGGACGGGTTGCATGTCATTATTTCCTCTTTCCTCTAGGTGAGGAAAGTTAATCTGTCTAAGGAAGAGTCTCTGATGATCATGGGGTATGGAGGTACAGGACCAGAGCTGTTAGCCAATGAGACCCTGATGAGAGAGGGTCAGGTGATTCGCAGTACAACCAATCAGGTGTACATTCACTATCGCAGTCTCCGACAGACCAACCATGGCATGTTCAGCCTCCACTATCAAGGTAAAGGCAGCAGGTCTCTGGAATGACTTTATATGGGGTTTTTTCTAACCAAACCAAAGGCACCAGATTTACTTTATCTTTTTTTAATATTAATTTCTTCATTATCTTTTTAAATTGTTAATAGTTAAGTAATTTCACTGAATTATGTTTCTCTAATTTTGAAAAGAGAAATTTTGAAAGAGATGTAAGGGCATAGGTTTGGTCCCAACATTGGTAGGGACACAACAATGCCTCTAAAACACAGAGGACCTTTTAACGCTGTCAACCGAATGTTTAATTGACATATGATCTGTATCTACATTAAGATTTATCTCTATTTATATTTCATACACAACAGACTAAAGACGAAAAGAAAGTAGGAAATGACTCTTTTGTTACCAGAAAAGAGAGAAAAAAATAAACATGCATCCAACATCATGTTTATATTCAGTAGGCTTACCAGTGCTGCAGTTTCCCCTTTTACTCTTGTTTCCCCTTGGTTTCATGTGTAACCAGCTAGCAGTAAAATGCCTCTTATCCAGTGATGCATCACTTTTAACAATCTAATAAGGTAAGGCTGGTGACGTTAGGTAGCTAGCAGATTTTCAATTTAAATCAATGTGGCTCCTGGCTGGATTAGTTTACAACCTCACTTATGCTGTGGGTCGGAAAAGCTCCTGATGTCTCTTTGTTGGTGGCATGATATCAACAAAGTACAAAATGTGTTGGCATGGACATAATGAAGTTATGTGTGCTGCAGTCTAGGCAACAGAGGAAAGCAGTCACCTGAAATAGTATATTTTTGCCCATGTTTGAGGTCTGGACTGGCACTGATTACTTACCATACACTGATCTGTTCTTGCCTCCTCCATGTCCGACAGTAAGTACGATACTTGTACATTTGGAGCCTCCAGATAGTCCTTGCCCTTTCAGCCAATCATATGCCACCATGCCTTAATCAGTGCTCTTGGATACGTAGCCTGTGAGAGGACACATCAGAATTATTTAGAGGATTTCTAAACTTCACATTCTTCTGTGTGTTCACTCCTTTGTTCAGCCAAAAAACTTTGAGTTTTACACTGTGGATTAAATTGATTAAATGAGAAACAGGTTAGAGATGAATAATTGGGAATCAAGAAAGCAACAGAGAAAGGTTTTGGCTCGGTCGACCATGGTTGTGATGGTGGAGGGAAAGTCAAAATGACAGGGTCACAGATATCTAAAGATTTAAAGGTCGGCATCCAACTGATAGTGACACGTGAAAATTGTGGATGAGAGGAATTTTGACAGCAACAGAGAGAATGATGACCAAAGGGCATAAAGTAGAAATTTACCAGTAGCAGAAAACACCAGAACTATGAGAGTAAAGATCAGTTTTCAGCTTTTATAGCAGCTGTTTATCTTCCCTTTTACAAAATAAATTTAATTTCCTTTCATCTCATCAATATCAACAGCGTTTCTGCTGTCCTGCCCATTCCCGCTGTCTCCTGAGAGTGGTGGAGTGACAGTGACAGACATCCATCCTGGGGGTCAGGCACACTTCCACTGTGACCCAGGTTTCCAGGTTCGAGGCCATGAGGTGGCTACATGTGTCAACACAACACAGCCGCACTGGAGCACTCCTGAACCTCAATGTGTCGGTCAGTAAACTGATTTAGATTTGAACTGAATGTCACAATTTTGGATTTTGGAAAATAATATGTTTGTCATTTTTGTTTCATAGCTGTGTCTTGTGGAGGGTGGATTCGTAACGCAACAGTGGGCCGGATACTGTCTCCACCCCCGCCATCTGTCAGCAACCACAGTAATGGTAATAACCTGAGCTGCCACTGGTTAATAGAAGCCAAAGAGGGACACAGGCTCCACCTACACTTTGAGAGGATTGCACTGGATGAAGACGACGATAAGTAAGTTTGTGTTTTCACTGGTTTTTGTATCACAGAATCTCTGAGTGTGGTTTAACCCTTAGAATACAAATAAAACTCAGAATTACTAGTGTCTTTTTGTTGTAGTGAATTGAAGTTTGTATCTGTAGTTTTTGCATCCTACAGATCTTCAGTATGTCTGCTTTAGTCAGATTAGAGCAGCCTGACCCTTATTTTTTTTCCTCCATAATCACACTTAATGTTCAGTTGTTCAGCATATGAATCCATAAAACTTAGACTCTCTCGGTTTTTATTTTTTACATCCACTTCCCATCATCATCCTTTAATGATAGGCACACGTTGTAAGTCATTTTCCATTATTGCAAATTGTGCAACTGTTTATCTAAAAATGGAAAATAGACTCTTGCAGTTCATTTCTAACTTAATGAAAACTTCACAAATGTAAAGAAAAATAGCTACAATATCCTAGATCAAAATAGTTTTATTCTACAATTCTACATAAAGATTTGTAGATTTATATACCTGAAACCTGTGCATTCATGCATTTCTTATTCAGACACTGATCATAGCACCTCCCCCTCCTCTTGAACTTATCAGCAGGTGTCTTTGTGGTTTGTTTCTCTCAGGTTAATTGTGCGCAGTGGAAACAGTTCCCTGTCTCAACCACTCTTCGACTCAGACCTGGATGATGTCCCAGAACGTGGGTTGCTCAGTGAGAGCTCCACACTGTACCTGGAGCTCACAGCCGATTCATCCTCCATCCCTCTGCTTCTGGCACTGCGATACGAGGGTGAGCGCAGAGACTTCACACACTCAGCCCGCGTGCCTTTCCTTACATGAGGCCTTTTCCACATTCAGCAAAAGACAAAGGCAGCAGCAGAGCTATACATCCTTCTAACCTCATTATCATATAATATTCAGTACCTGGGTCGGCATTTTGCCTGAAAACAAGTTGGATGTTATTCATCATAGAATTACCAGAACCCACCAGTTAAATGAATTGAAAAACCTCTGAGTACTTATCTAATTTAGTTAGATAAGTTAGATATTACATCTTTAGTGAGAATGGAGTTCAATAGGCCACAGCCCTGTAGAAAACCAAGCCCTTCTTCCCATTAATGTGTTGTTGTGTTTAAGAAGACCATAATGAGCCACATAAGTGCTTACAGTCTGCCCACGCTTCTGTGGGATTTATTTTAGGCTTTGGAGATGCTCACTGCTTAAAGCTTTCACCACCTTACACCTTTGCTTTTTCCAGCCAAGAGGGTTTTAAGATTTCTGTGTCATGCCAAATGAAAAGCTACACTGCTCCCTCCTCAATTAAATGGGTGCAGTTGCTTCATTTTGTCAAGCAGGACGACAACTATTGAAAACTGGAGACAGCCTTGCAGTGGGATCACACCAGCCACAATGCCTCATAACATGTTGACATGCCAGCCCATCAGCACTCAGTAGTCATTACTACATTATTAGTTTTACCAACTTAGTTTATTAGTTCTGCGACAGCCTCTTGCACAGTTGTGGTGCTATCTCGGTGACAAAGTCTGTCCACAGACATGAACACCTGCCTAAGTCTAAATCACCTCTGTGGTCGTTCCTGCTACAATGGGTGTCTCCATGGACACATGTTGCCATGATGATACATACACACACACACTCACAAGGGGAAAACAATACGAGCCACACTGTCATGGCTGGTAAAAATCTCGGGTACAGGTAAATTTTTTTTTTGATCAGCATATACAGGCACACACTGTGTCTAATTTCTTTTCCTGTTTTTTTTTTTAGCTTTCGATGATGAACACTGCTGGGAGCCCTACATGCCCCATGGAAATTTCAGCAGCAGTGACATCACATATCAGCTGGGCACCACTGTTACCTTCACCTGCTCTCCTGGCTTTGTCATGGAACAAGGTTCGGGGACGATTGAGTGTGTCGACCCCAGCAATCCCCACTGGAATGATAGCGAACCTGTGTGCAGAGGTAAGTTTCCGGATTGAGCATTGGTTGTATTTTAAAAATGTGAATCCAGAAATATGTCAACCCATATGCCAGCAGTTTATGATGTAGAGTTTTTTTTTTTTTTTCCAAATCAGACTCATTGATTTTCTTGATTAAACCTAAATCTACTAGTAATCCATATTTATGTTTTTGTACGAAGTGACAAAATCTTTTGCTTCATAAATATTCAAAAGGAATTGTGTTGAGATGGGTGCCTGAAGCGTCAAGATGTTGGAGCATAATCACTACAGCCATGCTGTTTGTGTCATCTGCTGATCTGCTGGCATGCTGTGAAAGCTGAGAGTAGCAGAAAGCTGTGGCAGATATTAAACTGGCAGAGACTTTGCACCGGTTCAGGGACTGGCTGAAAACACAGGTGTTAAAGTTTCACTGAGCATTAAAGTGACAGAAAGATATTCTGAAAGCCATATGCTGTGTTGTTTGTGGCTCATACTCAGTGATGTACAGGGATGTGGATGTCCTTAACTTGAATTAAGAGCTTGCATCTGCGATTAGTAAGATCTTATAGATCTCGGCCAAACAGAGTTGCTTTCAAAGCCAACGATTAATCCTGATGGTCTCATCCTCCTCATATCGTGCTCTCTCTGAAATGTATTTATTAAATCTTTCCTAAGTAATGTGTGTAGGATGTAACTGTCCTCATGCTCTTTTCCATCACATCTTTGTGTGAATAATCATGGATTCCCTCCACAACCAAGGCTGATAACTTGTGTGTGTGGCTTCACAGTTTCATGCCTCGGTTTTAATAGGAGGTAGCAAATCCTGGCATTGTATGTGAAGTCAGCGGTATCCGCCAAAAACACGATCTGGATAAATGTGTTCTCACAGGCAAAACTGTGGCTTTGCATTGAAACAGAAGCGCCGTGTTTGGCTCCCATCGCTGCAGTTTCCACCCAGAGTTGTCATCTCCCTACTGACACGCTTTCCTAGCTGTTTGTATCGAATATGTGTTCGGGCCACAAGCTGCCGTGTGTTTGTTGTCAAGTAATGAGGTAAAAGTGTTAAAGTGATCATTGTCACATTCGTTAATTAATCTGCCAAGAGACTACAAATAAGTGAACTGCTGTTTCTGATAAGGCCAAACAGCAGTTTCTCTCTCTGTCCAGTTATAATTAATTTCTTCTCCAGTTGCTTTTCTTTTTCCAATTTCCGATCATTATGCTCTCTGTCTCCCAGTCCACATCCTCACGTCAGTGTCTCTTCTCTTCTGCTCTTTAAGCTCTGTGTGGAGGGGAGTTGACCGAGCCCATGGGCACCATCCTTTCTCCTGATTGGCCCCAGAGCTACTCCAAGGGGCTAGACTGCGTATGGCAGATCCATGGTAATGAGGAGAAACGCATTGAACTGGATGTCCAGATGTGAGTATTGCTAATTGAAGTTGTTGGCAATTAAATAGTAACCAACCATGTTTTTTTGTGGATGTGTGTCAAGGGATTGCAATACAAGAAATGGTAGAAATGCTTCTGATGAGACAGAATCATTGAAATATTGTTTAGTGGATGTGCTTGAATATCATTTTCTCCTTAGGGAAACGGGGTCACCACTTAGCCTACTTCATTTACAATTTCATCTCATCATTCTATGAAATTAATACGTAACATCTCAAGCAAGTTTAAATTGTAATATACATGTATTTACAGATATCTACATAAGTTACACTGAACATATTTTGTAAATACGTAAATTGTCTCTTATTGATTTAAAAGTAAAATGAGAGAAATGAGAGAATAATAAAGAAAGATACTATCGTGTTGCAGCTTTATATAAGCCTCTCCTGCCTTTCCTCTGTGTACTGTGCACTGACAAATAAAAAGCATCAGGTGGGTGGACTGCTCATCTTAAAACAGAATCTTTCTGAAGTGTAACCTAATTTTTCTGTTTTTTTTTTTTTTTTTTTTTATTCTTGTCTTTCCATTTAAAGCTTAAATATCCGTCACACTGATGTGTTGACCGTTTTTGATGGACGTGATCTCATGTCTCATGTGATCGGACAATACATGGGGTCCAGAGAGCGTTTCCAGGTTGTGTCAGGGGGGTCAGAGGTCACCATTCAGTTTCAGAGTGATCCAGATGATACCAGCTTTATCCTGAGTCAGGGATTCCTTATTCATTATCGTGGTAAGTATGCTTCTCAATTAACTCATTTTAGGGCACAAAGTGTACACATCTTTTACATTTAAAATATACAGAAGGCCTGTGTAAAAGTCTGTGTCAAAACTGAAAAGGACAAATGAGGTCTGCCACAGCTAAAGACAAGACAAGATCATAATCAACCCTCTTAACTTCCTTTCGGTGAATTTCTCTCTTTCCATATTGTGCAGAGGTTGAGCCAAATGACACCTGCCCCACCCTTCCTCAAATTGAGTTTGGCTGGATCAGCTCATCCCACTCCTCCCCCGTGAGAGGTAGTGTCCTGACCTATCAGTGCCAACCAGGATATGACATCAGTGGCTCTGACATCATCACCTGCCAGTGGGACCTGTCCTGGAGCAGCAGTCCACCTACCTGTGTTAAAGGTGAGACAAGTAGCGGAACGTGCTTTATAGATCTTAACGCTCTACATCTGTGATCTGCTTAGCTTAGCTTAGCATAAAGGCTGTAAACAGAGGGAAACAGCTAGCCTGGCTCTGTCCAAAGATTACAAAATCCACCTAAGCTGCTGGCTCAGACTACATATTTACCATACAGACATGAGAGTGGTATCTATCCCTTCATCACTCTCAGTGAGAAAGCGTATTCCCCAAAATGTCAAACTTTTCCCTTCATAAAACACCATTGCAGGATCAAATTTCATGTTGTCATGGGTATCCCACTTTGTCCCCCACAGTCCCGCAGTGTCCCGATCCAGGAGAGGTGGTAAACGGAGCACGCTCTGTGCGCCCTGAAGCAGGTTTTGCAGTTGGGACAGTCGTCCGTTTCTCTTGTAACCAGGGTTACCAACTTGAAGGTCCCAGCCAAATCTCCTGCCATGGACGAGACACTGGCACCCCGAAATGGAGTGACCGCAGCCCAAAGTGTGTCTGTAGGTGGCTTTTCTATCTGTTTATGATGCTTACGGTTGCACATTTAGAAATGAACTGCAAACATGTGACCGTCCTCTGTGGTTTTTTTGGGGTTTTTTTCAGTAAAATATGACCCATGTCCAAACCCCGGAGTCCCTGACAATGGTTACCAAACTTTGTACAAGCACAGCTACCAGGCAGGAGAGACTTTGCGTTTTTTCTGTTACGAGGGCTACGAACTTATTGGTGAGGTCATTATCAGCTGCGTTCCTGGCCATCCTTCTCAGTGGAACAACCCACCGCCCTTTTGCAAAGGTAAAGGTTATTGTTATTGGAACATTATTTATATACTGCCCTGGACCTTCTTGGAATGCTTTTTATTCTGTTGAGTAACAGAACAGGAAAATGGCTCCAAACATCTCATTCACCGAGTCCGGGTTTGAATTAATGAAGTTACGTTTTTGAGATTAGCTGCCTTTAGAAATGTTTATTTCAGTGTTTCTTGGTTATCAAAGTATTGTAGTGTTACCTGCCATTATTTTAGTAATACAAAATAGATAATCATAAAAATATGGTGAGATCCTGAAGATGCATTTAGGACTTTCAGGAATCATTTATATTCGCTGATCTTATTTCTCTTTCTCGTATCTTCATTTCACACAGTGGCATATGAGGAGCTCTTGGATGATCACAAATTGGAAGGTGATTGCTTTTCTCTCCTCCTATCTGTGACTTGTATAACATAAGGTTTTGTCAAGCCACTAAATCTAGGGTTTGAATTCCCTGCTTTGGCGCCATCTAGTGGTGGTATAAAGAACAACACTGAGGTCGACAGTTGTGTTATTTTTGCACACTGGAATGCTTACCATTATTAGTGCAGCATGCCCTAGGCACTTTAAATTCAGGAAATGTCATATAAGTACTAATTGGTGTATTGGTAATTGTTTTTTATAAGAAACCTAATGTTTCTTCAGATTAAGCTGCCTATTTTTTTTTACATTTTTGTCAATTTAGATTCATAACCAAAAAAAGAAAAAAAAAACAATGTTTGGTAGCAAAGGTATCTTTTCATGATGACTTTCTGATTATTTCACAGTGTCCCAGTCATTCGAGCCGTCCCATCAAATCCTGAGTGAGAACATTGCTTTGGCAATAATTCTGCCAATCATTCTGGTCATTCTCTTGATTGGAGGAATTTACATGTACTATACAAAGTAAGTACCCTGGTAAAGTGACGGTGAACTCTCGATGAGTTCACACATATATTTATATTCATCCATATCTGTAGTACAGCAACATAACTTGTACTATTGCTCACCTTGGTTCACAATAATGAGTGCACTTTAGCCTTCACTCACAGGGCTGCATGTCAAATTATTTTCTCACCCACAGCATATGCAGACTAGAATGGAAGCCGCTCTTCTGGAAGTCTCTTTCTCACACACACTCCTACAGTCCCATTACAGTCGAGTCCGATTTCAACAACCCTCTGTATGAGGCAGGGGTAAGTAAAAGATTGATACTTTAAACATTGACTTTACCTTATATTTGTTTATTTGAGACATTAGACTGTTTTAATTTGTACTTTTTTCTACAGACAGTTTCACCATTTCGAATATCAAAATCTGTTCTTTGTCTTTTTCTTAGAAATATTTTGTCTGAACTTATTTTTATCAATTGATTTCTTACCTTGACCACAGGATACACGGGAGTATGAAGTATCCATTTAAAGGAGAAAATGACTCGGTGAGAATTAAAAACCACACAAAGATTCAATTCTTTTGGAAGACAAATTCCTTAATATTATGAGGCCTCGCTCCCCTTTTATCATTAATCTTTAATGATCTTTCTGTTTTACCATCATAGTATCTCTGGTTTATCAGTTGTGGAAGTGCTTTATTTTGATTTCTTGCACTGATATGATGGTCTGCCAAACGTGGGTCCTACTTCACGATCCAACTTTCTGTATCATTAGGACTGGTGCCTTATGAAGGGTAAGAAATTGACAACAAATAAAAAAAAATAACAGTGTGAGAAGAATAAGAACAGGAGATGGGGAAAGGGTGGAGGGAAATGAATTTATTTATTTAGTTAAATCATTATGAGGCTAAAACATTAGAGAACTTGGCAATACTTTATTTGTAACAATCAAAAGTTACAGTCATGAGCGTACAATACACACTGAATGTTTTTCTTGTTTTTTAGAGTATCTCATGTTACATTTTACAAAGTGTCACAGTAAAGGGGAAGAATACTTTAATTCGTACCATGAGAAAAGTTCGACATCAACACTCATTTTTCTCTTCCTCACTTTGTCTTTTTCTCTCTGTGTAATACACACACAAATTGAATGTAAATATCTGACTTAATATTGATTGAGGTTGATATATATATATACACTTAATTATATATATATACATATATATATGAGCCTCATATATACACTTATAACATGGTGGTGGGAGGTTATATATTTTCATTATATATATAATGAAAATTCAGTGCCAAAATATAATGTTAAATAATTTAATGTCCCTAAGTGTTTCATCTGTTGTTGCAATAGTGTTTACAAAGGCAGTGTTTATTTTATTCTTTGCTGTTTCTGGAGTGCATCGTCACCCAGTGTCACATGACATATGAGAAAAGGTGAGGACATGAATGTCATTATGCTTAGAGCATGCACTGATTGTAAATTATATTGCTTCTGCTTAATCTTGCCATTATCATTATAGTTATTGACAGTTATCATTGTTATCAGATTTGATGTTGTATGCACTATGTTGATGACAAATTGCAAACTTGGCTGCTTGCTGTGATGCATTATGTATTTATTTACAAATGATTGTTTGAACAGTGAATGTAGTCTCATTCACTGTTCCAAATGAAGGATCTTGGAGACTGTTGCTTTGTAGACTTAATTCTTCTCTTATCATCAGTAGCATTTCTTTGCTTCATATATGAATACACTCTTTTGAAGGCGGTAAATTATTTGCTGAACTGGAAATAAAGTCTGTTGAATGGTGTAAAACTTGATGAAATGCGCCTTTCTTTTTCCAAATAACAAGGTTATATCTATAGTCATGCATCATGCATACACAAAATATACACTGTATTAATACACATATCAGAATAAAAATATCAAAATGGGAAAGTACTGTTTATTGATAATTTTGCACTTGTTTTTTTTTGTTTTTTGTTTTTTTTATGGCTAACAGGAAATACAAAATAGAGAGTGGCTTTCTGTGAGTTTGTGGATGTCGCTTATTTATTTATTTAGAAATATTCACCGGAAGTATTAGCATGTTATCATGTCGGCATTGACTATTTTTGATATTGCATTTACTTACTGTGACCTCTAAGGGGCAATAAACACCCGTGAATTTAAAAACACTCCGCACAACAGTCATCTCCCTTGACGCTGGTATGAAGTGTGATCTCTACATTAGATAACTGTTGTTAAAATGTTGTCGTTGTTCGAATAATCACATTATACATATCAATATTAAAAAAAGGGGAATAATGATATTTCTGTGTATTAGCCACCAATATAATTGTATTGTCACTTGGACCACTGGAGGGCAGTGAACACCCTAAACGCACAGATTGTAAAGCCAACTATCAGATTTCCGGTAAAGCTTTTCAAAATAAAACAAGCAAACAAGTCCGCCGTGTTTTTATTTTGTCAATTGTCATTGTGTGAAGTTTGGGGACCCAAAAGCCAGCATGAAAACACAAACTCAAGGGTTTTTTGTTGACATTGGGATAGCTCACAGGTGTCGTCGCCCGTGGTCACACAGGTTGTCGCTCCGAGAGGGGGCAGTTGTTCATGTCAGGAGAAGTCGTTCAACACCTTTTCGAGAGCAGAAGAAGAAAGCAGCGGATGAAGATACTGTGGTTTCGTTTCCGATTGACCCATTTAGCTTCTCACATTAGCATCAGTCCACAATCTGTGTGTAACAATGGAGTTGGCCTTTCTTGATTTAGCACTTCGCGTGTTTTGACGGGTGATAGTTTCTGATTCTTCGTCGGAGAAGCGATACAAAACAAAGCTTGAACTCCAGCTTGAAGCAAAAAAAAAAAAACAAAAACAGGCTAGCTGTTGTTAGCCACTTTGATTTAGCTGGGCTGGCTGCGATTAAAATGAGCTGTCAAATGTCGACTGCGTAGGAAAGTTGTTTGTGTGCTTGGGGCCGATATTGGCTGGCTGGTCAACGCGGACACGTTTAGCTATCTTAGCCGAGCCAGGCCCAGCTTTGCAGCTCCCTTGGATGTTCCGTGGGGTGAGTACAGTTTGATGTAAGCTAAATTAATATTACCGGATTTTTATTTTTATTGCCTACTGTCAGAACAAGTAGACCAGGTGACGAGCCAGGTGACATGTACACTGATGTATGGTGACTTGTTGTGCCACATTAAAGTGTGTGGGCTGCTCTGGGACAGATGCTTCCTGTAGTTCAAGAGATCAAGTGTGGAGAAATGCTTGGTACTTTGCACGCCAGGGAAATAAAGCCTGCCTCAGAGGTCGAGGCCCTGATACATAGGTTGATCAAACAGCTGTCAGCTAACAGACAGTAATGAAGAAGCACACCTTGTTGTGGTCCACGCCTGCACTGTAAACAAGCCACCGTCTTCTTCTTCTGCGTTACAGTCGGGACGTTTCTCTTCTCCATGTCTGCTGAGGCTTCAGTTGGCAGTCATGCTGCCGACTCTGCCCTGTCTGCTGTTTCCCAGCCTGCCTGCCACAGCACAGATGAGCACAGAAACCGGGGTCTGCTGGGCAGCAAGTATGTCAAGCTAAATGTGGGTGGCTCACTGCATTATACCACTGTCCAGACATTAAGCAAGGAAGACAGTATGCTGCGGAGCATATGCAATGGAGGAACAGAGGTTACCATAGACTCAGAAGGTGGGTGGATGTGCCTGTCCGGTGAGCACACAACTTTTTACGGGGTCCACATTGTTGCTCTTGAATGTCTTGAGATCTGTGCCACGGATATCAGAAAATGTAACTTGTCACTTTGAGTGTGGAGCATGTTTCCAACAACATAGTTAGGTGAGGCGCTCTGTTTTGATTTTGTAGAAATTATAAATCACTAAATATATTCTAAGCAAACAACTGCATAACATCAGCGTCAAGCCTAGCCTCTTTTGGCATACATTGTATTTCATCAAGATGTAAAATATGATTTATACACTGGTGGGCAAGTCTATTAACTTTTGTGAACTTTGACAACAAGTCTCGCACCTGTGGTGTCATCCAGTTTTGTGCTGTAAGAGATCAAACATCTAACATACTGTAATATTTGGTTGGCAAGATGTTTAACCCTCACACACTACAGGACTGGCTGTTATTGCCAACTTTAACTAGTGTAAACCTGATGTGCCCTCGAAAATCGGTTGTAGTGGAGCAGAGTATCTATATTAGCTATGTGTCCCCGACATTGGGTGACGTACAAAAGACTGATATTTGTTGATCCACCGTTTTAGTTTTAATGTCAAATGAGCTCCATCCTCTCGTGGTGTGGTTGAGGTCTGGAGTTCATGTATACTCAAATATGCTCAAAGTGTGAGTCCTGAGAGAATTCTTAAATGAACACACTGCCTTTTTCTGATGTCCCAGAAAGAAAATGTTGACTCAGTAAGGAAATGAGTACCAATACCATAGGCAAGCTGTTTCCACATTAACTGAGGGTGCTCAGAGTTTGTTAACTGTGAACCACATCCATCACACAGGCTGGGGACCATTGGTCTACCACGAGAAGTAACAAAGATTGCTGAAGAATGCCAGTGACTGAAAATAACTGTTTCTCCCAGGTTGGGTCGTTTTGGATAGGTCTGGCCGACATTTTGGGCTGGTTTTGAACTTTCTGCGTGATGGCTCAGTACCATTGCCGGAGGACCACAGAGAGCTGGATGAGGTTCTGAAGGAGGCCCAGTACTATCGGGTTCAGGGACTCGTCCAGCATTGCCTCAGTGCCATGCAGGTAAAGGTTTTGTTCAGAGCCTCTACAAATATACACAAATGGAGGTGTCAAGAATAAAATGCTAATATTAGTGCTGATCCACTTTCTCATCTTCCTCCTCCTCATTGGAAGATAAGAGCTTCTTCTAATGAGTTCTTTTGTACCAAAAGACCAAAGTTGTTAAGTCCATGTAATATCAGATACAGTCATAAGATGTTCTTGATTGTCTTTGTGTGAAATTATCACCATTAAAACTCTTTCTGGCATTTTTATCAATGTCTGTATAAAATAATGTCAAAACATGAAGTTGAATAATCAGTGAGATTAAGCATAGTCAATAGATTCAAACGGTATTTATTAATTAATTGCTGTCTTAATCATTAATCACAAAAATAAATGTATTGGTTACAACTTCACAAAGCTTTGCTTTTCTCCATCTGATATTATAATACTTATATATAATAATAATAATAATAATAATAATAATAATAATAATATATTTGCAGGTTTTACCTATTGGTCAGACTAAAGAACAAATTTAATCACATCACTTTGGACCCTGGTGTCTTATGATGGGTATTTCACATTATTTTGACTAAACTGATTATTTTTACCCAGTTAATTGATAGGTTGATAATTTCAGAAAATGCGTTTCAGTGTTCTTTCTTTGTTTACCTTTCAGAAACAAAAGGATGTCTTTGAAAGTGTGTGTCGCATCCCTATGATCACCTCAGCCAAAGAAGAACAGAAGATGATTGCTACTTGTAGAAAGGTAAACAGCATTTCATCTAAATCCAGTGGACCATTGACAAAAGTGTACATTACCTTTTACATCTAGTCCTGTGTAGCAAATGTCTGACTGTCTGTCTGTACAGAATTGAAAAAAAAAAAAATAAGATGGTTTGAAGAGGTTTAGAATTGGGAGCCATGAAAAGTGTGGTCTGCTGTGTGAGACTTACAGACTATAGAATACCATGATTGATTCCTGTTTCTCGCCTCTACAGCCTGTAGTAAAATTGCAGAACAACAGAGGAAACAACAAATACTCTTATACCAGGTAAAAATTATGGATGACTGCATGTGCCCGACAGAGTATAAAAAAATAATATGTCAAGTCACGTGTTGCCACAACAACATGTGTATTTGACATTTTTTGGACTATTTTGAGTGCAAAGTACTTATTAATCATCTTATCTGACTGATCTTTGTCTCTGCCTTTGACCAGCAACTCTGATGATAACCTGCTGAAGAACATCGAACTGTTTGACAAGCTTGTGCTACGATTTAATGGCCGGGTCCTGTTTGTCAAAGATGTGCTTGGGGATGAGATCTGCTGTTGGTCTTTCTATGGTGAAGGCCGCAAGATCGCTGAAGTATGCTGCACCTCCATCGTCTATGCTACAGAGAAGAAGCAGACCAAAGTAAGCATCAGATTATGGGTACAGTAAGTCGTGAAGCAGTAGTGTGATCTTTTGAGAAATGTGTTTGCTCTCTGGCATTGACTTCAGCAGCGGTCACTTAGCTTAGCTTAGCACAAATAGTGGCAACACACAGAAACAGCTAAGCTGGCTCTGTCCATAGATAATGAAATCACTCACAGATCACAAGTTCACTAAGAAACACATTTCTCAGTTAGAGCCAGGCTAGCTGCTTACCTTTATACTAAAGTCAGCCGCTCACCACCAAACCTGACCATTGTGTGTTTTTCAGGTTGAGTTTCCCGAGGCTCGAATCTTTGAAGAAACCCTCAATATTCTCATCTACGAGAATGGCCGAGGGTCTGGCCCAGGAGGTTTACACCTTTTAGATTCAAGAGGCTCAGGTTCATCGCTGGGAGCTGGCCAGTCAGAGGAAGAGGGTGCTGTGGGAGGGGACAGACGAGTAAGACGGATCCACGTAAGGAGGCATATAATGCATGATGAAAGAGGGCACGGTCAGCAAACTGTGTACAAGGACTAATAATGTGAAAACCTAGGGCAAAGGAGAGCGACTTGATGTATGTTCATTTTTTTTGTTGAATGCTAGCAGAATGAAAGAGATGTCCTTGATCATAGCAATAGCTTGGTAGTTAGTTATTTCATTAATTGTCTTTAGGCGTCACTGCAGAAATAGAGGGGTCGATGGCTGATTTGCAACTGAAGTAAGAGTCGTTTGAAGATGAAAAATTCTTCTGTTTACAAGAAAGCAAACTGTGTACATTATTTAAATAGGAAACATGTAAAATTACCTGGGAAATGTAACTGGCATAAATATTACTTACTGCAAATATTAAGGAACCCCCTTCAAGTTACTGAATGGACCTCAAAACCCAAATCCCACCCCAAAGTGGCTAATTTATTCCTAGACCAGATGTTAACGTAGATGTTAATGATGTGCACTGGCAGTCTCTTCTGGGTTTGACTCGCAGGAAAAACTGTGTCAGTCAGTTAATTCAGGTTGTTAAACATCTGTTGCCTTTTCAGAATTTAGACTGAGATGCTGACTAACAGTGATGAACAGAGGAGGGTGAAGTTTAGTTTAGAAATCTTAACACTGGAATAAAACTGAGTAGCCATTTTTAGCAAGGTTGTCCATGAATGAGATTGTTGAGCAGCTCAATTTTCTTTATTTAAATTTCTACTGCTGTTGCTTCAAGATGTTTTTTATTAATTAATTTATGAACTTAATTTATTGTTTGGTATTTAACTTTTGTATTGTATGCAATCTTTGTGTTAACTCGTGCTCAAGTGAGTTTTAATTTTTGGAATGATATGATGCACTCTATAGCACACACCAGATTTTGAATTTACTCCTGTAAATGACTAAATCGTGAACTTACATTTCAGTTCCACGTTTCAAAAGGAACAGAGACCATTTCTTTGATATTGTACTTCATTCTGAGCCATGATTTTTCACTTATGCTTTATGTCTTACACCAAACCACTGAAATTTCTTCAAAGTAATAGGCCATACACTGAGACAGTGATGATAAAATCAATTAATAATTGGGTGTATTTTTATTTCCCTCAGGGAGAGGAGAAGTATTTTCTTTCTAATGGTCACCAGTGTCTTGTGTAAACCTAATCACTCTGAATACTGAAAAAAACATTGAATGAGAGCAATATGTATCTCAGACCCTTTATAAATCACCTTGGAATACCTTAAGATATGCACTAATATAACTTCCGTCCAATAGTGGTCATGGGAATGTTCTGAATAAATTACTTATAAAATCCAACTATAGCTTCATGGTCTTATTTTTCCTTTCTTTCTTAAAGTATGATTAAAAAAAATTACTCAAACATATACATATTCCAGAAAACAAATGAAAGTTGCCCACAGGATATTTATTAGAGTGCTTATGTGATATGCTCCTTGACATTTTTATTCATTCAGATTATTATAGGAATATAAGATTCACAGATGCTCAGTACAGTGTTTTGAATTGTTTATGTGTTATTCAGTATTACTGTGCCCGTTTATATAGAGTAAAAAAAAGTCATAGTTTAAACTATTTGCCATTGAACTGTCACCTGTTACAGAAAAGCATATTTTATGAATCACAACCATTTTCAATTTCCAGCTATTTTTCCACAACAGTGTAAAAGGAAAATAGAATCAAATCTCATGAAAAGAAATATGAAATGGAAAGGAAAACAAAGGAGAAAGCTAAATTAGGAGAAAGCAAAATAAAACAAAATAATGGCACATTAAATATTTTAAATTAAATATTTTAATTTGAATATTTTCAGATATTCCAGCATTTTTTTATTTGAATATTCAATTTATATATTTCATATTTTTTATTTATAGAAATATTTAAAATCATGAAGAAAAAGATGTAGGTTATCCTTTAGGAAAAACATTTGTGGAGAAAGCATTTTCCCATTAAAATCATTGCATTTATAATTAAATCTTAGGACCTAAACATATTTTGACATCTTTAACATAGTTTAACAAACAAAGTTCATACTGTTGAAAGTTATACCTTCAACCCCTCCAAACAGATTTTGCAGTAAAATTAATGACTTAAAAAGAGTTAAAGTCGCCCAAGGTTTTATGTTTTGTTTGTATTGTGAAAGGGCGTGGCGATGGTCTGACGTCACTTCCAGATACGTCCGGCTGTCACGCTGCCGCCGCCAAAAAAGAAATAAGTTACACAGTGAAAAATGACGGCGTCAGAGAAAGAGACAGCAGCTATCCGCAGGTTTGTGTGTGGGGAACTCCGCGACGAGCCAGACCTAAGGTACAGCTGAAGCATTCAGGACTTTTCCGCACTTTTCAGTGAAATAAAGAGAATAAAAACACAGGCCTGTGCGCTCTGACTGTGCATGTGTTAGTTAGCAGTGAACTGTCCTAAACTTTGGTTTGCATGCAAGACGCTTTGGCACATGTCACTTTCAGCACATTCAGGGGCCAGTTAACAACTCAAACTAGCTGCATGTTGCCTGTTAAACACGAAGATTTAAGGTGCTGTAACATTGGTGCGTCTCTTGCTGCTAAGGGGAGATTCACACATGGCGCAGTTCAGTGGTGTTACGGTTTCTCATCCAACTTCAGGTCATCAGGAAGCGCATCAGGTGCCAACGATAGCTGCCAGAGTATCATTAGACCCATATGACTTGATGATTTAAATTCATATCCTGTCTAGTGTTGTAATGCATCGTTATATTTTGACATGAGCAAGAAATCACGACCACGTCCACTAATGCGTTATCTTCTGTATAGAGTATCGTTAAATAGCAAGTTAAATTAAAACCATTTGTAATTGCAGTGTATCTAGTAATGTGCAAGCCCCTCTTTCAGTTATTATAATTTAATGAAAATTAGTTCCTCTCGTTTTTGGAGGTAGTAAAAAGTGATACCTCATATATTTGTCTATTTAACAGTGCACTTGAAAGTCCAGTGGGGTCCAAAGGTCTGAGACAACTTTCCAAATTTGGACCCCACTGTAAAGAGAAATTATTATAACATAAATTGTTTTTTTATCCACAATAGGAAAATGGTTACAAACGTACAAACTCCTTGTTTCCTTGTTGTACAAAATAGTGTTGTTTCTGTTTCTTGTAGTGGCATTTTCGGGGCAGAAAAGGGCAGCATCTGTTTTGTGGTTAAAATCATTTATATTGGAAATTTGATATCCCACAACATCCAGACATTCAAAAAACAAAATTCCCATCTTTACTACCTCTGTGTGTTTATATATATAAAATATTTGCATTCAATGGTCGCACGGATCTCAGTCTTCATCTGTTTATGATTCAGTCATTCAGTATAATGAGGGCCTGTTAAATGTTTCACATGTATTTCTTAGTCTGTATCTGACATCACAAAGGCTTAAGTTAATTATGTCTGCACGCCTTAATGTAATCTTTCTAATGTCTTATTCCAGCACACTGACCTTGGGAATTTTAAAAAAGCGATATTTAGCGCAGGTGGGCCGTGAATCATTAAGTCCAGAGGCCAAAAAATACATGAAACAGGTGGTTGAAGAGGAACTGATGAAAATGCAGGTATCTGATTTCTTCCCATACAACTTATATAAGTTTCTTGTGTTTAAGATTTATGTAGCAGGATCACTTTGAGTGCTGTGTATTACTGTCATCATCATTCATTTTTTTCCTGCTAGGACAATGACGAAAACGGCGATGAGCTGGTGACCAAGAAAAGAAAGAGAGAAAAGGAAAATGATGAGGTGATAAATGAGAGAGAAGATGAAGACGAATCCAGGGCAAAGAGATCTCGTTGTCTGTCAAGTTCATCATCAGGTTAATTATATTTGTTATTTTCTTGAAATGCTTTTAATTATCTATAGAATGTTTTACTTTGCAGTGGGACATGTGGATTTGACAATAACAGTATTTCATAGTTTTCAACATAAATCAGCAAGCTTGTCCCAACTTATTATCCTTCACTGTGTGCTGGCTTTCATCAAAGGGCCAGAGATACAGACTCATAGTTATGTCCATTGCACTGGTAGATATCCCACTGAATACACACACAATTTTAATCTTGTCCTTTATAACCCATTTCCTGTTCAAGTAGCATTTGAAGGTGCTGTATATGGTTTATCTTAACCTAGTTGTTATTTTAACAACGCTAGTCGTCATTTGTCCATTGCCACAGTCCAGACAGTTCAGCTATTGCACTTTTAACTAAACTTTTTTTGTTAAATTAAAGGCAGTTGTTGTATCAGAAAATCTCACTCCCAAGTACCTTTATTACTCTTACTTTGTTTGCATAATTCCCAGTGAGGTCTATTCATTTTTTCAGACAGTTTTGTTGCTTGTTTGTAAACCATATGAACATAAAATATTTCATCTTTTCTTGTGTGATTTAATAACAGAATCAGAGGATAAAGAAGGCTGCAAATCAGGAAGTGAGGAGAGTGAGGAGGAAGACCAAATGAAATCTGGATCTGAGGATTCAGATCGAGAGGTGAAAAAATCAGAGTACAAGACAAATGGAAACCATAAACAGCAGATGGACAGTGAAGACTCTCCAGATGAGGAAGTTAATGAGTCTGAAAAAAAAGGGAATGAGAGTGAATCTGGTGGCAGTCCAAAAGAAATGGTGAAAAAGAAAGTCAACGCTACACAGAATGGAGAAAAAAAAAGCAGGAGTACAAGTCCAGGACGGAAAACACCACAAAGTGGTGAAGAGAACGAAACTGACACAGAGAACAAATCAGAAAGGAGGGATAAAGTCAATGGTACTGAGTCCTCAGATGACAGTGAAAAAGGTGAGTATACAAAATTTATAGCTGCCTGTCCCATATGTAAATGTTCATTTATTTATAGGGTCACTATTCTTTTATATGGCTTGATGTTACTTTCTGTTCATGTTGTGCAGAAGAAAAAGTCTCAGTGGAGAAGAAAAATAACGACACAGACTCAGATTCCTCGTCACTCCCCTCTTTGGAGGATAACAAGGACAGTGGGACAGAAGATAATAAAGATAATGAAAAAAAGAAAACCGTGAAAAAAAAAGAAGAGAGCACCAGAGGTCCAAAGGTGAGTCAATGAGTGATGTCATAAATCTGAATCAGAAGAATCAGGCTTTTTATTAAGTTTTTATTAAGTCCTCAGCATTTAAAAAAAAAAATTTTTTTAAAAGTTAATTAATTTTGTTCTGCTCGTTGTAGTGATGCTCAGTCATCAGTATTTTTGAAGTGATGTATGATATTTATGATGGTTGCATTTTTATTTATCATTTTTACTGTGACCTGAAATTAAGTTAAATTTGGCTACACACCACAGTGCACAGTATGATGGGCTGTGGGGCTTCAGGAAGTATTCAAAAAAGCTAAACTGAGTAGTTAGAATTACATTTTTTGACAAATAACAAAGGAGCATTTGAAATATTTTGTGTCTGTAAGTGTCCAACACCTTTGCTAAGTGTAAAATGAGTGGCAGAAAAAAATCACCAAAATATAGGTGCAAATATTGTGTAATTGTAAAATAATTTTATTCTATCTTCACAACCTGTCTGACCCTGCAGACTGATGACAAAGCAGTAGTGAGGCTCAAACGCTACATTTCTCTCTGTGGCGTGAAGCGGAATTACAAAAAGCTCCTTGATGGCTGTCGCTCTGTTCGCTCCATGGTGGCCGTCCTGAAGAAAGAGCTTGAAGAGCTTGGTGTCCATGGTCAGTGGAAATGCATTCACCTTTTAACAGATCACACATTCTGGACATAATTGCTCATTTTTGAGTCTCACATTCAAGTTGGTTTTTTTTTTAAATAGGTTTTTGCTCTTTGTAAGTATCTTGAAAACATATTTTCTATTAATTGTAAGTAGTAAAAAAAAGTGTAGGGGGTATTCCAGAGAAAGAACCCAATGTGTTTGATCCCTTTACCTCATCTGTAGTGTCACTAGAAGGCAAAATTCACCCATCAAAATCTGATTTTCAGGCTGCAATGAAATTCATCAGGCCCCTAACTTTTCTTGCTTTGCCACTTTTTCTTCATTTGTTCAAATACTATGCGGTGAGTTGGTTTTGATTCGTAATGATAAACGAGCCCAAACCAAAAACCTTAAGCAGACTGTACGTTTGTAAAACTGCAGTGTGACATTTGTCATTTGTAAAAGCACAGTTTTTATTTTCTTTACAACTGACACGACTTGATTAACTCAAGGAAATGTAGGCTAAAGCAATAACTTGTGTATGTGGTTTTACACAGGGCAGCCATCAATTCAGAAATGCAAAATAGTCAGAATGAAGAGAGAAGAGGCTCAGGAACTCGCTGAGCTTGATGTCAGCAACATCATTGCAACGAAAGGTAAATATTTGTCGCTTATTCATTCATACCGTCTGTTTCTGTGCCCTTTTTCCAGTTTCTGGAGAAGAACAGTAATTATTAAGTAGCAAAGCAAGAGTTTCTTGCAATATTTCACGAGCCAAGGAAAGACAAACAAACACAATTTTGCTCTTGGTTCCCACCAGGCAAAAATCTTAAATTGTTTAGGCTCATGCAGTTTATCATTCCAAACACACACTTGCACTGAAATAAAGTATGGTGGCTAGAATCCACATGTGACTGTAAATGGAGGAACAACAGTCTGTATTTCAATTTTATCAACAAATATTCATCCATTCAACTTTAAACTTGGATGTATTGCTGAGGACTCAAGCAAATACAGTGATGACTGTGAAGTTTTTTGGATAAGCCATTCTCAAGAAAGCTTCAAACATCACTTTTTTTTTTACAAATTACTTGATGCAAAGAAGAAGGTGGACCTAGAGTACAAGGGCAGTGCAGCACATGGACGATTTAGGGCATGCACATGCCAGAATTGAAGAAAAGCGCAACTCGACTGCAACTGCACTTCCTTCACCTTAAATGGGCACAGCACTGGTGATCCAAAAACCTGAACCTACATAAAATGGATGCAAATTAACTTGCCCTTTAGAAATACCATGATACATGCCGGCATTTGTGAAAATTACATTTTTGTTGTTGATTATTGTACATAATGTGTTCAGTTTGAACACAAACAACAAGTTAATGTTGCACATTACTCGATGTGGATTCTAGAAAAGCACAACAAAAACTGTTAATGTGATGTAAGTTGATGTAAACATAATTAGCACTGTGAAAATGGCTTTTCCGTTAAACAGGCTGTATGTAGGAATGGGACAACTTTCTAATTCATACGACATACTGAATTTGGGGTGCCCAACCCTATTGTTTGGTCCCTCCTCCCCCCTCCCCTTCCCCTGTGTCATAGTCGGACTGGCCATCAGGCATACCAGGAAAAATGCCGGTGGACAGTCATTCTGGGTGTGCATGACAGTGTGCTGTCTTTATGTTCCAGTATGGGGCTCATTGGCCAATCACAGCTGAGTTTCAACCTTCACCCTCATGCTGCGCAAGAGTAGACGACTGTTGTTTAGAGACTCGCCACTTCAGATACAAAGTGATATTATAAGATGGGACGGGTCTAGCTGGCTAGCATGCTAACTTCAGTAGATTGCAAAACAGTATATGGATGTCTTTGACTCAACATCAAAACTGTTATTTCTGCACATTCTACTGATGATTGTAGTTGATGATGATAATAATAATAATAATAATAACCAAAATAATTGCATATTGCCCCTTTAAAAAATTATACTTTGGGGCGGCCCGATGGGGGAGTGGTTAGGGCACCACATGAGCTGATGCTCTTAGCAGGCGAGTGAGGGTTTGACTCCCGATCAGCCTGACTCTTTCCTGCATGTCATTCCCCCTCTCTCTACCCCTTTCCTGACACTCTCTACTGTCCTGTCAATAAAGGCAAAAAATGCCCCAAAAAAAATATATTATACTTTGCTTGGGTCAAATGATGAATTACAGATATTTTCTCCAATAGGAAACTTACATGTATCATAGATGCTGCATGCACCACATATTGTAATGTAACAGTACCTATGACATATTCATAGTGATGACCAGGTTGGGTGAAGAAGTGCACAGTGCACCCGTAGTAATGTTGATCAACAGTGTCTATAATTTTGAAGTGATTGAGTTCGAGTTCTGTTTATCATTTTATTGCACATGCTAAATATGAAAATATTGATTAATGATACCTGCTAATGTGGATACCTTTCTCAGGTCGTCCTAAACGCAGAGGAGCATGGACGGAGCAACACGACCCTCCATCCCCTGCATTTCAGCGCACTCTGAACTCCAGCTCTGATATTGATCAAGAGAACGATACCCACACAGGGCGTAGAAGAGCTACAGACTGGTCCAACCTGCAGGGGATCATCAGTGATGATGCAGACAGTGACTGACCTCTTCAAGTGAGGCTACTTGGATATGGACATTACTTTTTCTCTGTTCAAGCTGGGTTTTGGTCTGTGCAAATTATTTTGATACAAAGGATACTGATTAATTTAAAACTTTTTTGCAAAAAAAATAATAATAATAATAATAATAATAAATCATAATGTGGATGGTATTTGAGTGATTGACCAGTCTTTGCAAATAATGATAATTTATTACCACTCTGTAGTATTGTTAATGTACATCTATTTTCTATATTTCAAATAAAAGTTTTTTCTTCATATGGAACGACTATTTTATTTTATTATTATTATTATTATTTATTTAATTTTTTTTTCATTTGTATTTGTTTTTGTTTTTTTACATTAAGACTTTTATTTACACACACACACACACAAAAAAAACAGGCAAAGATGTACAGGGAATTATTTGCAGCATAATTTCACCTGATATCTAATTTCATTTAATGGACCATAAACTGTACATAAAAAGCCATGGACACGGAACTAATTGTAAATAAGCTCTCGGATATGCGGAATATTTCGCAGACGGACCGGTCCAACGGGGTAATGTGTCCGCCGCATTCCTGCAGGTCAATGAGATATTTGTTGTTAATTACTTTACGACAAGAACTGTTATTACGTTTTGTTGTACGACAGAAGAGGCCAAATATTTATTTAATGAATGAATGTGTCCGTACTTAACAATCTCAGTCAGACAACGTAGCTGGACACAAATAAGAACTGCATGCGTGTGACCCTCAAGATACTGCACACAACTCGTCTTGTCACAGCGGTATCTTTGTAATAAAGTATGCATTACATTATACGATAAGATAGTAGCTTTAACCTAATCAATAATACACGTACATTTGAGTTAAGACCTCTCTAATGGTGTCAACCAAAACTGAGCATTACTATCTTCCAAAGTTTAGAATTTGTGGTAGATCTGTCTTTTGGGAGTCCATTAATTCGTACAGGCGTACCTAATAAAATGGCGAGGGAGTGTATATAAGCTGTGTGAGAGAGACCATAGATATCTGTTCTTTAAAAGCCTTGTTATTTCCTAGTATTGTCCCTACTATTTGATTTACAAAACCCCTGTTAAGAGTTTTTATAACCCTCTCCCAGTCAGGTTTGGTATTTTCTCTACTTTAGACTCTACTTTACACATTTCATGCAGGAATGGATAATGACACACCAGATGAGGTCTTTGCCGAGCTCAAGACCGAACGCCTCGGAGGATGGGGTGTTGCTCAGATAGCTGTTGGCACTGGACTTGCTGTGTATGCTATGTGGGTGGGAATCCTCCAGCCAGGTTTCCGAAAAGTCCCTTTAAGGCTACAGGTATGGTCTATTTCTCCATAACACGTTTAATAAGTCTTGATGTAACTCTGCTTACTCCAAAAAGGGTTGAGAAATATTCAAACATTCTTTTTATCAGAGGCTCTTTAAAATTTCTTCCAGGTCCCCTACATCCCAGCCAGCAAAGCTCAGGTAGATAATGTCATGAGATTGCTGAGAGGTCGAAAGGGGGGTCTTGTGGACTTGGGATCTGGCGATGGCCGCATTGTAAGCATAAGCAAGATATTTGGGATCTTTTGTCCTGCACTGGTGAACAATGAGTTTTGACTGTGGTCATTTTTAACCCCTAAGGTGTTGGAAGCTTATCAGCAGGGTTTCACTCCTGCTGTTGGTTATGAGCTCAACCCTTGGCTTGTTCGCCTCTCCCACTTTCATGCATGGAGAGCAGGCCATCATGGAAAAGTGTCATACCGACGGGAAGATCTCTGGAAGGTTTGACATTTGTCACTTGTGTTATAGCATTAGTGTCACTCCTGCACATATTTGCAACTTACACCAACCACCGTTAAATTATGGCATTTCACAGTATTGTTGTTATTGGTTTTGGCAACAATATATTATTGCAGCAACAACATAATTTAGGAGGAAATGTTCTCACTCTTGGAAGAAAATGAAAACAAGATTGAAACTCAGACTCCCAATATCAAAATTGCTGACAAAAGAAATGCCCAATTATCATTATGAATTATACACTTAATGCTTTGCTAGCTTTTCTGGTTTACTATATCCTGGTGGTGTGTGCTTAGTCACCACACCTTTAGATATCAGCGTTTATTTGTCCTCCCTTTAGCAGGAGCCTTCATTACCATTGATTTATGGTCATGGTCAGGGAATAAATCCTTGAGTGACCATAGATTTCGAGAAAGCGATATGAAAAAATATATTCTAAAACCTTGTTTTTTAATTGTGATTGATCATTGTATTTATGATATTTGAAGCTGAATTGTTAATAAATTGCCCAGTTTACACCCTGCATTGTATCTCATCACAGGTTGACTTGACAGAATGCAAGAATGTCACAGTGTTTTTGGCTCCTAGCGTGGTGAGTAACACAATGGCTTGCTAGATAAACCATGAAATAGTAGATTGTCTCAACATAGCATACAGCCAAGCAAAAATACAGAAATAAAGAAAAACTAAAGGGTAGTTCCCCGAAAGCCAGCTGAGATGAGTATCATGCAGGCATTACAAAAATGCTTGTGTCTTTCTTTAAACAGGAAACCCTTATGACAGGTTGCATTGTTGCAATGATTTTAATAAAACATCACATTGATAGTGAAAACAATTTTAAAAAAATACTTGTGTCCCTAGCTTTCATTATTGCAGGAGAAGTTGCAGGCTGAGCTCCCTGATGACGCCTTAGTTGTAGCTGGACGTTTTCCCTTCCCTGACTGGAAACCCTGCAGGATTGAGGGCCAGGGTGTGGACAGAGCCTGGGCATACAGCATGCAAGCACAAAGACAACACACCTCCAGGAAAAATGACGAGGTCACAGTCATGGATAGCAATCATGACAATGAACTAACCAAGGAGAAATGATCCACATGCAGTAACATGGAGATCCATGGTCTTTTGCTCTCCTAGAATGGTAATATATAATTATTATATATCATTAACTTATAAATGGAAATATCCTTTACTGTTTACTGATGTTTTTACTTGAGTGTCCAGACACATATTTAAAGACTAAATACTTTTAGATTACATCCACAACAGAATGTTTCTCACAAATTGTGTAAGGGTAGATGACTGATGCTTTTCACATGTAGAATTTTTTCACGAATCCTCTCTCATCTTCGGTTTTAATGGATGTATTATCATATGTTTTATCAGCAATGTCTGAACCACTTTTGAACCAGAAATTCCTAAACAAGAGTTTCTGCTGGCATTAACAGAACCACAACTTTGCCTCCAGATACCTGTTGATTTTTTGTGAATTACCTGCCTGGGGGAGCAAGTTTTTAAATGTTGTATCATCTGCAGTTGTTATTGCTGTGTTAACCATATGCCACAGTTCCAATCTCACAAACAGAATGTAACATTAATATAAACTCTATGGAGTCCATAGTGTATAAAGGGTCTATACAGAAACAACAGTATCCCTGTGTATAGTACATCCTTTGATAGTATGACATAGTTACCTCTGTGTACACATGTACATGAATTTGTTGTTGCCTGGGTTGTAAATAATTACCCAATAGCAGTTTGTTTTTGAATGTGGCCATTTCTTTGTTTCTCTTGCTTTGATTTCTGCTGTGAAAGTAGTTGCTTTAATCTATGTATGAACCATAAATTGCTCTTTCTCTCTCACCATGTGCTGGACGCTTAGTTGTGTATAATTTTGGTGAAATTTCACCATTTCTGACATTCTGAGGTGGGCCTGGTGAATAATGGCCTAAATAAGACAAGCAACGTTGGTTTATAATAAATAATTCAAACAATATGCTGTATTAACTAAATGATCCAGGACAACTTTAAAGAGATGAACAGAATGAGCTCTGTACACATTGCATTAAGTTGGGTGTTATACATGAGGAAAGAAACAGTGTGGAGTGGAGGGAAATAAATATCTCTAGAGGTGCGGATGTCATCAAGTTGTGTAATGTTACATGGAAGGTGCTGCAGGTAATACATAAGTTTTGAGGTAAAGGACAAAACAGCTATCATATATAGTGTCCTATACTGTGTACCCTTTTGATTGTTTTGTCTTATCTTTTCTATTTATGTAAATTTTTCCCATTGCAAGCCAGTCATATTTCTGTATTTGTTGACAGTATCAGCATTTTGCATAAGCTTATAGGGCTTAGAAATATAAAATGTAAGCATTTATAACTTATTCCTCCTTACTTTTTAAATCTACTTGTACAATGATGGGAATACGCACAAACTTCCTTTAGTAATTGTTCTTTTTTTTTTTTCTTTTGTTTGTTTTGTTTTTTTTAAGTGCTGTAATTTGTAAGTATAACCGGAGATCATGCTTTTATTATTGTGAGTTACTTGACACAAGCTGACTGGGTTGGTTAATTTCTGCAGCAAAAGAGGAAGTTGCGAAGCGAACCCTGTAACCAACAAGCTAGCTATAATCTTGAGCCGCCCTAAGCATTGAAAAGGAGAATAACAGGACCAAGCGCGCATAGTATTATATATTTAGTGTTATTACAAACTGGTCAGATAATTAACTTAGGTATGCACATTCACTCGTTTTAAAATTACAAACGATAAAGGCAAGTTGTCGTGACCAACAGCCCTGGAAGCATGTCTACGTCTGACAGCAAGCTAACGAAAATTATGCCTTCATCCTTCTAGAAAAGCTAACGAGCTAGCCATCCGCTGCAGCGTTAGCAACTGGGTAACTTAGCCTCGAAACGCTTGACACAGAAAGCTAATTAACGCTGCACATTTCTCCGGTGTTAGATGCCCCACAAAATAAGATTTCTATATTTATCTTGCCGGTGAATGGAATTTAACGACAATGCAACCAACCTACGGATTCAAGGTAGCTGATTCAATGTTAAGCCTATATACTTGGTAAGCAGTTGGCGTTTTACTTGAGGGTGGCGACATTAACTCAGTGTTTAACGTCGTTATTATAAGCAGAGTCAACGACGCCGACCTTTGCTTGGTAGTTGTGTATGAGTATCGACCAAAGTAGGCGATCAGACCATGATGAGCCCCCTCCGCGGTTACGTTAGCCAGCAACACCTTAGCTAACGTTAGCTACAGAACTGGCTAGTCAGGTAGCTAATGTTGGCTCATTACTGTAATTAACCCGAAACTGAGAAAACCGAAGAAAGCATCTGAGCCACCTAAACATGGTAAGTATGATTTAACGAGTATTATTTACCTAGCTATCCACATTGTCTCACTGTCTTATTTGCTAATAGCTAATGTGGTGCAGGAGCTTTTGATTCGTATATTTGAACAGGAAGACCTAACGGTGTGGTATTAATGCGTTTAAATGTCATTGCATACATCTAATAGCGTATGCCAGTATACACTACGGTCTTGTTTGTTTGTTAAGTCACATAACGGTTTGTGAGAGGCCAGGTATTTCACGGGATGTGACAGCTTGTTAAGCCATTTCACGGAACAAGACGCCCATCTTGCAAAACCGAATATTTGCTTTGAGTAGTGTTCAGCCTCGGCAAGTTGTGGCTTATTTGAGGAATTTAGACCCGCCTGCCACAGAAGCTGCCCTTAAAAGTCTCAATTTGCTATCGCTTTTATGCCAGGCAGGGCCCAACTTCCTCCACCTGTCAAAGCGTGGTATCACACAACTGATTTTTTTTTTTTTTTTTTACTTACAGCTTTATTTAGATTATATATGACCATGGCTGAAATTCTCATGCAATCTTCAGTGTTGAACCATCCTAGCAAGTCGGACTGCAGAAGTGACCTGTAAAATTGTCAAGTCGTTGGAACTATATGTCCATGAGACTTTGCAAAATGGTGCACATCAGTGATACATGTGCAATGACTAACTATAGCTCTGTGCAGGCATGGACATGAAGATAAATTTACAGCTCATTAAATGATTTGCCTGAGATGGTGCATACACCTGTAAGCGCTAAGGTTTTCTCTGTAAATCAGTCTACAAGGCTACATGTTGAAGTACTCTGCACACACACCCAGGAATTCTTTAACAAATTATTATCATAATAAATGCTCATATATGTAAACAATATACTTAAATGGCAGTGCACTGTTATCCTCACTGTGACGATGGATATCTTGTGAACAGGTGTTTTCAGAGGCTTATGACTGGTTTGCGTTTGAGCATCTGAAGTGCATGTATACTGCATGACGTGCACACAACTGAATTATATCTGACAAACGGACAGATACTGATTTAAGTGTGAATTTTTGTTTTTGTTTTTTTGTTTTGTCATGCCAATAGTTAGATGGTCATGAGAAAAGTACAACATTCAGCGGTTTGGATTATGCATATTGTTAAATAGATTAGCTAAATGTGCATTTTGTATTTAACTTTACCTTTTATTATCCACAGGCATCAGAGGAGGCATCACTGCGTGCACTGGAGAGCCTTATGACGGAGTTCTTTCACAGCTGCACGACCAACGAGCGAAAGAGAGAAATAGGTAAGTTTGGCCTTGTAAAACCCACCTCTGCACCTTAGAAGTAAGACCACGGTGTACAAGTATTTTCAGATTTATGCTTCCAACAACCTTGTTTGTAATAGATACAACAGAGGACTTGTCTTCAGAACACTAAAGTGGGAAAGAGCTGTGAATTTAATTCAGAAAAAACTTGTTTGACAGCCTTTTTCCCAAGGGTCAGTTTACTATACTATTAACTAAGCCTAATACGTTTTATTCAAAGTGAAATAGATCCTTTATGCATCTCATCTTGTTTGTTTAAAAAAACATCCTTGAATATAGATTTTTCAAATGGTAAAGGTTTTTCCCTAAATGATACTCTATCTAAAAGTCTTAACATTTACCATATATCTTAGACCTTAACAAGTTTTGAACCCCAAATACAATGTACTGTATTCTGCAGTATACTGTAATGTAGGACCATTTGTCACTGTGGAGTGTTTTAATGTGACCAAAAATAATTTGCTTTTCTATTCAGTTTTTTGTGTCACTTTTTGATACACTTCCTGTGTTGTGACGCATTACTTTCAGTATGTCTGTAAGTGAAGGCCTATATTGTCATAGACTTTTGTCAGTGATCATGCCTACTTCCTTTTTTCTGCAGAAGAGCTGCTGAACAACTTCGCACAGCAGACTGGAGCGTGGCGGCACTGCTTGTTTTTCCTTTCCAATACTCGGAATGAGTATGTAATGATGTACAGCCTCACAGTATTTGAAGTAAGTCCTGTAGGTGGGAGATAGACATTTTCAGTTTATAGTACTGTCTAAGGCCGCCTTTACCTTTTTTATGCTTTGAAAATAAGACAGTAGGATAAAAGGCTGAACATCCTGTGACATCAGTGACATACTTTACTGTCTTTAATGCATCTCTTATACCCTTTTGCACCAAAATTTGCACATATATGCAGGTTTTTCTAAACGTGGGTAATGCTGCCAAAAAAAAAAAAAAAGGCAAGTCACCCCTGTGATTAAACAAGTTTGCCTTTCTGTTTGTATTTTTTTTCTGGTATGTCATGTTCACTGTCACAAACCCTCTGGAAAAAAGTAGAAAGCAGAATGGTGGCTATTGATTATGTCACGGCAGATCTTTTACGCAGACTGAACAATGTTGTTGGTGTGAAAAGGCTTTTATGAAGTTAAAATATAACTGCCTGTAGGTTAAATTCAGGTTTCATTCAGAGTGCTTTAATAAACTGGTTTTATTTGTAGTATTATTTGTAGTTGAAGGTGTGTTAGTAAAATGATTTAAAATGATACTGGAGTCTCTAACGATAAAAATCTTTCTTCATAAACAAAGGAATTATTGAACACGCAAATTATTAAGAATTATTACAAAATATTTGTCTGTCCACATTTGTGTTCCTTTGACAGCTGATTGTTCCGATTGTGTTCTTTCAGAACCTGGTGAACAAGATGTGGATTGGTGTTGCTTCACAAGATAAGATGGAGATTCGCAGCTGTCTTCCGAAACTCTTACTTGCTCAGCACAAATCTGTGCCCTATTTCATCCGTAACAAACTCTGCAAAGTCATTGTGGACATTGGGCGCCAGGACTGGCCAATGTTCTACCATGATTTTTTTACAAACACCCTTCAGGTAAGCCCCGCTGATATTGTATGTGCTATTAAAATGTTTTGTGCAAGTTTAATCCTCATTAGCAACACAGTGGTGGTTGATGTGTTCTTAAATACTTAGCAGAAGTTGACTAGCAAAAAAAACCTTGTGCACTCAAAAGTATCTCTTCTATCCCTTAAACTGTTACATATGTCAAATTTATTTATGCAGTATTTCAGATGTACTCTTTTAATTTAACTCTTTACGTATGGTACAGTTGCTTAAAGGATAGGTTGGATTATATTCCAGAGCACAGATTGCAGATATTAAATTATCAAAGAGGGAATGAGCCAGTTTCTTTTCATTCTAAAATTAAATGGCAATCAATTAGAAGAGTCAACAGTATTGGAGGTGATAAAATTACATCAGCCCCCATTTACACAGCCTTAAGTCACAGCAGAGGGCACATGTCTATGTATATAACAGTGGAAAGTGACCATTCCCAAATTTGTGTTTGATAATGCAATTCTTAAATTCTGTTTTTCTAAGTTTCTACAGTTTACACTGTAGTTTGCATCTCACCTGTTACTGTATAGCAACAGATTATGAGCATAAAAGTAATACAGTAAACAAACTACAAAATTTCTCACAGGAAATGGTTCAGCCATTTAGTTAGTAAATTTAAGTCTAAATGGCTGCTGTCATTGTGTAAATGGCATTTGCCGTCTGAAGGGTAATGTTTCATTTCATAAACCATATCAGTTGTTTTAGATAGTAACAGAGGTGGTCTTTGTTTTAGACGAGATGGCCCACTTCCACTCTAAAACTTTGTGAGTAGCCCTGAACTGCCAACCAAACTGAATAATAAAGGCTAATAGCTGATGCTACATTTAAATACTAATATTAATTGCTTCCTGATGTAAAACAGTTTGTAAACTGTTTTGATGAACAGTTCAGTAATATTTATCTCTATATCTATATCAATCTCTTGTGAACTGCAGTTGATCCAGTCCCCAGCTCTGGCTCAGTTGGGGTTGGTGATGTTGAAAACCACATCAGAGGAACTTGCATGTCCTCGGGAAGACCTGAGTGTCGCCAGGAAAGATGAGCTGCGTAAACTGCTGCTGGAGCAGGTACCAACAGTGCTTGGACTGTTGACGGGTGAGAACATTTATTACTTTGGACAATAACAGCAATATAATAGCAATATCTCTGTATAAAAGGGGCTTGTCATGTCAGTGTAATGTACCATATTGCAATGTGCGATGTGAAGGAAAGTCTGAAATCCAAGTCAGCTTTCATACTGAGGCACATCTACAGAAAAAGCCACCTATTGTTTAACCAGCTAATGAGATTTAAATCTGACATGCAAAATTCTGTGTCCATGGGTTTTTTTCTTGACATTATCAAATCAAATTTGCCAAAAGTAGAATCGGACTGCCAGTCAGTGGTGGCAACCCTTCAGATTATGTGGGTAACTGGGTATCACTTCTTAATTTACAGGTATCCTGGAGACCTATTGGGACAAGCACAGTGTCATAGCTTCCACGCCGCCTCCCTCACCCACCTCAGGGGAAAGTGGTGAGTGAATCATCCTTTAGTTAGTTAGAACTGCAAAGACTTGATAGTACTGCATTTATATGAGCATATACTCTGACATTGACTACAGCAATCATTTGATCAAGTGGTTTCTTGTGCTTTAACCAGACCATTTTGTGTGTCTTTAATCTACCAGTGGAATTGCTGGGCAGTTTGTTTCAGGGCAGCCAGTATTCAAAGCTGCTATGCCAGCCCATGGCAACATTGGACAGTGAGAGTCAGCAGCTCTGTTGTCTCGTTTTGGAGTGCTTGGCCCACCTGTTCAGCTGGATCCCTCTGTCCACAAGCATCACACCCACACTGCTGGCATCCATTTTCCATTTCGCACGTTTTGGTTGTGATCTTCACACAAAGGCCAAGACAGGATCCTTCATCTCCTCTAACTCCTCCTCTAATGGGCAGCTTAACCCTGGGACAATGCCACCAACATCAAATGGAGGAGGGCGTAACGGACAGCAAAGTGAGGGCAACAAGGTGGATCGTGCCCGACTTGGTGTCCTTGCTATGACCTGTGTCAATGAACTGGTGTCAAAGAACTGTGTGCCAATGGATTTTGAGGAGTACCTGCTGCGCATGTTCCAGCAGACCTTCTTTCTTCTGCAGAGGCTGACACGAGAGAATAATGCTCATACAGTCAAGAGCCGTCTACAGGAACTTGATGAGAGGTATGGCTCAGTGCACTGGTGCTTGTGCATGCTTAAGTGCTTACAGGCTAGAGAGTGGACTTTGAAAATTTCAGCGTGCATTCTCCAACTGGCCATATTTACCTTTGTTATAGTCAAGCCTGCTGTCAGAAGTTGCACTGTGGTATTTCTGGTTGTTTATCTCTTAAAACAGTCTTTGTTTTCATCACTGCTGCTCACTGCACTGGTTCCATACAGCCATGTACTTCAGCTCTGTCACGAGTCATTCTGACCTACTCTTTCTGCCTGTGTATGTCTCTGTAGTCCATTTATATACACTGTGTGTGTGTGTGTGTGTGTGTGTGTGTGTGTGTGTGTGTGTGTGTGTGTGTGTGTGTTTTGACACTCCCGGACACAAGTCATTGAGCTTCATAATCATAAACCTTTATCACACAAGATGGATATTTTTATGAGTGGTCCTGCAGTTTGGGCAGACTCACTCGACAACAGATATATTTTCTCTGTCTGTTGTCAGGATGGAAATTAGGGTTGAGTGGTGTGACATTATGTGACAATGTGGTAACACAGGCTTAATTCAAGACATGACATTATTATTCACCAGCATAGACTATATTAAGCAAGTTCTGACTGCAAGATGTGGTGACTGCAACTTTGACTTTCGGTGAAGTTCAGTTTTATTAATGTTTCCTGTTTCATCTTGCAGTTACTTGGAAAAGTTCACAGATTTTCTGCGCCTGTTTGTCAGTGTTCACTTGAGGCGGATTGAGTCCAGTCCTCAGTTTCCAATTGTAGAGTTTCTTGCCCTGCTTTTCAAGTACACCTTCAACCAGGTATGATAATTTTGATCATTTTAATCACACTTGTTAATGCAGTACACCACAGGTCTTGATTTCTACAGGATTCCTTCAAACGCCTCTCATTGATATTTTTTTTCCCAGCCTAACCATGAAGGCTACTTTGCCTGTTTGGATATTTGGAGCGTGTTTTTGGATTTTCTAACAACCAAAATCAAAAGCAGACTAGCAGACAGAGACAGTGTCCTGAATAGGTAAGTGCCTCAGTGGTTTTCTGAAACATTCAGTGAACTATAATTGATTGATGTCATTGATGCAGCTATATACGATATAGAATGCATCTCTTTGAAATTGTTGTTGCTAAAGATTTTCATGTATGTTTCAAAAGGTACAAAGATGCCTTAGTTCTTCTGTTAAGGGAGGTTCTGAATCGCATACAGTTCAGATACAACCAGGCCCAGTTAGAAGAGCTGGATGATGAGACTCTGGATGATGATGTAAGAACATTTTACATTCAGTATATTTCAGTCTGTCATTTGCACCTTTTCACTTGATATGTTAAGCACATCTGAAATCTAAAATAAAAGTTTATATTATTAGCATATAAACGCCTTTAAGATATGCACTTATTACGAAAGTGTTCATAGCTTTCATCTAAAAGTCTAAATGTTCTCCTTTATTTGGTAACTATAGCAACAGACCGAGTGGCAGAAGTACCTGCGTCAGAGTCTGGAGGTGGTTGCCAAGGTGATGGAGCTGCTCCCATCCCATGCATTTTCTACTTTGGTAAGATATCAGTGTAGTGGACATAAAGTTTCTAGGCATCTGAACCATTTCCAGACCATACACACACATGCGCACACACACACACACATATATATATATATATATATATATAGCAATCAATTAGATTGTTTTTGTTTTTGTTTGTTTTTTTTTATTCCTCAATCTTGACCAATTAACCTACAGCAGATGTTCTTCTACACTGATGTGAAACGTTTAAAGCCTCAAAATGATATTTGTTTCACAATTGCTTTCCAAAATATTAAAGCAGCAATACTGACTCCTGAATATTATACTATACCACTTCAGAAGAAACTGAATTATTTTCATGTAGCTTTGGGTTTTATAATTACATGTAGAGAAATATCATGACTTACCGAGTCTCTGGCAGCCTCCTCCTTATTCTTCTTTTCTATTTCAAGTTTCCAGTCCTCCAAGAAAATTTGGACGTATACTTGGGTTTGCAGCAGTTTATTGTCACCACTGGCACAAGTAAGTAACCTTCACCTTTTATTTTAGAATATTTTTTTTCAGGTTCACCTCACGTCTTTTGTTTTAGGTATAGTCACATTGAATGGTGCCAGTTCCTTAGATTGAAATGTTTGAATGATTTGTCATCTCTTAGGTCGGAGGCTCAATATCACTGCAGAGAATGACTGCCGTCGACTTCACTGTTCTCTCAGGGACCTCAGCTCCCTGCTTCAAGCTGTCGGACGCTTGGCTGAGCATTTCATTGGGGAAATTTTTGCAGCACGATTCAGTGATGCCCTTGCAGTGGTGGAGAGGTCTGTGCTACTTCTCATCTAAAACATGAAAAATTAATTTGTTGTAGTTGTACCTACATCATGGGGCTATATTTGTGTTTCAGAATGTACTGTTGAACAGTATTGTTGCACAGTTTTTAGTGAATATTGGTGAATCTTATCTCACTCTTAAAGTGATAGTTCAGGTTGTTTCACGTTGTGTCAGCGTGTTTTAGACACTATAAAAAATTGCCCACTGAATCAATCCAATATCCATGCACGCCATGGCTGCGCTTCTGCGTAGGAATACGGTAGTTCAGCGGTTGAGAAAATGTTGTGCCAAAGGAATGTGCTGTTTTGACAGAAGATAAAGTACTGAAAATATTCTAAATGAAGGAACATTTCAATGGATATATTGTTTTGGTGGGCTTTTTTTGAAACCATTTCTTTGTGCCGCAGTAGCACGTAATTTAGCTAGTGTGCCGGTGTTCCTTGCTGCCTCTCCTAACTGGCACTGAGCTGATCCAAATCTACTGCATGACTACCTCACACAACCCCATGTCAAGTAACCTGAACTATCACTTCAAGTTTACATTGGCTTCTGTTTTTGTGTTCTGTCTAAATGATTTAATTCTGTTTAAATGATTACTTAGAATTAATTATTATTAATACTAATAGGAAGTTGTTATGTTTGATAAATGGGTGAAGCAGCTGTTTTCTGTTGACTGTTCTTTTTGCTTCATTGAAAGAGCAAATATATTTGTCATAATCAACCCTTTCTTTCTCATTTCAAGGTTGGTTGAAGTGACTTGCTACGGCTCTCAGACCAGCCTTTATGACCTGGAGACTGCTGTGCCTTCTGTGCTCAAGCCAGACCTCATTGACGTGTGAGTATCACATGTTAAAAGGAAAACCTAACCTTAACCCTTTGTATGTGACTCATTGGTTAAAACTAACAAGACTTTGCTGTTCTGTTATTGACCACAGTGTCACCAACAAGAGCTATGGAAACTGTGCATGTGAGCAGTTGCAATGTTTGTGTGAATTTAGACACTTAACAGTCATATTTCACAACATGAAAAAGCCGCTGAAAAGCTATTGTGACTGTTTGCACAGTGTTGGTGAAGTTGCTTCCTGTTTATTGTTGTCAGAGCAACTTGATGCATAATGCATAATGAAGAGAATAGAATAATGATATAATTTTTTTTATTGTTCAGTTATATAATAACAGAATAATTTTATTTCTGGGACTGACTTAATAGAAATGCAGACCAATCTGAATGTTGTTTTTCAGAAATTAATTAAAAATAAAATTAATGCTAACATAAATATAGTAAACACTTAACATGTAATGTAAATTGCCTTTTACAAGGTAGAAGCACTATGTTCATCCCACTATTTTTTTAACTTTGTGTGCTGTTTTGTTTGTTACAGACATGCACAGGCCCTTGCTGCTTTGCAAGCCTACTCTCACTGGCTCGCACAGTTCTACAGTGAAGTCCACAGTCAAAACCAGAGCCAGTTCCTCAACCTCATCACATCAACAATAGATGCCAGTAGTCCACTCATCACAGCTAAGGTAGCTTCACTCGCTCTTTCTTTCTCTCCCTAATTACGCACATGAAAGCTAGTTCTGAAGTGCACTTCAAGTCAACTATCAGTAATGACTGGCATTTACTGTATACACACTCACAAGTGAACTTCAGACTTCACCTAGAGATGTGAGCTGGCCCGGCAGCAATAGACCTGGCACTTAGTGATAGTGAAGTGAAAAAAAAGAGCTGTGCACTCGCAGACCTAGTGAACACATACACACATCAGCTAAAATCAAGACGTAGTGGCAGGCGTATGGAGAATGGAGATACAGGGTTTTTCCAGATTGTACAGTGCACTTTCAGGATTGATAAATTAATGAATAGAGTTATTTATGCTGATTCAGAGTTATCAGCAATGACAAATAAATATTGCAGTTAATGGATACTTGATCTAGAAAGTGGTGTTGGTTTCATATTGAAGCTGTGCTTCATTAAAGAGGAAGTATGATATGAAAAATATAAACCAATGCTTAAAACCTGCAGCCCGTTTTCACATAAGTTCTTTTTGTGCATTATGTCCTTTTTATTTATCTGGTCCTTTTTGGTTAATGTTCCCCTCACTTTAGTGTTACCCTGATAAAATGGCACAATTTCAGTGATTCAGAAATAGGTGTTTGCATAATTCACAATTTGAGCATAACAGATATATTAGCTGTTATAGGTCTGTGTTAATGATGGTATTGCCTTTTTCATTGTTACTTACACAGCAGACCTTTTTCAGACCACAGGCAGGATAAATGGTTCTTAAATTCTGTCCTTATCTCTAGGTACCCGAAAAGTTGATGCTCTCAGCGTGTCATCTGATGGTTTCCATCACATCTACAGTGCGGCCTGTGTTCTTGGTCACTCTGCCAGCTGTTCAGAATATCTTCAACCTCATTACGACAGAGAATCGGACCCGCAGACTTACCCAAGAGGTAAATGTTTGTTGCTTTTATCTTGCATATATATAATATAATTTGATAAAATAAATAGTAGTGGAGTAGATGCACCTGCATTGTACTTTCATCGTTTAAAGGCTGGATGATTTGGAAATTTCTCTTTTATTTTTAAATATATATATTTTTTTATATTTTATATTATATTTTTATATTAGACGAAAATTCTCATTTAAATAAAACACTACACAAGCATAACAATTAAAAATATGTGGATTTTAAAAATAATTGAAGTTCCTGAAATATCCTCAGTATCTAAAATAATTACTTTCTGTGTGTTTGTGTGTATGTGTCTGCTCATACAGGCTCACATGTTGGTGTGTAGGGCTTTATCCAACATGCTACTGCTCCCATGGCCCAATTTACCAGAGAGTGAGCAGCAGTGGCAAACACGCTCCAGTAACCATGCCAGCCTCTTGGCAGCCCTCACACGAGAATATCGTATTTTAAGAGGGACAGTGAACATTACACCACGGCAACCCGCCCTGGATGACAGTCAGTATTTCCCTTTCTTTCTTTTGTTTTCTGTTTTGTTAGTCCTGGTCTGATTATTCTGACTTCCTGTCATGCTTTGTCCTTCTCTAATGGTGTTTTCTGGTCATCTTTTTTCTACTCCAGTGAAAGCAGTGATACAGCAGACCCTGCCTGTGCTCAGAGACATAGTGGACAGCATCTCTGGGGAATCCACCAAATCACGTCAGATCTGTTACCAGAGTCTTCAGGAGTCTGTCCAAGTGTCCCTCAGCCTTTTCCCAGTGTTTATTCAGCAGCCAGGTCAGTGTGTCATCCACAGTTGGGCAGCCCATCTAGAGTTGAAACTATAAATCTGATCAAGGCATTTCTGTGCATACTTATCCTGTCACAGTGGACTGAGGCAGACAGCATTTACTGTACTGGGCAAACACATGTGGAGATGTTTCTCTGCCTCCTACCAGTGCATGAAAGATGATAACAGTGCATGTAGCCACATCACTAAACAATTTAAACACTTTACTTCAGTCTCTGCTGTAGCAACGGACATTTAGAGATGCAGCAAGTTTGTGTCAAATAGCACTGAAATGTACCAGTGGACAAAGTTTAGGAACCTCCATTCGTTTGCATTAGTGGCTTGGCTTTCCACTTGTACAGCAAGCAACAATGCACATGGATGTCAAACCTTAACTTTAAATTGAAATTCTAGTAATTATTATTATTAAATTATTATATCCTTAAAACAGGCAGGCGAGATCGGGATCTCTTTTTCAAGAGAAACCTGTATACAAAAAAAATGCAGTTTATACACAGACACATACAGATAATTCACAGACATACATTATAGAATTTCACATTTAAGAAAAGTATGCAAGACTGTAAATAAACAATACAACCTTTTAAAATGTTCTAGTGAAATAAAAGAATTGAATTGAAGTCCTATGTCTCAAACTCAGTACAAAACCATATTCTGTCTGCACAGAAATATTAGCTTTTATGACAAAATACTTAATGCAATTAATGTAAAATAATTTTTTAAGGCTTCAACAAACAAAAGGTGATCTCACTGGCCAGCTTTGTTAATTGTCATCTCTCTTTCTCAGATGTGACGGATGAGATGCTGGCCTTCTTCTTGACACTGTTTCAGGCATTGCGAGTCCAGATGGGTGTTGCCTTCACAGGACAGATCATCCACACTTTCCTTAGCATGTTCACCAGGTGAAAAAAATGTTGACAGTTTTTATAAACAATATATACTGTTATTAGTTGTAAGCACTGCAGTATTACATCTTGTCTTAATTTGAATGGCATGGGGCATACACTTAAAATGCTGCTATCACTCTTAACGCTAATTAATATAATGTTACTTATATGTGCTCTAGGGAACAGCTGGCAGCCAGTATTTTGCAAGAAGGGAGTGCAGGGTGTAGAGTGGTACAGAAGTTCCTGAAAATCCTGCAGGTGGTGGTACAAGAGCCTGGTCAAGCTTTCAAGCCCTTCCTACCCAGCATCCTCTCTCTGTGCATGGAGCAGGTTTACCCAGTGGTGGCAGAGGTCAGTTGGTGGTCACTTGTCCAAAGTTAACATTCACTCTGGAGGTTTTTTTTTTTTTTTTTTTTTGGTCTGAATCTGGATTGATTACCTTGGTAGCACCTAAAATTTGCATGTGGCATCACATCTCCTGTAGGACATCTTGCAAAAAACTACCTACGTGAACATGGATATTGTGGAAAAACCTGACAATATTACAGAAAAATAAACAAATGAATAGTTGATCAGTAGAAACATTACACTACTCACAAATTTGTTCATTTGAATATTCTGAAGATTAAAATTGTCAGGTACTTCATGATACAGTGTGTGATGGTATATAATTTTGTCTTCTATAGCGGTCTTCCCCAGATGTCAAGGCAGAGATGTTTGAGTTGCTATACCAAATACTTCACCAAAACTGGAGGTACTTCTTTAAAACTTCAGTCTTAACAAGTGTCCAAAAAGGAGTTGCTGAAGATACCATGGAAAATGAAGCTCAGTTCACAGCTGCCATGCAGGTGGGTGTATGCACATGCCTACAGTTGTCATCATACACCTATGGAGAGATCGATAAATCTTGGTTGTGTTCTTTGTTTGACTTTGCGTTTTGGTGAACAATTTACTGTCCAGTTAATCAACAATAATATAGCCTTTTAATGTGGAACATACAAACATAACGTCTGATTGCAATGTGATCAACAGTTATCTCAGTTGATGAAATGATCTAGTTGTATCACAGCTAATAAAGTTATTGTTGAATCTAGTTCCACGTCCTTTCCTGACCTGTGCTGAAATATCTTTTCTAGGCTTTTGGACAGTCTTTCCTGCAGCCTGACATCCACATCTTCAAGCAGAATCTGTCCTATTTGGAGTCACTCAACAGCAAGCACAAGTTATATCACAGAGTAAGTTGAGCTTTCATATCAGTATCTTTGTATTTACATGCGTCGTGTACAACGATGCAGTGTTGTTGACTCACGTCCGACAACATCAGCAGTTTCAACCTGTCACCTCAGACGGGCAAAAAAAAAAAGTCATAGCTGCTGCATTTTAACACGTGGGCAGGCAATGACTGTTAGTACAGCTTAATTTTTTTTTTTTTTTTTAATAATTCCTGTTTGTGTGAAGATCAGTATGAACTCCACTCTTCACAGTAATCAATAAGAAATATGTTACAATTAACAGAACTCTTTTCAGGTTTAACACACAAACACTGACTCCCTCACACACACAACAGAAGAAGAAGAAAAAAGTTGATCCCCTGTAATTAAAACAACAGTCCATCTGTCTTTTCTATGAAATCACAAACACCACAGACAAAATTAAACCAAGGACAAATATGTTGTTGGATGCAAGACATTTTATCTCAAAGGTCAACTTCACTATGACAGCATAATGTTCTGCAAAAACATTTCTGGCTTTATTCAATGCTGTAACTCAGGAAGGGGAGCTTGTGACCATATTTCCCAGAGGTTGGTTAGTTGGTGGAGGCATACAACCACAAGGCGATAATTCTAGTTTTGTTTTTTTTGTGCTTCAGAAACTTTTCCGGACCTCGATGCTCTTCCACTTCATTAACGTGCTGCTGCAGGTTCTACTCCACAAAAGCCATGACCTTCTTCAGGAGGAAATCACCCTTGCTATTTACAACATGGCCTCTGTTGACTTCGATGCCTTCTACTCGGCCTTCATGCCAGAGTTCCTCAACGGCTGCCAGGGTGTAGACACCAGCCAACGAGCTGTTCTTGCACGCAACTTCAAGCTTGAACAGGTAAGAATGACATTTTGTGAGATATTATACCTAATGGGTAAACATGGCAATGTATTTTGCTGGCTGTTGGCACATGCATTGCATGAGACAGAGATAGAATTAACCAAACATTACAAACATGATTTGCAAGAAAGCTTTGATTTCTTCCCCACACGGCACATGGAAATAAAACATGATAAGTAGAAGGGCATTTTGAGCGTGCAGACATCCACTGAGGCCAATGTCAAACAACAAACACCAGACTTCAGAAAAAAAATTCATACTCATAGTAAACAATCTGGATCTGCCCCAAAATGTAATGGGTTCTTCTCCGGCCCATGACCCATCCCTCCACCAGTGCAAATCGGTGCAGTACATTTTTGTGTAATCCTGTTGACAAATAAACCAACTTGGGTCTAAACTACCAGTTATGAATACTCTACAGTATTTCAAGTCGCTCTAAATAAGCAACACAGTTCAGCCTTTGTTATTTTGTTACTAAAAACCTTTTCATCTAAATCTGTTTCCCCGCAATAAAATGACAATAATAACAATAGTTCAAAATACTTATACATGTTAATACTATTTTATCTGTTGTAAGAATTTTCTTGCCTTTATTATCACAAAAGTGTAACTTGATTTCCAGTCATCACTTCACAATCTACAAATACTACAAATAAACAAATGTCTCACAGCCCCAGAAAATCCTTCAAGGCTTGGTTCACCCAAGTTACAAAAATGTATTTTCTCACTTCAAGGGTCAGTGTGTAGGATATAGGAGGAACTATATGTAATATTCATAATTACATCTTCATTAGTATATAGCCACCCAAAACTATGAAAAGTTGTGTTTTCATTGTTTTTATTGAGCCCCTCAATCTACATAGAGAGCAGCTCCTCTTCCACAGAGCCTGCTGTGTTTCAGCAGAAGCCCAGAGTGGACAAACCAAACACTGTCTCTAAATAGGGGCTTTCATGTTTTTACATACATGAATAGGTAGAACTGTAGGTTCCCCTTCACCCTTGAAAAGGGTCGAGGGAAGGGGTATTCAGTCTGTTGCAGTTTGCAATCTCACCACTAGATGTCACTAAATCATACACACTGGTCCTAATAACTAGGCTGAATCTCTAGTGTTCACGCAGATAGTTAAGTACCATGTACAATATTTATTGTTCAATTCTGCAAGACTTACCAATTATATTCCATTCACCTTTATGGTGACATAATGACAGTGACTACTCCTGTGTAGGTTTAACTATGAAATCATATATAACTGTTTTAAAATAAAATATTTAAGCATTTTCAGTTGCATCTTTAGCTTCAGTACATGTTTATATTTGCCTGTTTGCTTGAATTTTGTTTTGTCAACTCATGTTTCCCCAGTAAATTAATATTTCTGTTCAACTTTTCCCCTCTTTGTCAAGGACCTGCCTTCGTTCACTCAAAGTGTGCAGCGGCTGGTTAATGACCTTCGCTACTACAGACTGTGTAATAGTAGCCTGCCCACTGGCACTATCAAGCTATAGCACAATGACTGCTTGAACCACTCCACACATCAACTATGATCTTCAAGGATTGCCTGTGCTGACCACTTTGCCCAACACTCCCTCTCCAACTCAGCTACGCTCCACCTCTTCAAAGTGATGGGAAGGAACGACACACATTTGTATGGTTGAGCAATTGGAGGTTGAGGATGCTGCTGATGTTTTTCTTTGATTTCTACTGTAGAAGGTTGGCGCATTATTATTTTTTTTTTAAGAAGCAGTGCCCTCCTTATGTATTGCCAATGATAATTTGGCAAGAAATGTAAACCTGGTCTGCAGTTGGCTTTCGCCCAGACCTGGAGCAGTCTGAGCCAGGCCTTCTTTCCCACGCCTCTGCAACAAAGCTGGGCTGGGACTGAGCACTTTCAACTCATTTTGAGTTTTTAAAATGTCTGCTTTTATTCATTTTGCCTTCAATTTTTTTCATCTCCAAAGGAGACGGACTCTCAACTTTCATATCATTCCATTCTGAAAAAGAGAAAACCTGCTTGATTAAATAAAGTGCTTTTTTAGTAAAACTCAGGTATTGGTTAATTCATGATTTTATTGGTCTATGTACTGTTGCAGTAGTACAGTGTTGTTAATAATGGCTGCGTTAAGAAATTCCAAACATTTCGGTATGTTTACTTTGTTTTGCTTTACATGCGTCAATGGCATCTTTTTAAAATCCCTCTTAACTTAAGTTCATCTACTTAAATTGCTGAATAGGTTTTTGTAGAACAAATGCACAAATAATGAGATAGTTGGTTTGGATCTTTACAGAGCTAATGGATAAGGCCAATTTCAATTTTGAGACTGGCTAAAGCCCTTGACAGATATGAAGCCAGACAGAGGCCACAGACAGAGGTCTTGATGTGGGGCATGTGACACATCACATGCGGCAAATGTCGTGTGAGGGCACAACATGCAGAAGATGGGAAGTAATGGCACAGGAGGAGTAACAAAACAACTTCAAATTACTTCTAGCTTCAGCCTTGGTGTCTGGTTCTGCCGATCTATCCAGGGCTTTAGATGTTAAAATGTTTACACATTTTCAAAGCTTTTCTCAGCTGCTGTTTGAAATACCGAAGGCAGATTTTTTTGCAGTTATGATGTTATCTTAATTATGTATCTTGAGCTTTGTGATTGCTGGATATTAGAAAACAGACTGACAGACTGGAGGTTCATGTGACTCAGCACAGCCTACAGGGCTACAAGGGAAGAGGACTCGTTACTGCTAGACTCTTAATTTAATTCGAGCTCCAAAGCTCATCTTGATGCTAAATATAAACTACTCATGTCTTTAATGTAGAAATATATTATCTCTTTAAGTGCCGAACTTGAGTTGAAAACAAGCCTGTCTTTTAGGAATTCAACCAATTTTATACCTCAAGATAAATTCATTAATATATGTGTAATGTGTGTATAATGTTTTTGTGGGTGTCAAGTCTGAGACAATGACCCTAACCTGCTCTACAAACTGGTCTGTGGAGCATGAAAGATATATGTAGTGTATGTATGGAGTGCTGAGTTGAAGACATTATTGTGGTGCATTATGGGAAATGTAGGATCCAGCCGTTTTAGGGCTGAAAAAAGATCCCAAAAGGAACTGAACTAAACTTTGTATTTGTCTCTTGCAAGAGGCGCAGAATATCAGCTGCAGGAACTGGAGGAAACCGCTCGGCTGAAGATTGGAGGTCTAAACTTTTCTGAATTGTTGGTCCATGCTGAGCTGAGAGAGACAGCGTGGTCGTCTGGCGTCAGTGGAGTTAAATAAGTTTCAGTCTGAGTGACAGACAGGAGGGGGGGGGGGGGGGGGGGGGGTTGACTCGTGAGTTTTGATTGAGGAGCGTTGACTTCTGTGTCGTGAGGCTGCAGAGCACACCTCAAAACATGATCCTGCTGCAAAGGTGCCTTTTTAAGAGAACTATCCAACACCTTTACTCTAGAAGTCCAGACACCGCTAAAAGTCTGGTGTCTGGGTTTCCCGCTGCGCTGCTGGGTGGACGCAGAGCTGCCGGACACAGGAGCATATCCAGTAAGTGAATAAACTTATATCAAATAGTCAGAGAACCGTCGATTTTGTTTTTTTGTTTGTTTTTTAGTGCCTGATGTACGACTCCTTTAATCCTCCTTGGAAATGACTAAATGACACTCTCCCAGGAGTTAAATGTTGGATTCAGAATTGACCGATAATCATATAAAGAAATCTATAGTTTGATTATTGATATTGATCATTTCTTTTTTTTTTTTTTTTGCTTTACATCATCGGCGCCAATTATAAGAGACCTCACCTCCGAGGCTCAAAGTTTATTTGCTCTAAACTTGAGAAAACAAGTCGCTTGCCAAACTCATGGGGTCATGAACTGGAACTGGGTCAGGCTGACGGAACAAAGAGGTGATGATGATGATGGTGATGATGATGGTGATGATGATGATGATGGAGAAAGACCCCGATCACACACAAGCACAGACGCGATGTGTGTGTGCGGCTCTGTGATTGCTGGATATCAGAAGACACACACACACACACACACACACACACACAGTGAGACGTCATTGGCCCGAGTGCCTCTGACGTCACGCGGCTCACGTGCGCATTTAATTGATCGCGTGCCGTGATTAATATCACTCGTGACCCCCGCGGTGGGCTGTGTGGGGATGATGGTCGACACCAGCTGATCTGCTCTGTCCCGCCAGCTCCTCCGGATGTGAGGGAGCGGACTCTCGTCGCTGTGAAGCCGGATGGAGTCCAGCGGCGTCTTGTGGGACAAATAATCCAGCGGTTTGAGCAGCGGGGCTTCAAGCTGGTCGGCCTGAAGATGCTGCAGGTATTAAAGCCTGCAGTGAATATGTCCGATGGTGTTTATGATATGTGCGACATCTGCTTTGTTCATTGTTTTAAACTGTTGCTGTCTCTATCGTGAAGGTGTCTGAGGATCTCCTGTCCCAGCACTACTGTGAACTGAGGGCAAAGCCCTTCTACCCCAGTCTGCTGCATTACATGACCTCAGGACCTGTGGTTGTGATGGTGAGTCTCCTCTTCTGAGCGCATCATTTCTGTTTCTTTCTTTAATCATTCCTCCTTTTGCATTAGGTTGCAGACATGAAAGTTATGTCTTAGCAAGTGATTTCTACAGCGTAACTCATACTTAGTACCTGCACAGTATTTCAGATGTAAACCTGCTAACAAGTCTTGAATATTTATTTATTTTTTTTGTGTGTTGCATGTGTGTGTGTGTCGGTTTATTTTGGTTCAGGTGTGGGAAGGGCACAATGTGGTTCAGACATCACGTACCATGGTGGGACACACTAACCCAGCTGAGGCCCAGGCCGGCACAGTCCGAGGAGATTTCAGCATTCATGTCAGCAGGTAACTTGCTGTGATTTAAATTCATTAGATCTACCTTAGATTTCAGGATTTAACAAAAATCTAATGAGACTGCCACTTTCCAAATAATGTACCTTGTGAATTTAATGCTTGTGGTTCTTTCTTTCGGTCTTTGAGGTAGAAATAATGATGTGTGGTTGTCATTTAAAGGAATGTGGTCCATGCCAGTGATTCACTGGAAGGGGCTCAAAGGGAGATCCAGCTGTGGTTTCGGGGAAAGGAGCTCCTGAGCTGGGACTGCTGTGACCAGACCAGCACCTGTGAAGTGTGAAGGCAGAGAGTTGAACGCAGTGAGAATCAGTATTACTACCTCTTCTCCTGCTGCTCAAAGGTCTGTCTTTTCAGTCAGTGTGACCAGAGTGTTCAGAAAACAGGGGTGTTCAGCATTCCTACCTTGAAATATACCTCAGTAAGTATACTTACGGTCAAAGATTTTTGTTGAAACAAATGTGACTGAGTCACAGGTCAAAGGTCACTGTGACCTCACAAAACACGGTTTTGGCCTCTTGAATATGATATCTTGAGACTGCCTTAAGGGACTTTCTTCAGATTTGGCACAAACACTCGCTTGGACTGAATAAACTGATTAGATTTTGGTGGTCAAAGGTCAAAGTTCAAGGTCACAGTGACCTCACATTCTTACAAATGCAAATATCAAAAACACCCAGAGGGAATTTCATTACATCTGGCCAAACATTCACTTGAACTCAAGCATGACCTGATTAGAATTTGGTGGTCAAAGGTCAAAGGTCACTGTGACCTCACAATACACATTTTTTGGCATAACTCAAATTCATACACTAATTATGACACAATTTAATTTAAATGTCTACAAGGATAAAATGAAGTGATAACACTTTATGTCCAAATGGCCAAAGGTCAACTTAACTGTGACATCATAATGTTTTGCAAAAACCCTTTGGCTATTATTCAATGCTGTAACTCAGGAAGGGGAGATGGTTGGCGGAGGCATACAACTGCAAGGCGGTAATTCTATATTTTATTATAATTTAACAAATTATATGTAGCAGTGCTGTTTCTAGAAGTATTAAGTGCAACACTTTAAAGAGCAATTTAGTAAGAAAAAAAGTTAATTCTATGCTTGAATTTGTCCTCACATACTTTAAGTGTAATTATTAAACTAGACTAAAAGTTTAATCAAGTCAATGTACAGTATGTAATTGGAATCATTAAGTAATCTTCCTATCTCTGTTTAAAGCCACTGTGGAAACAGAAGAAATTACATAAGAGGGTGAACAGTTTAGAGTAAAGTGTAAAGCAATGTCAGGAATAGTCTGAAATGTGAATAATTCTTCTAATAATAATCACTGTTTACACTCAAATATTTGACCTCAGGTGAACATTGTTGGTGGAAATGTACTGAAGTAATCACTGAAGTAATCTGTTGCCGTGCACCACACAGCTCTGCATGGTGATGATTTACCTCCACCTGTCATATCAACACAGAACCGGTCCTGCTTTCACATTTGTTGACGTACAGCTGAAACAATGACTTTAGCCCTCTATTTTTCCCTATAACAATGATGAAATTACTAATCTGGAATTCGTCACATATTTTATTTTATGTTATTTTGTTGTTTTTTTTTAATTATTATTATTATTATTTTTTTTGAAAGTATAGGTTTTAAAGGAGCCATTTGTAAGTTTTGCTATTGCTACATAGCCAACATTGGCATTACCAGCTGTTTACTTACCAGTCTAGATAAAACATTGCAAGTTCAGCATCAAACTTAATTTCTTTGCTCACTGAGAGCTGTCTCCAGCAGTGGAAAACAACGCCAGTGCCGACTGTTGTTTTGCTCCCATTTCGTCACTTTCTGATACCAAGTCACTGTATCGTCCAGTCTGTCCTGAAGAGGTGGCGCTACTCAGAGGACGTATTCTGACCTTCTGTTTTATAAATGCAACAATAGGTGCAGCTCTTGACAAGACTGGTACATAAACAGCTGTTAATGCTAACGCTGGCTATGTAGCAATAGCAAAACTTACAAATAGCATCTTTAATCATATAAATTGTCTGCTGTGTTCAAGCTGATAACATCCACAGCAATGAATCCCTTATGTTTCTGTGTTGTACGTTATATTATGATGTGAACCACAGCTGAAATCATGATGAAAAATGTAAGATCTGAAAACATTTTAATGTCATAGACAGAGTCAGGACTGAAATTGGATAGTCATATGTATGACATCAGTTTAATGTGTATTTGGTCTAAAACAGCATCTGGCTGCAGCAAGCAACATTGTCTTAATACACATTGAAGTCCAAGCAATAAAAACTCTGAAAATAAAATAAAAATAATAACCGAATCAATCAGGCAACTGACTGTTAAATAGAGACATAAACATTGTTATCATAATGCACATTTTGTGGGTTTTATACTGTAGCTCTGAAAAGCAAGTTTCAGTCCATTGTCATAGTATTTACTTTACAACAATAACACATTAGACTAATCATTATTATGTCATTATGTTTATTGTATGGTATTTGTGTTCATTGTCATGTTTCAGATTTCATCTAAACAAAAGGATGATAGAAATATTTAAATTGTAAAAAATATGTGTATAAATGGAAAAGAATAACTTTAGTCAACTCTGGCGAGGTTTATATAATATTAGTAAGACAGTCTTACTTTTAACACAGCTTGCTTTTCTGATGAATCTGTAGCACAGAAGAGATACAGCAATGATGATGAAAAAATTAAACTCCATCTGCAACATTCCTCTGTGGCCCTAACTGTCTAAGCAACATTACATTTATGTCCATTTATCTTTGATGCCACATCTGTATTAGTGGATATGGAAAGCTCAGTCAGAATACATCACTCTCTGAGTTCAGGCCAATCTTCAGCTTTTGCTTCTCCATCACCGTCTCTAATTCTGTGGCTTTGCGCACGTCCTGCAGAGGACAGAAGATTAGTTTAGAGAGAAATATCAAGGAAATTTGGCATGGACATATGCACTGAAATTGTAGTTCTTTCTTCTTTTTTAACCAAAGTCTGTACAATAAAGGTCAAATTAAAGGCACCATGTATGTGAAATCCCTCTAATGTCAGACCAAGAATGGGAAGGTTAATAACTTTAAAAAAAAAACACCCACTGTAACCATTGATCTATAACGTATCTAGGAGCTATTATGCATTTGGAATTTGCAAATTGAAAGGTAAATAATCTTTACTCAATGTAGGTCAATGACAATGTGCTAAAATTACGAAAGTCTGTGCATAAGCCAAGGCTGAGTAAACAAGTGGCGCAAGACACATGGACCCAAACATAACCACACACACACACACACAAACACACTCACACACAGAGTACATCCAGAGTAACACTGGACAAACCTCGAGAAGAGCCTTCTGCACCATTATCTGGCTGTAAACTCTTGCACCTTCCTCAGGTGACACTGCACGGAGCTCCTCCTTATTCAGGGAAAATAGCTGCGCTCCAGTTAAAATCCCCAGACTCTCAATTGTCCTAACAAAGGAGAAAGGAGCAACAAAATCAGTGTTGGTTTTTGTTCCCCTTTCAAAAAATCACCTATAACAAGAAGAAGAATCCAAAACAAATCTCCCTTTTTAAAGATTCACTTGTGAATTTTCTTGTTGCACTTAATAGTGCCAGCATGTTTCCTAAATGTTCTCCCAGGTGTTTGTGGTCAACTCCAACTCAGCTCAGTTCACGATAAAGCTGCAATATATAAACACCACTGGATCATTTTCATTTAGGAAATCCTTAGTCATACAAATGCATAAATGTGACTGATATTAGTAGACAACCTGTGTTGGACATGTTGGAAGTGATATTCCATAAACTACACAACCTCGAGAACAGGATGTGTGGCTATAAATGAACCAATAGGTTCTACAAACTAGTCTTGTGCTGAATCAGATTTGAGCTGGAGTCATCTCCAGCAGTGGACACTCACTGTGGATTGAAGCCCTTGGCGGTGAGCCAGGCCTCCACCTCAGCAGATGGTGAGTGATAGTTCAGGGGAGTGGAAGTGTCAGCTGTGCGGGGAACCACCAGTGGACGGACTGAGTCTCTTTTCTCAGCTAGCCGCTGGAGAAGCTCATCATTCATTATCAGGACTGCACAAAACACACACGACTTCATTTGCATACACATGCAGACCAGCACAGTGTCATACACGGCCTCTTATCAAAGCATCGCATTTCTAAAGTTGACAGTTCAACATCAGTGCTCAACCTAATAATTTGTTTTATAAATGTTCCACAAATGTTTTTTTGTTTTTTTTAGCGTCATGGTAATTTTAATAATAAAATACACAGTGGTCTGATTTCCCTGTATTTTTCTGTGATATAATAAGAATGGTGCTTACACCTCACAATAATATAATCAACCTTTTGTAAAGTGACAAAAAAAAAAGCTGATGTGTGTTACTGGATAATTTTAACCAAATGACTAGATGTTTTTGATACAGCAGTTTTGTTATTTAGATTGCCTTGAAGACATCGGTGTATCATGCTATACAGGAAATGGAGATCCTGGCAAAGACAGCATGGCGCTGAGCCTGTTTCTCTTAGACACTAATGCAAAAAAGGCTAAAAGGAGCATCTTTAAATAGCTTTCTGTCCACTCGAGACAGGACCATAGTAGCACTCAAGTGAGAGATGAGAAACAGAGCTATTCCATTGTTCATACCCCAAAGTGTTAATAATAATTAAAGGGAATATTATATAACATTTATGTGCTGATTCTCCAACTTCTTTAAACTATGTGGGCGTTGACTTGGCTTTGTTCATTTGCCACATTTCTGGTCGCAGATTCCGAGAAGTCACGGAAAAGACGTTCCTGGGATCCAGTATGTTTGTGAATTCATTTGATAAACAAGCCTTTGTTATGTTTGTGCACATGATGTCTGTTACCTCGGTCACCATCTCCCCCTGTTGTTGTAGATGGCAAAACCATGCTCTGAGGTCGCAGCGGTGGGCTTGTAGCAGTAGGACTCGTCCCAACCGAGCTTGATGGAGCATATGAGAAGTACTTTGTAGGAGGGGTAAGAGGGGTCCTCTGTGGTGGGAAAATGCGACTGAATTAGAAACTGATTAAACTAAACCAAAAGCCACAGCATCTGCAGTGTTTGAGGGACTGACACACGCAACAAGAAAAACTCTGTGTGCAGTTGTACCTTTGACTCTCTGCGTACCACTGGGCTGGCCCTCCCAGTGTTATTCAGAGCAGAGAGAGGCTCCAGGATGTTAAAGGGAACAAATCCTATCTGGTCGAAGCGATTCCGACACTTCCACCATCGCTTTGATGACTCAATTACCTGAGGAAAGATGCCTCACAAATCAGATGCACTTTGTGACATATCCCATGAATATATACTGAAACAATGCTTTTGTTTGTACCCTAATTTTTCATTAGTTGAAATAAAAGATCTAAGATTTTTCTATACACACAAAGGGGTTATCTCTCTTAAATTTTGTTCATAAATGCATTTACATCTGTGTTCGCTGCTGCTTCTTTGCCAAGATCAGCCATCCACCTGACAGGTGTGGCATTATCAAGTTGCTGATTACACAGCATGATTATTGCACAGGTGTGCCTTGGGCTGGTCACAATAAAAGGCCACTCTAAAATGTGCAGTTTTATCGCACAACACAATGCCACAGATGTCACGTGCAGTTGACATACTGAATGTCCACCAGAGCTGTTGCCCATGACATGAATGGTCATTTCACTACCATAAAGTGTCTCTAATGTTGTTTCTGAGAATTTGGCCTCACAACGGCATACCACATATAACCATACCAGCCCAGGACCTCCACATCTGGGTCCGGGTGGAAAGCTGATGCAACAGTTGATTTGCGCAGTCAAAGAATTTCTACTCAAATTGTCAGGAAGTGTCTCTTGATATGCCATGATGATGATCTTCGCAGGAGAAGTGCTCGCTAACATGGATTTAAATACATTTGTCAGCATGTGAGAGAAAGAAGGCTTTTGTGTGCTTAGAAAAAAGTCTTAGATTTCAACAAATGACAAATGGGATCCAAAAAAAAAAGCGTTGCATTTATATTTTTCTGCAGTGTATCTACTTTTACAGGTGGGCTGCCACCTATAATTCTAATTGCAGGTGTTTACCTCCAGTGTTTCTCCTTGTAGCACAGAGAGTTCACTGCTGTTTCTAGCCACAAAGTCATAACTGCAGCAGTAAAGTCTCTCACCTTCTGGTGGGAGCCCATTTCCATCTCTGAAATGAAAATATCATTTAAAAGATGTGCAACATGGAAAACAAATGTAACCAATTTAACAAAGTGGAGTCAGATATCATTAATCACTAATTTCTGATGAGAGATGTGAAAATCATGTTACTAGGCAATATACTGTTAATTATATCCATTAGGGATTAGACTGGCGTTGTCACTGCTGCTATAAAACATAATTATACCTTGGTCTATATCACTTTTTTTCAGTGTCTATAGACTTACACTTCCTCTGTGCCTTCTTCAGCTGTCTCTGTTGTTTGTTGAGCTTGATCCTGTAGCGTTTGTGCCTCCCTACTTTCCCTGAGAGCATCCTGTTTGTGCTGCAGCTCGATGGGATCTTGCAAAGACTGGCCAGATGAGTCGTAGGCTGGAGGCTGCCATCCATCCAGAAAGACAGGTGAATATGGAGGAACAGACACATTAAGGTGTGAACTGTGAATAAGAGCAAAAGAGGGTTTTGTTAGATCAACATGACGCACTATCAAACCAAGATTTACACACATGTTCACATAAACACACAGACCAGGGTGAAGTCCAGTTGGGCCCTAATGAAGTCCAGAGTTCCTTTTCCTCTTCAGTCAGATGCTCCTGGAGCAGTGAAACTGCCCCGCTGGTCATAGCAGGACTAACCACTGACATGCCTAAACCTGGACCTCCAGTGGTTTTCACTATCTGTGAAAGAGAGGGTCACTATAGTCAGTGTCACACAAAGAAACAGCACTGAATGAAACATTAGAAAGACTCACCAGTCTCAGAGGCACAAAGATATGATGCAGCAGGTCTGGAGCGTCAGGCTGTGAGATGGATGACTTGAGGCGGTCCTGAAGAAACCCACAAATAGAGTCATTTAGATTTTTAATTTCCAATGGTTTCATCAAAACTTACTAGCAATCTTTCAGTGCTTAATTATATGACTAGTCTGATCTCACCAGCAGACTGAGGGAGTACTTGATTTTCTGAAAGAGGTCCACAAAGTCTTCCTCTGATGGAGGGCAAGCTTTCATGGTCAACAAATCATCTGCACACACAAGAGTACAATCACAGCTAGAACTAAAACAGTTGTTGTCGTCACATGCATTGATTCTTCAAACTTCATATACTTCAGTGTCAGTATCATGTGAAAGTGTTTTTGAATTCTAATAATCAAGTTAAAAAGCAAGATTTTCCAAACAAAGTCAAAGATTAATAGAAAATAGTATAAATAGGAAAGACTACTAGAAACACTACACTACTGACAATGACTCAGTGACTATAGGTGTGGAAGGCTTCTTATAGCTTGTTCCAACAAGCGATCACCTACAAAACAAAGCCAGTGTCAATGACTAATAATAGTCTCATGTCCTATTTCATTATTAATGCATTCATACCTTCATTGCCTTTAGTTTTATCAAGGGTCACACCTATCCCAGCATACACTTGCCAGAAACCTGGGTGATGTTGCCAGGCCAACACAGGGCAAACACGGATAGACACAAACAAACCCTACCAGTATGTCCAGTGATGAGGACTCATGAGTCCAAAGTGAAAATATCAAGGCTGGAAATCAAACCTTGTTGCTGTTGTCGCTTTTAATCTTACAGTACAACAAAAAATACCCTTCATTTATTCAGAGAGGCAGACTAGTCATTGATAAAGTCTGGTATGGATACTTTTACCTTTTTAATACCACTGGGTGGCCACATATTTGAAATATAACTTCACCCAAGCTTCTGCCACTTCTTTGTCATGTTTCTTGATGAGTTTTCTTAATTACCTTTTTCTGGCAACCTGCCTGTTGACCTGCTTCCAGCATGCAAATAGTGTGCAAATGTTCAGCCTGTGTCTACAGTTTCCTACTTCTACTCTTCTGCAACCTACTTTCTTTGGCCCACCCTTGTGAAACTATGGGGACACAGTAGTTAGTCGATGGGATGGTACCTCTCCACTCACCTCCTTGGTCTGCCTTCTTGCTCTTCCTGCTACTCTTCTTCTTCCTTTGGTTCAGAATACTCTGAGCCTCAGCTGTCTGCTGCAACCGCCCCATGAATCGCTCCACATCGTCGAAACAGTGGTTCAGAATCTCCTGATGAAGACGTATACTCTATGTTTTAGCCATCTGTGCAACTTACAGAAATTATTTTAATAATGTAGTCATACATAATACTGATCATTAAATTATCTATGTTAGCTGATACTAACAAGAAAGGTAACTATTTATGCAGTCAGTATGTAAATGATTGCAATAGCTCTAAGTTAACGTTACATTTGTAATGTTTATAATGTTCAATATTTGTAAGTATTTATTTATTTACAAGCTTCTAAGGTGTTTCTTTTTTTGTCCAATAGAGGAACACCACATCCACATGGCCACATTGGCTTCAAGAGGAAGCCCCTGCATTATACTCAGAGCTAAATAAAATCCCTTCCTTCATATCTTCCAGCATTGATACCTTTTTCCAAACAGCATTAAGTTTAAAAACAAAACAATATAGTCCCCATTGTCTCTCTCCAAATCCAGAGAGCCAGTCTTGTTCTGGTGCTTTTCTTACATTGGCTATTTACAGGTATTAACAGGAAACCACTAAGAATCTTTGCTTGTGGTTGCTTGTAATATTACTAATCATATAGTCTGAAACAATATATTAAGTCTTTAAAGTATAAACAAACATCCCGTAGCCTACATTTCTTTCATATTTTGATGTGAGGTCTCCTCTTTCCCTCAGTAAATTTACAGACATTAAATCATATGTTGGCTACACCTCTTCCACTGAGCATGCCTCAAAACTTCATATTATCAGTATGCTCAAGCTGTTATTTTTTTTCCTATTTGATTTACACACAAATGCAAATATTACGTTCTTTTTAATTTTTTTCTCAAAATAAGAGACAGATTCTTCACTATCATGTCACCATCACTGCTCTTATGTCTTCCCTCATGTACAGACAATAGTTTCACTCTTGATTTAGGTGACTCACAGAAACTTTGTGGGTCTACATACTTTTGTTCTTTGGATAGGTTGCCTTCTCCTTTGATTTCAAGATAAACCCATTGGCCCACATAACTCCATACACATAGACAGAAGAATATCTAAGTTATTTATGCAAGCACATACCACTTCTCTCTCTGCGTCCAATGGAGATGTATGATTTGAGTTGGCGTCATTCTCTGAGCAGAGGAAGAACAAAGCCATTAAAGCAAACTTGAACATATATATATATATATATATATATAAATCCACTGTAGTAGGTTGGTTGTAAGCAGCATGATAGTGTGCAGAGGATGAAAATACATCTACAGTACATGCTCACATATACACATACATATTGGCCAGATAAGTATACCTTTGACAGAATCTGTGCGGATGGGCAGGCCACCGGGAGGCGGCTGCTCTCCTGGAGCTATCATGACACGGACACCTGAAGGCTTTCTAGGGACCACCGGAGGAGGTGGTGCAGACATCTGTTGTGTGTGATTGCAAACATGGAAAATCAACCATATACTGTTAAACAATAAGGAATAATATTTATGTTTTCCTTCATATAAACTTTTGTCCGAGTTTTCTGACACCTAATTTCTTGTTCCTTGGGATCATCTGTATATATCATCTATATATGAATTCATGAAATCATATGAAATGACTTGACAAACTTTACTTGACTGAATAAAACACACTTATCTCGATCTCATCTAAATCTCAATAGAAATTGATGAATGAGAGCTCAATAGTGACACATTCCACAGGCTGGTTGTAGGAATGCTGAGTATTCTGTGCGCACTTGCAAGTCTGCGTGCATTTAAGTGACAGATGCACACGACAGGAAAAACCACTGTCACCAGGTGCATGGTATGCAGATGACACAACCACCAAAACTTGATAGACAAACAGTTTGAGCTGCGTATAGAAGTTTGTGCTATGCAAACACATTATAGCCCTTTTCCTCATCTTCCTGCCGCTCTTCTGCCTGTAATTTCTTCTCTTCCAACATGTTGATGAAGCAGTGAGTACTGCACAAACTTTTTTACAAACATCCTTATAAAAGGCACAGCTAAAAGGCTATCATGCAATTACAAATGATTAAATGTTCTAATGTGTCAGGATGAAGTAACACTACGTCTCCACATATTACTGACACAAAGCAGCTGTCTGTCATATGACAGGTGCACCTGCCTCTCTCTCTATTTCTCTGACTTACACACACACACAGTTTACACAAAGTTAACACCTGAAATCTACATTCATCACTGTACCTTTTAGTGTGGTTTGAGTGTTTAAATCCAAGGCACAGAAACCAATCCCCGTGTTGAGCCGTATGTGCACTGAGCTTAGCTGTTTACATGAGCACGTCCCACCTTCTACAGATATGCACAAACGGGAAAAACGAGTCTGGCTTTCGTTTCGCACTTAATCTGTGTTGCTTTCACTCCTCTGCCTCTCTTGCACACACACTCTCTCTCTCTCTTTCGGTCTCTCTCAACCTCCCATTCTTCTCTCTGCATCTCTGTGAGTCTCTCCTTCCTTATGACAGGCATTTCTACCAGCCACTGCCTATGGCTTGTGCCAAAGGGCTAACGTGATCTGAAACACATACCATTCCAGAAATGTAATGCAGTCTTGCTCAAGCTCTCCAGCTCCACAAATTCAATAACGTCAAGTTTAGTGTTAGAGAAAGAGGGAAAAAAAGGTGAATTACTGTTCAAATTACAAACAAAAAACAATAAAAAGAAATGAAACAATTAGATGCAATTCATTCAAGTTGGACTAACAAAATTGATTTGAACGTTCCTTCCTATAAGGACTTCTCTTTGGGACCATACCACCACCTGCCAATCATATTCAATAATAAGATCATTTCATAATAAACTTTTTCTTCTTTTCTTGTAGCTGTCATTAAACATGCTCTCATTGGTTAAAGGAAACCAGATGAAATCCTTTATCTGCGTAACATTTAATTAGATTTTTCTCAGGTCAAAGCAAATAACTAAGCAAATAGATTTAATCAACGGTATGATTTATCAAGATTATAAAATCTGGTCATAATCAGATAGGAAAATGCAAAGTCAGGGTGCAGCGGTAGCTTTTTAAATACTTCAATAAAAAGCAAATATTGATTGAGTAATAGTGAGAATGTTTGCAACAACAGCCTGTTAAAATGATATGAGAGAAGGTGTGGAAAAGGATGTAGGGGAAACATTTGATATCTGGTTCCTGATATAGAGCAGTTTACTCCAGAAATGTCACACTGCCAGCTTGTGCAATCTTCAGCAGTAGGCTACGACAGATGGATTTGGAATTCATTAGCAAACACAAAGAAAACAGATAATAGCAGATGTGTCTGTTCTTACAGAAAAGAGCTCTGTCAAGGATCCCAATCACATTTGAATTTTCTTTCAAATGAATATCCACTCTCTGAATCAGTGCACCTTTATCATAATGATGTTTAAGGCTAATAGTGATGGTGTTTAACCAGAATTCTGACACAGGAGAAAAAGGTCCTCAGATGTTTCTGAACAAAGTGTAATTCCATGTTGATTCAGTACAGAACATTTATGTTAAAATGATGTCTTCATTAGGATTTTAGCTACTTGCAGCCTTCACGCCGCTGTAGGTAAGGCACTCCCTTACAGCAGGTAGGTCATGGCACTGGTGAAAACCGAGCTGTTGGTGAACAGTGACACCAGCTGGTTATTACAGGTTAGACTTCATCTGTCCCTGCAGCTCTCCTCACGTTTGACTCGATTGTAGCAGACCAAATTTTAAATAGATGCTGTTCATATACATGAGAAACACCTGAGCCTCTGGCTGCCACACACTTTTGGGTCAGCTGCTCTGCTGCTTAGATGATCCAGTGGGTGTTGATTGTAGAACAGGAGTATACATGGACAGACACTTCTCTCTGCTGCTGCCTTTACTTGGTACTGAATTGAAGCCTGATGCAAAAAGGTTCTTGGCCAAATGAGGCAAGTAGTTTTCCCACATTGAAATTAATCTAGTAGTTTTGCATTTACTACCGTTGACGCAATGCAGGTGATGCTGAGCTCCAGTGGGTCTCATTTCAGCCGAAGAGCAGTTGATCTCCATAATTAGCTTGGGATTTACTGTACTGTTCTCAGCAATGTATTCGTTTCCGGTGTTTGACTTACAGAAAGGACACTTAAGATCCACATCCCAATAGGAAGGGTGAAGGCTGCTCCGGTGACATACATGAAAGGAAACGGGGGACTTTTGGTGCAAAATTTGCAAAATGTGTGAAATCTAGATGCGAAACACGCAACAGGGAGCTCATGTTACTGATTCATCTTGGTTATCTCTAAGTGTCCAGAGTGTTGTGTGAATTTCTGAATATGATCAGAAATTTCCTCTGTCACTTTAAATGCTCTTGAATGGTGATTGGGAAAACTCTGGTGTGCAGCAGGAAGCAGGAGACATAAGCTTAAATACGCACAAACAGTGGCCCCCTGAATCCATGTATTTGTGTGAATTGCGGCAGATATTTAGCTTCATTTTTGACGCATTCTTTCCACTAGAGGGAGAAGGGACTTTCCTAAGTTTGAGCCCGACAGGTGGCTGAGACAGTGAATTTACTACTAACTGGTATTGCTCAATTGTGTGGTAACAGCAGTCTGATTTTAATGCTATTATCATGCACCGATTTATTTACCTCCAGGATTCTTTCCTGAGCCAGTAGACTTTTTTTTTTTGCAGTATAATGTTTTTTTCAATGCCAAGTCATTGAAATAAATACAACTGTCAAAACTGCAGCAACAAGTGCAATGACAGACTACTCTCTCTCTCTCTCTCTCTCTCTCTCTCTCTCTCTCTGCTTGTATTTACCTTATATACAGCTCCACTGCTTGCTGTCCACACCCCGGAGCAATAAACATCACGGACAGCTGCCAGTTGCACATTGGTAATTGTCTTGTCGGGGACTTGCAATAGTTACGTCCCTACATGCAGATATTTTGATTTTAATTTAGTGTTGTATAGTAACAATATTCACGTTCATCGTGGGCACAAAAGACCGATCTTTCTCCTTTTTTTTTTTTTTTTTTAGATTCTTCCTTCAGTTTTTCAGGGTGACTCTCTCAGGATCTGTTACCGACATGTTGAAATACGACATGATGTCTCCACACAGCTTCTCTACATCACAAGACATTTGACAGCTACTTTGCAGATCTCGATTTTACATATAAACGACATAAGCAAAATAAAATCAAATATAGTGAGACAGCAACAACATTAAACTGCTGTGTGGAACCACAAAGGGTGAAGAGTGTTTTTTATTTCCCATACTTGAGTAACGCATCATTAAAAAAAAAAAAAAAATTAAAAGCCAGCAGTTATCGGAGTTATTGCGCTATTGTTTGTTGAGGTTTGTTGTTATTTACATGTCTTCATTTTTCTTTTGCACAGTGTAACAGTCAATGTGAATTCACTGCGAACGCAATTTTACTTTGCAGAGCAGTGATTTCATCTGTACTTCCCAGGGTGCAGTCAGCGCCTGTTGTAACCTAACCGCACACATGCACACGCACACGCACATGCACACACACATGCACATGCATATGTAAAATGTTGGCATACTTTAAAACAGCAGTACAATAAGCATGGTCACAGTCGGTGCGTAAGCTTAACATATCTTCTTAAGTGTTCCCAAAGCCTAAGGGAAACACACACACACACACACACACACACACACACTCTCTCTCTCTCTCTAACATCCAGCAGTGTGTATCGTGTTGTCCATGCCCACTGACCGTTTAGGGGAAGGGCAGCTCAGCCCCCTCACTTTCCCCATTGGCTCCAGCTGCAGCAACTTCTCCTTCATTTCTTCTCGGGTTTGGCAACGGATCCGTTTGTTCTGACGCAAGAAACGTGGCCGCAAGTTGTCAAAAGTACCTGGTCGAGACTTTTCTCCCCTCAGCAAATCGAGGTTGGTTAGTCCGACTGTTATCAAAGCCATAAAAGGAAGAGCTTAAAAGTAGCCTTGTGTGAAAGGCGACCAACAGCACAGAAACCAACACCAGGGCTGCTGGAAACTCTACTCCTCCCTGGGACCGTGCTGTCAGCATGGTATGTCCACAACACAGACACACACACAGCTCTGCTTTCACACTTTATTAACGAAACTTTATGAGCACTAATACCTCCACTCCATCTTCACTGTTCGCTTCTTGCTTTTGATTGTCCTTCATGTGTGTGTGTGTGTGTGTGTGTATTTTTCTGGTTTGTTTTTGTTTTTGTTTTGTTTTTTTGTTTGTTTTTTGTTTGTTTGTTTGATTTTTCCCCCCCGTGGGAAGTTTTGGGCACATTGTTGTATAATTTGCCGTTAAGAACCAGACTCCCCCCTCATGAATAGGCTTTAAGGCTGCGGTCTGCCTGACTTCGGATAATCTCCCATATGCAGCTGATTTTCTATGGGTTGTGTTCGCAGTTGTATACATGCCCCTCAATATGCTCAGCGACAGATATCTTCCACGACCCACCGCTGTCAAAATGCATCTGTGCATTAAGGCCATTGTGGATACACTATGCTCTATTGTACCGCGGCGTAAGCCAAACTGCAGTCAGATATTATGTGTAAGGTTTTTTTTTTTTTTTTTTTTTTTTTCCCCAGGACATGAAAAGATATGACAACAATTCCTATACAATGATCTGATGTTTATGTGAACGCCCTCAAATGAGAGCTAAAACCTAACATTTCATGTGATGGAGTAGAGAGCCAGCACTGTAATGTGCAGCTGTCCGCAAACTTACAGGCTGCACTGTAGCCTGTATGTTTCCCGAAATATATTTATATTTTTAGTTCATTAATGAATCACACACAAATATATATATTTATCCTATATATGTATATATTGCAAATGTATAGTACAACATTCTGTATGTAGAGGTATTTTTATCCTACAGGCTCCTTCAGGCTTCAGCCTCACTGAAGGAGAGAAAATGAGTCTGATTGACAGCTACTGGGGTTATGCAATAGCCTACTATGGGTTGTGTGTGTGCTGGGGGAACAGTATTAAATGTATTTGCTTGTGTATACCTGTGTAGGGTGTTGGCTCTTTGAAAACATGATGAGGCAGGTGGAGAAAGTGAATAAATAACTTTAATGATTTGTTATGACGGCCACCTAAGAACTGGTGGATTCTGGTTGATTGTTACTGTGGCTCCATTCTGCAGCTTCTTGGTGCAGTGGCACCGCAACTGCTTTGTTAGTACTCTACTTCCTTATGTCAACAATATTATTCTCCTTTACTTTGTTTTTCAGAGGTGTGTTTGATTTGCGTGGTGTTTTGCATTGCAACGGGTCCTGTGGGCCACTCATTTTGAACTGAAGACATTACAATGGGGTTTGACTCTTGTTTCTTTCCTGTTTCGCTCACATGCCAGTTTCGTTAACCGATCTTCACCCTGTAGCAGCTGGCTCGAATGAAAGTTGGAAAAAGTTTGGCACGATAGCTGGTGGCCTTGATGAGTGCAACTGATTAATTTACTCTTGATCCAAGATAGGAGTGTTGCAGAAACGTTACTCGGTCCTGAGTTGGTAGATTGCCAAAGAGATATTTACAAGAAAAAACGGCTCGGGCTCCTTTTCAAACTTGATGTCAACATGTGAAATTGCAAGTGTGAAAGGGGCTTTATTCTGGATATTTGTGGAGGGTTGGTGTGTCTGTTAAGTGATGCTCATACCATACACATGTTGTTTGAGGCATCAACTCACATAATATGTATACATATAAAATAAAGTGTTCTGTATACTGAATATGTTTGACATTAACTTATTCCCACTCTACACTCCTTTCTGTTTAATACTCACTGTTGCTGTAATGGACTCCTTAGAATTAGTTATGTGCATTTTAGGAAAATGATGAAGATGCAGTGTTGTGACATAAGGCAGAATAACACAAACATGGCATTTGCTACAGTCTCACACTTTAACTTCCTCAGTAATGTGTATAATACACAATTTAGGTAACAGTAACTGTCCACCTACATAAAGCATGATGAAGGCTTTTTGTGTTTTGACATTGGCTGCAAAGAAAACCTAAAAGAGGGAGGAGGAAGCTGTGTTTGTGGGTTTCGGATATCTTTAATCTCTACGTTGTAGCCTATTTCTAAAAATGTTTCCATTTAATGTATTTAATGTATTTTTAAAAAAATGTATTTTTAGAGCTGAGTAGGCAGGTTTGACCTCTGCTTCATGCTTTTGTGCGTTTACTATTACTGTCCACTGAAGAAGTGTGGTTGCCTGTTTTCCAACTGTACCCAGAGATAGACCCTGACTGACCAATAGGCCAAAATTTACAGCCGCTCAGTGTGTGTGCTTTGTGCCTGCCTGTGTGTGTGTGTGTGTGTATGCTGCGGGAAAGGGGCTGTGGGGCAAGAAGATAATTTAAGGTTATCCAAGTATAGAAAAACAGAAGGAAAGAAAAAAAAAAACACTAGTTCTTTTGAAAAAGGCTGAAGCAATGCCCAGAAGTGGAGAATAAGCAGGATTTTTCCACTAAATTTTGAGATGTGTCAAAAGTTAAGAGTACATTAGAGTCCTTCTTACACTTTCAGAAAAAGTGAAAATACATGCGAAACACAACACCTCTCACTTTACAACAGATTGCAGTTGTGTGCAAATTGGTTTATTGCATAAATTATCTTTTTCCACAAATTACAAGAAGCGCTGATAGTCCTGCTGTGTTGTTACACAGTGGAGGACGCACTGAAATATCTATAATTCGGAATCGAGTAATATTTCAGCTGTATCTGCATTCATGTCCAGGCCTGTTTCAATGACAAAAATAACATTTCATGATTAGGTTGGTTCTCTGTAAGTCCTTCAAAAGTGCTTTTTCTTTGAAAAGGAAACCAATATGCCACGAAGCCAACTCACAGATCTGATAGCCAGACATTATCAATTACTAATATTGAATCAAGTACAGGTAACCTTGGTGAATCACAAGGTTACGTGAATCTGCAGGTAAATAGGATTGTAACTAACAACTTACTATGATTAATCACTTAATGTATTTTTATTTTAGTCCAGTTTAAGGTGACATAACCCACAGTTCTTAAATTTACTGTGACTATAAAACACATAAAAGCAGCAAAGCCTCATGTTTGAGGAACTTGGACCAGTGAATTTTTGGTTTATTTCCTTAATAAGTAACGTGTACAATTTCTAGATAATGAGAATTGTTGTACATAAATTCCCAGTTCCCAGCAGATGACTGATCAACTAAACATCAGCTTCTACTACAACAAAAGCCTGTCATGGTTCATGATAAATGATCATTTGAATTTAAGATATCTGCCGGAACATCTGCAGCCACTCAGAAACACTGGATTTTTAAAATGTTGCCCATGAAACTGAAATCTGTATAATCTGTGAATCAAACACTTTCTTCAGCTGTTTTTGTTCAGTATACAGTTTCAAAATGTTGAAATAAATCCCAATAGCTTTCTCCTGCCTTGTTACCAACTATGTCCACTACATGGTCAACCCATGCCGCTCAGCACCACCCACAATGTGAACCAATGTAAACCAAACACCTCCCAGTGGGCTCTCCCTCTCACTCCCACCCACACGTCACAGAAGACCCGCACCCTCACATCTGCCTATGTGGCTACTGCTCTTCCCACTTCCCCTCCTCTCTATTTGTGTACGCATGAATATTTTAGTCACTCTCTTGCACTTCTCTGCGTATGTGACTATGCGTGTACACATATTTCTGAAATCACCTGCCCTATCTGGCCATGTGTCTTGACCAGCCACATACTTTTCTGGGTCATACACCTCCTGTAATTTTCCATTCTCACCAGCTGATACCAGCAGAGGCACAGAGAAATAATCCAGCTGGGTCATGTCCTAAAGCCAGTTTGGCTCATGCTAAGCTTTTCTTGATATGGCCCACTCATCGTTGGTTAGCAGGATCATGTAGAGTGAGTGTAGTTTGCTGATCTCATGTTTTCATGCCTGTAAGCTTCATTATTCTCTAACATTGGGGTTATTTATGCATTTTTTAAGTTAAATGGCAGAGAATTCGGATGAACTAATCAGCTCTTTCATTTGCAATAGACAATTGTCTGTTTATGCTGTTGTTGTCCACTTGCTGTATGTGTAACTAGAGAGTCAACAACTGCTGGAAGCGAATTCCTTGTATGCATGAGAATGCTTGGCCAAATAAAGCTGATCTGGATGATGATGCACTCTTTGACGGTGTAAACTAACAAGAGTGTGCGTCCTACCAAACAAGACATTTTATTGCTGCTAACCGTAACAAATTGGCCTTCACCAAGTGGATGATTTTAATGTGATGCTGCGGCAGGAAATGTTGGGTTTGGATGAGCAGTAACTTAACTTTACTGTTTGCTTTATCACGACTGTGAAAAAGCAAACAATGAACAGTGAGGCTAACGATAAAGTGAAAAACAGTAACGCTGGATTACATGCATCCATTGTTTTGCTATGAATCCCTCATGTGAAGGCAATTTGTGCAGGAATGGCAGACTCTGCCACCTTACATGAAAACTACCATAGAAACGTAATTACAGAATGTAGATGCAGTGAATTGCTGTTGCTGAAAAATTTCGTTCATAAATATCAGATACAGGGTTTGATTTCTTGAAAATCTATAGGATTATAACTAGAAACTTAAATATTGTTTCTATATTGTTTTACGCAGGGGACATACATGATCTCAGAGTCTCACTTTTTCCCACATGGAGCATATTCTCCTTGTTTATTTATACAATTGAAGAGCAGCCGGGGTTACAGCACATGTCTCACGGTTACGTTTTCTCATGGCAGGTGAGGGGTGGAGGGCTGAGTTTAGCACAAACGTGACACTAGAACAACAAAACACAAGAACGCCCCCCTTGTTGTTCCCTCCCCATGACTGTCAGCGGTCTTCAGCCTGTCCCCTCAGACGCCATTGCCCTCGCATATTGTTACAGACTACCATGGTCCCTGATAAATGATAAGTTGGACATGGTGGGGATCTGCTGGAATGTGAAACACAAATAAATGGGAAACACTTAAACACATACAGCGTTTTTCATGTTCTTGTTTTACACACAAGTTTTGTTTGCCAGTATGTGTGGAATATTTTGTCTTTACACATATTTATTTTCCATTTGCAGGAGAAAAATGTTGGAATAACATGTTTCATTTTAGCTAGAATGTCTGATTTAATAAGAAACTTAATAACTTATTTTCAATAGGCTTTTACTGAAGTCTTTCTTTCTTCTTCTTCTTCTTCTTCTTCTTCTTCTTCTTCTATGTTTATACCAAGATGGAAAAGCCTTCACTAGACAGCAATGAGGACAGAGCCTGGCTGGGTGAGGGTCAGTCTGAAACTCAGCTTACAACTGATCCCGATGGAGTTGAGGCAAATGATGGAGACCGGCCAGCGTGGGACTCTAAGATCCAGTATGTGTTGGCCCAGGTGGGGTTCAGTGTGGGCTTAGGCAATGTATGGAGATTCCCTTACCTTTGCCATCAAAATGGAGGAGGTGAGTGCCTTTAAATAAAGAAATGTAAATTACAGCTTATCATAGCAGCTCTCTTGACACCAGTAACAACTTTGTACCTATTTTTATTGTGGCATTTTTGTGCATAAAGTGAGTAAGTTAGGTAACTTGTGTAATTTATATATGGCCTTCTATTTATTTAAATCTGTCTCCCTTCCCTCCTTCCAGGGGCCTTCATGCTGCTGTATGTTTTTCTTCTCCTGATTGTGGGAGTTCCACTGTTTTTTATGGAGTTGGCAGCTGGCCAGAGCATTCGCCAGGGCAGCATCGGTGTATGGAAGCACATCTCCCCAAAACTGGCAGGGATTGGCTACTCAAGCTGCATGGTGAGGATTTTGTGTGTGTGTGTGTGTGTGTGTGTGTGTGTGTGTGTGTGTGTGTGTGTGTGTGTGTGTGTGTGTGTGTGTGTGTGTGTGTGTGTGTGTATTGTCTGTTGTTTCTTTGTTTTTTTCCTGGGTTTGAAGTCAAATGGTTCATGTCTGTCTGTCAAGTTATACTTTGGATTATTTCTTAGTTATGTCAAACAAAAGCAAATATGAGGCCAGCAGCAACATGTATTCTCCTAGAGGGCACCTTAACCATGAAAGGTTGATGTTTACACTTGTCAGTAAAATGATTACGCAGCTTTGGTAGCTGGCTTTTTCATGATCAGGTTTCAAAGGTACAGTCATCAACAGTATTTTTAATATAAAAAGTTCATAAAAACAAACTTCCTCCACTTGTCTAATCAAAAACCAAAGCGTGTACTCTTTTTTTAAATCACCTTTCTGTCAAAAACGTAACAACTTTCTTTTTATTACCAGCCACTGTGTGTATACTTAAGAAAGGACGATGATGACATCTTGCAGTGCTGTAATGTGAGAGTGGCAGTGTGCCATGGTGCTGGCAGTTTGTTACATAACAGCTTCTATACGGACGAGAGAAGGCAAACACAGGGTAGACAAGAACTTTCTGTGCACATATAGTCCACAGACGTGTACTTGTATGCTTAGACGCCCATGCCTTCTTTTTTTTTTCCAGGCTTGTTTATTTTCCAAAAAGCCTCATTGCTCTGTTAGTCCCAGTCAATGTCAATGTCAAAAATTATTTTTACACTTCAGGGATACATTTCCCCATACAAGATTGGTTGATAATAACTTGTAAGGCACATGTGTATATTAATGCAACATTATATCAAGGTTGACTCTTATCACAGGTCACTTTAGGTTTGCTGTTCTCTACTTACACAACAGATTTTTGACCTTGAAAGAACTTTTCACAGCATGTGCAGTTTACAAGTCAGCACATACTGTATACTATCTAGAATTTACTATGTAAATATTGATAACCCATTGAGTAAACATTCATAAAACCTCTCTTTCCCTCTAGGTCTGTTTTTACGTGGGTCTTTACTACAATGTTATCATTGCATGGAGCCTGTTCTACATGGGCAATTCATTTCAGTATCCTCTTCCATGGGAGCAGTGTCCAATTGATGTAACTACGAATGATACAGGTGCTCACATAACAAAACAAAATGAGGTGTCATTTACAGTAGATGCCAGTCAGAGGCTCATAGTGTTGTCTGTCCTCAATCAACAGTGAAAGAATGTGCAAGTAGCTCCCCAACGTCATATTTCTGGTTTCGGAAAGCCCTCAACATCACAAATTCCATTGAAGAATCCGGAGAGTTCAACCCCATCATGACGGGCTGTTTATTGGCTGCTTGGACAATTGTCTCCTTGGCTATGATCAAGGGCATCAAGTCGTCTGCGAAGGTAACTTAACATCTCTTCTAGTTTTTTGCCTCAGTTATTCCTGCAAGAACCAATACTCCGGCACACAAACACACACTGAAGCTTGTATCATTGCTGAAAGAATAAGGTGACACAGCACACCCGTTTACTATCAGGCAGAGACTTGGATGAGAAGATCAGTATCGCACAAATGTCTGGTAAATATGGTGAAGATACGGCTACAGCTAGCAGCCAGTTAGCTTAGCTTACCACAAAGACCAGAAATGGATATAACTTGTTAATTATTGAGCACTGGTAGGCAGACTTTATTACCTTTTGGCGGCCTTTTTTGTTGCCTTTCGATGTGTTTCCCTCTAAGCTAACCAGCTGCTGGCGGCAACTTCATATGTAATAGACAAACATGAGACAGATGCATTAATCTTTTCATCCAACGCTCTGAAAGCAGAGAAAGCAAATAATGACTTTCCCAAAACATCAAAGTACACCTTTCAAATGATCTGGCACAGAAATCATCCTTCTGCTTCTTTTCCCAAATCTTAGGTGATGTACTTTTCCTCAGTCTTTCCCTATGTGGTGCTCTTTATTTTCCTCATCAGAGGAGTGATGTTGGACGGTGCGATGGAGGGAATCACCTATATGTTTTATCCTAAGGTAAGCACAAGTCTCTATACGTATTTCATCATATACATGTTGTTTACATTTTGTTTTATGATTTTTTTACTTAGTGTCAAATGAAAAATGTTCATAGAGTATTAAAAGCTTTTACAACCTTTCCAATAATTTAGACTAAATGAGAGTTTGTTTTGTGGTATTTTCCAGCTTGAAATCTGGGGTAATGTGCAGGTGTGGCGTCAGGCTGCCACACAAGTCTTTTTTGCCCTCGGCCTGGGCTATGGCTCTGTTATCGCATATTCCTCCTACAATCCAGTCCACAACAACTGCCACAGGGACGCGCTGATGGTCTCTTGCATCAACTTCATGACATCTGTGCTGGCCTCGCTGGTAGTTTTTGTAGTGCTGGGTTTCCGTGCCAAGAACATTGCACTACGCTGCGTGGCTGAGTACGAATATGTGTGTGTGTGTGTGTGTGTATGTGTGTGTGTGCATGAATTTTAACCTTCCTCTGGTCCATTATTAGCAACACATTTTGTAGAACTACATTTACATAAGCCTGTCAGTTTGATCTGTATAAATGCAACATACTAAAACAGACAGAATTCTCAAAATTATCCTCAAAGTAACTTATTTCACCAAAGTGCCAGAAAAATGCCCTCTGTTTTTACATAGCTATCCAATTTGCAATGGATTGTTAAAAGCAAATTATAGCACATGCATGCACTGGATATCAAGATTGATGAAATACAACGGTGGACCCAAGGGTGAAATGTTATGCAGTCATTTCAAATATTCTTAGTAAAGATTGACAATTTATTACAATATTGGAGCGAGTGACTTTTGGAAGATGCTGCCCCTTTGATGTTGGATTTTCTTATTTTTACCTATCCAGAAATCTTGGTCTGCTAAGCTCCATGACATCCCATGGATCTAACCAGCACTGGTGGCCTTGGTTCAACATGACCGATCCAAGCTCTGTGTCTGTAGATGAATACAGAGAGTGGTACAGTCATTACAGCTCCATGGTGGGGGCTAACATCACTGACTGCAGTCTGGAGGAGGAGATGAATAAGGTGAGGGGCGATCTTTGTGGCTCTTTTGAAAAGTGTGGATACACTATTTCAGTGATGTAGTGGGGAGCCAGACCACACAGAGTAACATGCATATGGGTAAAGTCTGAGAGACTCCACATGTCATGTCGAAAGCAGATGTGGAGACACAGAAACTAATGAAATCCATTATATATGTCCCGTATTAATCTATGTTGTAGGAAAAGAGACATCTAAGAGTTGCTTTATAAGTTGTCGGACAGGCTTGCTTTAATAAAAAAAAAATTTAAAAAAACGGGAAAAAAGCAGGGACTCAGCCAGAGGTGAATATCTCAACAACATAGTATGTAGGTGGAGTTCTGAGTCTCCCAGGATGCCTGAGGAATCTGTAAAATATCCAGCAGGCAAGAGGAAGAAAACATATGGGTATCTAGTATATCTAGTAGGTCCACAGGAGAGATGGAAGCAAGCTGTGATAGAGGAGTGAAAGGAGAAACTAAAGAAACAGAGGAAGAGGCATTAAAAGTCATGTTATCTCAGAGTTTATTTTATCACAAATTTCTATATTCTCAAAAATAGAGACATAGGAGGAGTGCGTTATGTACTGACAGGCATTTTTTGTAGCAGTTAGGGGTACAAAATCTTTTATATGATTTACATAATCATGTGATGTACTTGCATAGGATACAGGTGGAACTACCAATCCCAAGTCACATACTTTAGTGTGCATGGAGCCACTAAAATACGCGTTTGAAATCCTCACTCAACATTTACATAACTCTTTTTTGTCACTATCTTTTTCCTTGTGTGAGTGCAGGGCGTTGAAGGGACAGGCCTGGCATTCATTGCGTTCACTGAGGTGATGGCCCTCTTCCCGGCCAGCCCCTTCTGGTCCACACTGTTTTTCCTAATGCTGCTCAACCTGGGCCTCAGCACCATGTTTGGGACCATGCAGGGAATCCTCACACCGCTCATGGACAATTTCAGCCTCTTGGGGCGCCACCGTACCATACTCACTGGTAATACTGTACACACAAGTTAACATGTGTTCAAACAAGTCAATATTGGACATTGCCTGCTTTTGATTATACATAAAAACACCTGAAAAAACAGAAGACACTCTGTAGTGATAGCACAGTATATTTTACTTTATCAGATAAACATAATATGCTATGTTTGTTCAGCACCTGTTTACTATTTTCTAACACTGTCTCCATTATTTGTTTTTCAGTGTCTAGCTGTGCTTTAGGGTTCCTGATAGGACTGTTGTTTACCCAGCGTTCGGGTAACTACTTTGTGACTATGTTTGATGACTACTCAGCAACCCTACCATTAATCATCGTAGTCATTTTTGAAACCATCAGTGTGGCATGGGTTTATGGAACTGATCGGTAAGAAACAATATTTCTGACAGATTTCGCTATTAAATCATTTTTGCCTGTCCTGTTTTCATTGTCTTTCTGTCTGATTTTGAAAAAGATGCTTCTAATATAAATATTTTCCAACACTGCAGCTTCCTGGATGATATTGAAGTAATGCTCAAATGGCGCCCTCCAGTGGTGTACAAATATCTTTGGAAATACGTTTGCTTACTGGCGATGGTTAGTCTCCTGGCTGCCAGTTTGCTGCGCATGGTCTTCAAAAGCCCCACATATACCGCCTGGAATCAAAACACAGTAAGATATTAGTCAGAAGCTTTTTGCCCTTCAAAACAGTCAAGATAACATGTTATAGTTTACAATATATGTTGTGGTTTTACGATGACACCTTTCTGCGTATTTATTCTCCCAACTGTACCCAATAATGTGAATAGTTTTGAATTACACAACTCTAAATTTGTCTCAGCCTGTAAATCTGATGAGGCATGTGTTGTAGTATCATCTATACCTGACAGTGTGTAGATGCACTTTCTGTGTGCATAATGTGATTATTTTGTTACAACTACAGAATTACTTCTGTAAATAACCACCTTTAGTTTTCTTATTTATGAATATGTAATCAAACTGCCTACAAATGAATCATTAATCTGAAAATAAAAGGTAATCTTTGAAATTCTTACATGGTTTTTTTTACAAAATAGTTATTGCTAGTTAGTGCGAAAATGTTGCATTAGGAAAAGACTCTCTCTCTCTGATATGCTCGGTTTCTTCATCTCCAGGCTTCTGAGATGACCCTTGAGTACCCTGGCTGGGCCCTGGCTATGATTGTCATGCTCATAGTGATTGCTAGCTTGCCTGTGCCTGTTGGCTACATCCATTCCATGCTGAAGAACCGCAATGTCCGAAACGCTCACTCTGAAGAGGGAGGCGGCCAGGAGGTGCACCGCGAGTTGTACACCAAGTGCAACTCCACTGAGCAGCTGGATTCCAACTCCCACCACCGAGACCCTTCTGAAGAAGACGAGGCTCGTCCCAGGACTGCCTTTCTGCCAATGGGCAACGAACACTACCGGCTCCTGTCCCAGCAGGAGGAGGATGATGAGGAGCAAGATACAGGGGTATAAGCACAGCTGGGGGAGGGTGGTTGTTTGTGAAAGGACAAAATGTCGAACCTCTGAGAGTGTACAAGCAAGACCCTGCCAGAGAGAGATGGCAAAGTGAAGGGAGGTCAGTCATAAACACAATCAGAGGAAGAGTCTTTGGTTTGTACCCTATCGTCATATTCAAGGAAGTTCTACAGTGCCGACAAGCCAAAGTTATTATATTAGTTAAAGTACATTACCAGTCAAATCAAAAGCTTTTTATATTCTGTAGTTATGAAACTACGACTTCAGCTCCGCCATTCATTTTCTGAACCTCTCATCCTGTTCAGAAAGTAAAAACACTTGCAAATAGATGAAAAACAAAATAAGCTGCTATATTTGGTGAAACAAAGAATTTATTGGAGGTTTTAGATTATGTAATTGTCAAACTCTATTATTGGTGCCAGCCCGATTTCCTGTGGGGTGGTAAAGTAGCCGGTGAATCAAGGAATGCAACAACTGACAGAAATGTGCTTTATGATGAGTATTTTTAACTAAATGACAAGTATGGATTTGCATGAAAACATTCTACCTTGAGAAACTGTGATACGTGTGTGTGTGTGTGTGTGTGTGTGTGTGTGTGTGTGTGTGTGTGTGTGTGTGTGTGTGTGTGTGTGTGTTTCTGTTGTGAATCCGTTTGTATGTGAAATGTGAGATGTTAATGTGTCAATTAAATAAGTTTATTTTACATTATATTTTTATCATTTTACCTCACAAGACCACAGCAATGTTTTTACATGTGCTCACACAGTGTACAATGTAGCAGTATTGTATTGTTCTAGATGAGGACTGAAATAAACCTCTAGATGGCAGCAACCTGACTCAGTGAAACCTTCACTCTTCACTCAAACCTGAAGCCATTAACACCTTTAAAAGATAACATTCATTTCTTTTCATTTTGTGTTGTTTTTTTAATGCTTGTTTTGGTTGAGGGTTTTCTTAATAAAGCCATTTGTGGTTTTGAAGTTTCTGTCTGTGAATTTGCTAAAGGGGTCAGTAGACTGAGATAAGGATAGGATGGTCCAAATAAATATCTCTGGGGAGAACAGTGTTAGTTTACTTATTCACGTCAATGTAAACTCAACTCAAGCCAATCTACACCTTCGTCATTAAAATACATGACTGAATCATGAAGTAGCTCTTTTATGTTTAAAGAGCTTTGCTGCAAGGTCGAATTTTTGTCAAGTTTTAAAGAGACACTTCTCAATGAAGCTAGGAGATTTCTATTCTACTATTCCTGTCTACTATTTCTCTATGTATCTGTAAGAATTAGTCGACTTTAAAGGAAAGTTCCATCATTTTTGGAAGCTACTGAGGACGGAAAATCTCACTCAATCACTTCAATTATAATAGGTTCTATGCCATTTTCGCTGGTGCCACTTTTACTGAGCAATGTTGATCAAATTCACTTAAATTTTTTTTTTTTTTTATATTCCAAAAAAAAAAAAAAAAAAAAATACTACTAAATTTACTAAATTAGATATCATCTAACAGGTGCTGTAGAAATGCCCTTTGATAGAGGTATATCAGAATGAATGAACTGGTCTGATGAGAGCATGAACTTGAATTACAATAGCCAGATAAAACATCCTGAAAGACAGAAGTGTGAAGCTGTAGAGACTGGAAAACCCTGATTGTACCAATTTAGCCACAACAACAAAGCTTTCCTTTCGTTTTTCCTGCAACATTTCCAACTTCACTTTTATTCAGTGAATGGATGACAGTGGCATTTTCTGATAACTGATCACAGGTTTATTGGTAGAAGCACGTCGACTATTCAGTTGCCTATATCTAATTCAACATCAATTACAGACAAACCCTTTATTAACAGAAACCCAGAAAACTGCGTGACAGTTTTTATAAAGTGATCCTGACAGGCCCACACCTCTGTGGCCCATCTGAGAGTGAAGTGGGTAGGGAGGGATGAGAGAGAGAGAGAGAGAGAGGGAGAGAGAGGGAGGACTGTGCGCTCAGCCAGGACAGGAGGGCGAGCGGGACATCAGCACACCGGCCGGGTCAAGGAGCTGCAAGGATGGAGATCCGACCAGATAGGTTTAAGGCGGCCGCGGGCAAAACTCTGGGGAAGATTCACAGGTACACACCTATTCCACATATGCCTGACCCCACCTCTGACCTCTCCCCGTTTCCACACGTTTGTTGGGGATAGTTTTGTTCTGCGGGACACTGCAGTTCATCATGCTGCGGGGTCCTTCGCCTCTCTCCTCCAACCGGTAGCTCTCCTGTAGCAGAAAACTTTGCGCCGTATTGATTTTATGTGAGGAAAGAGGCAACTGTTGGATTTAAGCAGCAAATATTATTCAGGTTGTAGCGGCACAAGTGGTCCGGCTTTGCGCGGCGCACAGTGCAGTGAGCAGACTGACAGGAGTCGGTGTAAAATACTGCAGGTGGTGGATCTTTGAATCTCATGTCGTGAAGAGTTAGTTTTTCTTTGTTATTCGGGAAAGTGTGCGGTGAAAGTGCGGTGACTTCATGCGTGTGGGACTTGAGGCTTTTTTCGCTGTGGTTTGATGCTGTGTTGCAGACCTTTCTTCTAAAAATCACGAATGACACTGTTGTCACTGGAACTCGTTTCATCCTGTTTGTTTGTTTGTTGTTGTTGTTGTCATATTTGGCCCAGCTCAAAGTGCATTGGGCATATTGGTGTTTCAGACTAGAAGAAAGTGTGGTTACATAATACTTCCGTGCGTTATTGGTCCGACCTGGCTGAATGAGATCCTGACCAGATGGAGGCAAACTCCTAAATTAATCGTCAAAGCCCTTACATATCTATCTATCTATCTATCTATCTATCTTGTTTTGACATGATATCGGTGATTATTATCATTCTGTAAGACTGTAGTGAACTTGAGTGGCAGTGTCCTAGGACAAGAAGTCATTTCTTTCTTCTTTCTGCCATCAATGAACCCAGATGTCTCAGCCCATTATTTATAGAAGTTAGTTATACTAAGACAATTTCCCTACATTTCTGAAAAAAAAAAAAAAAACTAAGTCAATATCAGAAAATATATAAAAAATATTGCAAAAAATGTCATTATGGTACTGTAGAGATGAAAGGACAATGAGTGGATTGATTGATTAGTCACTCAGCAGAAACCTCAGCAGCTATTTCAATAAAAAATGGACAGTTTTTCATTCATTTTTCGAGCAAAAATAGCAACATCATGTAGTTCTATTCCATTCAGTTCAGTTCAATTTAAAATACTTCATGCCATGCCCTCCATGGGCAATTTGAGTTTGCCAACAGAAGTACGCACAGATGATTCATTTACACACGTAAAAATAATAAAGCTTCTCAGTTGTGAGGTTTTGCTTCTTTTGTCTTACGTGATGGAAAATGTAACGTCTTTGGCTTGTGGACAAAACAAGCAATCTGCAGATGTGACCTTGGACTGGTTTGATTGATTTATTATCATTTCCTGATATTTTGATGAAATAATTGCAGCCCTATAGTAACGTAAAGAAATCTGTACATCTTTATCACCTGTACAGCCTTCATAAGATGCACACAGTGGTTCTTTGAGATGGTTTATAAAGAGGCAGATCTTGACAAGTGCATGTCTGTACCAGCTTATTTTTTTAAAGAAAAGATCGACATATACAACTAAATATATACAAATGTGATAAAGTATTGGATATATGTAAATAAATTGCTTATCAGTACAAAAGTTACAATACAGAATGGTGTGCAGACAATATTTCAGTAAAAAAGAGAGAGATTAAAGACACTGATAGAACCTCATGCAATAACCCTTGCTTTAAGCTTTCTCTCTCTCAGGATTTGAGGTAGCAACCAAACGTATAAATCCCGTCCTGAAATAGCCTGTTTTTCAGTCCAGCTGTCGAGCCACGCAAATCCCTAAACTCTCCCCTCCCACTCACTCCATCCCAGCCCATGTCACTTCCTCCAGCCACTCCATCCTCCTCCTCCTCCATCATCCATCCTCCATCCATTCATCCATCCACTGAGAGACCAGAGCAGACAACTTTGTCCCTGTCGAGGTCTCCCAGATTAACAGACATGCAAAATCTCAGGATTTTTCTCTCTTACTGGTCATGAGCCATGCATGTGCACGATCACAGCTGATGCTATGAGAGATGTGATGTATCAGATTGGATTGAGATTGGCTGTAGTGGGCATTTCCTCAGCTTAGCCAGTGAGCTCTTTTTTTATGTGGCCACAGTGTAAGCTCCAAGCAATGGTTTCCAAAGGAAAAGTGAATATTCTGCTCATTTCATTGATATGAAAAATGTATGTTTTTAGCTCTATGTGTGTGTATAAGTGTGTACATATGTGTATTCTTGTGCAGAGAGTATGTCTGTACTGTGTGAATATGAGTGTGTCTGTGTGCAATCTCACCACCTCACAGACCAAACCGTGATCCCTCCTGATGAAAGCAGCCAGGAGTTCATCTATTATTTAAACATTTTCTCCATCAGAATGCATCTCCTGTTTCTATATTAAACTCCACTAGGTAAGCATAAACTTCAGCACTGTAAGGTCAAGTACACTCTACATCTCTCCTCTAACTATTCACTCTTTTATCATCTTTAAATAAATGGTAAAATTGTTCATCTTTTCATCTCCTTCTGCTGGCGAACTACATGAAATATGATCATACAGATCCATGCTACAGCTGCATGTCAGGTTCTAAAAGTCTCTAATTGCATCCCACTGACATGTTTTATTTCATAAAAATGCCACATATATTTATTAAAAGACTTTTAAATGAATGTGCAGGATAGTATGGCTACACGAGGAGAGCCTGTGTTTCACTACAGGGCAATGCAGAATATAACACATAATCCATTTTTAATCAGTTTTACTTGCTACATTTTTAGTGACATTACACAGTGGTCTGAAATTTGGTCTAAATAAAATATGTGAATAGTAATAAAATAAACCAACACCCATTTTTTTGGCTCTGGCAAACTGTGAGAACTGCAAATATTTGGCATATTTTAATCACACATTCTTATCAAGATAAGAAATATTGTCAGTCATTGTATTATATATAACACCATGTTCTGAATATTTTAAATACACCCAGAGACAAAACAGCTTTGCTACTTAGCTCTTATTCTCTGTCTATGTGCAAACTCAGATGTGTTTCCTGATGAATGAAGTGTCTGTATCCCATTTTTTGAAAACCTTTGAAATCTAATATTGCAATTAACTAACCATAGTCGCCATTACACAACACACTGCAGAGAGCTAGAGGTAAATATTTTCATGAAAGAGAAAAGAAAAACAAGACCAGTGAGAAACAAAGCTAAGGAAAAACGTATGAATATCTCACATCAATCCAAGGATTGTGATGATTATAATCAGCGTGAATATGACAACTGCAGTGATAATATTAAAGCTACTGGGCTGGTTGTTAAGCCTAAAGATGATGACTCTGCCGACAGTCATTGTATTGGAGGTTAAAAAAAAAAAAAAAAACATCATTCAGCAAACAGTGAGAGAGTGCAGGAAGATTTTGGACACTTAGAGAAATTAAAAAGATAGACACCAAAATACTACATTTGAGACACTATAGCTTATGTTCTCTCTCTGAAAGTTTTTCCCTCTGTCTGTGTTGTTGTGTGTGTGGGTATCTACATGTAGTCAAAGTGATTTTGAGGCACTCAGCATGCCTAGTTATTGGCCGCAATGCTATTTGTATCCGGGATGTCAGTACAACTCCAGCATTTAGTGTTTACACTGCCTCTGTGTGTTGGGATTGAGTTTAAAAACTAAAAAAAAAAAAAGAAGTATCTTAATATATCTTAATATGTAATTTGACCATCACACTGTGACCCAGCTCAGTTCATGATTTAGGCGACTGTCTGGTAAAGGTAACGAGACGTGTGTGTGTAGTCAGTGCTCTCAAAGTGATTGAGTTATTCTATGTGAGTATTTAGATAATAAGTCTATGAAGGTCACACGTGTGTGTGTGTGTGTGTGTGTGTGTGTCCACAGGAGAGAGAGAAAAAAAAAAGTGGTGTGACAGGATGGGGAGGAGGGTGTCTCCCTGGGTGACACAGTCCCACAGAGACCCAATCTGTTCACTTCAGGGAGAGTGAGAGGCTCATGGAGGACGGGGGAGACACCACTATCAAAACTACAAAGCAACTGCAGAAATTTCAATATGAAAAATAATTTTTAAAACATTCTAAAGCTAGCAGCCTTAGCTCCAAAAACTTGACCCACAACTAGAGGGCAGATGAGGGTGAAATCCTTTTTATACAGGAGGAGTGAAGTGGGTGGGATGACATGAGGAAAGAAAAGCGTGGCATATATGCAGCACAATGAAGGATCAATCAGCACATGTATTTGGACAAATAATGACCAGGACGTCTGGCGTTATATAATATTTTTACTGTCTGCCTCCCTCGCTGTCCCCCTCCTGTCTCCATCATCCTCTTATGAGAGGATTACGCAGAACGCTCTGTGAATTGGTGAATTTAATATACAGAGTAACAAAACTCCCAGGTCACCAACCAGCACGTGAGAGTCACAGTGTTATTTTGTCATGGCCAATATATAATTGTAAAATCCCAAATTATTACACAAAATTAAGTATATTTAAAACGAAATATTTTCCCAGAATTGAATAGCAAATGTGGGAAACTATTTTGATTACAAAGGGAAGGAAAGTTGGTGAAGAGTTGTATGAGCCGCAGGCTGGTCTTTCACTGGTTTGTTATACTGGCTGTAAATTTAGGGAGTGTCACATTCAACATGAATAAATAATCTGGGGTTGATGTGTTTTGGGGTGCACAATTCAATACTTAACAATACTCAAGATTCAATTCTTCAATTCTTTTCTTATATCTGAGGTAGATCTACTCAATATATTCTAAAAACATATGTTAACTAAATCAAAGAGTTCAATCTTATGTGTAAAGGTGTTGAAGACCTTTTATTCTATTTTTTAGACTGATTCACTTTAATTGACTTTACTAGGTTGACTTTGTACATTTCACATCAGATTTTGAATCAGGTTTATATTGAACTTTGCTTCCTCGTGCTCAGGTGAAAGCACGTATATGAGCTCAGTTTGAGGTGTGAGCAGTTACCGAGTCTCCACTGAGCCTGTTACTATTGTAATTATGATATTTCAGAGAGCCTGAGGTCACGGGACTCCTGCCTGCTCATGCTCTCTGGCTCATTAATTGTTGCCAGCTGAGACCAGTCAGGTCCTCGCTAAGCTAACCAGAGAGGCTACATCAGCTGAGCGGACGCTCATAGTATTGTATAGTACTTTTCTTTATGTGGCTGTCATACTTCTGTTATATATATATTATACTCAGGACCACTACAATTATGAAGCCGTCAGGTAGACATAGTGACAAATGCTGATTTATGAGCGTGACACTGCCATGAATTCCTTCACTACCACTTTAAAACACCACATTAGAAGAGGGAGACCCTCAGCGAGTCAGCTATTTTAGGTACACACACTCATTGGGGAGAGATTGCCCTTTAGTGGGAAGCATCTGTAATTAACAGTCATTTTTGCTGCGGGCTAGCCTCGTTAGCTGGTAGCATATGTGTAGGTGTTGGGCTGCAATCTGTCTTGAGGTTTAATGAGGATCCTCCTGCATCCTTCACTAACTCTAAGGTAGGATGCTGAGCTCCACTCGGGCGGCGGGGGGCGAGTCAGCACATTTGTTTGGTACAGAGAGGACAGCAGCGTGAGCCCGGCAAAACTGATTCATCAGAAAACGTGCACACCATCCTTTATGTCACATCAGCTTTTTGATCAATTCATTGCTGAGAATCAAAGGATCTGGAAAAACATCATCTCACTATTTAATGCACTGTGGCATTCATGCTGAAGACACTCCATGTCCAGAGGCCAATGCATCTTCTATCAAATATATATCATGTGCCCTCCTGTGCCCTTTGGTCACACCACTACCTACATCAGTCAAACTGAAAATGACAACTATATATAAATTAATGCGATCTGATTAACAAAAGAACTGAAAAACTGAATCCAGCATGAACTCAACAGTGTGTCGTGATGGAGAGAGAAGCACGCTGAACCATGCCCAGTGCTGGTCAATCTCTCCATATTCATTTCCGGAAGTAAATCATTTTTGTAATCCTAATCTGAATGTTGTGACAGATTAAGAGAGAGAGAGAGAGAGAGAGAGGGTGAGAGAGAGAGGGAGGATGCAGCCTCTCTAATCTCTTACAAATTCCAAAATGTCGCCTTACAAAGTATTACTTTTCTGTTGTCCTTTGTGTCGTACAAAGAATATCTCATGATGGATACAGGTTTAATTTATAGATCATTTTACTGGCATATCTTGTTTTTGTCGTTGTCTATTGACTGGTTGATGGAACGTATAAAGAGATTATGCAGAATCTGCTGGGTGGAAATGGGGGAGGGAGTGGAGTCCACAGGCATAACTAAGAAATATAACGACTGCACGGATGAGATAGTGTATGTGCACGGAAGCAGACAGACAAGCCAACCGATAGATAGATAGTGACAGAATATGGTGTAAAAGCTAGAGTAAATTATTTATCTCACCCAAAAACACATCAATAATTAACCAGTGTCAGAGTCTGACTTGTCTTGTGTGTGAATAAGTTATCTTGGAGGTTCGGTGCGCTGAGAGCGCGAGCGAGGTGAACTGTCTTGAATGTTTGCTTGAAAAACAGAGGAGTGTTCAGTGCAGCAAACACTTATTTTTTCGGGAACGTATCGAATCTCAAATTTGAATCACCTTCTCAAAAAATGCAACGATCCGCGTCACAGGGAACAAATCCTTGTGGTAATTGTGCCTCTTTCTGTGAATAATTCTCCAGCTCACTGACTAACTGGATCAGCCCAATGGAAAGTGGACGGCTGACACACGAGTGCACTTCACTGTGAACACATAGCCTACTCAAAAACACACACACCCAGGTTAAAAAAAATAAATATATACTGTGCAACTGTGACGCTATGTCTGATTTAATTGTAGGAACGTGTGTACTTACAGTTAGCATTTAGACTGCTGCATGCCTGTGCGTGTGTGCGTGTGTGTGTGTGTGTGTGTTTATTGGGAGGGGGGGTGGGCGGGTTGCAATACACAGATGGTCGCTCTCCTGACTTCTCTGTTTGACTCCTGTGGAAAAAAGTGACAAAAATGGTCTTGCACGAATTGAGTATCAGCCTAAAATAACAACACATTTTTGTCTATTCTAAGAAAAATAAGGAGTAATTGAAATAATTTAAAGTGAAATACAGAAGGTCCTTGGTTGACAAAGACATTTTAGACAAAAAAAAAAAAAAATCAAGTGTGTGTCTGTGATGAAATGGGTGTATTTTTTGGATATAACACTTCAAATATTGATTCCGCTCCTTACAGTCAATTGTAAACCTGTAAAATGCTTCTGCTTTCTGTTTATCGACATGCACAAAGTATCGGAAAACTGATACTACTCCATGTGTTTAAACGTCAGTCTCCAGAGACCTCCTATTTATGTCTGAGTGCGTGGACATCTTGAACAGCACCAGTATGGCAGCAGGTCCCAGGTGTCCTGAAGGAGCGGACACTGGGGTAATGTACTGTCATAGCTAGGTCTGCTCCTCGGCCAGTGACAGCTGCTTCCACACACTGGGACACGCTGAGTCAGACCCAGCCCCAATATGGTGCATGGAGTCTGCACGGAGGTGCTTAGCATTTGTCTGTGTATCTGGGAGAGACAAACACTACAGAATGTCTACAGTAAAAAAAAAAAACAAAAAAAACTACATACATGAATAAAGGTACATACTCTTTGTCACTGATTTGAAATAACATGGTAGCTCCACAGTGAGAAATGCAGAGAACCGTGTGGTGTCAGCAGGAACAGAAAAAAGACACTCAGACTCTTGCTCAAAGATGTTTGCTGACACCACACCACCACGTTTCCCACTTTTCAAGCAACTGGAAATGTTCCCCATACTCCCAGGAAACTCCCCTTTGAGCCACTGCTTGGAGGTGAGCATCAGTGTATCACCTTGCTGTCCCTTCTCTCTCTTTCCCTTTTCAGGAGTAACATCTCTCTGTGGCTCCATCTTTCCTTTTTTCTTTCTTTTTTATTTATTGATTTAAATTAGCAGGCATTTCCACTGAATCGTTGCTTGTATCAGGAAATTAGAAGTGACAGGGAACAACATTTTTTCAGAACATATCCTTGTTGTGTTGCTCTGTTAGAGCAAATCATCCCAGTCAGGCTTTGTGAAGATGCATGATAACATCAGTGTCAACCTCTTAAACTGTGTTGGACTCACCTGCAGAGCTTTATTTTAATTTCAAACATAATATCAACCTTATATCAAATGGAATAATGTCTTGTGTAAAACTTTATACACATTTCCCCAAATCCTTAGATATCTTTGGAAACCTTTGGACCCACATTATTTTCTAAAGTGCAGAAAATTGACTCCCTCTGTCTCCATGTCTCACCTCAGACTTATTGAGAAGCGGCAGCCCAATGGAGAAACCATCGAGTTATCAGCGGAGGGCCGTCCTGAGCTGGTGGAGGAGAAGGAACTGCCGGTGGTGGACTGTACCTGTTTTGGCTTGCCAAGGCGGTACATCATTGCCATCCTGTCTGGCCTGGGATTCTGCATCTCTTTTGGCATTCGGTGCAACCTGGGCGTGGCCATTGTAAGCATGGTCAATGACCACACTGTCTACAAAGGCAACAAGGAAGTACTTGTGGTAAGTGGCACATCAGAAATCAAAGCTTTTGCATCTTTACTCTAACTGTCTGTCTCCGGCAAGGATGTTTCCATTGTCAGTCAAGAATCACATACTTTCTTTATTTTTGTTAAGGGGGCTGGTTAATGCCAGTAAAGATTATTACTAAGATTTATTTCTTAATTTTGGAACTTTCATTATTTATTCTAGTAGATGTACAAAATGTATGTAGAGGATGAGAGTAGATCGGAACAGAGCAAGAGGTGGGTCTCTGGTGACGTTTGATTGCAAATTAAATTGTTGAAGTCATATGTTTATATATATATATACACACATACATACATAATGTCTTTCTACAGGCTGCACAGTTCACCTGGGACCCTGAGACAGTGGGGATGATCCACGGCTCCTTCTTCTGGGGCTACATCGTCACACAGATCCCGGGTGGCTTTATATGTCAAAAATTTGCAGCCAACAGGTGAGTGTTTTCAAATTTACAACATCTTCTCCAATATGGAGAGGATATTGCAGAAGATACTGAATTTCAGCTTGCTGTGAAGTGGTTGATTGGGTAACAGTACTGGGTAACTTATTGAGCCAGCCAGTGAAACTTAATTTCTCGGCATCAGTTCCCAAGAATTAGGCAGAATCAAACCATACACAAATTCTGAAAAAGCAGCTGTACCAACTGTCCAACACCTAACAATAATGAATTAAGAGTAGACAGTGTACAAACAACCTGCAAACCCAGCCATACAGCAAGGCTTCATCTTTTGTTAGTGTGTCTTGTGCTGCTGTTGTTCCTACTGAACATTCGATCTGAGGCAGCTTGTTTTGTCTTTTGTGTGTTTAAGAGTGTTTGGCTTTGCCATAGTGGCCACTTCCACCCTCAACATGCTGATTCCATCTGCCGCTCGCTGCCATTACAGCTGTGTCATACTGGTCAGGATATGCCAGGGCCTTGTTGAGGTACAGTGAGGTGTTTCTCTCTGCACATGTGTTTGCAGGACTGTGTGTTAGACTAGTCCTATAGACAAGCTGAGTGTTTCCCTGGCTGTATTTTGTCCTTCAGGGTGTATCATACCCAGCCTGCCACGGGATCTGGGCCAAGTGGGCGCCTCCTCTGGAAAGAAGTCGATTAGCCACAACAGCCTTTTGTGGTAAAGTTTCAACAGCCTACAGACGCATTTCCCCCAAATTCAATATCTGCGATATCTGCAAAAACTTTGGGATCTCCATTTGAATTACATTCTGTGGGTTTCCTGCATATCTTAAGAGATTAAAAATACAAGATGTGTGGATTTCCATTGCATTATAATAGTATACTGTATATTAAGCATTTTGAGTGTAGAAATTACTATATGGCTGAAAAGGAAAAATACATGATCTGTTGCTTTTCTTTATGTTTGATTTCTTCTTAGGATCCTATGCAGGGGCTGTGGTGGCCATGCCTTTAGCTGGGATACTGGTGCAATACACTGGGTGGCCTTCGGTATTCTACGTCTATGGTTAGTATCCTTATACTTACTGCACTAACACATACACTTTGTCAAAATCCATTACCTAGTTTGTTTCTATTGCTCACAATCAAAACTGAATGACCGAGCTTTTAAGTGAACCTCAAGGACTTATATGCGTCTGCATCAGGTGTTCAGATCATTCATGTGTAAGGTTTGGTGCTGGTTACATTTCTGGAAATTAAAAAAATACAGTTGCTAGCTCACGTTAGCTTTGTTAGCTACTCCTCCCGTACATTTCAATAAAGATTTCCTTATTGCATTTTCATAACATTAAGACCAACCTGGAGTGAAGTTTGAGTGGCTCATTTTCTCTATTTCTCTCTCACTTCTATTGCCTTTAAGTCGATTTCTCTCATTCCTCTGTTTCTTCTCCCTTGTCTGTGTCTTTTGCCTTCTCTCTCTTCCTCTCCCAGGCAGCTTTGGGATATTCTGGTATTTGTTCTGGATTCTGGTGTCGTATGAGAGTCCCGCAGCGCATCCCACCATCTCACCAGAGGAGAGGAAGTACATCGAAGATGCAATCGGAGAGTCAGCAGCATTTCTCAATCCTCTCCAAGTATGGCACAATATGATGTTCATGTGTAGCCTATCAATCAGACACTGAAAAGCTCTTAGATCTAAACATACACACACACACTCACACATTCAGCTAACACGCTAGTTCTTGATCGATCAGTCGTCAGTGGATCCAAGTAATATCTACTTCCTTTCTGGTGGCAGAAATTTAAAACCCCATGGAGACACTTCTTCACCTCCATGCCAGTCTATGCCATCATTGTGGCCAACTTCTGCAGGAGCTGGACCTTCTACCTATTGCTCATCAGCCAGCCAGCCTACTTTGAAGAAGTCTTTGGCTTTGAGATCAGCAAGGTGAGATCATATCATCCTTATACATACAGCAGTTATAACGGCTTTTACAGAAACTGTCTGATCGCAGCTACAGTCACATACTGTGGCCAGCTGCAGTTTCACTGCAGTGGTTAGGCGTTAGGTCCTTGCTCAAGCACACTTCAACTGGCGTTACAGATAAATTTAGTTTTTGTTTTGTTTTTCTAACCTGGGTTTTACTCTCATGATTGCGTCTGTTTTGATTGTGATTGATAATACCTTTATACTTCTCAACTCAAATTTTAACACAAATTTCAAACTATTCACGTCAAATTTAAGTTCACTTTGAAAGCTTTCAGGGCCTTGCACCACACTGTTTTCACTTTCGAGACGTGTTTCTCAAAGCTCTACAAACAGAGATGACTCACATCCAGAAAAGCCACAGTGTTCACAAAAAAAAAAATTTGGTTGAAATGTATTAGTTTGTGTGAGATCCAGACTGAAAATTTTCTCATGAACGAACTGCTCATGAACTTTGTATAAAGTTCCAAACTCATCTCTACGAAACACCTTAGAGTGAATTAACCTGACGATCACTCTCACAAAAATCTCCCTAAAATATTTATGTTGGGTAAACTAGAGTAGTCCTGTTTATATACTGTAGTTATTCTTTTGTGTGTGTGTGTGAAGTTGAAGTTAGTAGTTATTAGTAGAAAGTAGAAATTATCTTATTTTAATTCAGAAACTGAGGAGTGACATGAAAAAGCCACATGTATTTTGGAAGGTTGTGCCTTTAAGTCATAACAGACAGTGACATGAAATGATTGAAGGGGGGGGGGGGGGGTAACATGCAAAAAGGTCCCCTGCTAAACTGGATATATGGTCAGTGTCTTTACACGCCCAGACCACCAGCACACCTCCAAGTTTTGATATTTTACGTCATCTCCTCTCATTTCTTTTCTTTAATATATTGTTATCATGTATTAAACAAACGCAAATTAAATTAAATGTTATATGAATAATATATTGTTATTGAGACTGATATGATATTATCAATAGCTATGGAAAGAAATCTAGTTTGGATGCAAATTTTCAGTCTTTTTTCAACCTCCATCCTCCCATTGTTTCTAATGAAAACACTATTCTTATGTTTTTTTTTCTCTCTGTCTGACATATACACATTTGCTCCCTCTCCCCTTTCCTGTTTCAGGTGGGCTTGGTGTCAGCATTGCCCCATCTGGTCATGACAATCATCGTGCCTATTGGAGGCCAGCTGGCAGACTACCTGAGAACCCACAACCTGATGTCCACCACCAATGTCAGGAAGATGATGAACTGTGGAGGTGAGAGTTGGAGGAGGGTGAGGAGGAATGAGAACGATGGAGAAAAACAAGTCATGACAGAGTATAACGAGAGCAGAAACTGAATAACACAATGAATCACCTGATTAGAACATCTCATATTTGTCATCATGATACAGTTAAAACTCATTAACTGATTGACTTTGAGAGAAGTTGAATATTTTGAGCTGCTATAGAAATCTAAAAATGTGTATGATTAACTGAAAAATTGTATTCACTCTTGGTTTCAGAGAAAATCTCTCTATGTTTGAGGAACTTAGAGTCCAATCAACACAAATAAACATTATATCACCTTTCAGAGAAACATGTCCAAATCTTAAACTAAACTAGACATCTGTCTGTGCAAAGTGTATATCCGACCACCACTGTGCTGTAATGAATGCAGTCCTACTTGTTTCTATTTTGTTTAAAATATCAGTAAAGTATTGTCATGCCATTTAAAGCATTGCCATAGATGAAGCAGAACTGAGAACATATAAGTCTCCTCTGAAGTGTAGCAGCTGCTAGTGCTGGAATCACATTAATTTTTTTTGCACAACTTAATGGTCAGTTTTTCTATTTCATGTGCATAAACAAGTGTGCCATTTCTATCATGGCACACACTGTAGGTATATAATGTAGGTAATTATAATGAACTACAGTGTAACAGAGAACCACTGATTATTGAGACAGAGTATAAAGTTGTGGATAGTGCTTCTCATTCCTCCCTTCTTGTGTTACTTTTTGAAGTGTGTACGTGGCTGTGTTTCAGGTTTTGGAATGGAGGCTACGCTCCTGCTGGTGGTGGGATACTCTCACACAAAAGGTGTCGCCATTTCATTTTTGGTCCTCGCTGTGGGTTTCAGTGGATTTGCTATCTCAGGTAAGAGATTTTATTAACCGTTATGTCACCTGCCAGTGTGAAATCTAAATGATCAAATCAGCAGTTTGTGAGAGATATGCTGTGTTGCCCCTGTTTTAAAGCATCAGTTTGACATTTTGAAAAAATACACTAATAACACTTGATATCTCTCTGTACGCTGTTGTTGTGGGAAATATCAGTACATGGTGTCTTTTTTTTCTGACCCTAACAATGACCATCTGTTTCATTAACATGGAAAAATTGTGGGGGGGGTTTCTCCTCTCCTAGGGTTTAATGTCAATCACTTGGATATCGCCCCTCGTTATGCCAGCATACTGATGGGCATCTCGAACGGGGTGGGAACATTATCTGGAATGGTGTGTCCTCTTATAGTGGGAGCCATGACCAAACACAAGGTACATCCACTCTCTTATATCAACTTAACAATGCCAATCATAAAACTTTTGAAATGTATGTATATGTTAATGGACAATGAGACTAAGCAAAGTAATTTTTTCACATTATTTCAGACACGTGAGGAGTGGCAGGGTGTCTTCCTTATAGCTTCCCTCGTTCATTATGGAGGAGTGATTTTCTATGGTATGAATATGAATCATTATAAATACAGTGTTTTGCGAGGCAAGTGTAGACGACCTCAGTCTAAATAGTGATCATATTTTTTTTTTTTTAATAGGACTCTTTGCATCAGGAGAAAAGCAGGCGTGGGCAGACATAGAGGACACAAGCGATGAGAAGTGTGGTATCATAGATGAGGATGAACTAGCCAATGAGACAGAGGAGCTTTACCGTGGAGGCGGGCAGTACGGGGCCATGAGCCAACCAGCCGTTGGTTCCAACGGAGGAGGGGCTGGAGGAGGAGGAGCCGGACCCGGATGGGTGACGGACTGGGATAAATCTGAGGAGTATGTTCAGCCGCCTGGATACAATTCATATATGTATGGGGGAGAAGAGGAGAGAGAGCTGACATAGAAGATTGACATGATGCAAGTTTTAAAAAAAGAAGGATAAAGAAAAGAGGAAGATTGTTTTTGGAAAGGGATTGTAAGAGAGAGTCACTGCAATACTGAATGGACCTCCTCTGTGCTTTTGTACAACATTTACAAATTGCACATATCAAAAGTATGCATCTGATTCATTCCATTGTGTGTGTGTGTATGTGTGTGTGTGTGTGTGTGTTTGTGTGCGAGCGTGTGTGTGTGTCTGTGTGTAAGCATGTGCATGCAGGTGTTAGAGTCATTAATGTACATAAACACATACAGTATTCATTTGCAAAAGAACTGATCATCTCCTAGACTTCCTTCCTGCTCCTGGGCTTGTTGTGATTGGTCAGGAGTTGTGTTTCCACGACATCACTGAGGAGATTCTGTATGTGTGTGTGTGTGTGTGTGAGTGTGTGATGGTCTTTTTGCCTGTACAGCAAGTCTCTCAAGCCACTGGAGTTGTGTTGTATTTACATTTTTATGTGTAAGCCACACATTGACTTTTTTGCTGGGAAAGCACCTTTGGGGCCTCGGTTTTAAAACGTAAAACTTCTTAGCGTACAATATTGTCGATGTCAATATAAAATCACAGTCTCTAGTTATCCAGTCTATATTTCTCTCAAGGCTCGTGGATATTACAGAAGTCATATTGATCATGTGATTAAAATCAACACACAAACTAAAAGTTAATGTGTCTTTATGTGTTGTGGACAGTCCTGCCCAGACACTGGTGATGCATCCAGTTAATTTTGCTTCACCATAGCAACACTATATTTCCAAGGCATGCGAGTATGCCTGCATCTGGTGAGAATCTGTCTTCTGTTTCAAAACCTTGGTGACTAATTTCAAACTTTTCAGTCCGAGAAAAAGGTGCTTAGGTGTTGTATCAGTCTGTGTATGCGTTTGTGTAGTTGCAATGCTTTTGTTAAAACAGGCTGCCCTTAATGTGTGTGTGCATTTGTGTGTGCAAAGGTGTGTGCTTGAGTTTGTGCACGAAGCTTCATGTGGTGTCTAGCTGAATCTCACCTGGGTCTGACCTAACTAGGTCACGTCCAGCCAGGCTTATGGGTCACAAAGCACATTTCATGAGTAATCATCTGACACTTGTGACTTTCCATTTGGTGTGTATGCTCCCATTGGAGAGGAGGCCCAGAATGACAAGTAGAGTGTGATAGCTGCTTAACTCTTCCACTGCTTAACCAGCACAGAAAAATAGTGACAGTATAATATTCCCCGGGCATCACAGCATGTGCTGCCTCTGTTTCTGCCTTTCTCCGTTTCTCTGTGGCTGCCTCTCCCTCCGTTTCCCTCCCTGTGTTCTGCAGGACCTTCTCTGTTTTCTCCTTCTCAGTCTTTCATCTCTGTTGGTGCTGTCTTTAAATGTCAGTCATGTTTGAGTTGGTGGGTCAGAGCTTTTCAGACTGTCTGTGTGTGTATGTGTGTGATAGTCAGTGTGTTGTTGTGTTGGGTGCAGGTGCTGAAACATTGTGCAGTGAGCATGTTTTAATGAGAACAGCGGTGCAGTGCCCCGCCATCCCTCTCTTCTCTCTTTTACACACAAACACACACACACACACACACACACACACACACAGGGTGCTAATTTCATGCAAGCACAGTCAAGTGCACCACGCGCAGTGAGCAGAGGGAGTGGTGGCACAATATTTGGTATTCATGTGCCTGCAGGAGTAAAGCGCCCCCATGGCGCTCAGGAAAACAGGGTGGGATTAGCAAAAATTCATTATCAAACATCGTCAGAGGGTGTGTTGAAGTTTCTTGACAATCAAAGCCAATCACATCAGCTCTTCTAATGCCCTTTAAAAGCAGTACCCTCTCCATTTTATTGCACTGACAGCTGGGTAGTGGAGTGGAGAGTCCAGAGGTGCTTCTCCTGAGAGGGCACTAACATTCTCAGGAGGGAAACCACCGTATTGTGCAAGTTGCACAGAACAACTTTTTGCGCCTGCACAAACAGCAGAAAGAGCCCACCGACTCAGACATGAAACATGAGCACGCACACAGACACACACACACACACACACACACACACACACATGTTCTGCATTCTGCTTGTACTCACAAGTCATGCTAACACACAGTCATTTATTTTCAAATTTAAAAGTATATTTGCAGACCACCCTTTCTCGGATCAAGAATCGATTTCTATTTAACTTGAAGGTTTGTGATGTGAGTGCACTTTTGTGAGAAAAAAATACACTGCTGGAATGTTAAAGAGGATTTCTTTGAATCAAATGAGGGTTTAATGGTAAAATGTGTTGGTATGTTGATAAATTATTTTAAAAAGCTACAAATTCAAATGACCATTTTGTTTTGAGGGAAATGTCTTAAAGACATGAATGATTATTCCTGTGAACAGTTTCATTTTTAAGTGTTGTACCAGTGTATTTTCAATCAAGTTTCTTCTTTGTCTCTGTTTATGGCTGTTCCAGTGTTGTCCTCCTCCTTCTTGATGAAAAGTGTGATTATACCTGCTGGGAATCAGTGTAAAAAAAAAAAAAAAAAAAAAGGAAATGATAATATGTAAACATGCGGAAATGTGAAAAATATTCTATGTATAAAAGATGTATATGTGAGATATCCTTGTGTATAATAAAATTTAAGCAATTTAAGATGATGTCACTATTTCAGCATATTCATGTCATCAGGATTTAACGCCAAAACAGCAATGACGCATTAAATTAGTGTTGAATTTTTTTTTTTACATCATGAGCACAATGTCAGTTCTCTGTCTCTCTCTTTTTCTCTCAGGGCAGATGGATGTAGGATTATCTCTATGATTTTAGGCAAAGATTAGATAGGAGAGCAGATGCACTCGGTGGGAGAGTAAGCGAGAAACATGGACGTCACAGACAAGGGAAGTGAGGATGATGGACCAGAGGGTGGGGCTCTCTCTCCCTCTCTCTCTCTCTCTCTCTCTCCCTCTCTCTCTCTCTGTGTGTGTGTGTGTGTGTGTGTGTGTGTGTGTGTGTGTTTCTCCACTGTCAGATCAAATCTCACATGAACAAAGTGCATTATTGCACTTTTCAGATTCTAATAAATCTATAATTTGGATGATTTTCCAAATTAATTAGTCTTGTTACTCTGTTTCATAAGCAAATTTTCATCATAATTTCAACAGAATAATTTCATGATTACTTTCGTTTATTTTTATTATACTTAAGTTTATTTTGAAAGTAATCACCGGAACTGAGCATGCCATTATGTCTGCTTTAACGCGTGCTTTTTTTTTTTTTTTTGTGTTTACCTAAATCAATAACCTAAAAAACGCCACTTACAGCCTCATAGATCTGATGGAAACTGCTGTGTAGTGATAATTTTCCGTGGGCTCATTATATGAGCGACCCCTTTCACCATATACAAATAATATTAAAATATCAAATAATATTAGATCTGTTTCAAATAATCACTTATAAGATCAAGTAGGTCTGTAAACTGCCATGGTTCTGGTATGAACATGAACTGGTCTCCACAGCAGCTCTGTAGAGATATAATCATTACCAACACGCAGTTACACAACGTGACCACTGGTGGGCAGCGAACACATGATTTACACATGATACCACACACACTTCCGGTGACAACTTTCAAAATAAGATGACTAGGAGACGCCGGTGTTAAATAATGAGCTGACCACAGCCCAATGTGTAAATGAGGGACCGACATTCACTGTGATAGTATTTACTGTTTATTTACTCTACTTTATTATTTACATGAGGCAAAGCTTCATAATGTTTGGAATTAGAGAACAGATTAAATTAGTACCGACATGGGTGTGAACACCGTTATCGATGCTCATCAGTATAAATATGTGCCTGAGAGGAACCATCTGTAAGAGCAGCGAGTCTGGTTCAGAGGCCACGCCCGGTTAGGGCTACCCTGTCTGTGATTGGACGCATTTGCTAGGTGTAGGCGGGGTTAGAATCTAGACTCCGACTGTGATTGGGCCTTTACAACGCCTGTCTACTTGCTGTTGTTTCATTGGTTGCCTGACGAGGGGATTAACGTGAAAACGCTCTGCTTACAATGAATCACAATGGAGACCAAATAGGGGCTCGCACGAATTCAGGCTTTTAATTTATTTATACCATAAAGTTAGATTTTTGCTGGTAGAGTCGGAAGTCTGTAGGTCGTAATTTGACACGTAACTCTTGGCAGGAAAACAAGTTGCGGACCGATCCCCAAGTGTCTCTACAAGTGTTTTGAACAAGGAAATGGTTTCAGGCTAACGTTATGTAGCAAGCTAATCTCACTCACCCATTCGTAAACTATTTCTCATCTTACGGACTGTTTTAAATACCACACTAAGGTAAGTACGTTTAGTTAGTTCGCTCTTTTACTATGGGCACCCATTCATGTCGACTCAGGGACTAGTTAACAGGAATAACATGAGGACAACCACCGTCAGCAGATAGTGGGCTTAAATCTGGGTCACAGTCTTCGCCATGTCAGTGTAGGGAGGAAGAGGGCAATATCAACTGGTTAGATGTGCTCATATTCACCTTTTATATTTGTTAACAGATCAATGCGGTGTGAAACCTGTTGGCTTGATCCTTTCCAGGCATGACCGAGTACAAGCTTGTGGTAGTGGGGGCAGGAGGCGTGGGGAAGAGCGCTCTCACCATCCAGCTCATCCAGAACCACTTCGTTGATGAATATGATCCAACCATCGAGGTGAGAAACCAAATATTAGATAGTGTCCTGGGGAAAGTGTAATCATAGCCGAAGAAATAACAGTAATCTTGAGTTTTACATGAGACTACACAGTGTGAGTTATTCTCTGTCTGGACCATGGCACCGTGTTGGTTTACAGTTTTTAACACACACTGCAAAGTCATATCTGGTAGTGGATATCATCCAATATATCCTAAGTGATGTAATTCCCATTGAGCCACAAGGCAAGTTGAATAAAAAGTGGTGGAAGAAGTATTTGCTTTTATGTTTGCAGTATTTTACTTGCAAAGCTTGGGACAAGACACAAAGTTCTGTGTTTATGTGAGAATTCATATCCACTGCTGCAGATGTGTGTTAAGTTCTTATAAGTTCATGTAGGGTGGCCATTTCTATGTGCAGGGCGCAATACGTAAATGTAAAAATGCTGAATTGGAAGTCAAAGTCCTGCATTCAAAAGTTCTGTAAATAAAATTGTTGACTATTAGAAGTGAATGTATTCATTATGCTTTATAATGCCTGGGAGCCAGTTAATTAGATCTTACATTATATGATTATTATTGCTGATGTGTAAAAATGTAAGATATATTTTAATGTTGTAGCTGGGAAAGTTGGAGATAATTTCAACTGTTTTATTTATGCTATCTGTAAAAAAAAAAAAAAAAAAAAAAAAAGGTACTCTAGGAAACAACAGGTTGTACTGTCACAAATCTACTGTGACATCTTTGTTTCTCACATCGTTGCCGAGAAGTCACAAGTTTCTTGTAAATATCTTTTCAGACTGTTAAATATGTCAGGTTGTAAGTTAAGAGCAGTGTAACTGTGAGAAAAAAAAAAAAAATTATGGAAATCAGTATGATGCAATCCACTGTCAGATTTCTTGGCAGACATGTCAGGCACTGCTTGCATATTCACGCTGATGCTGTGTTACAGGACTCGTACAGAAAACAGGTGGTGATTGACGGAGAGACGTGTCTGTTGGACATCCTGGACACTGCAGGTCAGGAGGAGTACAGCGCCATGAGGGACCAGTATATGAGGACAGGAGAGGGCTTCCTCTGTGTGTTTGCCATCAACAACACCAAGTCCTTTGAGGATGTTCACCTCTACAGGTACAGGATGCTTCATGGATGCAGACTGCTGTTTCAGTAATGAAACACAGCTGGAGAGAGGAGCTTAAGTAATACTGTCAAATTAATTTTATCTACTGCACCATACTATGCTATGCGGGTTCAGACAGTCTAGGTTACTTCCTGGCTAGAAGGAACTGCACTGCTAATTATCTGTAACACATATCTACCAACAGGCTGAGAGTGGTTTCAAGTTCACTAGGGCCATTTGTATGCTACAGTCTGGTTCATATTCATATCTTTTAAATGCTGAGATTGTCAGCTGATGCCCCCTCTGAGGGCAGGTGATTGTAAGTCACTGTTCAGAGAGCAGGGTGGCCTCAATCTCTGAGGTGCTGTTGTGTGTGTCTCCACCCCAGAGAGCAGATCAACAGGGTGAAGGACAGTGACAGTGTTCCCATGGTACTGGTGGGGAATAAGAGCGACCTGAGCACCCGCACTGTGGAGACGCGACAGGCGCAAGAGTTGGCACGAAGCTACGGTGTGCCGTTTGTCGAGACCTCTGCCAAGACCAGACAGGTACGTAGGAAAGACGATAACCTGCGTTCACTTTGCATCAAGGCAAGCCTGTGTCTTGTTTGAGTAAATATTAGATAAAACTAATAATTAACAAAACAACATAATTTGCACTTGTAACAAATGTGCATTTTTCTGTTTCTGTCTTGCAGGGAGTGGAAGAAGCTTTCTATTCGCTGGTACGGGAGATTAGAAGATATAAGGAGACCAACCGCAGCAACAAGAAGAGCAAGAAGAACACTCAGAGACACTGCATTATACTATAGCAAACCACACACACAGCACTGGCATCCTTTATGGCACTTGTTTCATGCTCCCTCTCACACACTGCACCTCTTCTGTCACTTTGGAGACATCCAGACAGGGAAGCAGGCGCGGCAAAGCCCATTTTTTACTGCTGTCACAGTTTCCACTAACAGTATGTCGCTACAAGATTTGCCATATATCCATCCAATGTGCAGAGTCCGTTTAACGCTGTGAATTCAGTTGGCTTTTTTGTTTTGATGATCAAACAATTAGAGGCTGCAGTTTAAGTTGAGTGGTATGTTTTGTTTTTTTTTTTTGGCTAAGGAAAAAAAATGATTTGAGTCTGTGGTAGAATTTTTTTTTTTTCGAAAACCTGTGAGATGTTGTCTGTACAGATAATTCTCTTTTTCTAATGATAAATCGTCCGGCCAGTGTTTTCAGCTCCTCTTAACTTTAGGGGTCAAGGGTTTTTTTTTTTAAGAACTCAATGTGCTGTTCAGCGTACATTCGACTTCATGAGAAAACAGTACCTGAATGATTTGGATACTTTTTTTCCCGTTTTGCTTCCAGACAGATGTTTATTGTCTTCCCCTTCTGTTTTTTTTTCCATAGGTTTGTGTGTCCTCTGGGGCTTGAAACACAACAGCAGTGTATAGTTGGATTTTTTTTTTTCCACACAAAGACAGTGGGCCCTATCTTACACCCAGCACAAAGCAAAACGCAAGTTTCAGTCTGAGGCAGTTTTCATTTTCCCGTCCAGTTCCCACGTTGTTCAAATAGCAGATACACTTGTGTGGTCAGGTGCATTGTTGTCGCATCGCTTTCTGGAGGTAGCATAAAGCGATTGACCAGCAAAAAGTCTGAAGTCATTGGCACAGTATTTCACTTTTGTTTTAAGGGTGCATTATCAAGGATAATATGTGCCCATGTGAACGGGTGCGCAACATACAGCAGCTGCCTGTTACAAGCAGAGTGTGCTGGAAATGCACTTCAGAAGTTTGGACAAGTCAAAATACAGACTCAGAGGGTCGGAGCACTCTTTTACTACCTGGGAAATCTGCCACAGCGATTCCCATAGATTAAATTAGTCCCAACACAGTTTCATAACGAACTGAAAATTTAAGTACACCTTTTATAATATAACGTAAAAGAATGTTGTGATGTGTGCCGTTGCTTCTTTGTAGAGCTGTGAGCGGCGCATCGATTAGCTCGGCCCTTCCTTTCCCACGCGTGCTGCTTGCCAGGACTGGGCTCACTGGTCAGTCACAATATGTAATTGACTCGTCACAAGCATGCTCCCTGTGAAACACTGCGCCGTTTATAATAGCAATGTGCCAAGCGCGGCTGGCTTTTAAAGGGAATGGGAGATGGCATTCTGATCAGTTTATTGTATTTTACGCCCAAAACACTCCCATGATTAATTAAGAGAGTAAACAGAACCCTTTTGAACCACGTGCCTGGCGCAGCAACTGTTTTTTCCGCTGTTGAAATAGTGGAAGTGGACATGGACACACCCTAAATGCACTTGCGCCATGCGCTTTAGCCTGTGTGTTTTGGACTGTTAAAACAGAGCCCTGAATAGCATCACCACAGTAACGAAAGCCTCAATTGTGTTCCAGACTCCTAGGTGCACTTTATTCATTTCCTGTTATGTGTTTAGTTTTTGTAAAAATTTAGGATTAGTGGTAGGGCCATTTAAAAGTTTACTCAGGAATATGGTGTTTCATCAGGAACTGAAGAATAACAGACTGAGAGCTGTGTCAAATGATTGGTTGAAATCTGCTGCCTGTTTCCATCATTAACTCGTCATTTGACAGGTCGGCCCTGCTGTTTGCTCCACACAGTCACACTGTATTCCAAAGTCCACTTTTTAAAGCAATTTATATGTCGGTCCCAGTGTTGTTGATGGTTGTAAGTCACTGTGTCCAAGCACAGTTGATGCTACACCACACTCTACCAGAGCATGTAGTGTGTGCAAATATGCATGTGATAATACATGAAACCATTGAAACCAGTGTTTAACTTAGTCTCACAGCGACAGTCATGGTATCTGATCATACGCATATTCAATAGCGCAACCATTTTTTTTTATAGCAGTGTTTGTCTTCTTTGATAATTACCATCACTAGTAAATGTAATGGATGGTTAAATTTCTATTTTTGTAGCATTACAAACAGTTATCCCCAGTTTAAAAAAAACCCAGCATCTGCATTAAGAAACTGCTGTTCACATAGTTACTAAAATGAGCTGAGTTGTATCCTGCTAACAGAGGTGAATCCATCTATGAAGGATTCCCACTTTTCTTTGGTGTAAAACCAACAGGCTCCTCATCTGGACTTAATGTAATTCCATTGTAAAAAAAAATATATGGAGTAACGCTTAAAAAAAAAAAAAAAAAAAAAAAAACTTGATTTGATCTGAACAAGCCTGTCACTGACAGCTATGTGAATTCTGTAATGCAATCTGCTGTAATGAACAAGTAAATGTCTGTAGCTTTTACATCTTGTCTGTTTTGTTGATTCTCGAAAGATGTGGTCCATGAAAAGAACTGCCCAGCACACAAAACAAGTAGAGAAAGTGGTGTGTTTACACCAGATCTGATGTGTAAGTTTTGATCATACAGACCTCTTCTTCTACATCTTTCAAGAAGGAAGAAAAAATACTACATCCAGTTTTCTCCTTCAAACGTTAAAGATGATCTGGGTTTTCGTAACAAATCAGTGAAGAGGAAGGTGGTTGTGTGTGAATGTGGTTTATGAGGTGAAACGATGAAGAGGAAGCCAATCAAGTTCCTCTTTTAATTTCTGTAAAACTCCACACTTTTACTTTGATGTCAAATTTAGATTGGGGAATGTACAACTGAGCAGGCAGGTTCATACACTATAAACCTCTTGACATACTGGACACGTCACATTTACAGTTACTTTCTGGTGTGTTCGACGGCAGTGTGGTTAATCACTTCAAATGTGTTTTTTGCAATGATTGTTAAATAAGTAATGATCATTCCTGAAAGCCCAAAAAGAGTAGATTGCTTTTTGGTTTTATTTTACAAAAAGATACTACTTAATGTCACTTTATTCATATTAGAAAATATAGCAAATAGTGCGATATATATGCATTTTCACAGCACTAAAAAAACGTAGAAAAAGAAAAACAAAGAGTCCAAAGTTATCTGAAATGAGGCACAGGAGGAATGAGAGTGTGTGTGCCCCTTGCTCACCATCCGAAACGAGACACCAGCTTACTCTGGTCATCCAGATCTTTCTGAACCTTCTTCCTCATGTAGAAGATGGGACAATCCCGGCTGCAGGGGAGCGAGGAGGGACAGTGTTACTGGAGATAAAGGACTGCAAGTGTGTGCTCAGCCATGATTCCACAATAAACACAGTTATACTAAATGATATTAGTATTACACAGTTATACTAAATATGTGCTTGTGTACTGTATATGTACCTGGTACAGAGCACATCCTCATGGAGGGAGCCCTGACAACGCTGACACTGAGTCCACAGACGAGAGAAACGTTCCTCCAGTGCGTTCAAGTGAAAGATCTGTAATTAAAACCTAAATGTTAGCTACACATTACACATTTGTTTTTGCATATCACCCCCTTGGTCCTCTGGTAACAAATTTAAAACAATCAAATTAATGTATTAATAGTTTGTGGTGTTAAAAAAAAAAAAACACATTTTAACCAGCACACTGATCTATAGCAGCCCAGAAGTAAACAATTATCAAATTAGACTCTGTTTGATTATATGATATTAAAATAGGCATGATGCAGTGTTTAACTAAATTTACTAAAATACATTTGATATCACATTCTTCTTAATGAAATCACTGAGCTCCACCAGAGGGCAATATGGACATAAACACCAGACAGCCACTGCCTGGAAATAAGACATTTCCAGGCAGTGGCTGCCTGGAAATTCACTAAATGACTGTTAGTGAAGAAAACCAAAACATCAAGTAATTTATTTAGTCATTCATCTTGCCTACCTCCTTTTGGTACAGTTCAGACTCCTTCTTCTTACAGAAATCACACACAGCCGCTGCAACGACACACGTGTTAGATGTTGCACACATCATATAAAACCCCCACCCAAACTTCCTACTGTATATACAAATATAAAGATTAACTGGTCTTATGCCCAAAAAATGAAGAGTTACTGTTTATCCAAAAGCAAAATATCTTGTTTAATTCAAAGTCTCACCTAAAGTCACAAAGGGAATATCAAAGTAGAGAAAAAATAATCTCAAAATACTGAGCACACGTACTGTCCGTCTTGAGCACAGCTTTGCAGCCGATACAGGTGCTCCTCTTCTGGGCGAATGCCATGAGGCCCCCGACCTTCGAGGTCAACACAGTCTTACAGCGTGTGTGGTCACCCTCTGAAACACACCACAAATTCAACAGCGCCATTAAAATCCAAAAACCTTGAGAAGATGACACAGAACAAGTTAAGTTTCATCAATTTAACTAGTAACTAGTCTTCATTATATCGCCTTGTGTTTTGGCAACACTTAAGTTGTTATAAAGTTGAAAATGTTACATTTGAGTCTGAGGATCCCTGCAGATGCTGATTATTTTGATGATTAGTCTATAGATTACTCAGTCAGTGGTTTATACTTTAAATTGTCAAGAATAATGCTCAAAAGCTAATTTGCCTAAATTGTAACAACAAGGCCATGATGTGAGTGTGTTTGGACTCACTGAGCAGGACACTCTCTGCCTTGCTCTCTCCCAGGATGGGCTCAAATATTCTCAGCAGGGGCTTGGACAGCTGCTGTTCCAGGTAGTACTGGGTGTCGATGGGAATGTTGTTCTCCAGCACATAGATTGGGTCCTGACACAACATGCGGAAGAATCAGGATCATCGTCAGGATTAAATATTTATTATAAGGAAATTAAACAAATGTGCACATTAAAAAAATCAATCAAAGACAACACTGCAGACCTCCGACTTCATGTATGCTGCTGCTCCCTTTGCCGCCTTGATAATGACGTAAGGAACTCGGTCTCCCAGGTTGGGCGCGCTGCCAGCATCTCTTTTCCTCATCCTGTTAAACATCGATATTAAAGTGTCGGTTCACCCATATCACACACGTTATTTTCCCTTTGAGTGTTATTTAAAATAAAGTGTCTCAGACCTCTCTGCCAGCTCCACGTGAGCCTGTTTGCCAGCGTACTCCTGGGCAGTGCGTGTCAGCTCCTTGGTGATGACCAGCTGGCTGATGTCGATGCGGTTGCACAGCAGGTCTGAGATCACTTCTTTTGCGTGAGCCACTGCACCCTGCGGATCCCTAAACACATCACATCAGCTGTGTTAGTTTTACACAGCATCAACAGCTCCCGTTAAGGTTCAACCAAACAGTAAGACTGAAAGTGAGTTTTTTTTTAGAAGCCAAATATCTGATTTTAAAAAATTGCAAACGGTGTATGTCACGATTTTCAATTCTTTCACTCCATTGAGTTCTATTCAGTATGTCAAAAAGGACTACATAAAATAAACAAAGACCAATAAAAATCATGAAAAGAGGAAATCACAGGAGCACCTCTTAAAAGATGCACTGATGTGCAATGAGTGTGTGTGTGTACCTGTCTATGAGGATTCTCTGCAGACAGGTGTTGATGAGGTTAGCCACCAGAGGGCAGTTGTCTCTGCGGACAGTCTCAATGCCTTTACAGTCCATCTTGTCATGCGTGTCTGCACTGGAGGAGAAATACAGGCCTGCGTACCGCTTCTTGTTGATCAGCAGGTATGGGTAGTACACCTGTGCAAGTGACAAAAATAAACTCTTATTAGCCGAGGGGGCACTAATTGCAGCAATAAACCAATATATATATTACGTTCACATGAATTTTACATAAAGTCAGAGGACTGGAATAATAGCAGTGGGGATTTTCAAAACAGTTTTTGCTAAAATCATATACAAAAACATTTTATGGATGTTACTGATGGCAGGCTAGACTCTTTCCTTTAGAGGAAAGGGGCACTTTAGGCCTTTTTAAGATATACAAATATTCTGTATGTCTCGAAATGACCAAAATATTCTCACAGTTTTAAAGAGTCCAACTTGATAGATTCAAATGTTAAATTGGGTTGGGACACATGAATGATAGGCCTCAGTTACAAATTTTACTGGGACAAATGTGACTCTGTGTGTGTGTGTGTGTGTGTGTGTGTGTGTGTGTGTGTGTGTATTGGACTGCTATTGTACCTTCTCAAACTCCAGTTTGATGGGTGGAGTGAAATGGGACGACACCCACTCTGCTGCCTCTTTCCCGATATCCATGGCCTCCCTTACTGTTGCAACTCCAAGCTTCACCATTACAGAGTCTGTGTCCCCATAAATGACCTTAACAGATGACAACAGATGAAAAATAAAATTAAACAGACACACGTCAGTGTCACCTTCCAGAAATGAACAAATCTGATACGTTATCTGTGTTATCACGTTACAAATGTGATATTTTAATCACAAAAAAAAGGAACAAAAGATCAAAGTTTGGTTCTGTATTAGTGGAGGGGAACCACATGTGTTCCTCACCTTGGCATCACCTTGGTAACCATTGGAAATTGTGTACTTAGACTCCACCAGCTGTTTGGTTTGCTCAATCATTTGCCTTCCAAAACCTGTGACGCTCTGGATGAGACAAAACAAAAGATTTAACTAAATTACCTGTGGTGTTGGAGTAAGCTTTCATTGGCCACAGAGCAAAACCTTCAGCCACTTTACAGGTCATGAGTTTCAGTGACTGAGAAAAACATGTGCAACAAAACTGCTCATGCAGTTGTCTCCACTCTCTGTGAGGGTCTTGTTTATCTATGTCAACTTTTCACAACAAAGCAAGAAACAGTTAAGCAGCTAGTTTTTACACTTAGAGTAGGTCTATTGTGTTTAATTCTTTTCATTTCTGCCACCACCTGTTCTGTGGTTTCTATTTCAACATTAATCTTCACACTACATCTTTGCTTTTTACCGCTTCTGCTCCAATTTCACATCTGTGCAGAACAGTGGGAAGAGTGACAACAACTGAAATGGGGACAACTTCATTTAGCATGAATGACAAACAGTTGTGTAGGCTCGGCATTGTAAAGATTTTATAAGTTTGAAAGTGGATTTGAAGTACAACAGTACAATCATACAACCTTTGACCCTCCTTTGGATGTGTACACAGGACTTGTTTGGGTTTTTCCCCTGTTTGACAACACCACAGTTTTCAACTCTGGATTTACTGGCTGCAACTGAAAACATAGGGCTTCTTGTGCTAACAAATGTAAGGGTAAACAAGGCCGCAGTGCTCTTCAGCTAATGAATTAATTATTCACACTAATCACACTATATAAATATGTAAACGTAAAGTGCAGTCACTTGTGTCATTCCGAGTTTTCATGCAGAGTCAAGTGCTCACCTGGGAGATCTCTAGGCAGGGCAGCTTGCCCACTTGGGCCCCTGTGAAGCCATAGACAGAGTTTGCACTGATCTTGAGGGCCAGCTGTCGGCCATCCAGCACCTGTTTCTTGAAAGGATCAGTTTCCTTCTTCAGCTCTGCTTTAGCCCTGTGGAAAGACCGAGGGACAAACTGAGAAGGAAGTCACATCTGGCTGATTTATGGGCACACCAACAAAATGTTTTTCCGCTTTATATAATATTCACTACTTGTGAACCAGAGGATCAAAAAGTTAACTACTCGCTAAAGTTCAGGTCTATATGTTGTTGTCACTTATTTGAACTGATTCAAACCTCTTTCTGGCAGACAGCAGGTTCTCCAGGATCTCAGGTAGAAGTCCTTTCCTCACCGAGCTCTTCACAAACTGATCACCAGTCGGAGTCTTGATGAAGTCCTCAGGTGACAGGCTGAAGACACAATCAACCACTTCACTTATTTGTTCACATTGTCAATACTAGACAAATGCATCTAAATGCATGCTTACTTGGTCATTGAGAAACAATCAAAGAAGAATTAATGAATTACACTACCTTAAGTTGCTATGCATTTCAGTGTTTCAGGTACAAAAGTCTGTACGGTGGCTAAACATTTCACCTGACAGAATACGATAGAGGAAAATGTAAAGCTCTTTAAATCCACCCCTACCCTTGATAACTTTAATGACTCATTAGTTTTTTGACAGTTGCCTCAAACTGATGTCTGAGCAGGAAAAAAATAACCTCAGAAAGGCAAACTGCTCACAGATTCTCAAGATAACCTACCATATAGAGTAATAAAAAAGAAATACTGACCCTAATTTCTCCACTGAGCCCCTCTGCAGCAGGGTGGTGTAGCACAGATTGTGAGCCATCATGATGGACGGGTACAAGGAGGAGAAATCCAGGGTGGTAATGGGAACGCTGTAATACCTACACAGAGAAGAAGGTGGTGAGGGAAGGAATATGACAAGCTTGTGCCTACAAAACCCATAAAACCAAGAGAGGCGTCAAACACTCACATAAACAAACATCAGACTTACATACCCTTTCTCTGGCTCAATGACAGTGGCTCCTGTGTAGTCTTCTCCTCCTTCCGTCTTTACAACAGGCATGACCAGGTCCTGTTTCATGGCCTAAACATGTACAAACACTTAAGAGTGATCATCTTTAAAGCTGCATGTATTCAGTAACTATTCAGTAATTCCATATGTTTGCCTTTGTTACCTGTCGCAGTAGCTGTGAGACAACTTTGATCTGCTGTCCTCTTGACAGCAGGTACGTGAGAGGCACACCTGTCACTCGGGCCATCTCCATGTAGTTAATCACACACATCAGCTTCTGCAGCAGGCGCAGTGGGAGGTAGGCGTCTTTTAGACAGTAGACAGCCAAACGTCTGCGAGTCTGTTCGTTGCCATTCTGAGATGGAGGTGGAGAAGGGGAGAACAACAGATGAGTGACTACAACAACAGCAACAGGTTTCTTCAAGAAGCTCACATATTTATTTTGACGGCATTATAGAAATATCACCCAAATGTTTAAATACTGATTAATGAGGGCGGTCAAATCTGCAGAGCTTTGAAAGACAGCCAGCTCTCTTCCAGGAGCAACAAGGTTACCTGCAGATCAGTGATGATGGAGTGCTGTACATCCTCCTTCTGTTCTTGCAGGAAGTGGAAACTCACAGCATTGAGTGTGTATGAGCGCAGTTTATAGTCCCTGAGGAGCACCTGGTAACACGGACACCCCAGTCAGTTTACACTCAGTCTTTTCCTGAATCAACTAATTGAAGCAATGCACCAAATATTACCGGTATGGTAACTTAACTGTTGTTTAATTATAATATACAATAGTAAGTTCTGACCTGCAGCAGATCAAACTGAACTCGGCCCTCCATGTTAATGGTCTTGTTCTCTCTGCGGCCCATCTGTTTGCTCTGGAAGTTTAGATCTCGCAAGACTGACTTGATTCCTCGCACTCGGCCCAAGTAGGGAAACAGGTTCACCTAAACACATTTAGGGATGTTTTATTCCAAACATAAAAGGGAGATTTCTACTTCAAATACATTTTACAGGGGTAGTTAAGTGACACTCAACAGATGCTTAATCTGCCAAGAACATTTGAGGCTTTGGTACTGGATCAAAGAAATAAATAAATGTGGCCTCATCTAACCTTTAAAGCAGCAGCTCTGTTCAGCAAGTAGGGAAAGTCAAAGTTTTGAATGTTGTATCCAGTGATGATGTCTGGGTCCACTGTCCTCAAAAACTCTGCCCAGCTCTGCTCACACAGACGTTAACAGACAAACAACAAAACATTACAGAAGGGAGTGAAGAAAACATCAAAATGTGTTTGTCTTTCAGTGCCTTACTGAAGCTGACATATTTACCTGCAGCAGCTGTTTCTCCTGTGTGAAGCACAATATCTGAGAGCCCACAATGCTGGCGCATGACTGAAGGGTGAACACGGTGCGAATGAAGGGCTCTGTCTCACCCTGACGCTGGACCATAGATGCTATCTGAATCACAGGATCTTTATCTGCCTCTGGGAAGATTCCTGGAAAGAAAAGAGTTAAAATCCAAGTTAGTCAAACTCTACATTTGCTTTTCTTTCACCTATAATCAGGCCTTGTTTATGTGTTTAAAATGTATGCTGGGGTAACAGATTGCATGCTGTATGATGAGAAACCCAGAGATAAATAAAGAACTGCACCTTTTCTTCCTGCGCATTCGATGTCAAAGCTCAGGACCCTGAGTGGTGCGATCCTCTGCCAGTCTCCCTCTGCTGGGTGACTTATCAAATCCATCCATCCCACATCCACCTCATATTGACACAAGGACACCTGATGACCAAAAATAGGAAGAGAAAGTTCATGAACACTGTTGATGAAAGCCAGACAAAACAGATAGCACCAAGTGAACCACTTTGGGCTGGACTGTATCGAGATATTCATCTTTGGATATATTGCCTACATGCCAGCCAGGTCTACAACTGAGCAGCATAAACACAAGCCAGATTGCGTCATGACGTTAAGACATTAAAAAGACCTACCTTGCCCGGGCACTGAGAATCTGTGTCCCCCATGCTCTTCTCCTCGCGCACCCTGTACTTGCCTTTGGGAAGTTCAATCCAGCAGCATCCCACCACATCACTGTCCACCATAAACCTGACAACACAGAAAGGTTCATTTAGCTGAAAAATAGGTAGGTTTCCCCGATCACATGTTCAAGACTAGAAGTAGAGAGATATTCAGCCAGACATGTCAGTGTGTTAAGCAGAATCTCTATTGCACACACACACCTGATTTCAAAATCTATATTTGCCTCGTAGGACTGGTAAGACTGGACGGGGAAAGGTCCAAACTTTAAGCCCTGCTCCAGCAGTCTCTTTGCAGGCGCAATGAGACGAGGCATTGCCATGGTTATCCGCAAGAAATCCAGACTGCGTTTCCCATGGTAACCATACATGCCTGTAGGAGAAGGAAAAAAGAAGTTTAGATTCTCAATTGACGGTGAAAGCATAGAGTCATAGTATAAAGTAAGAAAATTACATCATCAATAACAGCTTCATATAAGGAGGTCAATTTATTTATTATGTCCTTTGTAACTAGGATCAGCCTTCTGAGTTTGAATTAGTTAGATCAAAGACCATACATGAGAGTATTTGAACATCATTTGTCCTCACTCTCTTTGCGGGTGATGTCCACAGCCAACACTGTGATGGAAATGTTGTCCTTATTGGAGCGCATGTCCTTCAAGACAGCAGCGTTCAACTCTCTTTTAAAGTCACCCAGGAAATCAGATTTGAACCCTTTTCAAAGAAAACAGAAAGAGTTATTATTAAATATTTACTGACAGTGACACACACTCGTATTTATATATTAACAAAACAACAACAACAACAACAACAACTAATACTCACCACTTGGTGCAGGAACATAGAAATAAGGCGCAAAACCATGAACATGGCAGCAAACGCTGTTGCCACTGTCTGTCACCCCAAACATCCGAATGATCGGGACCTTTCCCTGTAACTGTCCGGGCATGCCCGCCACTGCAGCCCCTGCATAAAAAAAAGGAGAGAGCAACTTTGGTACCATTTCTTCTCGCATACAACAATGGAGCATTAGAGTAGATGGTTATGTTCTACACCCTTGTTTAGATCCAAATAATAAATCAAATATGTGTGAAATAGTTGAAAACAGAGAATAAACTATGTGAATCTGGAACAGCTCTACGTAATATGATTAACCTCATTTTTATAATGCTAACGACGGCATATGTCACAGAATTAAGTCTATGTTATCTTGGTTCTGGCTTCAACATAAACCCTTTGTGATAATTACCTATATAATAGTCGAGGTCAATCTGCTGAAACACCAAAGTATCAGATGATGGGTCCACTGTAGGAGCATGAGGCCGCTGCCAGCGAGGGTTAATGTTTGTTGAGAAGAGGTCACCTGAGAGAACAAGGAGGTAATAAATAATTCATTATGTAAATGGGGTACAGCTAAGAAGCGAGAGAATTATGAGAAGTTGAAACAAACAAACAGGTCTGCATATCATTTACAAAACTCTATCTCTGCCACCTGTGGCTGTGTACTTCTCTGTGCATCACTCACCGACAGGAATAACATCATGTCCTGCCTGCCCCTCCATCCCCTCTGCCTCCATCTCTGCATCATCAAACATGGATAATTCCTCTTCAAACTGCGATGGACTGTCCTCCCATTCACCTGCCGTTTTACCCCGTTTGGCCTGAGATGCACCGCCCATGTAAGGGCCGCCATTGCGTCTTTTATAATCCATGCCAACAACAAACCTTATAGACAGAAGACATGTTAAGGAAGATGATTAGAGAGAGAAAAAAATTTAAGCAGGCACATATGATAACATAGCAATAAACCCTTGATGATAGCAGTAATGAATATAGTCAGAATAAGGCATAGGTATTGAAACCAAGAAAACCAGCCAAGACAATACTGTACATACAATATGAAAGCTTGGACAGAAAGGAAAAGAAACAATGACTTAATAATGCTTGTGTTAATATTCCTTGCACTGTCAGAATATATTTGGCACATACAGCATATGCTTAGAAACCGTGATTGTTATGGTGGGCTTACTGTGAATACTAGTGAAACTAAATTACACTGCTGTCAGATATCAAATATATATATATATATATATATATATATATATATTGTGATACATAATAGGCCAAGTACAGGCTGTTTTCTTAGTGGCGTAACATTAATGGGAACCATAAACAACATAAAAGGAGAATGAAGCAGTGTAAGGAAGGTAAACAGCGACACAGCAGGACATTAAATCATAGTAGGAATGATGTAAAAAGGTCATGTGGTTGGTAAGAAGAAGCCCCAGCATATGAGAGATTTCCCTCCATTCTGCACACAATGTAGTCATTCAGGCATTTTCCGAGCATGGCTGTTGCTGTCCGCCTCGTAACACACAACATCAGGTTACAGTCATCATCACAACGAGGTGCTGTAGTTAGCTGCGCTATTCCAGTTAAGTGCACTTACGGCTAATGTTGATAATTCATCCACATGTGAATGGTGTAAAGTCGACATTTCTTTGTAAGACATAATATATGTTAACTTAAGTGTTCCAGTGGTAAACTTCATGTCGAGATATTTTTTTTTTTGTTGTTGTTGCAGCTGCTTTCTTTTGTAACAAGCTACAGCAGAAAGCTAGCAAGAGCGAGTGTAAACACACAACAGTCTAGCGCCAAGACCGATCTTATCTAGTCGTTACTGAGCTCTCTGTGAAACCTGCCCACACAAGTTGTCAGCGGCCGATGCTTTTCTAACGACAGATATAAATACCTATAAAAGTTACCTCTTGACAACAGCCCCCCGGTTGACAACAGCTCCCGCCACTCGTCTTCAATTTGTGAACTTTCACCGGCGAAAGCGCGGAAAATTTCCGTTTTGTTACTGAACCCAATAGCGAAGCAATGGACAGTGACGACACAGGCAGGGCGGAAACTCAGTTGTAATGAGGAGGAAGTAGTACGCAGCTTGTCCATACCTCATAAATTAAAAAGACCGTGTGTTCCCGGCAAATTTACGTCAGAGTGCACGCAGCAAAGAGGGAGGGAAAACGGCTCCACAACTACAGAAAAAAGTCTTTGAATTTTATTTATGTTTTTATATTATCTATATGCAAGATTAACAACTTACCAAAACTAAATCCTTTATCTATTTATATTTAAATTAAAGGCACGAAATTATACACACAGCAACCCTCCTACAAACAAGGAGGTAAACATTTTAAGCTTGACAGATAGATAGATAGATAGATAGATAGATAGATAGATAGATAGATAGATAGATAGATAGATAGATAGATAGATAGATAGATAGATAGATAGATATCTGACATTACTTGATGTCAGGTTTTGGATTATAATAATAATAATGCAGTAAGTATGGGGAAAGCAACAGTGTTTAATAATGCACAGATATTACCCCAGACCTTTAAATGGCAATATTTACTTTGGTTAATGATGAACTCAGTTTGGAGCCTTCTGGACTGGAGGTCACATAATATTATTATCACACACTGTGACACACTACTATTAAAAATATCAGTACCTCAGAGTGTGTTTCTAACTGATTGATTAGTCAGTTATTGTATTAGTTGATCGATGCATAATGATTGCTAACTTTTTTTGATAATCAGTTAATCATTTAGGTCCAGCAAACATCTTGAACATGGCGGTCCTAGGTGCCTTAGTGTGACAATTACTTTTCCTTGCCTTGTATGATCGAAAAGTGAAAATAATTAGATTTTGGTTTTTGGATGGATAAAACAAGACACTTGATGACATGACTCTGGGCTCTGTGAAATTTTACACTGTATTGGATGTTTTATAGACCAACAAATGAATAAATCAATTGAGTAGATAATTAGCAGGTAAAGAAAATCAGTCACGTCATGTTCAGAGTTTGTAATAGGAACATTTAAAGCTAACGTAACTGGTGAGCTGGTGTCATTGCTCTTCACCTTAAACTCAAATTCGTTGAATATCCCAACAAATCAGATGTAGAAATGCCTTAGAACTGAAAACATAGGTATGCTGTGCCTGGATGCCAGTGATGATGATAATCTGATCTTTTCATACATCCATTTGTGTCTGTTAAACTTATCCCTGAAAGTTGGTAGCGCCTTCACGTCCTGCCACAGATCCACAGTTTTGAAGCTGTCAGGAGGACACTTCCATTCAGCAGAAAGGATCTGTCCTGGACTCAGGGGCTTGATAAATTTACGCTGTGACCGCAGAGCCACTCACTTATTTTCAGCAGCTTTACCAACATAGACCCTGCCTGTTAAGAAGGCCTCTCAAGGGAGGATGGTGGTGGAGTTAGAAAATAGATATAAGGTTACTATAGGATAGATCACAGAAATATGTAGCGGGGTCTGGTGTCTTAATGTCACCAGTCATGTTGTATTCACCAAACTGTGCCCTGCATGACCCTTAGAAGACATTATAAATAACTCTTGCACTTCTCCCAGCTTCAAAAAAAAAAAAAAAAGAAAAAAAAAGAAAAAGGTGGCAATGACTCCCCTCTTTTGAATGGATGAAATGCTAATTCAGCTCCTTTACCCTCTGCTCAGCCAATAGCTTCTCTCAGCTGAGGAAAACACCCAGTTCCCGTCACGTTGCGTGCAGAGGCGGAGACAGAGAGGAGACCGAGGCCAATGACAGGGAAGCTCATGCATAATGTGGCAGCAGAGACCAACCCCACCTTCTTCCTACATCGCAGGCCGCGGACGTCCCGTCCCTCAAGATGACAGTGAACGCACCAAGCCAATGTGGGTCGCTGGCATTTAACTGAAGCCGCCGCCCCCTCCTCCTTCACTCCCCGCTGTTGTCCTTTCCATGGACTGACCACAACAGCTGCCTTCAGCCCATCTTCGTGAAGTCGGGACAAACCGAAGGGTGAGTAGATGTCTGTGTTTTATTTATTATTTTTTTTTTTTTTACAATGACAGTATTTGAAGACTTCCTCTGTGGGCGCGGCGGGGACGCGCATCGGGACGGGATGTCCTTTGCGCGTTTCCGCAGCTGTGTTGCAGTAGGTGCTTGATGTCACGTTCGCCCCGCAACTCTTGAGAAAACGCAGAACACGCATAAAGCTGCAAACATGTGCTGCTGTTGAGCTTGTGACACTGTGATCGCCTGTAGTCCTTGGAGGTGAAAGAGCGGTGCGTCCTCCGTAGCTCATTTTGGCACGGTTGATATCTTCTCCCAGACCTAAGGCCCGCTGGACTGCACAGTCTAAATATTCATAAAAGTGGACAATCGTGATGGTGGTTATTATGATTGCATCTTCATGTGGGTGTTAGTAGAACATCATCAAGCATAATCCATAAAGTAGTGTCCCAGGCCAGGTGAGGGAGCCCACACAGAGCCCAGGGGGTCCCCCGAAGAAAAAGTTCAGTTTCAGCACTGTGGTATCTGTAGAAATGCTTGTTGTCGCTGAAGTTTAATGTTTGAGCTTCACTGTGCATTTTTTTTTTTTTTTCACATTCATTTGCTGGAAGGGGAAGTTTCTCTGTGTTAACCTGAAATTTGAGTTTAAGATTATGTGTGTGTGAGCAGGACTTTGTGTTGACATCACAACTAGTTAGGAAGCCAGTCGTGGTTCAAGTGTGATGCGGAAACTTGAAACCTCCAGAGCAACTCCACTGAGAGTAGATGTTTCATTGAATAAGGAGACCTCCTGTGTCCAGTAGTAGGCCTACAGCTTTGGAAGTGAAAAGACATTTTCATGTTCATAAATGAGAGATTTTTTTTCAACGAAGGAGAAGGAGTAGATGTAATTTTAAGGATTTTTTTTTTTTTTGGTGAGGTAATCGAAATTATTTTGTGGGGAAAACATCAGACATCGTAGGGTGATGTTTAACTTGGATTAATCTGTTGTGGATGTCTGTGGTGCTACAGGCAAATTAATCTTTATCAGGCTGGTGTTCCTCTGTCAGGTTTGAGCAGTGATGGACTGAATATCACAAAGCTCAGGCCATTATCTTGAGCGTCCCTTTTATACACTGAGCATTCAGGACTTTGAGTAGAGTGTACACAGATTAAATTTCAGGGGAGCAATGAACGAAGTTGGCATTGCGACATATTTGTGCATATCAAGCAACAAGTGGCACAATGTAAACAGCTGGATCAAGTTTGTACCTGATCCGTGCCCTTGTCTGTGCCTTCCTCCAGCTCTGCATCTTTTCTCACGCTACTCCCTCATTTATTCAGGAGGTTGCACCATTTCTACAAGCAGGAACTGAACACAGATGTAGTTTTCCTCTTACACTCAGTCAGGAGGAATGCAGTCCTCTTTTAAGATGTCGCCGCTGCTGATGGGAAGACAGATAATTAAACTTCTTCTGCTGCTCCATGGTGCATTGAGTCTGGATCCTGGTCTGGTGGAGGAAGAAAGTTTTGTTTTCAAAGAGCAGATTTGTAGATTTTATACACAAACACTGGCGTAGTGTGTGATATGCATGACTGTACATGTGCATGTTACGTAGCTACATGGGAAGGCAGCCAGAAAAAGCCCTTTGACCGTCGAAGTACAAGGCAAATACTCGACACATGCACACATATATGTTGGATCCCTGTTACTCAATGTGTCACCGTATCGCTTCAGTGTTGTTTGTTTGACCAGGGTTTCAAATGTGAAGAGCCAAAGGTTAAGTTATTAAGTTACCAGAGAGATGAAAAACGTACACTACCAGTCAACATGTTTTCTGCAATGGAAATGAAACATTGTTTGGAGCGTTTGTTCCAATGCTGCTTCACAAATGTGTTGCACTTGTTCCTTTGCTTCCACCTTCTTCATCCCAAACCAGCTGCAAGGGGATTAAGTCTGGAGACTGTGCTGCTCCTCCATCATTTGAAGCGTCATCTAGTTCTTTTCCTGTAATGTTTTGGTTCATTATCTTGCTGTAGGATGAACACCTGACCAACCAGTCTGTCTTCCTTCTGTTACTTTTCTCACCATTCTGACAGCAATATACAGCGCTGCTTCCTGCAGTACAGTGTAGTCCTAATAATGCACCACAGGGGGAAGTAACACAGTTTGTCTCAACACTGCTGCAGGACAGCTGTAAGTTAATTGATGTTTTAAATCCCACAAAAAGCCTGTTTACTGTTATTTTTCAGATTTTTCTGTTTTTTGGTGACCTAGACAGTTTTTTCTTACCTTTATTCACTGGACTTGAGCTGCTGAGATTTCAATAAAAACTGGAAAAATGTGGGTGTTATAAACTTTTTAACCAGTAGTGTATTCCAAAGGCCAAAGGCTCTATTTTGAAATACTACTACTACTACTACTGCTACGACTACTACTACTACTACTACTAATAGTAATAATAATAATAATGATAATAAAGGATTGAATATCTTAACTATCATTTTGATCATCAGGTTTCCAACAGAGAGAATGAGGATTGTTCAAAATGTAAAAGAATTGAGATTGAGAAAGGCTTTACATCACATCAGTCTAATGTAACAGGAGTTATGAAATAGGTTGTGCGAGTCACTGATGACATACTAGTTTCTTGAAGGAGTGTGAGGAAATGTTTTTTGAGAGTAAGTTAGATCGTTTATGATGAAATAAATGTGTCATTTACTTGGTACTATTGTCTAAAGCATTTAGCATTGATGAATTATAAAAGCAAAATTAAAATCCCTCAGTTACTGTTGTCATGAGCAAATGACTGAGAGTCAGAGTCCCAATAGTAAATGTAAGAAATGTCTTAAGATTGATGTTATACTGTTGAATTTCTTTGCAAAGAAATAAAACAAAGGTGGGCTGGTTTTAAGCCGTAATCTGTATTAAAATTTGAATTGCTCACACCTCAGGAGATTTCTGTTTGGAGAAAATTAGTACAGTAAGTGACAATGGCAAAAGCCATCATCTGAGATCATGTAGGGTGCTCCTGTCTCACGTGAGTGTGTTCTGTGTTTACCCAGCATGCCGCTGGCTCGCAGCCTGTCTGTCACGTCCCTCTCAGGACTGGAGGAGTGGGATGAGGAGTTTGATTTGGAAGACGCCATTCTTTTTGAAATTGCCTGGGAGGTTGCTAACAAAGGTTAGTGTTTTGTGTGTGTGTGCTCATTTGTGTATGCACTTCCTCTTTAAAGTTTTTTAATGCATAAATAAACATTAAAAAAGTTGTTCCTGTTATGGAAAATCTTGTTTTATAAGAGACCCATCATCTTAATGTCTCATGTACATATATCAGGCTGAATCACATTATATCTTTGTCTTTGTCGTTTGTTGTATGTTTGAAGTTGGAGGCATCTACACCGTCATCCAGACCAAAGCCCGTCTGACCTCAGAGGAATGGGGGGAGAACTATTTCCTGGTGGGTCCCTATGTGGAAAGCAACGTGCGCACTCAGGTGGAGCTGATCGAGCCCACCAACCCCGTGCTGAAGAGAACCATTGACAAGATGAACTCCAGTGGGTGTAAGGTACTGCCACACGTACACAGTAAACACACCCATCGTCTGAGTTAAATCTGTGTTCCACTCCACGTAGCTGGGGTGAGTAAAGAGAGAGATTTGTGGATACATGTGGTGAATGTGCACTACACTTAAAACCCGTTTAGAGATCCTCCTGTTTTATATCTGACCCACTCGTCCTCTGCTCAGCCTTCTGTCCATGACCACCTCTCCAAACACCGTGACATTTCCTTGCAAAGGTTAGAGGTTGTATCAATGTCTCTCTGTCTCTTACTCTTTCACACAGACACACTCCAGAAATAGATGACTGCCTGTGTGTGTGTGTGTGTGTGTGTGAGAGTGAGAGAGAGAGAGAGAGAGAGAGAGACACACACAGTGATCCTTTTAATGCTTTGTGCTGTGTCACTCTGGGAGTGCTGTGGAATTATGGGTCAAGGCCTGGAGTGGTAGTGATACTATTTTAAAGGGATAGTGCAGCCTTCTCAACACAGCCTGGCTGGAGTACCTCGAATCACATGACCTTTAAGTTCCACAACAGGCCAGCACCAGAGCGCTAGTTAATTAGTTGGGCTGAAAATCTGGATTTCTTAAAAGATAGACCCTCTGTTTGTGCATTAAAGTAGTCATTTCCATTTTAGTCATACTTTAACAAAAAAAAATATATATTTTTTTTTTGTTTTTTTGACAAAACAAACTCCATCAGGGTTAATCTTTGACTGTGTTGTTGGGATATATTTTTGTTAGGGGCCTGAAGGTAACTAACGAAGGAATGTAATGTAATGTAATTTTTGTGTGTTACAAAAAAACAGAACTTGCTGCTATAGCTGCAACTGTTTAACTTAAAATGAATATGTTCATAAGATTTCAGTGGTTTGAACTATTTTCTTGCAAATTGATGGTTCATCTGAGGATTAACCACAAACCATTTAACTTTCCCCACATAAAAGAATGAAATTAATCATTTTAAAAAGTAAAAAATATGTCTTCATCTATGGGTGAGGTTAAGTAACTTTTCTGCCTTTCATCCTTTCCCCCATTTCCCTCACAGGTCTACTTTGGGCGCTGGCTTATTGAGGGCAGTCCCTATGTTGTTCTGATTGATGTCGCGTTCACCGCATGGTCTCTGGACCGCTGGAAGAGTGAGCTTTGGGAGCTTTGTGACATTGGCGTGCCTTGGTTCGACCGTGAGGCCAACGATGCTGTGCTGTTTGGCTTCCTGACAGCCTGGCTTCTGGGAGAGGTCAGCAGCTCCTGCCCAGTGCCTCGCAACTGACAAGAACTTCCATAAACATGAAATGATAAACGTGTGTGTGTGTGTGTGTGTGTGTGTGTGTGTTTTTGATATTGACCCTGTGTTCTCCCATATCACAGTTCGCAGCTCAGAGTGAGGAGCCTCCACACATCGTGGCTCATTTCCATGAGTGGTTGGCCGGCCTGGGCCTGGTGTTGTGTAGACATAGACAGCTGCCAGTTGCAACTATCTTCACCACTCACGCTACACTGCTGGGACGATACCTGTGTGCTGGAAATGTGGACTTCTATAACAAACTTGCAGAGGTGTGTATGTGTGGGTATACTCACATTTTTATTATACAAACTATAATATAGACTCTAATATTTTAAACAGGACAGGATAGAAAGATGCATACATGTAATGCAACAATAGGTTCATAATCAAACACATTATTCTTATTCTTAAACACGCAGTGGATTATGTATTTAACAACAAATTAACCTCACTATACTCTCTGTCGTTTTTTATGTCTGGTTTAGTTCAATGTGGATAAAGAAGCTGGCGACAGACAGATCTACCATCGCTATTGTTTGGAGCGGGCGGCGGCTCACTGTGCTCATGTCTTCACCACTGTGTCACAAATTACAGCCATTGAGGCAGAGCACCTGCTCAAGAGGAAACCAGGTGTGTGGAGGTGAATTAATGTATGCATTTAGAAGCTTCCTTGATATTTCAGTCTATTGTTATTCATCACTGGTTTTGCTGAACATGGATATAATGCAATGAGCTACTTCAGTCCTTAACTAGAGTTTAACTGATTTTTGTCTTCAACTCTCTGTTACATTTTGCACTGAATGCCTCTAATCTCTCCCATCACACACAGACATTGTGACTCCCAACGGGCTCAACGTGAAGAAGTTCTCAGCCATGCACGAGTTTCAAAACCTCCATGCTCAGAGCAAGAATCGGATTCAGGAGTTCGTCCGGGGACACTTCTACGGGTCAGAGACCCTGCAACGCGCTTCACAGTATCACAACAAAGTCCAAATTTCAGCAGCATGTAGAGGGAGGATAAACACTGAATGTTGATATATGAATGAGTGCTCTCTTAAGAGAGTAACCAGTAAACGCCAGTAATGTATTATATGCATATTCTGTTGAATTTGCCAAGAAACACCTACTTCCTAACGTCCTGTCAAAATCTTAAAGAACTAAAATAGAAATAAGTAGATTCACTAAGTTGTCTTGTTGGTTACATGCTGAATGTCTGCATTGTAAGTGCTACACTTTGTATTATGTGACAGATTTTGGTTTGTATTGCCCCTCAGGCACCTTGACTTCAACCTGGACAAGTGTTTGTTCCTGTTTATAGCTGGAAGATATGAGTTCTCCAACAAAGGAGCCGATATCTTCTTGGAGGCTTTAGCAAGACTCAACTATCTACTGAGAGTAAGTGTGTGTTGCTGTAGTCGTGCCAAGAGATGCAGTAGAAGCATTTATTTGTTTGTGCGTGGGAGGGAGGAGGAGAAAGGTGAATCCCAGGTGTTTAAAAATGTAACTACATGTTTCTGTGTGGTCTTACCTGTCGCAGGTCAACCACAGCGATGTGACCGTCATTGCATTCTTCATCATGCCAGCTCGGACAAACAACTTCAATGTGGAGACCTTGAAGGGCCAGGCAGTCAGGAAACAGCTCTGGTGAGGTTTCTTCTTATGTTAAACAAGGTGAAGCATCGAAATGAAGCATCTAAGTTTACATTGTGAGTCAGAAAGCCAGACAGTGCTACACTGATCCATCCATGCTGAGACAGGTACTGATCCCTCTTCATCATCACACTTTGACTTTTATCTTATTATATTCTTTATCTCTCTCTGACAGGGATACTGCACAGACTGTGAAGGAACGCTTTGGAAAGAAACTTTATGAGTCACTTCTGGTGTAAGTTGAACACCTCATGAAACCTTTAAGATATAGAATAACCTGTCTTATCAGACCAAGAAATTTGAAAGTACACAAAAAATCTATATGTTTCCCATCAGGTAATCGAATGACTTAGACTCCACATTGTTAAAATGGTACATAACTTTTAACAAACTCATTAAGTTTATTCAAGCAAACAAATATTCAATTTTATGGGTTTTTGCAACCCAGATACACATTTAACATTTCCTTTCATCATGAAGTCTAAAACAGTTTTTTTATGTAGTGGGCAGCTGCCAGATGTGTCAAAGATGCTGGACAAAGAGGATTTCACCATCATGAAGCGTGCCATCTTTGCAACTCAGAGACAGTGCCAGCCTCCAGTCTGCACCCATAACATGCTGGAGGACAGCAGTGACCCCATCCTTAACTGTGTCCGCCGCATTGGCCTTTTCAACAGCTCTGCTGACCGTGTCAAGGTACGTCCATTTTCAGTCCCTAAAAAATGACCACTATGGCATTATTTTTTTTAAACACCAGTTGTGAGTCACCATCAAAACAATTAATAATGCGATCATTTTTCAGTTTAATGGTTTGCTAATAACAATATTTGTTAAGGTAAATACTCATATAACAGGCTCTGATAATGAACGCTTTCTCCATCCGTTAGATAATCTTCCATCCAGAGTTCCTTTCGTCCACCTCTCCTCTACTTCCAATGGATTATGAGGAGTTTGTAAGAGGCTGCCACCTCGGGGTCTTCCCCTCTTACTATGAGCCTTGGGGCTACACACCTGGTATGACTCACGCATGATAACAAGGTGCATGAATGTGGGTACATATATGTATGATAGATATTTAAATGTTCATCGATCACTGCTTCTGTCATTTCCAGCTGAGTGCACAGTTATGGGAATTCCATCAATTTCAACTAACCTGTCAGGCTTTGGCTGTTTCATGGAGGAACACATAGCAGACCCCTCAGCATATGGTGTGTTTCTTTATACATTATCTTTTCAATTCTCAGTTATCCCCAGAGATTTCATTATAAATGTAAACAGGCATAACTGATTCTTTCTTTAATATCATGCTCTTTCCCTTTGCAGGCATTTACATCCTGGACAGGCGGTTTCGGGGTATTGATGAGTCGTGTAACCAGCTCACGTCCTTCCTGTTCCAGTTCTGCAAGCAGAGTCGGCGCCAGCGGATCATCCAGAGGAACCGCACTGAGCGCCTGAGTGATCTCTTGGACTGGAGATACCTCGGCAGGGTGAGATTACAAATCCCAAAGATGAATTTTAGTCATGTGACAACTTTGAAATAAATTAATCTTCTTTCTTTTTCTTCTGTTCTGCTTTAGTATTATATAGCTGCTCGCCATATGGCCCTGGCTAAAGCCTTCCCTGACACTTACCTGTATGAACCTCATGAGCCCACCTCAGTAAGTTAACTTGTGTGTCTTAAATGGGAGACTTACTCATATATTATTTAATGCATTCATTGAAGTAAAATCTTTTCAGCTCTGTCCTCTGATAAACAGTCTGATGCTTTCATCCTCATCCTCAGACCTCAGGCTTCCGTTACCCCCGACCTGCCTCCGTGCCACCATCTCCAGCTCTGTCCCGCCACTCCTCACCCCACCACAGCGAGGCTGAGGACAATGACGAAGATGAACGCTATGACGAGGAGCTGGAGGCAGAGAAGGACCGGGTGAACATCCGCCAGCCCTACACCCCGCCATACAAAAACAAGTCTGTCCTCGGGGCCAACGGGAACAGCAACAGTGTCATAAGCGAGAAAAACTGAGACACACACTCACACAGACACACACATGCAGAACATGCTAAACCTCACTAGTGAACTTTATCTGTGGAGATCGTTACAGTCATCCATACTCACAAAGTTAATAAATGAGTGCAGTTGTGAATGCGAGTGATAAATTTAATATTGGCTTGTTGTGAAAAAATTGCATCACTGTCAGTGTCTTCCCAACCTGTGCGTACCTCAGAATTTTTAAAACTATCTGTCAGTTTGAAATGTTTTGGTTTTCTTTCAGTCATACCAGCGGTGCAACCAGTGGTTTGCTTTGTGGAGTAAATGCAGCAGCTAGAAAGGGCTAAACGACAGCTCGACATGAGTAAACAAAATCAGGATTGCTGGATTTTGTAGAGTAATAACACTGGATAACATAGGTCTAAAGAAATTGAAAAATGACATAGGATTATCATGAGTCTCTGGAGAGGGTTTTTATACTTTATTCAAAGGTGGGTCAGAACAGGGAAAAAAGCATAACCCTCCTTTTTACCAGCATGTCATCTTTACACATTAAAAGCAGGTTCAGCTGCTTTCCAGCTAAAAAAATGCCCATGAAAAGACAGTGTTAGTTGCTGTGAGTAGCCACAAAGTAGCACACGTTCTTTTTACTGTTTGGCTTAAAAGTGTGATGTTGACCTTACTGTAGCATTTTTTTTTTTTTTTTTCTGCCTTGTTTACTACAAAACGTCCCAGAATGGAAATAAAATGCAAAATACACACACGCACACTACAACAACACATAGCGTGAATAGTGTCAGGTGCGTGTTTTCATTTTGTTTCTGTGCCTTATTTTATCACAGCCTTTCAGTGACGATCACCGATGAACAACCTCACACTCCTGTTTATCCTGTACGTCTGTGTGTCTGCTTTTGTGGAGATGGATATTCCTAAGTTTGCCTGTTCCAGCAAGTATTTATTTGTGAAAGGAAACAAGATGAGACAGACTTAGGAAAAAAGGGACTGTGTCCTCTCATGGCAACTGTGTTTTCAGGTGAAAGATATGAGAGAAGTGGCTGGGAAAAGTGCTAGAGTACGTCTTGACCGTTTGTTATGGAACAAGGAAAATGGTTTTACCAGGCATATAGTCTCACACTCCCTGTAAGAGTTTTATCATTTGTTACAGTCTTGCACCAGATGAACTTATAATAAAGTTTAAATATGTAATATACCTGTCTGTGTTTTACAAATGCAAACTGGCTCTTCTTTCATTGTGTGCATGCAGTTTATTGGAACGCAAATATCCAGGGGTTTTCAAATTCTCAGTAACATACTGACCTAGTGATCCACCATCCGCACAACTTATCCAACATAAACCGTCTAATGTATCAGGAATTTCGCAGTTGATCCTCTTCCTGTGTTGCAGGTTAGCCGCTGGAGTCCTCACCTGCCTCAGCACAAGTAAACTCTGCCCCCGTGACCTTTGCAAACTGAGAAGAGCAAGAAAATGAAACCAGAGGGAATTAAAACCATGAATTCATTTATTTGCACGCACACAAATTTAAGATCTGACAAATTATTTTATCACAGATATATTACATCATTGTTTCCAATGAACTCTGTGGTAGACACTGGTGGAAAGTAACTAAGAAGTCAGGTACTGTATTTAGGCACAATATTTAGGTACTTTACAATTATGCTACATTATACTTCTACTCTACTACATTTATTTGAAAGCTGTAGTGACTAGTTACTTTTCAGATTAATATTTTACATTAAATTAAATTATAATGTTATAAACCTTTTTGCTTATGACTATTTATAAAAATAAAAACATTTAAAAAAAAGCAGTGTCTGGTTGAGGCCAGAGTGCAAATTATACAACAACAATTGGCGGGGGTCAACTTTTTCTCTGGCCTTAAAGTTACCACGGTGAAAAATTATTTTACTAAGTGTCAAATGTTGCTATTCACTCCGTTAGGTACTGTATAAGCTGCTCGTGTACTATTAGATTTTCTGGGAGATTAAAAAAAAATACCAGTGTGATATGATGATATGACACTGAAGGAGACAGAGCTCCAGCCCAATTTAACCCCCGTTAGCCACTGATGGAGTGAGGCAGGTAAACGGGACGTTCAACTAACGTTTAGGTGAAGAGATGGTACGGTCCACTTTAGGGGTGTCTGAAATTGTATTACAAGACTCTTCAAGGCATGAATATGGGAAATATACTGTAATATACTGTAGTATTTTTAAACTAGTACGTTTATTTCAGTAAAGGATCAGAGTACCTCTTCTTCTACAACAAACAGCTTACAGCTGGGAGAAGAGCTCACTGGAGTTTGCCCTGATTCACCCCAACCCTGCCTACCCTAGGTCCGGACTTTGGGAAACTGTTACAATGATAAAGAGGTGCTTCATTGTGCTTTACATTGGCATCTTTAAGAATGTGTTTGAAACAATACACAGGACTCACTGAGTAAACTATTCCAGAAGGAGTTGTATGTTGCACTGCCAGTTACAGCTCCGAGCTTGGCTGGGTTCCTCCTCACTGTGTGTACCGAGAAGCCATCAGGGCCTGTCACTTCCACCTCCACCACATGATAGTCACTTAACCTGGGTTATAAAGAAGTATGAGAGTGGATAATTCAAACAGGCTGCATCAGGTCAATCCGATTTTTGGGGAAACTCACGCTGTGTCAGACACAATCTCTCCCTGAACACCAGTAAAGCCGAGTGTTCCTGCTGCCACCGCTGCTGCTGCCATGGTGTTCACATTGTTAGGAGCAAGTGGGCACAACTCTGCCACTGAGCCTCTGAATAAAACCCGCCTGCCCTCTCCCTCCATCCAGTCAGAAAGGACGTCTCCTGTCAGCCGGAAGCAGGATGGATGCTTGGACATTCTTATAAACAACGCCTGAAAAGAAGCAGAGAGAAGAAACAGTTTAACCAGAAAACACTAACGTTGACCAGAGACACCAGCCACTGACATGTTCATGTAACTCAGGCAAAAGAAAACTCAAGTCAACGCTGATGCTGTAAAAATTGTGTTCAAGCCTTTTTTGTCTTGTCTTGTAAGTCCACACCACTTACCTTTAAGGCTCCACTATCATTCAGCCTCTGGATGTCCTGCCCCCCCCATAATGCACCACTGGGGACGTAGAGTGTCCTACCATACTGCTGAGCTGCCTGGCGCAGCCTCTTGTTCAGATCTGGATCAGAGAGGGCAGAGGGAGAGCCCACCTGAGAGGAGGAGAAATTCTGTGATTAACAATGAAAATATCTGAAGCTTTGTGTCAGAGCAGGTGTATTTATTTCTCACAAATAACCCTCAAGTTCAAATGTAAAGTAGAAAACGTGATAGTTTGCCACTTATGTTATTTAGCGCTGATGAACATACACATCAGGGTTTGAAGTGGAAATATGTCAACATAAATCAACATTTATTACCAAAAATGATACTAAAGCTGCCCAAATATGATGTGCAGTGACAATAAAAAACAGAAGTCATGTAAATTGCTTTTGGACTCAACCAACAAAACTCCCGTGCAATCAGATGAGAATCTCACCATGAAATGAGACTGAGACAGGAAGTGGAGCCCAAATTCTTTCACTATCTGAGGATGGCACACTTCTACAATCACATCACATCGCCTGTAAAGCACACACTGGTTATTCATTAAAGTCTTAGAAAGATGTCATGCAGCATTAAAACGCACGTTGTCTCTATGGTAATGCAGAGATAATTTAAGATGCTAATACTGTGTTTTGCATGTGAGTTTTTTATTGCCGTGTGTATGTGTTTGTGTGTGTGTGTGTGTGTGTGTGTGTGTTTGCACCTGTCTGCAAAAGATGATAGATCACCAAGTATTAGTTCATGAGGAACTAAACCTTTGAGCTTGTCAGAATTTCTGTTCCAAACAAAAGCTAGAGTCAAACCAAGAGCAGCTCCATCTTGAAGGATCCTCTCCACCAGGTACTGTCCTAAAACACACACACACGCACACACTGTCTTTAAAGTGTTCAGTAAGTCGTGGGTGGATTGTTATACGACTTTTGTGACATTAGACACTTTCAAGACTGATAACAGATTATTAGAAGCAAAGTATTCAAAGAGTGTGTGTCTTGATTTTGGAGGGGGAGCTCTGACCTAGATGTCCATACCCTACGACTCCAATCCTTATGGAAGAAGAGCTGGTTGCCATCGCCTGTGCAGAGGAAGCAACCACGCTGTTAAAAAAAGACTGCAACTTGAAAACACAAACCATCACATACACATGCATATACATGTTTGTCTTTTGACCTTCATATCTCATCTCCCACAATCTCTTCTTAACCAATATAACACTCGTTGCATTTATTGCTCCACTCACCCGATAATCCCACACGCCTCTAGAGCTGTGTGTCTCCCAGCATGAAGCACAACTACTGGCCCACAACTCTAGGAATTGTGGGAAAGCACAGTACAAAGTTTGACTCAGAGAGGCCATGGTTAATTATTGTCCGTTCATCTGTCTGTCGAATGATGTCTTGCAGGGCTTCTCCTCCATTTATTTAAACAGTTTCCGTTTCAGATGCATTCAGGATCTGCTGTAAAGTGCAACAAAGCTAAACTTTTTTCAATGTAACTGTGCTTCATTTAATCAAATATGTCACTTTTATGTCTGTGGCTCTGTTGTTGCACTTTTTTTTTTTTCTGTAGTGTGTCTCTTTCCTTTTAGGTGAAATGTGAAGCAGTGTGGCCATCTAGTGAAAACAAGTGAAATCCATTTTTTACTCTCTATTAAAATAAATCTTTGGTCGCAACCCGTACAAATGAGTCATATATTACATATTACACAATCACTGCCAAATGATCCGGAAGTTCAAATGTAAAGTAAAAAAAAGCAACCTTTACCATATTTGACAGTGTGCCATATACAGTTATTCACCCAGTTCAACTTTGCCCTTCAAGTGTTGATGTCACCAGTGTATTCCACCTGGAGAGGTCAAAGGTGAGCAGTTTGTCCATGAAAACTCAAAACAGGGAGAACATTGATTATCAGAGAGCAATCAGACAGCAAGCATTAGTCCAAAGTTCATTGCTGTGAAATACCAACAGACTGAAACAGGGAGACACGGCAGAGATTTGAGACGAGGAGAACACGAGAACAACAGGAGAACACTGAGGATTATATGTGTTGGTAACCCAGAGGAAAATAGAAGGTGCCAAACAAGACAGGTTCATCCAACTGAAACATCTGTGAGAGCCCACGTCAGTGCTGACTCTGAGAAGATGGACATCCTTGAGACATATGCCTTTGACAGAAGGCAGAGGAGAAATATGGTACCTAAAAACCATGTTACATTATTATTTTTTATGTTACTTACTACAACCTTTTCCACTTGGAAAGGATGAAATAGTCTAAAATCATTATTACTCTTGAAAATTCGAGTTGTGACATGTCTCCCTCTTTCTTTCCTCTCCTCCCCCTCTGTCAGTCCTGTGCCCTTCTTTTCTCTCTCTTGCCTTTCTTTTTGTCCACAGCTGTCTACTTCTACCTGTGGACTCCAGACTCATCCCCATCCATCATGTCTGCAGGTGTCAAATCAGCACCAATCCTGCTATTGGCTGCAGTGGTGCTGAGGTGGAATGGAGGTCAGAGTGTCCTGGGTGTTGCGGGAGGACTGCTCTTCTCTGCTGTCGGTGACTGTTGCTTGATATGGCCTGAGCTTTTTCTGCACGGTAAGAGCCTGGTTTGTACAGGACTGAAGCACAAATTGGAATTTTCTAGATGCGAATCACAATGCAGCAAATGCCATGTTCTCCATCACCTTCACTTGTTATAACAAAAGCTGCAATGAATGTCCTCAACATCTGACACATCTGTTTCAGGCATGGGTGCATTCGCAGTGGCTCATCTGATGTACTCACTCACCTTCCTCTCCGGTCGATATGCAACATATTCGTCTTCCTCCTGGGACCGTTTTCTGTATCTGATCTTGTTCATGGTAGGAGGATGTTTCTACAGCTACCTATATCCATTTCTGCAGAAGGCACAAGACTCAGAGCTACTGATTCCAGCTGTGGGAGTCTACACATTGTTAATTACTGTAATGGGGACATTGGCTATTAGAACCCGTCACGCACCAACACTGTTAGGAAGTTTGACCTTCATGGTGTCTGACATGTCCCTGGCTCTGCAAGTTTTCAAGGTGACAGCAATGAAGAATGGCAACGATATTGTAATGGTGACATATTATTTGGCACAGCTACTAATCGCTGTGGGTGATGTAAAAGCAGCCGAGAACAAGGATGACTTTGCAAAATGGAAGAGGTCGTAAAACAGCATCTCAGTGGCATTCCTGAAGTCCTGAAGTCTGAGTTCTCTTCCTCATATTTACTTATTTGATAAAATCCTACTATTAAAATAGAATACTCCCTGTACATACTGGATTTTTTTTTAAAATAAACACATCAAAAAAAAGGAAAAGAGGAAAATAAAAACAAGCACAGTTCTACTAGTGCATACTCGACAGGGACTTCAGTCAAAGTTTTACAGCTGGAAAAGATGAAGCAAAAGAGCATCTTGCCACACAAGATGCCTGATTGTGTTTCCTACTTGCACTTCCTGTTTCAATGATCAAACTGATAGTCATAACATTTTTTAAAACCACATATCAACAAACAAGACTAAAAGAAACTCAGTGAATATCGGTTTAGGATAACGTCTGTTTTCTGTGATTTATATCAAAATATTATAACCAGTGATTTTATGTGACATCCATGTTTTAGTGTAGATTGTGCATGTGGGGGTGATTGTTTTTGAGATAGCCATGATATGTATATAAATGCTCCTATTTGTTTTGTTAATAATAAATAAATATGGTGTAAAAAATAGACAATGATGTCTGTAATTCTGAGTCATGTTTTAAGAAACAACCAACTGAATATAAATCAATATACTTTAGCTCAGAGACTTGGTAAAGTGAAATTCAACAATTTAAATATAAGATACTATACATTACAGTACCTATACTAGAGATGCTTGGTACTACATTGAAGAACTGAAAACACTGGGCTGAAATGACGACTGACTGGAAAAAGTATTTTATACATTACACAGTATTTACACAGTAAAATCCAACTCCTGGAGTACATGCAAAATATGGACAGTAACTGTCATAACAGAGAAGGATGTTGATTAACATCCAGGTTGTGAAAAATGTTTGTTACATCTTTGCACAGTTGAGGTACATAAGACTTCAGCGATCCATCCCATTGTCATCTGACTGTTGGCCCCGGAAACACATCACCCTCAAACGCTCGCAGAACTCCAGTTCTTCCTGTGGGAAACAAAAATGTGACTTTAAGAGCTGTTTCCTGGAAAAGGATTAAGCCTTCTCCTTAATGATGAATATCTTTTGACCAATATCTCGGAGCGTTCCTATTGGCTGCTCTACAAATTGAGATGAGTGTTCAAATCCCTTCAGACAGATATGTGTCAATATCAGTGAGAGGGAGAGAACTTGCTGTACTTCTCCTGGACAGGTAACAGGCTGCTAACTTCATTGGCATGTAATATCTAAATGTGCTGTAGTGGTTGGTTTTGTAGCTAGATTTATAATAAAAGCAGGCAAGTGGCTGTGTTGAATGTTGCTACTAGCTTAGCTGTTTGCTAACTGTATTTTCAAATTTTTCAATTTTATTTTTTTCCTTTTATAGATTTCAGCCTACCCCTGCATTTATATACACAACATCTACTTTTTGGCACCTTCTTAGCACGTGAAAATGGATACCATAAAAATTGTGGTTGCTTTTTGTATGTTTTTTTTGTTCAAACTTGCAACTGTTCACAATATTGTTCCCAAAGCACTTGAATTTGCAGTCTTACAGTGGTAATTTTGTCCTTCAGAAAAGACAACTTTCCTTATAACATCTATTCTGCTTACTATAGCCAAAAAAAAAAAAAAAAAAAAAAAAAGTTAAAACACAGTACTTGCAGCCATTTTTCAGGTGTGACTTTGTATTTTGCTAAAGGATCAGTATAAACTACCTGACTTTCTTCTTTTCCTTGGAGCTCTCTGGCTCGCTGTCTGAGTAGCTCCTCCAGACCCAGAGCAGGATTCATGCAGTCTTTGAGCCCCTGTGGACACTCTTCTACCAGACTAGACAGACATAGAAAGAAGGATGGTCATGATTACTAATGTGAACCATGAATAAATGTAAACTTGTCAGTGCTGAAAACTGCAATATTAGCATTGTTTCTCACCAACATAGGGCGCCAAGCACATGCTCGTGAAAAGGTGAGTGTGGTGTGCGGAGAACAGATACCAGCTGCTGTACCATACCCATGGAGACAACTGTGTCTGCAGGAGGCAGGAAACAGGTTTTAGAAATATCAGACCCACACTGGACAAAGCATCAACATTAGTACAGAAAAGAAGCTCATTCTTAGTTCATTTAAATTCATATTTAGTTGCTTTTTAATACCCATTGCAAAGGAGTGTCTGATGGTCTGAATAACATCTTTGAGGCTTTTTGATAGCATTATAACAATTTCTGCTTAGTTTAAAAGGCAACTCAGGTTCTGTCATTCGTACCTTTCTGTTCAGGATGTGACGTGAGCAGGTTGAGCAGAAGGAACGCTGACTTGGTCCTGACTTTCTCATTCTCCGACTGCATGCCTCGCATTAGCACTGAGAAACCATCATGGGACAGGAACGCCTGGAGACCCGCCTCCTGCTCTCGGACCAGACCTTAAGTCACATCAGGATGCAGTTATAATTTTACTCTGAGGCATACTGTATGTTGAATGTCAGTATTTCAATCTAGTCTAAATATTAAATGGTGAATTGTTGCGACACTGTCTACCTGAGTGTGCCAGGGATCACATAAAATACTTACACGAGACAGCATAAAGAGCTTTTACTCTGACAGTGGGGTGGGGGTCTGAGTCTGTCAGCTGCAGCAGCTTTGGCAGCGCCCCAATGCTAAGCAAGTGTTCCTGCACCTGTGGCATGTTCTGAGCGCAGGAAGCGATTAGCTCGGCAGCACGCCACCTTAGCCCACTTTGGACATGGCACAGATACTGGGAGAGGCACAACTCCAGACCACCCAGAATCATCAGATCTGTGAAGCAGAGAAAGAAAGAGCATGTTCAGGACAGAGAAAACAAACTGTATTTGTACTTATCATCTCTTTATAACTAATCCAATTTATATCAAATATTAAACCTAATACCATTTAGTACAAACCTCTAGCATTGTCCAAGTTCTCACACAACTCTGATAGCATCTCAAAGGCTGACTCCCGCTCATCTTCATCCTCCTCTTCATCCCTCTCCTCCTCTCCCTCTCTCTCACTTTCACTTGGTCCATCTTTGCGTAGGACTGCCAAGCACTGCTTCATCTGCTCCACTTCGTCCATCTGGCCTTTGCAAACATCTGCAAGAGCTTCTCTCAGCCACGTTTTCCTCTGGAACAAAAGAGTGGGATAATATTTCTCCATTACCTTTGATGCAAGGTGGATGTCATTATAGGTCCAAATAAAAACCAGTACTCAGGCAGTTATAACTGTCTCATCCAAATCTGTCCTTTTAAAATCAGCTAAGCAGTCTGGGCCCAAATGGACTTGAGAAAGGGGATAATTTCAGAGGAAGGCATGGGTAACTGGTGTTAAATTTTGTTTGGCTCAAGTGGCTTTGATAGACATTTAGTGAAACAATGGTAAAACATATCCTTTGAGCACATTACAGCTAATGATTTTGTTTGTTAGCAATTCATGTCAGAAAATAGCTGCCTTTTACAATTTACCACAGCATGAGTTGCCATATTCCAAAACACAAATATATTAAGAACCTAAGAAAATCACAATATATTCAAATTTGGGTGAAAAGGGTGAAACCATTGACATTTAGATTTTTTTACTCAAAGCGAGCTAAAACAATGAATATCTTATCAAAAACTGTTTCTGCTCTACTCCTGTCATATACCATATATACTGTACAGTACCCTGACAAAGTTTAGGAAAACACGACCATGTTGGTCACATGTCTGTGTAATCAGACTGCTCTTGTGTCCCGAGGTGAACTAGAAAGTCTGGACGTCACAAGGTGTAGTATCTGCCAAAGTCTTCTCAAGTTTGAAGTTTATGATCCCCAGGCACTTACCTCTTCTGACATGGGTTCAACAGGGGCAGGTCCCTCAGCAGCTGATCCAGCCTCTACTGCCAGCTGCAGGACCCCTTGGAGATTATGGGGATATCTCCTGTTCTGGTTGTTTTCTGCCATTATGTGTACTGCTGGAAAAGAAAATTAAGTGACTTAAGTGACTCTTGACTTAATCCACAAGCTCACCTGACTTTCATCTGGTCATGCTTAGCACTATTTCCAGGGCAGCGGTTCGGGACAGCTAATTACTTTCCACCAGAATCATATTACATATCAAAAATAACACAAACACAGCAGGTGGACACATCTGACAGGCTAACATTAAAGATCCTCATACGGACAACATTCAATGACGGGAGCAAAATTTGATTATTTTCAACTTACCTTTTCAAGAGTCCTACACAAGTGAGTTGAATAGATGGACACACGGGTTCTTCTGGACTTACAAACAACTCTACTCCTCCTATAAACACAGAAACAAGAAGACGCTAGAACATTCTAGCTAGCTGAACTCATGAGTGACAAGGAGGCCGCCATGTTTTACCGTAAACCTTGAACCAAACCGGCAAGAAAAAAGTATTTACCGTGCTCTTTTCTCGCCTCAGGGTCATTTCAGTCTTCACATTTTATACGTCTGCTTAATCTTTCAAAATTACATCATGCTACAACTGACAGCGTTACAACAGTGTGATTTTTAAAGTTACAACGGCAAACTTGATCATATCAGCATGTTTACGGTAAGTCAGTGACGTTTGTACGAGCGACTTTCAGAGAGTTATCAGTCAAAGTGAGAGGAATACCTCATGAGAACCCCAGAGGAAAGGTTTTACAATGAAAGTCATGTGTTACAATATACGACTGATAAATAGTATAAAATATACAATATCAACATCTTACTGCTTTTCTTCTCAGGTATAAACCTCAACAACTCTGCTTATAAACGTGAGAAGTAAAGAAAAACTTTTTTTTCTCCTGCAATGTCACAGAGTTGTAGAAATGAATACTATGTAGCTTTTACAATAAGCTCAAATTACTCTGGTCTGATATATCCTAAACCCGTTTTCTTTATTAATGAGTTTAATAAGTGATGGCTTGGTTTATTATTATTATTATTATTATTATTATTATTATTAGTTGTTGTGGTTGTTGTAGCAGTACTATCTTCAAGCAGCCGACCGCCGCTATTTTTGCAGCGGCGGTCGGCTGCTTGAAGCGACAGCCTCGGCGCTGGACGGCTACTCTCTTGTTCTCTCGGTCGTCTTTGGTTTGTCTAACCACCGAAGATGGCGGCGCTTGTGGGGTTGCGCGCATGTTTCTCCGGTAAAATGTTTTAATTCTCTCACAGTATCAGACTCCGTGTGCATTTCTGACAGTTGAATGACTCGTTGCACCCCGTTTGGTTGTGTCCATAGTAGGATAGGTTGTTTGCGCCTGTAGAAACAGAAGAAAATGAACAAAAAAGATGATGCTGTCTCTTCTGAAAGCAGAGCAAGGTCACGTTACCACACAGTGTTAGCTAACGATACATCTTCCAGAAGATGAGCTCTGACCGATGGACGGTTATTTAGATAATATCGATATTATTAGTAGTAGCTGCACAGGTATCAAAGTCTCCTGTGACTGTCACTATCAGTAGCTAACTTGAAGGAGCATGTCACAGCCGAGTGCTGTCCTTTGGTTTGTTAGCTTACTGTCAGCCGCTGCAGATGTAGCCTGCGTGCTGATGGACACTGATCAATCCAAGTGCAAAGCAGCTTTAGCTTCTCAGTCATGCTTATGTACTGCAGTATTTAGATGTGTATAATAAAATGACGGCGATTCTTTACCCTGTTGATTATTGGCATAAAGAAATGTAGTATGTTCCTAGAAGATAACTAGTAGTTATTGTTTTGGCCATGGATTAATTATATAACTTGGCGACAAAATGTGAAAGGTCCTCAAAATAACTTTCTAAATAGATGTCTATAGAGCACCAGGATTTTCATCCCAGTGACACAGATTAGAGTTGAGGTGTCTGACTCTGGGAGAGATTTTGATTGGACCAAGCAAAGATGTGTGAGGCTCTCACTGGCAATAGAGTATGTGAAGCTATACTCTATTAACAGATGTCTGCACTGATTGAAACGAACACAACATAACATATCAGTCACTGACAGCCTGCTTGACCAAGTTGAGTGGGTGTGGGGCATGAACAATGGCTGGAAGAGTGAAATAATAGTTTAAATGTCAGTCAGCGTCAGTACTTGGGTCATTGACATGACCTGCATATTTTTGTGATCTGAGTGCATTACTTTCCTTTAAAATAATTTTAATGAATTCATGACATGCATCATTTTATTTTATAAAACTGCTGTAGTTTGGCCATGTTTTCAGTACATTATAATAATGTATATATTTTATATTTTGGCCTCTCAAACCACCAAAATGTCAGGTGGCGCAACCCTCAGAGTTAATGAACAGCCTGAGAAAAGTATTAAATATGATATTTTAATAATAATACATTTAAATTAAATACTGTGGCATGATTTCATGCTTGAGACTCTTCAAATAAGCTAAATTCACAAGTATTAATACTTTTAAAGGTGTTAAGATAATTCAAAAACTTTTGTCCGGGAATTTGTGTATTGTCAAATGTCAGGGTGGTGCAACTGTATACATGCATCTTTTATTCTGAAGTGAATGGTTACAGAATCAAACAGGATATTCAATCAGCCAGAGGACCCCAAGTGATCTTTATTGATGAGTGAAAAGGTTTGTAGAGCTCTCTCAAATATTGATTAAAATAGCTACTTTCAACTCATAGTTGGGCTGGTACACTTTTCATGTCAGGTGGTACAACCAAGGTAAAACTAGGAGAATGTTATTTTATTATAAAACTCTTAATTTTATTAAAAAACTATATGTATGAACTTGCTAGCAAAGGCTAAAGGTTAAACAGGTGTCTAAGTAGAAGCCTGTTTAATTTGAAATTAGCTGCAAAAGTCAGGTGACACAACTGAATTGTCAGGTGGTGCGACCAGGTAAAATATTTATTTAAACCAATAAATGATAGGTTAAAGTGAATAAATGGTTGAAGACTACGAGGTATATAGCTATTGTATTAAATAGATTCATTTGTATATTTATGTACAAGTTTTTCTGTATTTAAATGTAAAACTGGATATTATTAAAAATATTAAATACCTGGCCACTGAAATGCAAGAATCTTAAATTATAGTTAACAAAAAACTCAACCACAAAGTAACAATGTGTTAGCCACTATAGACACACTCAGGTATACTTGCCAAACATTTCACTTAGAATAAATAGAAGCAAAGTATATAAATTTGGTTGCGCCACCTGACATTTTTCAGGTGGTGAAGTTAAAAATACAGTCAAAAAATGAATTTAAAACTTTGAAATGTTGTAACACAAATAAGGCTTGTGGAAACACATTATTCTAATTTCAAAAATATGCATAATATCCATTTTAAAAAGACATTTTTAAAAGCTTTATTTGTCAATGACCCACTTGTGTTGTGACAGGAAACAGTTTATTGTGCTGGAATTACTGGATCATCTTCACTGAAGCATCCTGTCAAATAATCAGCCATTAACTGAGTTTTTAAATTCTCATGCTTTGATTGGTTCTTCTCAGCCCTTCAGCTTTCTTCGCCAAGCCTTCTGCATAGCTCCTACAGATTGGTGAGTATGCACACAAACTGCAGTCTACAGACTGTTTGATGTGTATTTTCTAACAGTATAACTCCTGTGTGTCCTTGTCTTGTAGTGTGCTGTGCCTCTGAGTCGGCGGACCTTTGCTGCAGATGCTAAGAAGACATACAGCCGAGACAAGCCCCATGTGAACATTGGAACAATTGGCCATGTTGATCACGGCAAGACCACCCTGACAGCAGCCATCACAAAAGGTAGAATCACTGCTGTCCAAGCTTTTGCTCTCACACTGGCCCAGATGAATGTTAATCCAACACATGTAACAATTTGATTTACTCCAGAGCACTGGTTCTCAGCCTCTTCCAACACATGACTCACTTGAAAATCTCAAAAATGCTGGCAGCCCACATCCCACCCCATAAGAATATGGAGGCCACCATCTGTTTCTTGTCTCTTTCCATTTAATTCTTCCTGTTACTAACCAGCGTGGGACACTGATAGTCCTTAATACAAGAGAAAAAACAATGAAAGAAGTTTTTAAACATTTTGTTTTAAAACATTTAAAAACATTATTTATATTTTCACTTTTTAATGTAATTACATCTTTTCATCAAAATTGTACTGTTTTGCAAATGAGTTGTGGCCCACTTGCAATAACTTCACAGACCACAGGCTGGGAACCACTACTCCAGAGCATGACTTTGTTTCACAGACTTATGTGGAAAAGTAAAGGCTCTTTCATTTTCTAGTTCCAAAACATGATCTGAGTGTTGTGACCTCCCTTCCTTAGTGCTTGCCGATGCTGGTGGTGCTCGTTACAAAAAGTACGAAGACATTGACAATGCCCCTGAGGAGAAGGCCAGAGGAATCACCATTAATGCCTCTCATGTGGAGTACACCACAGCCAACAGACATTACGCTCACACAGACTGCCCTGGTCACGCTGACTATGTCAAGGTAATCTGCATTTTTTTTTTCCCCCACCTACATACAACCCAACCAAGAAAAGATATTTTCATTGTCATTTTGAACTTATCAGAATAGCAGCCGCTTTCCTTTTTCAGAATATGATTACAGGCACAGCTCAGATGGACGGCTGCATCCTGGTGGTGGCTGCCACGGACGGGCAGATGCCTCAGACACGCGAGCACTTGCTGTTGGCCAGGCAGATTGGTGTCGAGCACGTGGTGGTTTTCATCAACAAGGCCGACGCTGTGGAGGACAAGGAGATGCTGGAGCTGGTGGAGATCGAGATCCGCGAGCTGCTCACAGAGTTCGGCTACGATGGCGAGAACACACCTGTTGTGATAGGCTCTGCCCTCTGCGCTCTGGAGGTGAGGGGATACTGGTAGTGAATTCTCAAACAATTCAGAGAATAATGTTTTAATATGTTTGCACTTGTGGGTTAACTTCTCTGTCAGCTGCTCTCAATGGGGTTTGATCAATTAGCTACTGTAGTCAGAAAAAGAATTAGTGTAAATGTGACTAACTGCAGTACATTTGATGCGATGTAACAGATTTTTTTTTCTTTGCTCCATCTCAGAGCAGAGAGCCTGAGCTGGGTGTGAATGCAGTGATGAAACTGCTAGAGATTGTGGATACCTACGTTCCTCTGCCCAAGAGAGAGCTGGAGAAACCGTTCCTCCTGCCCGTTGAAGGGGTTTATTCTATCCCAGGTAGGGGAAAAATGAATCCATAACACTGATCTGGAATATTGGTTGTATTAGTTAGCAGATATTTGAGTCAAAGTTGTGATGCACTGAGACAGATGATGCTTTAGGATTACCAATTGTGTCTTTCAGGCAGGGGCACGGTGGTTACAGGCACCTTGGAGAGGGGTATCATCAAGAAAGGAGAAGACTGTGAGTTTATAGGTCACAATCGCAGCTTCAAGTCTGTGGTTACAGGTGAGTGAAAGACAAAGCAACACAATCCCAGAGGTGCTTACGTAGTTGTATAGAATATGAAGGAAAGCATGACAAATAAACAGATGGTGGCAAATTAAAGAAAAGGCCCCATTAAAAAGTAGAGAAACATACATTATCTCTCTCTGTCTCACACTCACACACAAACACATTGCCAACAGACCCGCCTGTGGACAGCCCCTCCCCTCTGTCAATATCAACTGCTTGTGCAAGTGGATAAGGTTAATGTTCATTCTTTAACTCTGACACGGAATGTTTGCTTCCTCAATCCAGATGAACATTGAAATTTTTTTCAGACTCCAAACGGGTGGTCAGACAGTCTGGACCAGAGGTTTTAGCAAAACATAAGTATATAGAAACTTAAGAAGACGCACGTGGGAAACCTGAACAGTCTGACCAAAGTGATTAGCTGTCCAATGAATTTGTTTCAAAAAATTTGTTTACAGCCTACAACCAGAGCTGCTTTGGCAGCTGAAGCAGCAAGAGAGCATAAGGAAAGGATAGCTATAGCTAATGAAGAAAGAGATGTAGGAGAGGAGCAGCCAACATGCTGCTGTGGGAGAGTCAGCTAGGGATGAGGCAACGGTGAGATTGGCAGCAAACACAGAGACAGAGCTGTATATATTGTTACCTTATTTATTTGTCACAAGGAACTTGAAATATTTGCAGCGAAGCACCTTATATATGGTTTTATGTAATGATTCATTTAAAAGAGCCCCCCCCCCCCACCTGTCATCTACAGCCATATATAGAATCTAATTATGTGGGAAACACTGTTTTTGTGTTCACATGTATGCTGTGAACATATCTGCCCATCCAATCATCAAATTAAGAACACACTCATGTCCAAGTCTATCAGGGCCTTTAGACAGTGCTTTACATTACCTTCCTCCAAACACCAAAGGATAAATCTGTTAAATTTATGTTCAGGAGCATTAAAACTTTTCTTGAGGCTTATGGTGGCCCAACACCTTGCTAAAACACATTCTGTTTTTTTTTTTGTTTGTTTGTTTGGGTTTTTTTGTTGTTGTTTTTTTAATGTCTCACGTGTCTGTCTGTATAAGGAATACTTTTGTAAGTGGCCTCAGGTATGGACAAGAATTTGACCTTTCTGTCTGTGCTGTTTGGCTCAGGTATCGAGATGTTCCACAAGTCTCTGGATCGCGCAGAGGCAGGAGATAACCTGGGCGCTCTGGTCCGAGGCCTGAAGAGGGAGGATGTGCGGAGAGGGATGGTGATGTGCAAACCAGGATCCATCTCACCTCACCAGAAAGTCAAGGCCCAGGTCTGAGAGAACAAAGATGCAGACAATTGTTACGGATTCATTTGTAACATTTCTAAATAATCAATTAGTCTAAATGGCTCATTTCCGCCTGAAGACAGGTCAGCAGTCAGATCCGTGACAAACCATGATACAGTGATGACACCAAGGTCGTTCACTGAATTAAAGAAACAGTTTATATCTACTGACAAAGCAAGAACTAGCTTTAGAGTGAGGGTGTAAGCTAAAGTCCTTCTGTTTATTTATCTTTAATTTATTTTTTAGAATGAAATACAAATGCATTGTATCAAGTCACTGAAAAATGAATGTGTGTGTGTGAACATTTTTGTGCTTCCTGTGTTACAGGTGTATGTTCTGAGTAAGGAGGAGGGAGGCAGACATAAACCGTTTGTCACCAACTTCATGCCCGTCATGTTCTCTCTCACCTGGGACATGACCTGCAGAGTCAGCCTGCCTGCTGACAAGGTGTGTGCATGTGTGCGCTTGTGTGTGTATCAGTCTTGAATACCATCACAACTATTCACAAAGCAAGTACATGTGTTAAACGTTGTTGTAATTTATGTAACTTCATGATGTTTCAGGTCAAACGTGTAAAAGCAGCATCACAGTCTCTGTTGAGTCATTGTGTTCAGTGTAGTACAACAACAAGCTTTTGAAGAATAGTAACCACTCTCCTGTTTGTTCTTGTCTTGCTTCAGGAAATGGTGATGCCAGGGGAGGACGCTTCCTTGCTTCTGACGCTCCGTCAGCCGATGGTTCTGGAGAAAGGCCAGAGGTTCACTCTGAGAGATGGAAACAGAACCATTGGCACTGGCCTGGTCACAGAAATCCTGACGTTTACAGATGAAGACCAGTGCAACTGGGGCTGAAGAGAAACTCTGTAGAGAGGGCGGGGGGGCGGGGGGCGGGGGAGGGGGTGGCTGGGCTGGGCTGGGCTGGGCTGTGTGGGGCTTTGTCTGTGTCTGGTCAAGTCAATTAATTAATTCTAAAAAATATATACAAAAACATAAACCCATGCACAGGAAGAGGAGGGGACTCAAAGGAATGCGTGGCTCAGTTTCACCAAACCAAAATACCTGTTAAGCACTGTCCTTGTGTTTAAAGACCAGACTGTCAAAATTATGTCATTTATGTAATAAAATAAATTAAATAAAAAAAAACACCTCCTTTGTTTTATGGTTAGTGCTAACCATGATGAAAAAAACCACAGCTTCATGAGGAATGAAAAGCTCTAATGTTAGAAGAATCTTGGTGTAAATCTGTGGTTGAAGGCAAATACCTGCCACTGCATGTTATAAGCTGTATATGCCACATGAGGGCAGCAAAGAGAAGCTTCAAAACTTTTCAGGTCTATAGCAGTAATTAAGATGTCAAAATGATTATTACTGGTTATTTGGGCTGAAGAAGTCGTATTCTTCTAATGTCTGTTCTTACATGAGTTTCTGTAAAAACAGGACAATATCAGTAACTGGAGACAGTTACTCTACAGTTTATGGTTCCTCTATTCCTGATTATCAACTCCATTATTTTTCTAGGTGAAGATGTTTTGACATGTGATGAAATAACTTTCTCTCTCCTGTCATGCCTGCAAGGTCACCAAACAGGTTCCTCCACAAAACCTTCAAAAACAGTGTCAGGTTCTGCACAAGGAGTCACAGAGTCATTGAGAGAGGTTTATTGAATTAACAGTAAAAATGTGAAACTGAACTGGTACAGCCTCTGAGCCAAATGTAAAGAAGATGATATTTCCATGATCAAAATTCTCACAATTGTTTGGTGTTTTAATGGACAGGTTGACATATAGACAGGAAGTGCATGCAATTTTTTCCTATGCATTGACAGTTTTGTTTTTTTTTTTACATCAGTTATGTTTGTATATGTTGCATTAATACAGACAGGCATTTAACAGAGATGCCAAATGCTCATATACTGTCTGTAGAAGATAAGAAATGTGAACTGTTTCATCAGGGGTTCAAAGACTATCAGCTTGATTTTTACACTGCAACATGAGCAAACCCAAATACACCTGTCATTATCTTATGGTGAAATTAAATTAAATTTTTCGTAAATTTTTTATACCCATATAAACCATCCTTTGCTCAGTTTACAGTCTTTTCAGTAAAAGCTGAAATACAGTTACGATATTATTCAGCTGAAACAGAGAAACCCGCAATATTAACTAAGAAGAGGTGAGCTGAGATTAAACAGGACATCTCTGTTAGATAACAGAGACAAACAGCATCAGCCTGAGAGATAATAAAGAGAAGAGATGACATTGGCGATTGAGATGTTGCCGAAGGGTTTTTGATAAGTCTTAATAGTTTGTGACTGTGTCCTTTACTGGATAATTTCAGTGTGGTAAGCCAGGCTGACAGGACGTCCTCTGGTTGCTCTGTGTTTGCTGTAGGTATTTGAGTCAGTGCCTGGTGTAATCTAATCAGCCTGTTGCTGTAATCAAATACTGTATGTCTGCAGGAGTGGAGACTGGAGCAGCTAGCACTACTGAGTGATGTGCTCAGCTGGAGGATGAGAATCTCTACAAGCAAAATTACTTCAAGAGATAGAAGAACTGACAGTAGACACTCGTATATACTGGCGGCCAGTGACAGTGGCCTTAACTGCCTCACAAGAGTGATGATGTGTTACATGTGATTCAAACCAGTGTTCACATTTTTGAACCTGCGAGTCTCATTTGCTGTGTCGTGTCGAAATAATCTCCTGGCAGTCGGGAGATATTCGTGGCTTCTCAACAAACTGCTCTGTTCACATGTTGCTCATTTTATCACCATCCTCACAGTGTGCAGACACAGCAGAGGGATGGGATACATTACACTGCCTGTCTATAGCACTATTAGTTTGACTAGAAAAAAGGCAACATTTAACAATATATTTTAAAAATAGTTGTTATTATTAATAGTATAACGCACAAAAATGTAGGATAAGGATATTTTATGTGTTTATGTAATGTATTTGTTAAAGACTATAACGTCTCCTGTGAATCATCTGTGACAAATAATGAATGACTGGCAATATAATCAGTGGTAGAAGAAGTAATATGATACATTTTTTAAGTAAAAGTACTTCACTTTGAGAAAGAAGTGCATCCTTCAAAATCCTGCTTAGGAAAAAGAGCAGATGTATCGTCAGCAAAATGTACTTCAAGTTTTGCAGTAGAATGGCGCTGTGAGCGCTATATTATCATAATATAGATTATTAATACTGATGCTTCATTGTTTAAGCAGCATTTTACTGTTGTAGCTTTCAATCATTTTGTATACCACTCATGGTCAATAGATAAATCTGAGTAGTTTAGAGATTTGTCCATGGAGTCAGAAAGGAGAAAATTCATAGTTAATGTTTGTTTTATAAACTTCTCTTGTGTTACTTCTGTAAAATTTTAATCTGAAAAGTAACAGCAGTTTGTTAAATTTTTTGGAGAAAAAGTACATGTTTCCCTGTGAAATGTTGTGGAAAAGACGTACAATGCCATAATACTCCCATAGCTCATGAATGTCATGGGATGCACCTGAAATCCCTGCAAGAAGTCTGGTAAGTCGACATTTATACAGTTAAAACAGTTATAAACCTACCTGTGAATGATTTACACATGTGTATAAACACTTAAAACATTTTATACTGTAACATATCGTAAGGATTTATGCATATGAGTAATCATACATCATTAAATAGGATTACATCAATTTTATACTGTGTTTTTGTAAAATGTTTATACACCAGTTTGTATTATTTTTAGTATTAAGTGTTGACAAATGCATCATTTAAAACTCAAAATGTCCTTGTATCAGCTTACAGCCACACTATTGTGTTTTAACAATTTATTTAGAGTCTATATGCCGTTTGTAAAAGTGAAATAAAGGAGTTAAAGTGCAAACAGACATTTCTCTGTTTGTACATTTTTGTACTTGGATTTTTCTTCCTTTTTTTTTTTTTTAATTAATGAAAAATTCACACAGTCTCAACTGCACGGACTCACTTGGGGCAGTCAGACAATAGTTTCAATTACAGTCTAATCCACCCTGATTCGAAAAAAATGTTTCCGGTCTCAGTTTTTCCTTATCAGGGCGGGTTTTTCCTTCCAGCGATCTTCCATTCACAAGTTCATCTCTCCAACCTTTAGGCTGTCCACACCCATCAAAAGAATAACACAAGACTGTCTCAGCTATCTGATTTTGCTGTGGAAAGTGCAATATAATATCAAGAAGATGCTAAGATTGGTTTTCTTGACTTGTTCTGTCCTGATTAGATGTCATGTCCCCCCCGACCAAGGAGGGCAAGATTAAAGGCACATCTCCAGATTTTTTTTTTTAACATGGACACTCATTTCCCAACACGATGACTGATGACTGATGCCTGTAAATGGGTGGTTCCATTCCCATGAGGAACACATTCGTTGATAACAATAGACATTTTTTTCAGTTTATCCATGACGATAATTCACCACAGCAGAGCGTGCAGATGAGGGGCATTAAAACTGCTCCAGGAAAACTTTTTTTTTCATCTACATCTATTATTACATCAGGTAACCAGTAAAGAAGACTTTGCTTTGGGAGCTTTTGGGGTTCATTTTTTTGACAGGCCATTGGACCGGTAGATGTTCTGTAGAGAAACAAATGCCAATGCAAAAAATGTTTGTTTTCATAACAACATTAAATTACATTACGCTGTGTGGGCTGAGAAACCTCTGTAAAATCTTGGGTTTAATCTTACAATTTTCAGACTTCAGTGAGATCAGTCTTCATCAAGGTGGACACCAATCTTTTTTTTTGTCAGCTCCTGAGGAGATAAAACTCTGGAGATGCAACATTTTTACTCATCAACAGCAGAAAACATCTAGGTCTAAATGTCTATTATGGCTCAAGGAAAGGAAGTGCAGCTGTTGCATCATGTTACTTTTTTTTTCCACCCTCCACCTCCTTCTGGCAGCTGCGGGAAACCAGCAAAGAATAGAGCTGCTGCAATTAAGGCTGTATTTGCCTCTCAGCAACCCACTCTGCATGATGGAAGACTGACCCTCCACGGTTTCTCAGCCTCCAACACTGCAGAGTGGGTGGGAAGCATCCCAGTTTATTCTCAGTGCTCCTTCCATCGCTCAGCACAGAGGATACAGCATTTTTAAAGTAAGAAATTATACATTCATTTGGCACTGAGATAAAATCCTGAAAATTAAAAGCATGAAAGGGGAGAACAGTTTATTCTGTTAAAATGTCACTGTGACAGACTTGCTGTTGCCAGGATAACTCACGCACCCACTCGTTAGCTCTTTAGCGGACAGGTCATAAATTAAATGGTAACTGAATTAAAACTAGATCTAGATAGCACTATGCTTGAATAGACATACAACCGACACATAGACACAATGATAATCTACTTACATTTGTAAATGTTACAGTTTTACAGGAATTTTCTTATCAGTAGAAACTTTGATTACGCCTTTGGAAGAGGTGAAGAGGTTGAAATATTAAGTGTAAAACTTTCTCTATTTTTAAATCAACAACAAACTGTCAGCTGACATAAATCAAATTTAGTATCATGTTGCACAAGCAGTTTGTCCGCTCTGATTTCTGACAGTATTTTTCAAAAAGTTATTCTAAGTTCTGAGTTAAGTTTCCGTGGTTGTGTGTGTGCTTGTGTGTGTGTGATCTCTTTTCCAGTGTTCAAGGTTACTGGGCAGTGAAATCACGTGGGACTGCCAAGTCTTGTGTGTACATTTGCAAAGACGTGCCTGTATGGTTGCATAAGAGTGAAAGAATACACCTCTGACCCCAACCAGATCCCGTCCCACCTAATCACAGCCATAAATTACAGTCCATTCCTCTCTGTTTGTCAAACAGCTTGCTCCCACTTTCCCTCCACACTGTACTTATTTGTTATAACTCCATAACAAGTGCATTCAGTAAATGCTTATTGTAAAATTATCCCTGTACAACTGCCATGAAGGAAAAAGAAAACTGTTGGCTTTGTGAAATATATTTTATTGTGTGTGTCTGTCAATTTATAAAGTGTTGTCTCACACAACAAATTAAACCCTGCAAGGAGAAAGTATGGTGCAACTTAGAGCCAAGAGTGCTTCAAATGCATTTAGTGGAAGACAGCAAGAAGAGGTCAAAGTCATTCACTTCAGTAGATGCTGTTTCAGTCAAGCAAAGAGAGTATTTCCACTGTCTTGCTTTGTTCAAGGAAGCTATGACATTAATACTATATAACTGTTTATTTACAATATTGGCCTGACAAATGTACAAATTAGTTCTTCCTTCTAACTATATATACAGGAAGTCCTTGACCCTGCTCTTGGTGCAAATGGCAGTGGAACCACCATTTGTTTTCTGGAACAAGCCTATTCTTATATTTTCAGCACAAGTCAGCAAGATATGAATACAAGTGTGTTGAGAGTTGCTGAAATGGCAGTCAGGTGTATAAATTAACCCACATGGACCTTTTATTGGAGGGAAAACTAATTCATCTCACCTGGGATAAGTGCAACAGTGGTACACAGTCTGACCTAATATCTTCTTTACTTGTCCTATCAATAATAAAAGGAAGAAAGAAAGAAAGAAAGAAAAATAATGAAATACATATGCAATGCATGGAAAAACAACATAAACTGGTACAAATAACATAAATGGACTCAACACCTGAACCAAATTAATATAATAATAATATATAATAAAGTGCATCCATCCCAGGCTTTTTGGAGGCCAGTCATTTTACCAAGCAGAAAATCGATTTGTTATTTGGTACCATGTGTCTGATCTACCACAACAAGAGCAGGTGAGAGCGAAACTAGGACACACGGTCTTCCCTCAAAGCTGTGTATGTCTATATGAAACACATGATTACAATTAAGCAATTGTTTTTTTGAATGCCTGCTGAGCTTTTTCACATCATTTCACTTTAATAATGTACCAATGTACCAACAAATTTTCTCAGGCTATGGTTTGCTCTCAAGATACTCTTTTTTTTAATTTTTTTATTTTTTTATCATTGTGACATAATCTTCAGTCTCGCTTCTTTAAATAAATTTTTCATAATTTGTTACATGTTTTACTTTTTAAACCATGAGATGAAGTGAATTATCTCATATAACATCTATCATAATGACATTATGATGACACTATGCTGCATCTAAATCTGAAAACCTCTTGATTTTATGTTCAAAGAAATTCCTACTTTGCACAAGTGATAACAGGCGATACAAATGTACCAAAACATACGTCCCATGTTCATCTATAACATTCAAGGGTCATAATGTGTTGGCTTGATATCAACTTTCAAGTGCTTGAGGAGATACAGTATACAGTATATCCTCATTACTATATTTCATGTTGTGTGTCAGGGCTTCCCATTTTATTTTTTTGAATTGGCCTTTTAATTCAATGTAGAGCACAGATGTGACACGATATTACTCCACTTTATCCCCCATAGGTCATGCATGTGACACAGTTTCACAGCCGACAATTTTAATTAGACCCTTCTTTTGCCTATTGGGGCCCTCTGAAATTATGAGTCAAGTCTTTGACTACCAATATAAGACAGTTTAGAGTAAAACCACTCTGTGCTAGCTGTGTTTTTATGTCCCGAGGTTACAGGACTGGGCTGAACTTTGAGGTGTGTGTTATTGGTCTTTGGTATTAAATTTTGTTGTTTTTGTTTTTTTTTTATTTACACAAGACATGGTGATGGCGTTTTGACCTTCAGCACAACATCAGTGTACAGATTTTCTGTTTAGACCACATATTGCATTTGAGAAGAACTGAAATTAATTTCAGTTGACTGTTCACTAATTGCTGTGCCTGACAAGTAATTGTGCAAGTATTGGTAGCAATTATGGCAGGCCTGTCAAGCTTTGGATGTATTCAATTATAACTCTGAAAAAAAAAAATACAAGAGCAAGTGTGTAAGGAATGGATTAACCAGTGTGTATGTCATCTCAAAACTAAGCTGCAAATATTAGCATGTAGACCTACAGTAATAACCTAACCTAGAGTTACTTCCAAGGCCAGCAGCAAAAAACATGAACTAATAACAATAACATTAACTAACATTAATATTTCCTTGCTGTGTAGAAGCCAGTCCTGGATGCTACCATATCAGACCATATGCTAATATGGCTCTGTCCTGCCCTTTACTGGATTTGGGTTAGTTTGCACCGCAGCAACCCCACCCAACATTACCTGAGATAGTTAACACTAATCCTGATCTTAAAAGCCTTTTCTGTTTTAATGAATAAAGCATTAATCTAGCCTCTGTCTTGCTTGCTTGTCTGTAAACTAAGCAAAACAAGCTATGCTAAACCGGGTGAATAAAACAACAATCTGATCTTACATTTTTTCTTATCACAGTTATAATAACTAGGATTAACACATTGCAAGAACAATGCGGTTTCTTTATTTACACATTTGATCATCAACTGTGAGGATGCTAACTTTTCGCCTGGGATCTTTTAGCTTTAGCCTTTTAGCACAATATCACACATTTATGACCCATCTTCTCCATTTAAAATGAGTCAGCTCCAAACTTTAAAAGTCAGCCGGAAATGACCTTTTCAACCAACTCATGAAGCCAACAATAGCTTTAACTACTGTAGCAAACAATGTTTATCTTTGTGAGTTAAAAATGATTAGCAACAGCTTTTCACTACCACAGTCTGAAATCAAGGATAGCTTGTTTCAGAAGTTAGCAAAAATCTCAAATGCTAAATCTGCATCTGTCATTGTAGTAAACTGCATTAAGTGCTAAGCAACAGAAAGTTTGACAGATACAGTAACAAACTGAGGGAAGCCTGTGCTCAGCGAATGGGCAAATTCGATCTGCCTTCTCTCCAGCCACCACGTCTCCAGTTAGCCATTAAGAAAGAAATTACAAACCCAACATCTGCTCACGTCAAATGTTTCCCAATGGGTGAAATGTAAAGACAGTGATCGATAGTGTTCATTGTCAGTATGCAAAGTGTGCTTTCACATTTTATGATGGATGTTTAATAACTCTACCCTTTCATGTGTCTCCCATAGTTACATGTAGTCCATACTGTACACGTACCATCAGTTGCATGTATGCCAGCTAACCACGTCATCCACTGTTATTGTATAATGTAGAAGATTTATCTTATCGTTCCTATAAGTTATATCATATGATCAGAATCCACTGTTGCACCTCTGTTTCTACCAGATGAGTCAGGAGAAATAGGTTTAGTTTTCTAAACAACATCTGCAAAGTGTTGATTTCACTCCACACTCGGTTGTAGATCGTCTGTTTCAGGACTGTGAACAGCACCAACAGACAGTCCTGCCAAAATTATCAAACATTTCTCAAAATATTCATATAAAACTATGCTATTGTCATGCACTTTATTTCTAGGATCTACAAATTGAAAACATGACAGTTTTTGTTTGCATTGGATAAAGCTCGATAACCATTTCAGAAAAGCAAAAAAGTCCATCCAGAGGGAAATGTGATGAGTTTCAGTCTTGTATGTACGATGGAGCTCGGTACTGCTGGTCCACCACCTGCAGCAGTAATGTCTTCAGTGGTGTCCTCGTGTCAGTAGAGTGACAGTCATAGGGCTCTTCACATGACACCTGCATTGCTCTGCATTCAAAAACAAGCAAAACAAGCAACAGAGGTTAAATCTCTGATTCTCTTCTGGAAGACATTTGCTCACCTCTAGGAGTGGTTGGCTCATTCACCAGCTCTGATGACCACTTTCTGTCTTCCTCCTTCTCTACATCTGCCCCATCCTCCTCATCCCTGCTGATGAAGGCCAGTTCATTCTCATAGCAGAAGGAGTTGGCACCGGAAGCTGGGAATTTTCTCTCCTCCATTTCCTTGGCACTGCACCTCGGGGTGGATGGTACTTCAAATGTTTTGTGAAAGTAGGCGTAATCTATCCTGTACTGGTTCTTCTCCTCGAAGATAACGGGCTCAAAGCGGTGACCCCACAAGATCTCCGAGGACAGGTAAGAGCTGCGTGCCTGTGTCGTCATGGCTGTGGCCTCCACCAGCCCTTCCAGTATAATTACTATCTCAAAGTCAGATGTTTCCAGATCTTGCTTACTGATGCCAAACAGTGGACTTTCTTCATCAATCTCATGTATGACAGTAAGCGGTGCAACCAGGAACAGGCGGTCTGTGCCTTTGTCATAGCCCACGTTCATGTCAATCTGATCCAGAGGGATGTACTCGCCTTCCTCTGTGTAACGGTGCTTGACGAGCTGTGCGCGCACATGAGCTTCCACAATGTGGCTCTTCCTTAGATTAGCAACCCGAAACATGAGGCACAGCTTCCCATCACGTAAGGCAATGACTGCGTTGTGACTGAACAGCAGAGTCTGTGCACGCTTTTTGGGCCTCGCCATCTTAGCCATGATAGCGCCAATCATAAAGGCATCAATGATGCAGCCCATGATGGACTGAAAAACCACCATGAAGACAGCAGCCGGGCATTCCTCTGTCACACAACGAGCACCGTACCCAATGGTTGTCTGGGTCTCAATAGAGAAGAGGAAAGCTGCCACAAAGGTGTTGACCTGAGTGACACAAGGAACAAAACTGTCGTCCTCTCCAGAATGGTCCATGTCACCGTGTAGCAGGCCAATGACCCAAAATGCCAAGCCAAATGTTAACCAGGACACCACAAACACCAGGCTGAACAGTAGGAACATGTATCGCCAGCGGATGTCCACACAGGTTGTGAAAATGTCAGATATGTACCGCTGTGACTTCTCATCCATGTTTGAGAAATGGACGTTGCATTGGCCAGTCTTGGTGACAAACCGCCCGCGGCATTTGCGTCTCGTGTGAATCTTGCCATTGCCAAAGCTTCCCACAGCAGGCATGGTGCTTAGTCTCAGGCCTTCTTCTTCACAGGATAGGAAGCTGTGGTGGTGGGCCCTTCCCACACTCATGCCTCAGTGGGGCACAGCCTCGTAGCTTCACACTATCAGCCCAGCTCATACAAAACTGACCTGGCTCACAGGAAGTGCACCGCTCCGTCCAACAGACTCAGTGTCAACTGGATCTGAGAGGTGAGGCACAACTGTAGTTTCCTGCAGAGGAAGCACAGGTAATATATTAATACACATTATTATGTATAATTTGTCCACACTATAGTTTTTGAAAAATACGTGGATATAAAAGGAAAAGTGGATACATATATTTAACTTTGTTAAACAAAAAAAAAAAAAAACCCACACAGTGATGTGATCATTATATTTAACACCTTCCTTATAGTTCATTAAGAGTGTGTAGCTGTGTCTGGACTCAGTCGATGGTAAGTTTTCATTGGTATCATTGTACAACATCATGCTCACTGGTCAAATTCAACGAAGATGATTTAGACTTCCACTTCTGCTTCTCTCTTCCATATTTCAAGTTTTACTCATTAAAGGCAGATTTCTGATATTTATGGTGTACATGAAAATATCTTCTCTCAGGAGTCACTCACAGTAATCTCTACTAGTTTTAGTTTTAACAGCCAAAGCATGTTGTTTTTTCACTTAATTGTTTTTCAGTGTTGATTTAGTAATGACTCAATTTAGTCAAAATGTCACTGATGAATATAATCTGCTGTTTAGATGTTGATTCATTTATACTGCACCAGTTGAGACAAACATGGAGGTGAGATTCAAACTTTCTTCTATTTTGAAACCATGGTCTCAGGGTAAGATATCTAATCTTGCTTTAAAAAAATACTAGTGACAATGCATTTCATTTCTAATGTATCATTTAAAAGCATATATTAGATTTTCTGTCTTGCCTCTCTTTCTTCCCTGCCTCTTCCAGCAATACTCTGGTATATAAGATACATATTTCTCTGATCAACAAGGTACAGAAATAGCCAGCTAATCCAATGCCCTGCCATTTTATGTGACGTATCTTCTGTTTCCTCCAGCTGGCACAACTATTAGAGTCACTGGAGTACAGTGATGAGGCTGTGTGATTCCCCTGTGAAACTGAATAGGAAAATAATATGAGCAGAACGCGGGGCACAGCGTTGGGTATCATAGAAGAGACAGCCAGAGATACAAATGGTTTGATGGGAGGAATCGATGGGATCACTTCAGGCATGTTCATGGAAAAAATATTTTGAAAAAAGATGGAAACGTATCCTGAGCTGCAGCCTCCAGCACACCCAGCATAGAGGGCTGTTATTTGTAACTCATGTTGAGTGAGAATAAAAATATATTACAATGTCTTCCATGTAATTTCCACCCAATTGGTTTTCAACCACTTTGTTTCTTTTAAAGTCTATCAAGCCTGTGTTGATAGTGCAAGCAGCAGTATTATATGCAACAATCAAGACGTTTACAAATTATAGCAAGAAGAGGTATGATATTACGTTTGTACATGTTCGTATTTATGTGTACACTCCATAAAGTGATATTTTTATAGTTATACATAAAAAGAGCCTAGAACTTGACAAATCACCAAAGTTATTACAATCCATCCTGAGTGCAGCACAAATATCTGAGCTGAATTTCATGACAGTCCATCCAATAGCTGTTGAGACGTTTTACTTAAACCTCATGGTGACATCGGAGGAAAAGTCAGAAGATCAACAAAGTCATTAGGATACATCGGCCGGGAACCCATGCCTACCTGTAACAAATTTTGTGAAATATAATGGATCTAATAGTTATCAAGACATTTCACTACGAGCCATAAATGTCAACCTGATGGAGGTGAAGTTTTAGGATTGCCAAAGTCTATAGGATTCATCCCGTGGGGACCATGAATGTCAAAATTTCATGCCAATCCATTTTGTAGCTGGACCATTACAGTCTAGACCAACGTGGTGGACCAGCTGACAAGCCAACATTGCCATACATAGAGCCACACCACTAGCATGGCTAACGATATAGAGCTGCATTAGTGCCAAAGTAAGCACCTAAAAGATGCTGCAGAAAATGTAGTTCCTGTGTCTTCTGAACTGACTGAAATTTGTGTCATATCATAAGTTATAAGGGATGTTGGGGCTCAACTTCTCTGAATTTTTATTTAAATTATTATAGGATTAATTTACTGACACTGGCTGCAGTTTTCTCTGAATGGAACTTCACTCATTTTAAGTCATAAAATAGACACTGCCACACCATCACACTGTGGACTCAGGGGACCCAGAGGGAAGCACTCCAACTGCACGTCAGCAGAAGGTGACGCTGGATTGGACGTGACATGTTTACTTTTATCTTGCACATCATAATTGGTATACAGATTGATTTTGATTATACTGTTATTCATTTTATACTGTTATTCGTTTTGTCATTCATTTATAGGATCACAACATTGGCTGACTACACTCATCTCAGACAACAGAAATAATGTACACAAGTGCTTCAAGAATGTGGAGCTGTAATTCAACTGGGATTTCATCTTTAATAAAACCTCCAAATGGGGTCAGAAAGGCTGCTGCTGTGCAGGTGTCCCCACCCTGGATACTCTATAGCTATGAATAGACAGTCATTAATGCCCTGTATATTCAGCCTATATACAAGGTACACTATCTGCATAAACACGTAGTATAAGATGAATTTAATATACACTTTCTGGTGCAGAGCATGGCACATCAGATTCATTGTTTCCAACCCTCAGCCTGAAATAGTTTAGTATAGGAACACAGACTGTAGAGTGACAATAATTAATAACAACAGATTTTGAGATTTCTTTGTGTATGGGCATGTGTGTTTGTTTTATGCAGAAGTTGCTGTTTCTAAATGCTCTAGTTGCTAGGAGGTAGGATGTTGTGTGTCCATGAGATATTAATATCTAATATTGTGTGCGACTGCTCCTCAGCTCTCTCAGGAGCCACTCTCTGCCTGCCGGGCTGTGATCTTAACGCCGGAGTGGAGATGAGACTATTTCTCTGTAGACGTTTGTCACTGTTCTCCCTCAAGATATATTTGAGCTGAGAAATGAATGAGACAGTCCACAAGTCACTGAATCTATGGAAGCTGTTGACTACACTAATACACATATAGTTTGTATCTCTGAAATGACACGCAGCTTACCTTGTGAGCAAGTGCTCCCGATAAATGTTGATTCCCAGCGTTCCTTTTCTTCCAGATCTCCCAGTCCTCTAGCCAAACCACTGCATGTTTCTCCTCAGGCTTCCTTCAACTCTTCTCATCTGTTGTGGGTAGAACCACTCTATCCTCCTGAGGCACAAAAGTAAATGGCTGCAGAGTACCTTCATGTCTGTGTCTCCCAGTTTTAGCACGTCTCTTTCTCCACTCAGCGAGGAGAGCATTACAATCACTTCTACTGTCAAGTCCTTCAAAGTTACAGCGCGATTGAAATCCAGTTGATCAGAAACAGACCAGAAATTAGAAAATGACTTTAGTGAAGCACTGAAGTCATAATTTTGACCCTCAAAATAGCACAATGACTTAAGCACAGCTATCCCAAATGAACTGTGAATAGGGCTTACATGGCCCGTGGGGTCCAATCCAATCCAAAAATCAATTCCTCACAGCTCATTTTAGAGTCACGGGCAGTCAACAGTCTCTCTTCTTCCATGTCTCACACTTTCTTAGTATATCTGCTATCTGATCTTGTTCTGCTGCAGATCCCACTCTGTTTCCCACATCTAGTGAACTATTGCTCACTGCTCAGCTCTCGTCCTCCCCCTCCCTTTCACAGTGTCACTGTAGATACTTGGCATTTGGAGACTACGTGCTCTTCCTCTACCAAGTGTTGCACCAGTGCTGGTCAGCAATGCTCAGCGCTGAAAGGACCAACTGGTTTATTCAGGACTAATGTAATACCGGGCTGATCAGGGCATAATCAGTGACCAGAATATAGACACATAAATTTGTTAAAATGTTTCTCTATGTTTGATTGATTTTAAAACTAGACAACACAGCTACTGAATGCATACACCAGTAGGCCTACTTCTATTTTACCCTGTAACTTCTAATTTCCAAGCTCAAAGAAGACAGAAAAATGGACATGATGCCAGCACACTGGATGTATTATTGGTACATAAGTAAGATCCACCCATTACGTACACATCTGATGAAAGAGATTATAGAAGTAATTCACATTTCCATCCTCTACCTTACTTTGTAATGTTGTCTTTATTTTCGAACTGAAACCAAACAGATCACAGAGTGGGTGGTATGGTCTCCATTTTGACTCATTCGGAAAGCAAAGCAGCTCCTGTTCAACACACTGGATAATGAAAAGCCCATGTAGGCAGTTTCTTGCAGAACATGACTTATTTGTCTGATGTGCTTGGTGCTTTCCTAGACGAAGGAGGAATCAATTAATTTCTCATGTATTGCAGGACCAATGAGCAGCTTAATTAGTTGTAAAGACAAGGGCTTTGTGAGACTATATGTAGGCACAGGTTTGCTCATTCGTTTGTGTGTCATACGTTTTTTAGGTATTGCGAATCATCAACATCAGTATGTCTGGAAATTTTGACTGCTGGTGGCACTAGATAGAAAAGTAAGTAGGATTAATTAGTCACCATGAATATCTGTAATGAATAGCATGGCAATCCATCTGGCAGTTGTTGTGATATTTCATTAAAAAACAAAAAATGTCAACCTTATGGTAGCGTTTGGGGAAAAGTCGGAGGATCACCAACATCACTAAGATTCATCCTCTAAATGTCTGCAATCCATCAGACGTTTCAGTCTGGACCAAAGTTGTGGGTCAACCAACCACCGCCACACTGCTGCTCAGTAGCTAGAATTTCTTTCATGAGTTTCACAAGACAGAACTGTCCTGACCCAGATTCACTGGAGGCCATCACAGAGCAGAGGTATGGATGAAAGGTGCATGTGATATTGCAATATCAGCCTCCAAGGAAGCTAAGCTATGGTAGTCTGAGTATCTGTTTTCTAATTATAATAGAAATAATATTTGACCTTTGTGAGTGTGAGTGTTGTTGGATCGGTAGATAGACCAACAGACTGCACAAAGACAAGATAATGCATATAAGACATGAAGACATTTTTAAAGTCATGTGAATGTACAGCGTGTTTGGTGTATACTAGAATTCATTTAAGGTGACGATAAGGATTTGTGAGGATATGATAAAATTCTGTGTTCTGTGTTGTTTATGTAAATGGTCATATTTGTTAGGAATGACTTTATAAGATAAGACAATATTCACTGAGCAAAAATCTTAAGCTGAAAATGTATTGAATGTAACATTTGGCTGTAACTGTCATTCAATGATAAACCTTTTTATACACATGTCAAACCTTAAGATGTAAAGTGTGTGTGAGTGAATGTGTGTGTTTTTAATAGCTTTACTTCCATGTCACTGTTACTGTACTGATGTCAGGCCTGTAAATGGGTTATGGGTTCAGTTAGGAGATGGCAGACCAGATGGGGATGGGAAGTGTGCTATCGGGACAGAGCCCAGAGCCCGGCCGGTACCTTGTACCCAGCGAGTTATTTAAAGGGCCGCCTCACTGCGGCAGGACAAAGTGGGCCAGGTTTGACCACACTAAGGACACAAGCTGCAGCGTTCGATCATCTTTCAGATTGTCAGCACGCACTCTCCTGATACATTTCAAGTATTATGTCACACTGTGGTCATCCCTGTGTGGTGCAGGAGACACCAGTCAGAGCACAGGATGTTTACTCAAAGCCCAGTTAGACATGAGGGTAACTGCTTCTGGCAGGACACTCAGGATTAGGAGCATGGCAGGTACTCCAATTATACAACTGTGTAACCGTCTGTTTCGTCCACTCTCACCAGCACTCCTGCTGCTCATGCTCACTGTGTGTTTCTGCAGGTTTGGTTCATTGTTCTATTTTCCACAGCTACATCTACAGCACAGTTAGTCGACACATTTATCTGCTGTTGAGTTTTTAAATTACCTCTTGTGTTATTGGCTTCAACTTGGTAGTACCACATTAATAAAAAAAAAATCTTTGAGCAAGAGCTTGGAATTTGTAACTTGTTTTTCCCTTTCAGCTGAAGGAAACATAGTTGATTAAAGCTAGAAATAAACAAAACACCTCACACATTATGAATAACCTGTGATCACAGCCACACAGGTCAGCCCAGTGAGATAGTGCCACTTTCATTCAACATCTGTCTCATCTCTTTTCGCTTTTATCATTTAGTGTGTCTTACATACTGACCTACTGATGATGAAAACAGGAGTTTCTACCTTAATGCCCACATCCAACAAATGAGGGCTGATTTTTACATGGTTATTACACTGGAACTACTAATTGTGTTTCCAGATTAAAAAAAAAAAAAAAAAAATCCAGTGTATGAAGATGATTTTTACAGTCATTTTAATGTCAATGTGAAGATATTACAATGATGTCACCCTTATGAAAACATGCTTAATTATTATAGCATAATACCCCATTTATTAGCCCTGTATTTCCCTCCTTCTCATCAAAGCATTACCCCATATATTATTACCACCAGTAACGAATTTTTCACAGATATCAGCCCTGTTATTACACAGATATGATTATTATTACTTGATTATTATGAGGAGATTAGCCACTAATTTAATATCATATTATATTATCATGTGTACAATATTATTATATCATTATTAATATTATATCATTACTGTACCATTAAATTGCTTCTGCTTTCATTGTTATTTCTGAGGTATTTCCACAATATAGTCTTAGAGTATTTGTATAGTATTAACCCAGTATTACCTTGTTACATTTAGCTGGAACATAAAGTGCTATCACATCAGGTTACAGTGGCTCAGTGAGTTTTTTCATCTTCTATGGATAAAATTTGTTTAAAATAACATCAGAAAAAAAAAACAATTTTTGGAATAAAGTGTTCTTCACTGCAAGATCCTAAAAAAATGGTTGCAGGCCTGTGTTACACAGCCGTGATCAAAGAAGATAGAGAACAAACACAAAAGCTGGAAATACAGTAGAGAGAGTCTCTGTTGGCAGCCAACACTGATAAAAACAACCTGTGAGTGGGGAAGAGAGGCGTCGTGCACCCACCCAACTAAAAGAAATGCTGCACAAACACAAGACACAGGGCTTTTTTTTAGGGAGCTGTTCACCAACCAGCCTGCTCCAGTTAGGGAACATGCTCCAGAGCAGCCTAATCAACATCCTGCCATATAATGATAAAGTGCTCTCTCCTTGAAAAATAACTCAGGGAGGCCATGTTGGCTCCACACATTAAGGACTGAAGGTTGAATCCAGGTCTTTCTTACTGTCAGTCGAAAAAGATTCATGAAACTTTTCTGTTTTTCACAAGAAAAACAAGAAATGTGAGTGTTTTTCCATCACAAACAATGTTTAGCTCTCTATTATAATGCAGATAAAAAGCTTAACATCATGGTCTGAAAGTCTCAGTCTGTCTGCATAAGGTCTCCAGTCATTCACAGATCTGCTTCCAGCTGACTGTAACAGAAAGAGATAAGAATTATGAAAAAAAAATTTTTTAAAGCAGTCACAACATATATAACATTTTCACTGTTATGAAAAAGTAAAAGTTTTATCAGCAGTTTGTTGTTTTTCCCTTTAAGTCATTTATACAGGATGACTGCTTATGGCCTTTCAAGATGATAATATCAAATAGAAATATGCTTCACATCTTCATGTTCATGTTTTCCTGGTTGATGACACATTTTACTTACATACAATACAAGAGCTGACTGTGTTACAGTGCTTCCCCAAATACCTCATAGCCCTCCTCATCATCATCTTCCTCATCCTCCATGCCGAGGCTGGCGTTGCCAAATTGATGTTGGTGCCAAATTTATATTTGTCTCAGGTGAACAACGCAGGATTCATCCATTGTCATGGAAACACTGACAAATTTGAGTTGGAGCGAACAAGTTGCATGTAGGTCACACGCCTCTGGACCTGATTTTGTAACAAAAAATCCATTCAAACTAAAATGGAAAAAGAAGTCAGTGCAGCTCCTTGCAGGTGACAGTGATTTGGAAACACAAACACAGATCTGTGTCACAAGTGAGAGGAAAAATAATGTGGTCCTGTCAGCTGCAGTGTAAACATGTCTGAAGTGGATCATTGGGGGAGCAGGCTGCGCTCACTGATCAGAGCAGCTCCACTGCTGGTTGCTGTAATTGATCTTTGCATGACAAAATGGGCCACTTATTTTTACAGCCTGAGCAGGTGCATCTGTGCGCTGGTGTTGCTACATCATCCACTGATCAGTCATGAGGACCGGGAGCGTTTGTGGGGCAGCTCGACTCAGAACAAACCCTGCAGGTGTGCATACACGCATACACTGTATCACACACAGAGGAATGCAGAAACAAACTGAGACACGTTGGTATTTTACCAATGAAAATCACTTTATTTTGTCCTGTTTAAAAAAATAATCCATACATACACTTGTTTCAGTTATCCCATATTTCAGTTAACTTCACTTACTTGGTCAACTGTCTGTGTATTATACCCACTGGGGTAATACCAGGATCCCTGACTTTGTCAGAGACATGCTTTTTAATATATTATTGCAGATAATGTTGGTAACTTCAATCTGAGGAGAGCTACATACTGCAGCCTACTGGTACCAGTAAGAAGAAATGCAGAAATAACTGCTGGATCCTTGAAGTTACGGTTATACAGAAAGTTTTTGTATGCATTTACCCTTTTGTTACACTGACAAATCCAATTAAAAGAAGAATCTTTACATTTCTGAGATACAAGAGAAGTTAACATGACAACTCAGAGTGGAACAAATTAAAATGTAGTTTACACATGACAAAACAATCCACTGCAGGCTTGCAACTAATTTTCAGTATCAACTAATCTGCCAATAACTGATTAGTTGATACCCCTACAAATTGTCAGAAAATGATGAAAAAGGGCCATCACTGTTTCCTGGAGCCCAAGATCACCTCTTCAAAAATATTTCTTTAATCTAAAAAACAGGTCAAACCTAAAACATTGAGTTTACAATGATGTAAAACAGAAAAAGAGGAAAGTCCTGATATTTGAGAAGCTGGAACCAAAGGATGTTTGAGATATTGACTTCATGACGAATAGTTTCTGGTTAACTTTCTGCAATCAAATAATTGATTGTTTTAGGTCTTGTCCAATTAGTAGCTTCTGCCACAGCTTTCAATACAGATTTAACAATATTCATTAGCAGATGAAAGATGAAAGCTTCAGTACTTTCAAAGCTTGTAAAAGGACTTCAGGTTAGATTATTTTGTAAACTACTATTTCCAATGTGAAGCTTGAACTTTCATGCACATTTTATTCTGTCCGTGATCAACTTTGAGCTTTGAAGGGTATAAACTTCACTTGTCACTCTACTTCTGTGACTGAGGATGAACCTGCCTGATGTGAAAGTTGATTTTCGGAGAAGAACTGGCGTTTATGTTGTTTCAACTGTCATGGCGAGCCTGTGACTTTGAGGTGCGAACCTCAAAGGTGCAGAGTTATATCCATGATGGATAACATTAAGAGTCAGCTTTGCTCTTTGGAGGTGTTGGCTCACATGAGTGGAGTTTCACACGCTGCAGTCACAGGAAAGGAAAGATGAGTGTTGGGTTTTAATGAGGTGCCATATTCCTCTTCAGGAGTGTGACTCCAAGGAACAGAGCAACATCAAGTTTAGGTTCCTTGCAAGGACACTGGGAGCAGTGATTTATAATTTACACAGCAACCACATCTCTGGAGCCGTAGAGATTTATTGTTGAGAGTCTGTTTCCACAGAATAAAGTTGGAAAAACTAAATTAGAGTAAAGTAGAGTAAGGCATGAGAACACATATTAATATTTTTCACATATTAAGCTAATATATTATCTGAGCCAAACTGTAGCACACCTCTCAGTATTGCGAGGCACATTACTTGACAGTATATTCATATAAGACAGAAGCAGTGATAAATAATAAGACAGTCATTCAGATGTTATTGCAGTGTTTGGGATCTCAGGGTCTTCTCTGGCTCTTTTCCTTCAGTATGACAGGCGGTATGAAGTTGGAGACCCTGCTGCAGTGTGTTGTGATTTGCAGGCTCGGTGCATCACTCCAGCGCCAATGAGCAGTGTGTGTCCCATGTGAGAGCAGATATCAGTGTTTTCCTGTACAAGCCTCCTCATTTGCTGCTGCGCCCCCGAGTCTCAGGTTCACACTGTGTCACACACTGTCAGCGCTGTTCACTAAAGCAGCACCAACAACACGTGATGTCGTCATAGTATCTGCACCAGCTCTGTGTGTTTAAACTGAAAACCCTGGGGACACCTCATTTTACTGTATGAAGTGCATGAAGTGGCAGTACAGTATTTGGATGTTATGTCATGTTTGGTGTTTTCTTACTAATATTAAACGGTTCATAATGCGTAACCCAGATCGTGGCCTATTCATGCAGCAAATCTTGACACTGTTTATTTGAGTCAAATATTTCTGACCAAAACTCTACAGGAAACTTTCTCTCTCATATTGATGCCGTGATTTCCAATTTGAAAACAGCATTCACATCAACTTCCAAGGTTTAATTATGACTGAGAAACTTCTGAAAGCTCTGATCTGACTTGGCGTTTAATAATTTGTAATAATAACTAATGTGGTGATTTAATAACTGTCTCACATCAGGCGTTATATTGTGATGTCACAGTATTTTTACCACACAACCACACAACAATCTTGAATTGTGTGAACATAGTTAACATGAGACTCTTTCCGATCTCTACCAACCATCCTTATGACATGAACCCAGCATTATATCCAGTGATGAGGACCATATAGACACGAATGTTTAAGATGTTACCACGTGTATATTTCATAAATTGTATATTAGTGTTATTTACAGATATTTACTCACAACCAGATACTGCCAGAAGGCAACAGGGAAACATTTTTTGGTTTTTGGTTTTCAAAGATGCAAATACTTTATTGTCTGTGTTTGCATAACAGAATGATACCAGAATACAAAATCTACACACATTATGACAATTTTTTTCATTTACTGATAAAAAAAAAAAATTGTAACCTTCCTAAAATTTGTCCTTATTTTATATTTTGGTCATAAAACAGCTCCATAAGTGCTTTTGTTTGCAACAACTGGAGAACAGAAAAGAGGGTAAATGTTGTATTATGCTGCATCTACTGGTACAATACTGTTTGACTTTTCTTTTAGTGAAAACACAGGGAGTGTATCTATAAGTTACACAGTGAACATATAAATATCATTTCTTTGTGAATTCTCTGTTATGCTGCAGAGTGAGAAAACCTTAAGAAATGATCATCTAGAAAAGCCAGTGTTTGTTGCTCCCTCCAGTGGTATTGTGATGCTACTTCTCCCTCACACGCGCACACACACACACACACACACACACAACAGTTTTCAACAGTTAAAAAAGTTACACATAAAATAATACACAGTGTGTAACATCAAAAGTTACACATACATAATAGACAGAAACACAGCAGCTTCTCTCTGATGTGCAGACTCCACCTTCTCCCTCTTTGTTCAGCTCAGAATGACTCAAAAAGCTTCATTCGTTCTTGGACAGAAAGGCCGTCCTTCAAACTCTGCAAACAAAACGCATAAAAAAAGACAAGTGATAAAAGTAAGAGTGAATGTTTTGTTGAATGTATAGTTAGTATGACTGAAGCACTTCACTGTGAGGTCAGAGTTTAAAAAGGGTTAAAATTGTTTCTTGTTCATTCAACAATAGACAAGATTTATGACAACAAAAGCGTTGAATAGCTCTATTTAATTTGTGAAGATTAGACTGCTATTGATTTTAATTGGAAATGTCTGCTTGTTACACTGCATTGCTCGTGCAGTGGATTACTTTTATTTTCTGATGAGTTAACATTATTGTGTATTATTTAACGCACAATTTTATTACAGCGTTAAACTTAACGAGTTATTTAAAATTATACATGACACATGCAACCTATAATTACAGACCCGGATACTTTTATGTACTTGATAGATGAGTAATGGCTCCAAAAACCTTCTTTTTGTTGCAGCAGCAGCTTTTACCTTTGATCTCACTCCTCTGATCTGACGTGTGAGGGAGGATTTCTCTGGTTTCTTCAGAAAAGCCACATTACTTGTATTTGTCATGGAGTCCTCTGAGAAAACAAAGAGTGCAGTAAATACAGAGTGGCAGGGATTAAAGGAGTAGTTTGACATCCTGGGAAAAATTTAGTTTTTATGCCAACCTATCCTTATCAGCTGCTGGCTTTGGCTCCATATTAACCGTACAGACATGAGAGTGGTACCAATCTTCTCATCTAACTCTCACCAAGAGAGCGAATGAGCTTATTTGCCAAAATGTCAAACTGTGGCTTTAGGGTGGATCTAAACATTCATTTCATCATCAGCCACATACTGACAAAAATAGGGACCACTATTCCATAAGAACTGAGAAGATGTCAGTGCTAGTGAGTTGAAATCTCAGTTAGTTATTCTTAGATTTTATAATGTTCACAAAGTAAAAAAGTGTCTCACTGAGGTTCTGTCCTGAAGCATCTCTGCCTGGAGACCAAGTGGCAAACTTGAGCTCTTCACTGGTTTTGTTGACATCATGATGGGGTTCATCCTGGCTGCTCTTGTAGAGGGCCTTCAGCTTGTTCTGGGCATATATTTTGTCCTGTTACATACACAAACATGTCAGTGTAAAATCACAGATTGTCAAATGAATAATACATATATTATTAGACAGGCCACAGAAATAACAAGTTTGGATTTGCACATTTATGTTTGCATCAATTACATACAGTTAATTATATGTACAATCATAATCATATAAATAATTCCATTTATCTGCCTTTGTCAAGGTAACTTCATCAGGGAAATAAACAGATATTGTCTTGTTTTTTGATATTTGATTCACATTCATCTACTAATCAGAAGATTGTCTAACGTCTAATCTGTAATATGATTTATAATCCAGAAAGATCCCCAGAGGCTCAAAGAGATTTCAGTACCATTCGAGCAATCTTCAACTCTTCTCTGAGTGAGCGAGCTTCCTGTCTGAGAAACTGCATCTCTGCCTCCCTCGCCCGCAGAATCACCTGCAGCACGACAAAGTGCATCAGCACAGTGTGATTAAGTATACATACACAATAATCTCAAACTGGATTCATCAAAAATAAATAAGTTGAATATTTAAGACAGGCAATTTTACTGAAAATCACAAATATATATGTTATGCTGTCACAAACAAAGTAAAACTCAAGACACAGACATTATCGGTGCATTTGTAGCAGATACTTATAGGACATTTAGGAGACTTCATGATGTGGGACAAAGATAAAAGTGTGACTCTCTCTCTCTGTCTTTCCAGTCACTTACCTCCATCTCATAGAAGTCATTTGTTTGTGCGGCCACATGTGACTGTTTCCCATTTAGTGAGAAATGTAGCTGAGACGTTTCATCTGTCTCTCTCTTAGAGGATGACAGGAGATAAAATTTACAAATGACTTTAGAAATACACCCACACACACAGTGTTTACACTATCTAGTTGTTGATATGTTAAGTCAGTACAAATAAGGAATATTCAGCGACACTGTCTGAGAAACCTCCGAGAAAAGAAAATGTTTATACCTGCTTCTTCTTCAGCTCCTGGTTTTCTTTTTGGTACTGCATCAAGGATTTTCTCTCATCATGCAGCTCTTGGCTCAGATGAGAGTTTTCCAGGCATTTCTGAGTGTGCTGAACCGACAGCACCTCCAGCTCCTTGTGCAATAACTGGATCTCCTTCCTGCAGTGGCACAGCAGAAGCACAGGCGATGTTGTACAGTGAGGTGATCAACATTTTGGAAGAAAATGTACTGAGAAGAAGTGATTAATATTTGTTTAAAATGGTAAGTTTAAAAAGCTATTATGAGGAACTGATAAAAAAAATGTCTAGTAATTACTGATTAATTCTTCTTTGTGGAAACACTGACAAATGCTGATATTACAAGAAGCACAACCAGAAGAAAATGTGAAAAAATTGAGAAATTATTCAAGATGTAAAATGGCAACATCAGAACAGAGCTACAAATGAATTTACTATCAGGGCTGCATTGAATGATGGAAATACTGTGAATATACAGCTTTTGGTACACTCACAAAAAAAAACCAGTATCCACTGTAACTCATGCTGTTACTCTGCACCTGCCAAACAGCATCTACACTGAGTTACCAGTTTATTCATCATCACAGTCTAATCACATCCAAAACAACAGCCCTGCAATACATACTGCAGTTAGTTAGACATACACAGCTCTTCAATGTAATGAAGAATCAAACATTGATAAAGGATCAGAAGTTACTCACTCATACTCCATGTGCAGTTGCGTGATGTCAGCACTCTCCCTGATGTGCTGAGACTGTCGGCTTTTCTCGAGCTCCTTTCTATGGGCTCTCCTCATCGCCACAATTGCTGCAAATAATAAGAGGTGACATAATTTGTGTACCGCTGTTCTCCAGAGTTGCTTCATTTCTTATTTATAGCATTCATACATCTAATGCAATTCAACTGATTTTCAACTGTTTCTACGTTGTTACAGAGATGCCCTTTAATCATCCTCTGAAAAATGTCCCCATCACAGAAAAAAAAAGTTCACTTCAGTAATGAATTGATTGAATGGCTCTACATTGCTTTTATTTTTGCATAGTTTCTTTCTGAACCATTTTACCTGCCATTGTGGCAGCTGTCTCTTCCTGCAGCAGCTGGTCTTTCTCCTTCAGAAGTGCAGCCACCTCTGTCTTATGCTGCTGCTGTAGATCTCCTATCAGCTTCCTGTGCATGTCCTCCATAGCAGTGAAACCATGATCCTGTGATGAAATTTAGAAATAGTTCATCATTAATATATATCAAGTCAAATCAAGTCAAATTTAATGTATATAGCCCAGTATCACAGATCACAAGTTTGTGTCAAGGGGCTTTACAATCAGTAAAGAATACAATAACTTTTGCATATATTTAGTAGAAAGGAACTGGATATACAGCTCTGTAGTGCTTGTGTGTGCTTGCTTATGCTTTTTGTCTCTCTCTCTCACACACACACACACACAACTGTGTCTTGATGAGTCAATATTTTATTCAAAATACTACAGAGAACAAATACACATGAATAAAGTTAAATAGTTAAATAGACGAGCAAACTATACGCTCACGCTTCAATTTTCCCACTGTAAAAAACCTTTAAAAGCTAGAACTGAGGTAATGAAATTCCATTTAATATTTAATTTAATATTATTTGAAAAAAGAAATAAGGTCTTTGTTACCTCAAGTTTTTCAAGATCTTTCCGGTAAGCCTCCCTCACTGCCACTGCATCACCTCCCACCACCTGAGTCCCAAGCTCCTCTTTTGTTTTTCTCTCCAGCACAGCCTGGTCTAGCGAGGCAGAGGAGATACTGTCAGTGGAAGCAGGTGCGTCTGTGCAGGTTTTGGTCTGTTTCTCTTTGGTGTAGTAACCATGCAAGTGTTTCATCTCCTCTTCATGGATCTGCTGCAGTTCTCTTATCTTTTCTTGAAACTTTGCCTCCAGTGTTTCCCTCCGTTCTTCATGATAATCCTCAATTTTCTGTATGTCTTCCAGGAGCCTCTGGTTCTCAGTCTCTACAGATATGATCTTTTGCTCAGTGCGCTCTAGTTCTTGTCTCAGAACACTGTTGTCCTCCTGAAGCTGACCTAAGGTGTGATTAAAGGCCTGCTCATCCATTAATGTGATGTCTTGTTCTTTGCACAAAGCTTGTAGTTTGCTCTGTAACACCTCGCTTTGATGCAACTCCTGCTCTAAATCCAAGTGCAACCTGTTTGACAAATAAATCAGTTTTACCTGCTCCTGCATCCAATTCATATCTACAGCTGAATCACTTTGTCCGCTACAGTCCAGACTGCGCTCACTCCCTGGTCCATCAGAGATCTCCTGGCAGAGCTGGTTTAAGAACTTGGCCCTTCTTTGCAGCTGGGATATAAGTCTCTCAAACCATTCTGGTTCTTTCTCGGCCTCCTCCTTTTTGTCATCAGATTGGCCTTTTTCAACAGGTTTTGTAGCTTCTTCTAAACCTCTGCCCTCTACCTTCACTTGCTCCTTGTAAGGAGCCAACTCTGGCGGATTGATATCTGCCAGACCCTTCTTTTTCTGCTCCTCTTCTTGATTATTTTCATATTGCTGCTGACATTTTAAGGCAGAATAAATTAGCTCAGCTTCAGCACAGACTCTGCCGATGGCTTCTTCCAAGGGTTCATCGCTGACACATCCTGCTTTCCCAGACTCAGTCCTACTTTCTGTTTTTAAGGCTATCCTTTGAGAGATTATGCTTTTGTACCTCTCTGCAGCATCCCCTTCATCTTCTCTTGGGACTAAGGACAGTTGGCCAATGCCACATTGACTCTGAAGGACAGATAGCATTTTCTCTACTACAAAAAGTTCTCTCATTAAACACTTACTCACACTTGCCATGTCATCCTCTGAGGGTAATGTATTAGTGAGTTTACTTTTAGCACTAATGCTGCTATCAGCTCCAGCTAACGGCTCATCATTGAGGATTTTGTCCTCTCCTTTGCTGGCATTATATGCTTCATGCTGTTGTTTCTCTGCATCTCTGTGTCCTTGCTGAAGGCAGGCAGCAACGGTGGTAAGTTGCTTCTCAAAGTGCGCGATATTAATCGGAGTGACTTGAAGCCTCTCCCTGCAGGCTTGTATGATGTTCAGAGCGACCTGGAACCTGCCAGCCAACATCCTGCAGCGGCTCTCTGTGTCCTGGGCGAAGCGCTGGCTCTGCTTGGCCTGACTGTGCAGCAGCAGACTGAGGTGCTGGGCAGTGGCTCGGCTCTGAGTCAGCTGGGAGCAAAGGTGGGGGTCCTGGCAGCTGATGTGACTCTGGTGTTCCTCTAGTCTTTGCGTGATGTCTCTTAGCTTCTCCTCAGTCACATAAAGCTTAGTTTCAAGTAACTGGATCACAGACATAAACCTTTCCGGGTCATCTCCTGCACCGACAATGTACTGGTACGACAGGTCAATCGAGCGAGACCTGTTTCTAGCGTGCTCGTGAGAAAGGTTGCCATTTACCGGGACAACATCTATGGTATTTGAGCTGTTAGACAGCTGGCCACTGTCTACTGCCTTTGTTCTTCTGTCATTCACAGCGAGAGGCTCATTTGTCTGCTGCTGTCTCTCATTATGCTGAGCAGGCTCTGATGACTCAGCCTTCAGCTGAGAAGAGGCGCAGTTGCAAACTTTCAACATTTCATTCAGCTTCACTTCAGTCTCCTCCAAGCTATTACCCAAGACTTCCATCTTCAACAAAACTTCACTCAGCTCTTGCTCCTTCCTGTCGAGGAGTCTCTCGTAGCCCTCTCGTATGTCCTGTGTTTCAGACTCCCTTTGCTGCACCTTCCCCAAAGCCACCTGCAGCTCCTCACAAACTCTCTCATATGAGTGCTCAAGATTGTAGTAGTGCGTCTCTTCTGTTTTCAAGCGGCTCTGCAGCCTGCTCACCTCTCCATCTGCCTCAGATAACTGGTTCTGTAGCTCTTGACAGCGGCGGTCCAGCTGCTCTCTTTCCTCTTGAAGTTTCTCCACAGCAGACACGGTGCATGCTAGCTCCTCTTGAAGCTGCTGTTGAGCCTCCTCAATTTCTCTGGTCCAGGCCTGAGTCTTATTCAGGCTCAGTACCTGCTGCTCAGCCCTGTCCAGTCTCTCCTGAAGGTCTTGTGAGTGTTGTTCAGCCTGTGCCAGGCTAGCAGCCAAGCTCCTCCGTTCTCTGTCCTGACTTGCTTGAAGGAGCATGAGGTGCTTCTGCAGGCGAGCCTCTTTTTGGGCCTGTGCTTCCTCGTTGGCACAAAGTTGAGTTTTCACCTCATGGAGATGTTTCTGCAAGTGACTGGCCTCCTGCTGGAGACTGTGAAAATTCTGCAACTCCTGCTGCAGCTGTGTCAGACGGGACTCAGCTTCCTTCCTCTGCTCTTCACTGGTGCTCAGCTGAGACTTCAGGGAGGACACACAATGCTCCCACTCCTTCTGCTGCTCATGAAAGTGCAGCCGGTCTTGCTCCAGATGAGCTTGTGCAAGCGCTGTGGCATCACCTGTGACCAGTAACTGAGCTTGCTGTGCTAAGAGATCCACTCTTCGTCGTAGTTCAGCTTCTCTGGCCTCCTCCTGACTCCTCTTCTGGGCCTCCAGCTCATTGCGGAGGTCATGGTTTATCTTCTGCAGTCGCTGTAAAGCCAACGCTTGTTCCAAAGAGACTGAAAGATCGTTCTACAGGAGAACAGTAGGACAAACTAGTGAAATCGCACTTTCATCTCCACTAAAAATAGTAAATATTCATATTTTAGAGTGTCATTTGTGTTGTACCTGTGGATGAACCATTTCTCCTGAATGACTCTCTCTCTCATGTTGGAGTTCATCCTGCAGATTCCTGTTTAACTGCTGGAGTCGAGACAGTTCCTTCTGTGTTCGTTCCAGCTGTGGATAAATGGTGACAAATTGTCAATCCAAACATGTATTTGTGTTTCTTTTCGTAAACTTTTAAACATATTTGTGCGTGATTCTGATTCTTACAATTCCTACGAGGTTAATCAGAATCAGAATCACAATACTTTATTGATCCCCAGGTGTATATTAAGTTGCTTGTTATTTCCTGCTTGTCACACTGTATATGTTTCGTGTAATAAAAGAAATATTTCTAAAAAAAAATCATGGTGGAATTGCATAAACACATACACACACACACCCACAAAATCTTACCTCTTTGACAAGTTGTCCAGTTTGCTGCTCACACAGCGGCATCTCCTGGTCTTTCGTGCACTCACAGGTGTTCATTGATACTTGTTGCTCCTCACTCTTAACTTCTTGCCAACTCTGCTTGATTTCACTCTCTTTGTTTGATTTTTTGTCACTTGATGGCACCGCTGTGGAGCCAGAGCCGTGACTCCCAGCTCCTTCAGCACACAATGATGTATTTGTCACACCCACTGCACAGAAGGCCATACACAAAGATAAATTTAGCACAATGTCATATGTATTGAAACAACATATTGGTATGTGTTTCTTCCCCTATGTCTATGGAGGAAATTAATGTTTGTGGCATGTTATTGCAAACCAGGAATACATGAGATACAAAGCAGCATTTTACATTCACAAATACATTGTGGATTTCAGTAGGAGTACATCCATAAATCATTGATTGAATGTAATGTAATGAATGATAATAATCAAGTATGATCATATTTCTATAAAGTAAATCAAAATATAACAAGTGCCCTAAACAGCAGGAAACTACATCAATTTTCCATTTGGATCTTTAATTTTAAAAGCAGTTACTGACAAAATTGTTTTTTCTTATTTTTCTCAGTTTGTTCAGTGACTCACCAGTTTGTGTGGTTGCAACAAGAGGTGGACACTGATGACAGGAAGCACTGTCACCCTCCTCCACCTGGTGCAGAGGATTGATGGGAGACGGAGTGGAGTTTCTATCAGCAGATCTCTGTTCTTTTTCTGGCTGCAGTGTGGTCTCCTGGTCTCTCTGCTGTTGATGTGAATCCTGTTCCCTGTCACTGGCTTTGTGCTCTTGTAAACAACTGTTTTTGTGTTCAGACTTCCACACACCCTCAACCGACTCTGAATCTGCTGATTCCTGTTGAGTCTTCTGCTCCGACTGGGAGCTGTGAGGAATACAGAAGAAACTTATTTACAATGGGTAATTTGTAAAATACGTGTAATGTTAGAGTTAAGATACTTCATAATGTACATTCACAGTAAAATCCAATTTAAAGGTAAATCCCATCTATAAATTTGACACGCTATCTACCTTCTGACATCAGGTGTAAGACTGGGTCTCACATTCTTCAACACTGCCTGGACCCAGTTGCGTCTCATCCCAGAGGTCATTGCACAGAGTGAGTACACACCATCTCTGGTCTGTGGAAAAAGAAATATGACTCAAAATTACACCTTATAATTAAAGATCTATTGGTATTGGCTATAAAAGCTAGTTAAAGTCATAACATACTGCACAGTTAATTTAAACTGCTGTATTATCTTGATTTACCTCCAGCAATGAGGAAAAATGAAGAAGCTTGGTTTATAGGTACTATGATATACAGTATTTTATGGTTATTGCAGGAAATGTGTGTTGTGGAGGTATTTTTCAAGTATAGGTTGCAGTAAAGAAGAATTGGATGTTCCGATATTAAAATATTGTGCCTGGAATTCTTTCAACTTTTCCCATCAAACACTGAGCAAACAAAAGACAACAATAACAAGAACTCCCATGTGGAGATTTGTGCTGTGTTGCAGATTAACATGCTATGTAACAACAGTGAAGCTCATGAATGAGCTGTGAAGTAGTATTTCAGTAAGTAACTTTTCAGGTTTCAATTTCATTTGATCTTGAGATCAAATACAATGCAGGGAAATGTGTAATTAACTAAACAAAGAGGCAACATCCAGAGGCGGGGACACTCAGGGTACCAGGTACCAGTGGACATCACTCCTCCAACGTGGCAGAACGAAATGACAACACACTTTCAGCAAGGCAACAGTAAATCATGAAACATGGAGACTCCTTGTATAGTCAATAGATATTTAAGACCAAAGTAACACAAACCAAAATCAATCTTGTCCATTTTGTTACAGCCTCAATCCCAAAGAAAAAAAAAAAGAAAAACAGAGCACAATTTATTTTCTACCACAAAGTTCATCCATACCAGGTCCACAGTAGCTTAAAGTAGTAGCTAAACAGTCCATGACTACAAAATCTACACTGTGAGCATGCAGAGTTCATCTGCCAGCACCAACCAACAGCTTCAACCAAAAGTGATGCTTAAAGATCCTTGACTCTGATTGGTTAGACACCGCCACATATTATTCAGCCCACCTGCCTGTGTAGCAGCTGATTAACTGTATTTTATTGCTCTAACAATTTAATGAGCCATTACAGTCCTTGCCTTCACTGTGCCTAATTAAAAATAATTCCTTGTATGTTTTTGTGATTAATCCCAGTTCATGCCTTGCCACATGTGCCATACATTAGAGACCACATCACATGTGATGACATACATGTTGTCAGATTCATTAAACTATACGAACCATTCATTTTATGCAGAAACTATTGAACTCACATGAATCTGAAAACCACAGTTCTTCTGAGCTGGGTACTCTGTGATGTCAAAACATGTGGACAAGTTTATCTCACCGTCCACATCAGCTGCCTGAAATCAGGGAACAAGACAGCTTATGCATATGCATCATGAACCTGGATTCAGACATTCACTCACAGTTAATGTTGAGCAGACTGTCATATGTCTGGGTCTCTGAGGTCATGTTTCAAGTTCTCGTGATTTGTTTTTTAACCTATTCAAGTTTGCGAGGATCAATCGCCACATTGACAGACATATGAGCTTCTTCTTCAACTGTAAAGTATGTTTATCTTTTTGTTCTTTTCATTTGACAAAACAAAATGCCAGCGCACCTCCTCAGCAACTGAATCTTTGTAGAACCTCAGGATTTGGTCAGTCAGGACAAACCAGTGTTTCTGCCACTACAGGAGACACATTCACAGTCAGAGTAGAAAAAGACAATGCACAAGATCATCTTGTACATCCTGAAATCATTGCCACAGCCCCTAAAGTGACAGCGCATTGACCAGTTCACCTGCCCAGATGCATCCTGCCGCATCATCCATCCTTTCTTAAAGTTGAACAGGTCAGGCTGAAGAAGAAGTAAAGCAACTTATTTACCTTACCAAAGAAATACTGTATATAAAAAGCTGGCTAGTATCGAGTATAAATAAGATATAATCCACTAATTTTATCTATTGCTTTATCAATTAACATCATCATTTATTATTTCAATGTAATATTTTGGTTTGTTAAAAAATAAAATAGTCAACATGGAGAGATTTACTAAAACAGCAGAGGTTTTAGTAAAAAAGAAGCAAAGAAATCACAAACTGAAAATGAATATGTCATGATAAGACTCACAATAGCAGAGGCCTCAACACCTCTGCACTCAAAGGATTTAAGCCAGACGTATCGAGGGATGGACGAGCGAGAGACATCAGGAACAGACCGTTTTAATTCCTAGCACAGAAAAGAGGTTAAAGCTGCAGCCAAGGTTTTTTTTTTACTTGACTTCCACTTCAGTAACCTCTTTGATTGACATCTTTAGTGAAATATGGAAATGTCCACAGTATGAAAAGGGCAAGAAACATTACAAACTGAAAAACCATCCAAGCCTCATCATCAAGTGTACTGGCACAAATACATGCAGAAACACAAGCAAACAGAAAAAGGCATGAATCTTTGAAGCTTCATTCAGAGAAGTAATGAATCATTTTTTCCTTATTTTCTAGTCCTGGATTAATTTCATTTTGAATGATAGTTCTATGAGACAGTGTCTCACTTAAATCTATCTCATTTTTTTTAATGTTTATTAAGAAAAATACAATATTTTCTTGCACCCTATTTTCTATTTATTACAAGCAAATCTCTAAAATTGTCTTGATTTCAGTATCAGTTCTAGAGGCACATACTTTGCAGTTTTTGATATTTGGTTGTATTTTAACACCTTCCATACATACATGCCTGAGGAGCACAGAGCCTACGGAGCCTATGTACTGTGTCTCTTGAGAAAAGCATTAATTTTGCTTTTTTGGCATGAAGCAGTGATATAACCAATGATAATATATCTTGCAGTGCAATTACATTCTTTGTCCGTGGCTAACTGAACAGAATCTACAACAAAGTGTTTGATAATTAACAGTAAACAACTCAGGACCCATAAAGAATCCCTGTGGCACACCAACTTTTGTGGGTATTGAATATAGTGCTACCAGATAAATATGTTCATTTGGCTATTCATTTACAATAGTTCTGATAAGCAGGGCAACTAAGAAATTGGACAGTTATAATCATTGCAATGTCCACCTTTATGTGTAGAGATACATGAATAATTCCCAAATGGCTACAGTAGACTTTATACAAGAGAAGGTCCAACGTGTTCTTACTAGGGATGTCGCGATACATTGATGATAACCGTGATATTTAGAAAGTAAAATATAGATATTGTGATTATTGTTATTATAAATGTTCTTTATACATATATCATGATAATATTGTTGTCATAAATGATTTTGGTAATGATAATTGTGTATTGAAAATAGTCTATGGAACCTCAGTTATAGCATCAGCAGTGAAGGATCAAAAACAGCTATAAAAACTGAAACTAAAAGTACCTGTTCCTTCGCTTTGTTGCCATGATGATGACATGCACTGGTGGTAACTAAAGAGGAGGAAGACTCCGGTGGCTCAGAGGAGCTGCTTGTTTCCATTTCCTCCACATTATCACCATGACACTGGTCTTTCTTATACCTTAGTGATAAAAACATAGGTGGAATGGACAAAACCAGTTTTTACTGACTGAACGTTACTACCATCTATCATTCGGTATTTTCACATTACAACAATAAAATGAAAAACAAAAAACAACAGCGAACCTGATTTGCTCTGCAGAGGACGACAGGCAGCCAGAATCCAGGGCTTTCTTTTCTGAGGTTTGTCCTTTTTTAACTTGTGAGCTTGGAGCTGCCTGGTCTGAATCTGTTTCAGAGACAGCAGTAAAGAAACAACTGTACATGAAACAATTTGAGAAGCTTCTTTGGTGATAGTTATCAGCATTTGCTTACAAAATCTTTGTTTTTTTTTAATTCATCAACTTCTTTGTTGTGGTTGCAAATTAAGAAACAATCTAATTGTCTCACAATGAAAATGAGCCACTATATTTAGATTTATAGAAATATAGCTTAGTGGATTCTTGACTATAGATATTATCTGATTTGTACTTAAGAACTACAAAGAAATAATCATAAATGACACATAAATAAATTACCTTGTCCAGTGGATCTTTGGTCAAGTCTGTTGAGAGAACGGCTGCTCCTCATGAACGGAGCAGCTGTCAGAGAGGAGGTGTGGAGCGATGAGAAACTCCGGCTGCTGCAGAGGAGTGGTCTCCCTGGGTGAGATGCTTGTCTGGTGCCCTGGTGGCCAACGCTGCCTCGGTGGCTGAGGCTGCTTCTTTTCAAACTGCCACCAACTTTACTGTCACTTGCAGTTGAGTCACTTCCTCTGCTGCTGAGGCTACTGCTCCTTCCATAGCTGGGTTTAGACGTACTGCTGCCAGCCTGTTTACCACCGCTAGATACAGGCGCTGTTAGTGCTGCTAGGTCCTTTGCAAGACAGAGACAGAGAGCCACAGCAGAGGCTTAACAGTGATTGTCAAGGGAAATAAATCACAAAAGACAATAGAAAGCTCTGTCTGTTATTCAGTTATGGGGGTGACAATATTTAGATGTCAAACATCACACCTCTTGCTCACCCCCATCCCAGCTTAGACTCTTTGACACATACAATCCAATCACCACTGGAGAGAACCTTTTACCTTTTAATCCTCACAAGAGCTCTTAATTTGCTTAAGTACCATCTGACCAACACTGTGATCATGGACACACACACACGCACGCACACGCATAGACATTAAACTTAATCACACTTGAGCATTGGAGAGCCATTAGACACAGGAAGTCTATTCCAGTCTCAGTAGATGCAACCTCACCAACTGCAGAGGCAATCAATCTGTGGCCAGAGCACTCGACAGAAATCAATTAGAAGAGGCTCGAAGAGTCCTGACTTAGCGACTTGTGCAGGCTTTAACTGCAATGGCAACATAAATCAAACCAAATGCAAGCAAAAATATGCAGCAACTCTGTGGAATTTGTGTCCATGTTAAATGAACATCACAGAACAACGTAACAATGTAAATATAGCCCAATAACGTTTAACATTTTCATATACTTAGTTGATAATATACTGTTGAAGGAGGGGGACGTTGTAGAAGGATGCTAGTCTTCAGACCTTGTAAAACACATCAGTAAAGATGTTTGCCAATGGGTACCAAAACAAATGAAAAAGGAGCAAATCAATTATTTTTCTGTCATTACAAAACCAGAAAAACATACACTGAGGTGACGTGTAAAATTCAGAGCATTTGGGCTTTTTTTCCATAAAATGAAACAACACAATGCGAAATACAAATTTGCCTCCGTTTCTGAGTTTATTTCTTGTGGCAATGCCCAAAGGTATTTTGGGGATTTTATTTTGGGAGGAGATCCAGTGACTGATGAGCCAATTTTATAACATAAAACTATAAAGTGGGTCAGATAGAACAATTTAAACTCAATCTTTATTGTCCCCTTTTCAGTGAGTCATGAGTTTGGATATTAATCATACTGGCTTTGTGCACCATTTTCACAGATGCCAACAACAGCCATACACATTTACATTTCACATTTTGTTTATCGTGTTGTGTTTTCAAACACAGCTGAAAAACTATGCTGGTAAACAGGGGAAAATCCATTTTTCTAAAAATAATATTATTTTAAGCCACGTGTTGCCTCATCCTCTTTACCTTCATATCTATATGAACTCAATTAATGAATTTGACATGTATTGAGATCAAATCACATACTTCATCACAGAATATAAATGTCTTATTTCAAGAATTTTTTCAAATCAATGCAATAAATCAGTCAGTGGCGTTTCTGGCAGGATTCATATTCAGACTAAACTTCTGAAAGTCAGAAACATTACTAAATTACCTGACCACCACTTGAATGAATTTCCAGATGAGTTTGGTACTTACCTTTCCCCCTTTCTTCTGTGTAGATGTATTGGTCTTAGAGTTTACGAGCGTCTCATGCCACCTGCTATTGATAAGATTAGAGCAGTTCAGCAGAAATCATCCTGGCAACCTTTCCTCTTGCTTTTCAACCATTTTAGTTTTTTACTTTAAGGCTGCTCACGAGCAGCTTGTAGGTGTTAATGGAAGTCATAATGTGGTTAATGGAAATAGTGTATGGTTGGCAAACATCTGCATCACCGATGAGTGTTGATTATTTTTTCTCATGAACACATTGTACTCTGCTGTACTCTTCCTCCTTCTGTAACAGGCATTTACAATTATTTAAGTGCACTTCAAGACAGCAGCATACTTACTGTTTGATGCTGGGCGTTACAAGAGATTCAGCGTGTAAGTGCAACATTCAAGTTACTAATCTTTTCTATGCTCCTTATGTACTGATAATATAACAAGCCCTTTTCCAAATTAGCCCACTGCACTCTTTAAATAAAAAATACAATGCAAAATCATTACTGCTGTGTTAAACTGTCTTTTTTGGTTTTACTCCTTAATTTTACACATAATGAATTAGCAAACTTAACATGATTTGGCAGCCATGGCAATGCCAAGATTTCATTTATTTTATTTATTTAACTTCTCTTTAACATCAAGAGTAAATAATCAAATATCAAACTAGTTTTTATCCATAAAGAAGTGATCCCAAGGCATGTTATACGTGTACACAATATATCAGCTGTCATCTGAGGATACTCCCTGCACATTCTTTTCAGTGCTCAGGAATGCATTTATCTCCTTGAGTTTTCTTTTCAACTGATCAGCCTCAGCAAAATAACCTACCAACTAAAAACTATACATTACTATGTCCTTTTCATTTACATCTATCCCCATCTAAGTGAATCGCCTGTGTTATATAGGTTAGGTTAGGTATAGTTATATAAATAACTTGATAATGCTGACTTACCTTTGTTTCTTGGACATCATTCTTAGCAGCACAGTGAGAATACACTGAGTTAAACAACTGAACTAAAAGTGTGAGTGTATGGCTGATATTATTATTGATCTGTCTGCAAAAAACAAGTGTACCCCGTCTCAGTCTGGCAGAAACTAGAGAGAACAAATCACAAACAGGTCTATACAACAGTATCCCAAACACATACACGCACACACACACACACACACACACACCCACGTAATCCCATACAGAGTTGACAAACTCCATTAGAGTTCTGTGGGATTAGGCCAACTGCTTAACAGGATTACTACACGGTAATTTTAGTGAACTGGATGTACCAGCCTTTAATTTCTACAAACACTCCAAATGTCCAAATAAAATTAATATCAAGACACTTTATTTTACACATTTATTTTACATCAGCAGAATCCAAAGTAGTAGCAGTAAACACATGAACTCACTCAAGTACGGCAGAGAGGGATTTGACTGCTGACTCTGCTGAGGACACACAGTGACACAGCTGTCACCATGGATCTGTGAGCTGTGACCTGATCTGACCCATCCAAAACTATTTCCTACATACATCGCTCGTCTGAAGAAGAGCGCTTTTTACACACCAAGAAAAACTCTCCTACTCCTATAATGTCAGTTCAGAGTGAGGAAGACTATATTCTTGAATCTCCAACACCACATCATGCAATGAGAGATTAAGTGCCTAAACTAATTGGTAATTTAACTGTGTGTGGTCACACAAAAAAAAATACAGTATATTGAAAGAAAAAGCAAAATGAATGTCCCTGGAACGTTCATTTTTGGTAAAAAAAAAAAAAAAAATGGTTATATGGATACCGTGGAGGTATGTTTGTCAATCAGCAGATGTTGCTTGACAGTATTTTACAAATACTTGAGCTTACTTAACAACAACTTTGATATGCAGATTGTCACATTTCATTTCAAATCTAGATGGATGAGAAAACTATGAATGACATTCACAATCACCATTCTCCTTTGTATGAATTCAGGATTTAATGTTGTATAAAGTCCATTTTGAATCAGCTGTAGAGTATGCATAGCAATTGCACAGCAGCATTGAGTGATAATGACCAACCCCTCTCAAAATGCAGGATAGGCTAAAATCTGATTAAGTTCAGTGATTAATGTACAGTGTAACTTCAATGAATCACTTTATTTTGGATGCTACAGTGGCATTTTGCATTAACTTTGCACATGGAAACTGACAATGGAGAGCAAAACAAATCATTGTAATAAATTTACATGTCAAACAAATTGCCAGAGGAACTAAGAACAGAGGACAATTCCATGAATAAATATAAATTTGTTATAATTTATGAATACCATGTAATACTGAGGATGTTATGACATAAAGTATCACTAACTGACTCGGACTGTGAATTGGAAAGAGTCCATGCAAGAGAAGCAGGTAAATACAGTTGATTAAAAGTGACAGTAACACAAATGAAGAATAGGGTGTGAAAATCAGCGGTGTTTGCCAAAGCATGGATGTGTGTGGTGAGAAGTGGAGGTGTTGAATGTGCAAACGAAGAGAGAATGATGCAGAAGGGATGTAAGCTGCTGGAAGGGAGATACAGAGCGAGCACATGGGCCAATACTAATATTCACAGTGTGGCCAGCAAGACACATGGGAGGCCGCTCTCACCGTCGAGACCTGCGGGGACGAGCTGGTCTTGTGAGTGGAGGAGAACCAGCGTTAGTCCTGAGGCCGCCGTGGTCCCTCAGTTAGCTGGTGAACGAGCAGCCGCGCACGGTGTCCAGCCAGGACCACCTCCCCGACCAGGAGGGTGTGACGAGCGGTATGTACTGCAGCTGCAGCATAAGTATTTGCTTTTGTCTGGTTGACAAAAATTCTGCGGCAGAATTTCCCTGCGCTAAATTAGTTAAGGTTGCTACAATCTAACCCTTTGGGAACGCTACCTGAAGGTTCTGCGAAGGTTGGATTTCTGCAACTTTTAGCGAAGGTTCTCTACACGTTTGCTAAAGGTTATGTTTAGAACTTTCAGAGAACTTAAAGGGAACGTTCCCTCAAGGTTCTCCAAAGGCTCTAAAGGGAACGTTCCCTCTAGGTTCTCTCACGGTTCTATAGGGAACGTTCCCTCTAAGTTCTCCAAAGGCTCTAAAGGGAACGTTCCCTCAAGGTTTCCCAAAGGTTCTAAAGGGAACGTTCCCTCAAGGTTTCCCAAAGGTTCTAAAGGGAACATTCCCTCAAGGTTCTCCAAAGGCTCTAAAGGGAACGTTCCCTCAAGGTTCTCCAAAGGCTCTAAAAGGAACGTTCCCTCAAGGTTCCCCAAAGGTTCAAAAGGGAACATTCCCTCAAGGTTCTCCAAAGGCTCTAAAGGGAACGTTCCCTCAAGGTTCTCCAAAGGCTCTAAAAGGAACGTTCCCTCAAGGTTCCCCAAAGGTTCAAAAGGGAACGTTCCCTCTAGGTTCTCTCACGGTTCTATAGGGAACGTTCCCTCTAAGTTCTCCAAAGGCTCTAAAGGGAACGTTCCCTCAAGGTTTCCCAAAGGTTCTAAAGGGAACGTTCCCTCAAGGTTTCACAAAGGTTCTAAAGGGAACATTCCCTCAAGGTTCTCCAAAGGCTCTAAAGGGAACGTTCCCTCAAGGTTCTCCAAAGGCTCTAAAAGGAACGTTCCCTCAAGGTTCCCCAAAGGTTCAAAAGGGAACATTCCCTCAAGGTTCTCCAAAGGCTCTAAAGGGAACGTTCCCTCAAGGTTCCCCAAAGGTTCAAAAGGGAACGTTCCCTCAAGGTTCTCCAAAGGCTCTAAAGGGAACGTTCCCTCAAGGTTCTCTGACGGTTCCACAAAAATAACTTAATAACTAAAAGTTGTGAAAATCTACCCTTTAACGAACGTTCCCAGAACCGTAAGGGAACGGTCCTATGAGGTTACCTGTTTGCTGTTCACTTTCACTTGAGTCAGAGCCCTGAATACGTTGTGCTTGTTTCCCTCAGCGTCTGTCATTGAAACCACGTGTAACGATCACTAATAGTGTAGTTATCTTCCTCTTTAGATTAAAACTCATCTGTGTGTGTGTGTGTGTGTGTGTGTGTGTGTGTGTGTCTGTGTGCGTGTGTGTGTGTGTGCGTGTGTGTGTGTGTGTTTGTGTGTGTGTCTGTGTGTGTGTGTGTGTGTCTGTGTGCGTGTGCGTGTGCGTGTGTGTGTGTGTGTGTGTGTGTGTGTGTGTGCGCACTGTCTGCGCTGCTCCGGCAGCTCCAGCTGTGATTGGCTGGACGTCACATGACTTCACAGCTGATTTCGTTGGCTGGAGTGTTTTGCTTTGACCGTTCATCATTTCATGTTAGCCATTTCTGGTTAGCTACGCTGTAGAGTAGCCAAGCAATCATCGTCAACTTCAGCGAGCTACCATGGCACAGGCACCACAGCCAAATGCCTTCGACGCAAATAACTCTCAAATCCAGGTGGAGCACGATAAAAAGCGTCGACAGTTTGTTATAAGACTGAATGGTAAGTTGAACAAGTAAACATTAGCATGCTAGCTGGCTAACGCTTGCTAAGAGGTTGGTGTTGCTGCTAACATCGTCGTTATGCCCTTATTGATAACTCTGGCTGCCATTTCAGACACAGGCGTTATTCATTTCACATGGTCGGAGCGTCAGCGTCTTTATTCAGATATTATTTCGTGTCAGGAACTGAACAGACGACAATGCTTGGTCAAAGCTGCTCACTTCCTTGACTTTTGACTCCACCAGCCCCTTTTTTTGGCTCGACGAAAACATTTTCTTCACTCCGTTCTTTAGAGCAAACATGCAACCTTCAGTAGCATCCAGCCACAAAAGACAATTATAAATATCAATTATCCTTCCAAGTGAAGTTCGCTTCTGACAACCTAGTCCCTCTCCACCAACCCTAACAAGTTATGCTTAAAACACCGATCATTTCATATTCCTAGATGAAAAAGTCACTGTTTTAAAAATGGCATACAGATATGGGTTGTGGCACTTATTCTGCCCTCTGTTATGGAATTGAATTGTTCAAGGTTTGACAAACAAAAACACAGGGTTTTTGAAGTATGTTAATGTGTGTATATGTCCAGGTCAGCTTCATTTAATGTTTAATGGAAATTGCTTTTGATCATCTAGGAATTTAGATGGTCTTGTACATTACAGAAGCATTAGATGTGTAATGCTCTGTGTACAGCGAAAAGGTGGAAGCCATTGTTCCCTGAATGAAGATCTTTATCAGTCTCTATCAGTCTCTCGCCACCCAGCTACATTATCCCTTTTCCACAAGCGCTTGTTTGTACTTGGCTGGGCGGTGTATTATTTTTGACTGTGGTACAAGGTATCAAGCAGTGACCCTCTTGTTTCATGGTTAATGAATGTTCACGACATCAAATTACTTACTGAGCAGCCACGTTGTAGTATAATGTGTAGGTTGTACGCTGCTATTGCAGCTTGATCAATAAATCAGGCAATGGGCTCACACAAAATTATAACCGCCTGCACTTTGCTGTTAATCTAGCATAAAACTTTGCAGAATGCGTGCAGTACATGGACTACAAGTTTTTGTCTGTTTTCAATTGGTATAGTGAGCAATATTTGTGAGTCTGCTATATAAAATGTGCCCTTAAACTTTATACTTGTATTATCAGTATCCCCTTACAAGTTGGGGATCAAGTTACTGTATGTAAACTGTAGGAAACTTAACACAAATGAGAGTTACGACTTCTGTCTGCCCTCAGGATCACATGATCGTGCAGTTCTCCTGTATGAATATGTTGGGAAAAAGACAGTGGATTTGCAACACACCGAAGTTCCAGATGCTTACAGAGGGAGAGGAATTGCGAAGCACCTGGCCAAGGTAAAACTGATAAAGCCTGATTATTTTTTATCATTCAGTCTTAAGAGAAGGGGAGTATTTTTTCTTTCTTTTCTTGTTCATTTGTGAATGACTCGAATTGTTAAATTTAAACTTAAACTTAACAGTTTAATATAAAACAAGTATTTTGTATGTAGCTCAACTGATCATAATTTTAGATAATAATAAAAATGTCAGAGACTGTTTGAAGTGAATGGCAGTATACATAACATACCCCAATTACACTAATAATTAGCTGTAAGGCCAATTTACTTGATTATGAAAGGTGAAAAAGTACCTTATTTTCACAGCTTCTCTAGTTATTTTACCACTTGTATCTAGCTAGTACTCAAGGACACCTCACATAGTTGAATTTAGAGTGTACGATACTTATTGTACAAGTACTCAAATATGAAAATTACCAGATTGTTCATCTTAAGTGTTCCCTTAAGAAGTGCCTGTCAGAGAAATCTAAATGTGATTTTATGCTTGTGTGATGGCAGGCAGCCATGGATTTTGTGGTAGAAGAGGATCTGAAAGCCCACTTGACCTGCTGGTACATTCAGAAATATGTGAAAGAGAATCCTCAGCCTCAGTACTTTGAACATATTTATCAATGACCGCACAAGGCTCCGACCGAGATGAGAAGGAGAAAGAGACTCCCAGAAGATAAATACGGTGTGGCAGCAGCATGCTTTGGAGTTACAGGCTTATATACAATAAAGGACCTTCCAGGCATTGTTAGACATGACCTTGAGTGAATCCAGAGACAGCTGAGCTCATGGCGAAGACAACCGTGAGCTGAACTGACGGGTCAGTTATGTCCATAACATGGGGATGCACACTCACAAGAAACAAGAAGTGAATCAACTGGTCACAACTTGTAAACATGAGCTAACCAACCAACCAACCAAAACTGAAGCCTGTTACCTCAGACAGAAAGTTGTATAGGCATTAGGTATGTACTGAAAACACAAGAGTCGAATCCTATATTGCAAATTTTTTGTCCTACTTTGGACTCAAGTTGTGAACAGCACTACAAGATGACCAACCAGCTGTCTTTCTCTTTGATGGTTTGTATGGAAGCAATGATGGCTTCACTGACACTCGAATGATGAAAACTTTTATATTTCACCCCCCCTTTTGATATTCTTTGAGTTGGTTTTCATTTTTTCCATTTACTTTCCACTGTTAGAAATTGTTTCTTAGGGCTGAAATGCTAGTATAGTAGGCTGTGAATGCTATATGCATCTTTGAAGCATCAAACTAATAAAAAAAAATTTCTAGGTAATTGCAAAGAGATACAAGCATAAATGGGTAACGGATAGTTTTCAAAAATACAATCTGTATTTTGAAGACATCAAGTTTCCCAAATTCTTCATTTGGTACCACTGTTACTCTGTCCTCTTCCTCCCAGCAACAGAAACTTGCTGTCCATTATTGGAGTGATAAATTGATAAGTCATAGGTGCAGGGATTTGTAAACCAAAGAACACAAACTGAGTAACTCAGTGAGTAATGTCTAACTCTGGCAGCACAACAATTTTCTCCATTGTATGTGTTAAATGTTACAGACACACATGATAAATTGGGCGTGAAGCTTGTCACCGTGCATCACAACACTTCAATATGGATATGGATGAATATGTCTGCTTAAACCAGCATTTTAAAAACAGCACTGCTATATTCAGGGCATTAACTTCTGTGGTGTGAAACCGTCCTTTGATCTGATCAGGAAAATGACGCTGGATATCTGAAGCTTAGTTTTTTCTTTTTTTGTTTTTCTTCTTCCCTCTTACCCACAAGGCTTCTTTAGCCAGCTGATGTCAAAATGGTAAAGGTCATCAAAGCAGAAACATTTTACTGACAAAAATGGTTTACTGTGGTTTCCCTCTTTTGGCTCTTCAGGAGCATTTGCTGATGACAATCTTAAGTGTTGAGGAGAAAATACCTCAGGTTCCTCTACACACACTGGCAGGACAGACATCAACATGCAAGGCAGGCCATCTGCTCTAAGAATCTCTGAGAGAAAATAGCAGGAAACCTCTTTCCCTTTGTAAAACTTCCTTTAGGTGGCTTACACCTATTGTTAGGCCAAGGTAGTCAAGGTATTATTTTATTTTTTGTGTGTTTATGTTTATATTTGTGTGTTTTATGGAAAGGAAATAAATGCCTGATTTAACAAATGTGAGCAGGTCATTCTACCAAATGCGTGAAAATGTACCAATCCTTGTTACATTGTTTTGTGCTTGAGACAATTTTTTTTTTCATTCTTATTGTCGGTAAATAAATCATTCAAAATACTCATGATATTGTGAATTTCAAAGTATGTATGTATGTATAACAAAACAGAGGATTCACATACAGCCATCTTTATACTCTACAATATATTGTTTGAGCCTGTGTATTCATTACTAAAGTGGCCATATCCTTATATATATATATATATATATATATATTTGTGTGTGTTTGACAGCTCAAGCTTCAACTGAGCTTGCCAATCAATGCCAATCAAGACAGACCAGAAACCATGCAGATCAGTCTTACCTCCAACAAGTCAAACTAGTCAGATGAACACATTACATACTGTACAGGCAAAGTAAAATAATTTCTACACATATGGAGAGTCACTTCAGGATATACAAATATGTATGTGTATCTGCAATGAACGGTATTGAATCAAGGAAAAACTGGGGGAGTTTTACATATTTGCTTTATATCTTTATCAAAGCCAATTTTCAAACTCAAACCATTATTATAGCACATGTTCTGTGTTCATTTGTTGACCCAGCCACTTGGTGGAGGGTTTAAAAAGACTTTAGCGCCACCCAGTGGTAGGGTCAAGGACAGCACAGTGTAATTCAATACAGTAGGTCGGCAGAAAAATTAGCAGTATCTTGAATTTAGTGTGATCTCAACCCATGTTTGACATTTAATAATTTGACAATGTGGGCAGAGGCATCACAGTAGAAAAAAAACAAACAAAAACAAGCATTGAGGCTATGACCAGAAGAGAAGGGGATTCTGCGTTGCATCCACAGAGGGGGGGTTAAAGTGAATCTGTTCAGACAGCAGAAGTTCAGCCACAAACCCAGCCGAGACAATTAAAGTCTTGGGGACTTTAATCACTAACACAACATCTCATGTACTTAGAGAACTCAGTATCTCAACACACGAGTGTCTTAGGGGCTGTGAGGAAATGGCATTAAAAATTTTGACCTACATGTCTTGAAATGAAATTGACAGAAAATGTAACGGACCAATTATTTGCAATAAAATATGAAAAATCTAAATAAATCGGAGGGAGTCGGAGTAGGAGGTTCAACTTGCAGTGGAGACACATGGACTCACGACCTCACTATTAAAATCCTGGTAAGTTCATTGATTTGTTTAATTAATATTTCAACAATTCACATTAGTTATTCTTGACGGGAAGTTAGAGTGTTTGAGGTCTTGGAGGAGCCATGGCAGGTCCAGAAACCAGCTTTTAACATCATTCAAAAATCAAAATCTGAAAGATATTCTTTATTGATTAGCTTTGCACTGATACACGTCACACACGTCCCATTAAGCTGTTATAATTGTGGCCGCTGGCGCAGCGTTTGGTTTCAGCTTATCTCAGATTCCTGAACGCAGCCATTAGTGTACTTTCATCCAGACCGCTTCGGGTTACAGCACCGCGGACACGCAGCTCACATTAGCGTACGGGGACACGGAGACAGAGCAAGCAAGCGCACAATATGGGTGAGTACCCAGAAGTCTACATAACAAAAAATACTATTAAACAATAAACAGGTTAAAGGGACATTATATTACATATTGTGTACAGTACGTTACAACCGACTTAACTACACGCAATCGCTAGTTTAAATGTCAAAATGGCTCCTGTATTTATCCGATGTTCAGTTATTTCATTAATTAATATGTTCTAAAACAACACACCTGCGTTTATTTGCGTTAGATTTGTTTAGAATATGGTCTGACCTCTCAAACTTGTGTGCTATAATAAAATACGTAAAGCAGGTACTGTGTCTTTAGAGCATCATGGGAACAGTAGTCCGCATTCGATTCCAAGTGATGCGTCGTCCGCATTGACACACTACATTACCCAGAAGGCTGGGTGCCGTCTTACGTCAACTGCAATCACGGTTGTATCTCGAACATGGCGTCGCTGGGAAGGAGGCGCGGTGTCCCAGTAAGCAGGGAGAGGTCAGTTACTCCACATCTTGGCCATTATACGAAAATGTTTTAGCATGATACAGCGTTTTGTCGATTTCATCATTCGGCAGATCCCAAACGTGCATATCGTTTGGGGTTCAAAGTTAAATGCCAAGCAGACAAGCAGGAATTTTATCCCATGGTTGGCTAACGTTAGCGAGCTAACGTCTACAGCTAGCTAACGTTAGCAAGGAAACAAACTAGCAGCTCATGTGATGTTTTGGTTATTTCACACCAGCTGTTTAAGTGCGAGAAAAGTTGACTTTAACCGTGCAATTGTGCGATCGGTGTCGTGGTGTGCCTCGGCTCACATGCTGGACAATCCTGACTGAACCAGCAGCGTTGTCCGACCTGTGGTGAAAGTAAATCGGTCCTCAACTTAGCTGGTCAGTCGTCCAACTTTCTACCATGCAAGCGAGTCAGCTAATGTTAACTAACTTGCACTCCGTTACATCATGTTGCATGCTCGTTGATCCTAACATGATTTCCTCTGGTTCTTATTATGAGCTTTAATTCTTTAGCCCCCCCGCCGACGTCCCGCTGTCTTTGTAGCCGAATAAGCCTGTTATCTATGTAGCCGTTGGGGTTTGCTTGTCATCTTGTCAACATTTGCTGGAAGGCCTGAGACTGTCTACACGTACGTCTTAGTTATATTCAATTATAATATGCAAATAGGCGGGTAAATATCTGTTCGCAGAGCTGCTGGAACCACACATTTGTCGATGAAACATCTAGATGATCGAGAGGAAATAGTTACTTGTTCTGAATTTATTTGGCATGCAAAAATATAAGTTGTGTCGGTTACTGATTTTATCTTTTATCATATCATTTTTATTTCGTATTTCTCACAATTTGCTGGTCGTAGTATGTTGTCCATATTACTTCAGCCGTGAAAACAGACTTTGGTCATTTTTTACATTTTATAGTCAGACTGATGTAAAAATTAAACTAAATTACCTCTGCAGCCCCAGTATTTGAAATAGTTGATATTGAAATGTTAAGTATTGCATTTGAAAAAAAAAAAAAAAAAAAAGAATGAATATGACATTTTTTGAAATGGTTTTCATAATGTTGTAAAAGTGTGCTCATGCTCACTCATCATGTATTATACCCTTATCAGCAAAGTATCATTTTAAATAGACGCTGAGAAAATAAAGTTGTCCAACATGGAAATTGTTTGTCATTTAATGATAATGTAATCATGTAGTTTGTGTGCAGATGTACTGATTGATAGCATCAATTAATTATTAACTAATTAAATGCTGCACTGCCACTTTTCAGTAGAAGCATATAAGGTATTTGACATGTTATTTTTAATTTATTTCTTTACCAAAATCAGTTGTTTAATATATATATATATATATATATATATATATATATATGCATGTTACCGATTACGTGTTAGTTACAGTAGTAACAGTTGCAACTGTTGTGATATAGTAAACCCTTAGGAAATTCACTTGAAAAACATTGAGGCAAATTATCTACCTGGGAATGTTTGTCTATAATTCATGTCTCCACAAAAATGGGCAGGTTGGTATAGAAATTTGGGCAAATCAGACTGACTCTCCTCTCTGTCCTTTCTCTCACTGTTCCCCGCCTGTTCTTCTGTTTCTGCATAGGGGAGTGATGGCGGCGACAGACTGCTACATTGTGCACGAGATCTACAACGGGGAGAATGCGCAGGACCAGTTTGAGTATGAGCTGGAGCAGGCACTGGAGGCCCAGTATAAATACATTGTTATTGAGCCCACACGCATCGGAGATGAGACAGCCCGGTGGATTACAGTGGGCAACTGCCTGCACAAGACGGCCGTGTTGTCAGGTGCTGCTTGCCTCTTGACACCACTTTCACTACCCGCTGAATACTCGCGCTATGTGGCGTTGCCCGCCGGTGCCCTCAGTGTGGCCTGTGCTGCCCTCTACGGGATTTCATGGCAATTTGACCCCTGCTGCAAGTACCAGGTGGAATACGACAGCCAAAAACTCTCGCGGCTGCCCCTGCATACACTCACCTCCTCGACGCCCGTGGTATTGGTACGCAGGGATGACATCCACAGAAAGAGACTCCATAATACGATAGCACTGGCTGCCCTGGCGTACTGCGCCAAGAAGATCTACGAACTCTATGCTGTATGAGTGCACACTGAAGAGGGTATAAGAACCAACAGAAAAACGAAAAAACAAACAAAAAAAACAGAACCTATCCACCCCCAGATGTAAGAAAAGTGGAAGTCACGATCAGGCCCAGCAGTTAGCGCCACACATGTGGTGGGTGCTTCCATTTTGAACTTTGATCAGTGGGATATAGTAAAAACTAGAAGGAATTGTTTTCCCCCTTACATTTCCTTTACTTCTATGTGACAACAACAGCACATTTATCTCAGTAGTACCCTTGCGCCTCCTTCCCTGTGCCCTCCACCTGCATCCTTGACACACAACAAGATAGCGCACAAGGGTATGGCAGCAGTTCCTCTGGACTGAATCGTATTGCAGTTGAAACGGACAGACATGTTTTGAGTAACAAGCTCTTTCCCCTTTCCCTCGTAGTTTTACTGTACCCCTTTCTTGCTGATCAGTACATCACCCTTTCATTAAACATTAGGATATTTCAAACTCACTTTTCTGTATTTTATTTACTTTTTTCATTAAATGGATTCTACATGACGTCCAGAAAAGAGTAAATACCTGCAACTTATTTGAGATTGTGTCGTGTACATGTAGATTTTCTTGTTTTGAAAGAGTTCAAGGAAGATCTGCAGTGACAATCATGTGGGTCAGTGTCCTCGTTTGAGAAAAACAACTAACTTTTGGAAAGTCACATTTCACATACACTCACATGTATATTATATTAACCTCAAGCCAAACCCTCTTAATGGAGGTTTAAAAATAGAAACTACAGATAAGAATTACACAGCTGATTCACACTTTCTTGGTTTTGTTTATTCAATGTTGCTTGTCATGAGTTACTAGATCAGCAGTTTTAAAATTTTGGGTACCAGGAGGAGGAAGTACTTATTATGAGATGAGCAAAAATAAATATGGATGAACTGAAGGATGAGTTGTGATATAACAACAGACTTGCAACAATTGAACAATAAAGTGGATTTTAGATGTGATTTTAGTTGAGTGCCCAGTGTGACATCAGGATTAGCACAATAAGGGTTGTTGAGTTTCCTTGCCTGCAGGAAATGAGCAAATGAAAGAATTTTATGGTTCATTTGTGCAAAGTTTCCTAGAGAATTTCATGGAAATTCTTTAAGAGGTCCAGCAAACAATGTATCAGAAATAAATTGTGAAGTTGCAGTAAGAAGTGTGTTCACATATTATGCCAACAGACAGCTGCAACCGGTAGCAGTCTAATGCAAAAATGTCAAAGTCTTGCCTTCATTTCATCATAATATTTTGTCAATTTCTAGCATACACTGGTTTAAAAGGATTGTAGTAGGGTTGCACAGAGTTCAGTTGTTCATGACAATGTTCAACTGTTGACACTGATAAATGTCATCATGTTGTCCTAAAAATTACAAGGTGCTTTTGTTTTTTTGTTTTTTTGTACCTCAGTGGTGCTTACATCAGTAAAATGTACAGTTTCAGAATAACTGTGTGCAGTGTATGAAAGCAGCACCTCAGATGACTGAGACCCTGGCTGTTGGCTTTAACCTGGAGAGGATTCAGTTTGCGAACTTTGCTGTGCTCTTTTTTCACGTTGAATCAGTGACTCGGCTCAGACTCAGTTCTTTGCTGTGTGTTGGACCTGGAAAACCACAGGCACAGAGTGTTTTGAGCCCTGGCTCACTCATTTTGAAACTGAATAAAATAAAATTCATTTATGCATACAGAGCATGTCAAACCTTCCAGTGCTTTTGCCTCTCACTCTACACATGCTTTTAAGGGATGAGCAGAACTGAAATCTGGGGACAGAAACACTTGAAGCAGAGGGATGAGTGCTCAGAGGAACGATCCAAGACAACCTTATTAGTTTGCTGGTTAGTGGCCAGAGCAGGCTGATTATCTATCAGCTGACCTGCTGCTGACATTAGTGCTGATGCACAGGAGTTTGGTTGTGTGATGTACTGGCTGGTTATCAACCTTTTAGGGTGACACTACTGGGTCCGGTGGTACGGGAATGCCCCAGTCATCACGAAGGAGACATTGTTTATTAAGTTGGCTACTCCTCTACTACTGGCATTCATGGTAAAAGCTTGCCCCGTCGCCTGTTGTCTTGCATCACCCGGATTTTGTTTTCCCATTACTTTTAAGGGATCCCACATTAGATCATCAGTTTGAGAAAAGTTTCACCCATACATCCAAGTCAGATTTTTTATGGTGATGAAGGGTATATAAATGATTGAAATACTGACTTTTTAAAAAAATTTTAATCATCTCTAATATCTTAAATAAATATAAAATTTCAACCAACTCAGTTACCAACTGGTTACCAACCCAGATGTGAGAAGGAAAGTCTTGCCACTTTTCAAGTTAAAAAATAAAGCATTTTAAGTTTACGTGGCTGCTTAATTATACTTACACAAAATCCAGCCTCGACTAAGAATTGCCGACAACCTGGCAGGAAATAATTTGTGTCTGAGTCTGAGAAAAGCTAGAAATGGGCACATGAGCCCGTTTGTGCTTGTGACACCGCTGGCTAACTGGACTTCAACTCCCACAATTCCTTGCGGTAAACATCCCGTCGCCCTTCAGGGGGCAATAGTGGGCGTCCTTCTAGTTAACACCGGAACTGTCCCTGTCGCCGTCTCAAGCTCATGGATGTATTATAAGATTTTTTTATAACACGTCCATGCTCACGCTGCTGTTTTGTACAGCAGGACGGCAGCTCAGGTGAGGCCCGACTTTAAACGAACACTTCTGTCGGAGCTGGCGGTTTATCATACTGTGGAAGCTAGCTAACGTTAGCATTAGCTTCTCCAGCCATTTACTATCGGGTAAGACACTGTTAGCAGGCTCCTGCAGTGCAAACCAATGCTGAACTTGTTGTGTTGTGTTGTGTGTGATGTGTTAACATCTAGTTAACCGACTTCATATCGTGTGCTCTGGTGGAAAGTGAAAATACGCATTTTTTTATTAACACAAACCTGTTCCGCATCTCTAAATGCTAATGCTAACTGATGCATTTGTTTGTTTTTGTTTTTAACATAGTTTCCAATAACACAGGAAGTCAGTGCCAGTGATTTCAAGAAAAGCACCTCTTTCCTCATAAATGTGTAGATTTATGCAGCAGACAAACCAGGTGATCTAATCTGGAAAAACTGGTGAGTGTGAAGTTAATGTCGTGTCAGATGCTTGAGTCATTGTGCTCACAATTAGGAATATAATCTCGAGCTGCAAGAGGAGCAACATGCATATTGTTTTTCCACACTGACTCTAAATTCACTTATTGCCATTTTATTTCCGGTGTATACTTGTGTCCGTTTGATATCAAGTTTTCTCCCGTAGAAAAAAATTCTGATTTCTGAAAATTTGTCGTGTGTGTGTGTGTGTTCATTGTATGGTACTTGTCACTGTTGGTACTTGACACTGTTAGGACAAGTGAAAGGGGCTTAACTAAATGATCTGGACATTAAAACATCCACATTCCCTTTGTTTATTAATTTCCTATCCAAATATGATTTTTTTTCTCATAGAGCCAGTTTTTGTGTTGGAGAGCAGGACTGCAACAAGCAGTTGTTTCCATTTTTTTTGAGTAATTGTCAAAAATAATGACAAATGATTATTAGGAGTTACCAGACCCAAGTTGACATTTTGGGTCAAAATCTGACCTTTGTCAGGTGACTTTTCTGCACAACAGAAATGGATTTGGATGTTGTAATATTGCAAAATCAACAGTTGCAGTTGGGAATAACTTTTCCTGACTAAATGTTTTGAGCTTCTCTCTGCAGGTGGCACGTGTGGAGCGGGGGGGGGGGGATTGTGAGCCATGGAGCGTGTCATGGGAGGAGGAATGCTGCCGCTAGTTTTAGCAAGTGTGGGGGTCTTGCTGTTGTACCGGATTCTCATCCGCCTTAGACCAGGAGCTGCTCTGCAGGGTGCTGTGGTGGTCATCACAGGGGCCAGCTCTGGACTGGGGAAAGGTTGGCCCCCTACTCATTTCTTTCTAACTTCATCTTACATCTCTGCTCCAGGCAAATCAAGTCACACTGTTTTGCAGCAGTTCATTTCAGTTGGGTAGTGGTAAGATTATTTACCTTGGTATACTTTAGCGTTGTGTTGCAATTGCTAGCATGAATAAGAGGTGTGTTTTCTGTGTTGCAGAGTGTGCACGGGTCTTCCATGCTGCAGGTGCACGGCTTGTGCTGTGTGGTCGAGATGCAGCCCGTTTGCAGCTGGTGGTCCAGGAGCTTACAGCAAGTTCAACAGGCACAAAGCAGCAGGTGAAACAGTTAGGCAATTAATTGATCAGTCAGTTGACAGAACATTTCTAGCCTTTATTACAGACAGTAGTAAAAAGATGTCATGAAATGAGAGAGAGAGAGAGAGAGATGCAACTAAGGTCTCAGGCTGGATTCAATGCATTAATGGTCAGTGGACGCTCAGTTTAAGTCATTTTACAAGTAAAACCTTTTCTTCTATCTTCTCATATGTGAGGGCTTCGTGGACTGTTTTATAAAACCAAATAATTATACAATTCATTGACAAAATAATCAGATTTATCATAATAAGAATAATCATAAGTTGCAGAATATGTGTTCACACATTTGTCCACAGTCGGACTCAACCAAAGACCAAAAACCATTGGTCTTAAGCCACTGATGATCTGGGATTTTATGTCACCAAAGTTCCCTGTTCCTTGTCACTAATAGCACTTTATGACTGTGTAACTTCTATCATTTTAATTTTGTTTTTCAAAAGACACATTTTTAGTAAATGGGGTTGACCGTTCCTCTATTTTAAAAAAATCTCTATTATTACTCCTTCTTTTTTGAGAACCTGCCACTAATGTCCATGAAAAGAAAACAGTTTTTCCCAACTCTGTGTATCACCTTTTATTGAAGGTGCAAGAATTATAGAATGATGTGAAACAGCTCGAGTACTGAACTGCTGCGTTTTGTTCCACCGCCAGACTTACACTCCCAGCACTGTTATCTTCGACCTGGCTGACACAGACACAGTGGACAGAGCTGCAGAAGAGATCCTGAAATGTTACGGACAAGTGGATGTCCTCATCAATAATGCGGGAATCAGTTACCGTGGCAACATACTGGATACCCATCTTTCAGTTCAACGGGATGTTATGGAAACAAATTACTTTGGGCCCATTGCTCTTACTCAGGGTTAGTGAGGAGCGCAGCCTGGAGTTGAGGTTTTACAGCTTTTGGTTGCCAGATCTGAGTAGTTGTGATGCAGTATAATAGTGTCACAGTTCTCAGGTCATATGTCTGTTGCTTTGGTTGCACTGATTAGGAAGAGACATTTTAAGGTTTCCTAGAAGAGAAGGTGCACAAAATTTTACATTTACCAGCAGTTTCTCCACTCATTTGTTCTTCTCCCCTCCCTTCACAGCCCTCCTGCCCTCCATGGTCCGCCGGTGTAGTGGCCACGTTGTGGTCATTAGCAGTGTCCAGGGCAAGATTGCCATTCCTTACAGATCAGCATGTAAGTTGCCTTTATTTATTCAATTACAATAAACAAATACCCAAGAGGCTTTTCAGTCTGTCATGTTGATGTGAAATGAAGCAGCACTCTGCTTTGTCTACACTGTGGTCAGATGCAGCCTCGAAGCACGCCACCCAGGCCTACTTTGACTGCTTACGGGCAGAGGTGGAGCGCTATGGGATTCCCGTCACCATGATTAGTCCTGGGTACATCCGGACCAACCTGTCTCTCAACGCCGTCACAGGGGACGGTTCGAAGTATGGAGGTGAGGAAATGAAAAGAAGTTTGGGAGTGTTTACAATAAAGACGAGAATATCAATTGGTGTGACAAATATACAGTTGTGGACTGTAACAATGACTTGTTAAAGGCAGTCTGAAAATATGTGGATCTAGCCATGCCACATTTCTAACTAGAATGGCATTTAGGAAAGTATGTACCTCTGCAAAATCCAAACAATCTTACATTTTCTTCCTCTAGATCCAGATGATAATCCGGATGAAAAGAAGAAAATGTAGAATTATCATCTGTATCTGTACCAAATTGTACATGCAACATCTCCAACAAGCTCCAAACATTATTTCTGAATAAATTGAAAAATGTTGAAAAGTCTGTCTGAATGGGCTCCTTGAGGACAAGATATAAAAGAAAAACAAGGGGATATAAATAAAATGAAAAAAGAATACAAGTTAATTGAAGATAAAAATAAGCTAAAATGGAAAAAAAAACTGAATAAATAAAAAATGACAGGATAGGAAACAAGAAGGAACATTATCCAGTAATTAAACAGTTCTCTGTAGTACCTGCTTCAGTAACTCCCAAGTGTCACTAAAGCATCATTTCTTGTTTATGCAACTCTGCTTTCAGTTTTGGATAAAACCACAGCTATGGGTCGGGATCCCAAGGACATAGCTCAGGCGGTTCTGAGAGCTGTCCGTCACAGGAGCAAAGATGTTGTTTTGGCAGGACCTCTGCCCACTCTGGCCATCTACCTGCGCACATTATGGCCCACACTCTTCTTCAAACTCATGTCCTCTCGTGCTCGCAAGGAGCACAAACCGAAAGATGAATGAGGGCTAAGAGAGCGGCCGGTGGGAACCAGCGGCTCACCAGCACAGTTTGAGTCACATGGACCAAAACATGAAACTGACTGCTCCACATAGAGGCCGAATGGAGATGAAATATGACTGGATGTAACTCTTCACTAACACCGTTTGTAGTGTTACCAGTAGAGCATCTGAAACAAAATAAAAACCTGCAGTCACTGTACGTTGTAACAGGACTTGGTGAGTGTTTTTATCATTGTCATTGTTATTATTGTTTTGGTTGACCAGACTGTGTTCAGCTATTTCAGAAAATAACATTGTCCTCAGAATCACTGCTTCAAAGTTGTAAATCTATTACTGACAAGAGTCAAAGCTCTCCGGTGAAGACATTTTGATCGTGTGATGGCGTTTTTTGAATTCACTCGTTGACAAGGACTTTACTTGACCAGGGATTTTGGTTTACATGTTAAACGCTCAAGTCAGAGTCAGATGGGATTTAATTGGTAAAAATCACACTACCAACAGCCTTCTGGTAGCAACTGTATGAACGAATATAAGAAAAATTTTCTCAACCAAAAAGCAGGATATGATGAAGGCATCCTGTATGTTTTTTTTGGCAGAGGATCTACCCAAAACAGTGTGTTAGTCTACTGTAAAACACATGCTCTAGTTAGAAAGGCACTCTTTCTCTAAGAGATGCGGTACACCACCTGACATGTTGTTACTTGGTCATCTGCACCATATGGCATACTGAGCACCCACATGAAAATGATTCTCAAAACAAAGTGATTTTAGTACATATAAAGGAAGGAAACACTGCTTATCTGCCCAGAAAAACAACTGCAGAGCCAAGTTTTTTTTAGCGGTCAGTTTGATTTCCTGTTTGACTCAAGCGCTTCTCAACCCATGTTTTATAACTTTGAGTCCACACAAGCAACATCCCAAATCCCACCCTATTTTTCAGTATTTTCCTGTTACCTAAATGAATTGCTGTGTTTTCATGGGGGCGTTATTTTCTTAAACAAGGTTAGTTGGGGATTCAGCAGAGAAAATGCTCAGCTATCTTTGGAAAAGATGACAAATATCCCAAAGGCCCCACACTATCCATGTAATAGTTTGCATTTGAACTAGTTTTCCCACAAACTACACACAATGAACACAACAAACAAGCTGATTTTATAACTATCTTTATACACAGAATAAAAACACCTTTTACAAACTGAAAATTTTAAACAACAGGTTTTTCCTTTTTAGATGTCATCTGTAATATTAAGTTAAGCAGAAAAAAACACTTTTTTTCTGAAATGTTAACAATAAATAGTCCAAATAACAATTTACATATATTACAAAAGCGCAGTGAATACTGAAATTGCCATTTGTACAAATAAATCCTTCAACAGAAAAAAAAAAAACATGCCAGATTCAAAGACAAAACCTGCTGTTCATTCCTTATTAAGAATCATCTTCATTGTTTCTTTTCTAGTGTGAGAAGATGAACCCTTTTCAGATAAATAAAGAGCTTTTACATTGTAGAGTCAAAGCCCCCAAGGTGCTGAAGGAGACCAACATTTTTAATACCATTTGTGGAATGACAACAAGAGCTCTCCTACGATTTACACTTACAAAAAAAGTTTAACGTGTTGATGAGACAAGATGTTTACAATACTGCATATTGATGATGCTGGTTAATTGAAAGTTAGAGAACATCTGACTGCAATGAGTTTGGACTGAACATGGTACGTGTGTGTACATGGTACTGTGAACCACAGTGAAACGACACGAAGCACATACACAGTGAGGAATGATGAACATGTTTAGAAGCCAATCATGTTGACATTAGCCATAGTGTTCAATATCAGTACTTATCAATCACCAATCATTCATGTTTCAAACACAACCAATCAGAGCATTTTACTAGTGATTCAAGAATGACTGCAAGACTTAAAACATCAAGAGTAAGTGGAGTGTTAACTATGGCTTTGCTTTAGTGTTAGATTTTATTACTGCTCGCTCTTGTGGAGTTTTGCCGGAGTGTAATACTACTAGGAGCTCAGAGGTACCCAAGACATTTAAAATTTTAGTCTGGTATTTAAAATAAATATATAGTTGATCACATGGGCAAAAGAGCTCAATTAATGAGCAACGGTGGTATTTTCTCTTTAGTTGAGCAATAAGATTCCCATTTATTGTGACAAGTTTTAAAAAAAAAATGAGACCAAAATTAAATGTCTGGTATACCATTAACATGTAAAAATGAGAAAGAAATAAATATGTAAAAGAAGGAAGTTGATATTTCTTTGCAACCTGTTTATGCAACAGCATACCAACCTAAAGGCCATTTCAATCTGTATTATTACCTCAACATACATTAAAAGCAATGAAAACTTAATGAAGCAACTGGCGATGGAGTTTGAACTCTGATATGATTTCAGCACAAAAATCAAGGATAGTAGCTGCAGATGATCACATGTAGAGCGACTTCCAAATGTGGTCACCCAACAAAAAGCTGCCATTTTGCATGTGGCTGTAAGAAATGAAGAACCTGATTCCAAACACACATCGCAGACTATGTTCCTAAAATTCAACCAATAAAACCTGAACTGATTGAGATGAAGAGCACATGAAATGAAGGGCAGGAGCAAAGGATTTTACTTCTACCTGCCCTGCTGTGTTGTGCTCCACTTTTGCAACTGAGGCCACTGAAGAGACTGTACGAGGTATCTCACTACATTTAGTCTCTTTCTCACTGCCATTACTTTCAAAATCCTCCTGCAGCAGCTGTTTGCCATCAACTGGGATCTGAACTGCACATTTTGGAGGTTTTACACATTTTGGGGGTCAATCTGAGAGCGCATACGCACACGCACACACACACACACACATACACACACAGACACGCACACACAAAGAGCAGGAAGAGACATACAAGATCAGTGAAAATATTTTGTTCAGATATGGCATAGTATTTTCCTGTACATGAGGTTGTGTTTTGTAAACGCTTTTGTTTTCTAAAGTGTTTGTTTTTAAAGGGCATTTCACCTTAAAGAACAGTTCAGTGAAACCAACGCATTTTGAACTCGCTTTGCACAATGGTCATGGTTCACCGTTATTATTGCACTTTTATAAACGGGGCAGGGATGGCTTTTAGGGGCTGGTCTCTGTCCACAACTGTCCTTTCCTCAGTGTAGAAGCGACAGCGGGCCAACAGTCTAGACACTGAGGAGAAACCCATCCTCCAGTCACTCAGCGACTCATGTCCTCCAGATGGCCATGGTTCAGTTGGGCAACGTCCTGTCTTCCTCAGGGCGGTGGAATGGAGGGCTCGGTCACAGCCAGCTCCTGAGCCAGGTCATTGAAGCGAGCGATGTAGTCCACGCTGCTCTCACTCATCATACAAGCCAGCTGAGAGTCCATCTGCACACATAACCAAAGAGCTTTCAATGTACATCAGCAGCGGCAACAATGCATCTTTTTTTGCCTTGTTGCCAATCAGCTGAACTACAGGTGTGAATGACCCTTAAAAACATAAAATGTTATTTATTTAATCAGGTGGATTACAAGGGGAAAGAGCTGCATAAAAGGCCAATTTTAAAGGACAGGCAGAGTGCGTTTCTCCACTTGCTAATCTCTCACTGTGCATTCAAACCAAAAGCTGCAACAGCAGAAAAATTTGCTGTTGAAGTTGACCACTCATTAAGTTCATGAGCACTGTGACATAGATAAAATTCCAACTGTATTTAAAAGGCCCACAAAGCAAACAGACATGTCAGCCGGTATCTTTGTGCCAACTGACCACAAGCAGGGTGTAAGTCAACTGCATGAATGACAAACACATAAAATTATTGACTGATTCGCAAGTTCTCAAGCAACACTGTTTTGCATACTATGGGGCTGGTTAGCATGCAATTACCTATTATTTTCACCAAATAAGTTATCCTACAATGTCAGGTATGTTCCATGTATTTATTTTTTTTTTTTAACATCAGTTCCTATAAGCAAACAGGGACATGTTGTAAAGGATGGGGAAACCTGCCACCACAATCATCAGAGTGGAGCACTTCTACATTTTGAATGGTAGCTGCCACACCACATCATAGCTCATTACCATAAAGTTGCACAAAAAGATGTTGGCACACATAGAAAATGAATGACTTCAGGTCACTTTGAGGTTCAAGCTGCTGAAGATACAGTCTGAAGATACAGTTTACGTCAAAGAGCTCATCTTACCTCTGCCACATCAGGAAGGCCACGGGACTGAAATGAATCATGGGAGTTGCAGTCCAGGAGGCTAGGACCAAGCAAAGCTGTGCCACTGGAGGGGCCAGAGGGGGTTAGGGTGGTCCGCCTGGCCTTATCAGGAGAGACCATGCTGGCTGGAAGGAGAAAAACAGAAACAGAGATCGATCGAGATAGATTCGATGTACTCAGCATTAGAATTTTGAATGCTGCGCAAAACTAATCATTTATCAAAAAGCTGGTTTTACACCTTTCATTGACATAAAAGAAAGCAGAGCCCTGCAGTGCAGGAGCTCTTTAATAGTATCCATTTGTGGATGTTTATTTAAGCAAGAAAAAGATTTACAGAGAAGGCATCCCAATGTGGAGTCAGATGAGTCGCTGGGGTACCACTGGGGGTCATGGCTGGGTGATGGGATCCAGCCTCGGGACGGGCTGACTGAGGGAGACGAGGTCAACAGTTTGGAGCCGTCGTTGTTGGTCAGCTTGGCTGGAGAGAGCGCTGCCTCCTCACCTGCACCAGAAGAGACAAACAGCCATGAGCTGTCACTTAAAGTGTTCAATAAACCTGAGGGGTCAAAAGCTTAGTTTGTTGCATGCAATCATATTTTTTCTTCCACAAAATACTGAGCATATTTTAAAACCGGTACACCTCTTTTCCCTGCCAGTGGACTACAAAGGTTTTCCTACCTGTTCTTACTTGTCATTTCAATAAAGAAACTACACACCAGTCATATAACTTCAGTTTAATATTAATTTGTTTGTCAAGTTTTCTTTGTAGTCATTTCTCATTTTTACTTAGATATAATATACCCTCTTTAAATGTCTGCATGTACGTTGAAACATCAACCCACCATAGTGGGCAGAGTTGATGGCGAGCTCGATGATGGAGTCACTGATGTGTGTTTGAGGTTCTCCAGGGGCTAGAGCCTCTTCAGGCGGGCCAGGCAGAGAGATGTCCAGGAGTGAGGCTACGCTGGGTGGAGAGAGGAGTGAGTCTCCACCACCGGCCACTCCAGGAGACGGTGGAGGCACACCATTCTGTGGAAAGAAAAAGCTGCACACTTAATGTGGCTGCTAAATTTTTGAGGAGTTTTGTGTACAACATAGATGAATATAAATGATTGTTGGTGTCAATCAACCTTGTTAACTGTTTTTCAATTAATTTACTTGGAAATTAGTTGTAACATAAAAGCCATTTTTCTGTTGATCCAAACAGCAAGTTTGATTTGTCCACCACTGCCAGAAATTTGAGGAGACAATTGCCCCAAATGAAGGTTTGTATTATTGTGTACTTGTGTGTGTGTGTTGCACTCCTGACCTCTGGGACATTTTGCTGGAGGAGCTGAGGGTCTGGTTGAGCATCAGCAATAGGTGTGGTGGCGAGCAGAGTGCTGTTATCGACAGTGGGAGACTCCAGCTCTCGACAGGGACTGCCAGGAATGATGCCTGCAGATTTAGCTGCCAGGTCAATGGCACCTGAATGAGCAGAAACAATTTAGAAACACAAAGGATTTGTCACATCTGCATATACCTGATAAGTATTAACAGTAGGCAAGACTTGCGTGTCATTTAACGTTTCAATAATTAAACTCAACGACAATTTGAATATAAAAATTGAAAGCATGGGCGATGGGGAAAAAAAAAAAACAATCTTCATATCATATACATATCATCATATATTTTGAAACTCACTCAATTTTGGATAAAAATCCAGAGGATCCAGGAAGCAGTTTCTCAAACCATAGAAAAATAATGCAAAAGCTTGAAATTAAGAATACTGTTGGTGTCCATTAACCAGGAGACGGAGTGCGAACTCCAACTCATTTGTAATGGAGATAGTTACTTCTGATAAAGAAGTATTAACTCTCTTCAAGTGGTTTAATTTTGCTGTATATGTAGTTGTCCTATTTTTTTTCAGGCTATTTAGTGATAGATATAAAATTTCTATGTTTAAAATCCAATTAAAGGAAAATTTGCAAACAAGGAAAAAGCTTATCTATATGTGCTCTTTTTGATTTACTGTGACTACAGGATAAAGAAAACCGATACTCAAACTTAAAACTTCAACAGCACACCATAAATTATGCTTTATCCAAAATTAAACAGTTTAAATTAAAAAGAATACTACTACAGGAAAATAGATTAATAGAAGTGGTACATACTGGAGAGCTGGCTGGCCGCTGCAGAGCTGGGTGCTGCAGGGGTAACTTTGGAAATTAAGGGGCGGGGGGGAGGAGCTAGGCGAGTATGGATTGGCCGGAAAGATCCAGTTCCTGAGGGAAGAAGCAGGAAGTGAGAGAGCGAGAGATTAGCAAAGTTCTTGGTGAAAGAGAAATGATATTGAGTTATGTGCAGAGAGCACAGCAGCTGAGTGGATTACCAACGTAAATATATTAATAATTCAAGGGTCTTCATTTCAGAAGAAAAGTTTTACACATCACTGTAGGAAAAGTACAATCATTTTCCTTTAGCACTAAACATTTCCATCCTCTGCAGACAGTATACTGTAGGATCCTGGTGTCTGCAGTGTACCTGTGGCAGAGGAGTTGGAGAGGATGGAGAAGGAGCAGACATGCTGAGGAGTGTCTCCTGTAGTTCGTGGGAGCAGTGTTCGCTGTGGATAAGACAGAAGTAACTTTTTTAGCCCATCATGACCCAGCAACATGTAACAGATGCACAATTATTGTATTAAGAAACCAATCAAGATGATGTTCACTTCAATAACACTGAAGGGATAAAGTAAAACACCTTTCTGCTCTTCTCTTACCTGAACTACAAGTGGTTTCCGAAGTTGCCTGTTCCGAGGTTTTCTCTGTCTAGAAAGGAAAAGATCTGACTGCATCTACAAGGAAAAAATATATATTAACATCTTTGCACATTCATGTGGACAATACATTACTTTAGTCTTTGTACTATGCAAAATATTAAGCCTTGCTCTGTCGTACACTGATGGAGTCCAGCTGCTGCCTGAAGGCCAGCTCAGCCTCCTTGTTGGGGGAGAACATTCTGTTGTGCCGGGAGCTGTTGGGGGGCAGCGTGGTGGGAACTGCAAACACACCGCCCTCTGAGTCGCTGCCAACTGTCGACCCAAGCAGAGAGCGGGGAAGGTTGCGTCCACCTGAAGAGGGGAAGAACAAGTAAAATATGTCATGTGAAGAGGGACATTATTTGAGAATAATGTATAAAGCTACTGAACAGAACCCAAGAGAACACGTTACACAAAGTAAATATCCAAACAATGACCTCTGAAGCAGGAAGAACTTATACGTCATAATTAATTCCCATCACCAAACAAATAACTACAGCATCATTAGCGCAAACACATATGACTTAAGTCCCTGTATCAGTAAAGTCAGCAGACTTACATGGGACTTAATCAAGCGACAAACTAGATATATGCGATGTAAGTTATGATTCATCTTATACATATCCTGCACTGTCAAATCAAATTTTATTTATATAGTGCCAAATCATAATTGTTGTTAAAGTTATCTCAGGGCACTTTTCATATACAGTCCAGACTGTACTCTTTATAATGTTATTTAAGACCCAGTAATTCCCACCACAAGCAAGCACTTGGTGACAGTGGCAAAACCGTCCTATAAAAAGGGTATAAACTTTGGGCAGAACCAGGCTCAGGGTGGGCAGCCATCTGTCTCAACCAATCTTTAATAATATATAGATTTCAAGTCAACTCAAACCCAAAATTTTGTCAAAAATTACAGCTACAATCTTTACAGGACATCAGCTACACTGAGGGTAAAGCATTTCTAGTGCCTATAGTAGTAGCTTTAGAGTATGGGAGAGAAACAAATACCTGAGGCTCCAGCATTTGCCAGGTGTAACCTGGCTCCTCGGACAGAGGCCTGCTGCCGGCCACAGTTGGGGCTGCGAACACCTGCTATGGGCCCCTTTCCTGGGGGTGTGAGAGCCTGGTTTTGCTCCTCTTGATGGGTCTTGAGTGGTGATGTGGCTGTGGAGCACAGCTCTGGTGCCTGGAGGAGAAGACACATTAATGACACCATCTGTTCTACATTTTAAGTTCTAAATTATGTTTTTACTGCAGTTTAAAGGCGGCACAGAGAGCAGGTCCCAGTCGTAAATCAGCTGACAATGTAACCTTTATCTCTTCACGGAGAATTCGCACACTTAGCAATGCAATTTTGTGAATTCACAGGAATATGCTGTGTGGCACCTGAGGACCACTTAAAAACAATGTGCTTAAAGTTGCATTCTTCTTTCATGCCACTGGAATTAATACATTCCAAGTCTTCATCCTTGTTTGTATGTTTGATAAATTAAACTTGAATTATCTGAATTTGAAAGATATTTGTGCAGGAAAATCCTGATATTCAATATTTTTGTCCATAAAAAGATTAAAAAGAGTGTCTGGACACCAGCAACAATACTATGAGAAGTAACAGTTAATCCCTACCAAAGGTTTAGGATTGACCTCAGTGGCAACCAGTTTGAGCAGGCAGCGCAAAACACGGTGTGTCCTGCTGGGCTTGGCCTGTGCCAAGGCTTGTCCATTTTCTAGGCTGTTGGAAGGAGCTGCAACGGGCTGCCACTCATACTCCAACTGCAGCTTGCCCGGTTTCCCAAACATCAAGTAGAGCTCAGCCAAGGTGACATTCTCTGAGTCACGGGCACTCCAGCCCTCCTCTCTGATCTGCCCCACGGTTCGCTCTTTGGCTGCTGGTGCAGAGCCCTGTGACACTCCCTCCTCTGAGCCAGTCATCGGAGGTTTGGTTGGAGGAGTCTGGTTGGCCTCTGGGGAAGAGGTGCTGGTGCTCTGCTCCTCTTTGCACTCTGTGCTCTCTACACCACCACACAACTTCTCCACGCTTTTGACCCCAGCTAATCCACCACTGGCTTCTGCACCAGTACAGGTCTTGCCCCCCTCTGAAGGTCCCAGCCCAGTTCCCTCTTCTCTGGGAGCTACAGTCTGCTGAGAGGAAGCAGGGACAGAAACAGACAGAGGTCGCTTGTCCTCTACCTTTGCAGAACTGTCTGGTGAAGGTTCAAGATTAGGGGGCTCAGTTCGCCGAGTATCTCCCAATACAGTCACTGAAGCACCAGCAGCAGCGCTTCCTCGTCCAGATTTGGTGCCAGTCCTAGGTGGAGGAGCCGTGTGGATGCCCAGGATCTGAGCAGCTGGCAATTCCTTGGTGTTAGGCCGGTTCTTGCCACTTTCTAACCAGTGTACAGTGCAGGAGGCCTTGGAGTGAACCACACGTGCTACACCAGGCAGCGTGGTCAAGGTGCTGCTCTCAGCAGGGAAAAGAAAGAGCTCATCTGGCTGGGATTTGCTGGGAGAGACTGTGCTGGACTGGCTGCCCTCCAGAGCCTCTCTCTCCATGAGACTCTTAAGCTGAAACATAAGTGTTAAGAACAACACAACTGACAGAAACCGGTATCACCCTAGAATGTTTATAGCTGAGATGCAAGAACTCTGCTCAGCTCCAATTCACACACTAAAGATGATTATAAATATTGTGTGGTGTAACATATTGTAGGGTGCTACTAGCAGCTGGCTGAATGAAATAGACTGATGACATGTCTTGTTCTTTGTGTTAAAGGATACAATGCGCTCGTCCTGGTACGCCCACTTCTGCTTCAGATATTCAATGAGGCTGGAAACTTTCCTATGGAGCTCTACCACCATCCTGGGTTGGAAAAGACAAAAAAGAGCTGATAGCTGAAAGCTGTTGATTTACACGCTGCTCCTCTGGTAGGACAGTTCAGAACAGCTCTTTAGGTTTTATGCACCTAACATATAAAGAATATCCAGATCTCATGCTAAGCAAATGACTTATTAAATATTCACATACGACAATATAAATCAACTTTAGTCATTGGGTCAGTCTCAGTGGAAACTAGGATTGCATTATTGAGGTGTGCTGCCAGAAAACTGATCCTGAAAACAATGGCTAACGTGAATGTTTGTGAATTTATTTCTTATATCACAACTCAAGTATCTGACTCAAATGTCAGATGTTGGCACTTTCTGGAGGCGCCAATAGGGAACTTTCAAAACAGCTCCTGCTTGCATCAGTGTTATGACTCCTCTAAACACATTAGTTAATGGCTGAGCCTCACCTGAGGCGAGGGTTGTGGGCTAGACTCTGAACGCGGGCCCAGGAGTGGTTACTACGTGGTTGTAGCTCCACTGCCACCTTCAGGGGTAGGCGCACCGGCTTCTGGTCCTCTTCATCACTCACTCCTGCCGGGACACAAAGACACAGTGAGACTGACTGAGAGACAACAACCAAGTTCTTTCCTAGGACAAGGTCAGGTGTTTTTAAAGAGCGAGAGCAGGCATCCAGCCAGAGCAGTCATAAAAAAAAAAACAAAAAAAAACAAAAAAAAACTAAAGAGCCACAATAACACTACATGAGAAGTACACTACAGTTGACAGTGCAACTACTGAAAAGTTAGTAATTCTCTCTTGCAAACTTTCATGCTTAATGGATTAGCAGGAAACGAAAAGATTGTAACCAAACTCTGTGGTGCTGAGGAGGAAACAAACAAACCAGAACAAAGTTGTTTGCCAAGATTTTTCGCAAAGTACTGATATACCAATGAAAATAAAAACAGACTACATGAGAAAGATGGCAGATGCAAACAGTGGGATTCTGATTTTCCATCCTTGATTAAAGGAAATGATTTCTTTAAGTTTGCTGAACAGAGGGGTTGATGACAGCCGGTCAGACCAGTCATCTCCATCATCTCCCTCCTGCTCCTCCTAATCACTTTGCTCCCACGGAGTTACCATGGAAACGCCACGAGCCCACACGCTGCCATTGTTATTGCCAGAAAACCCCGCCCCCACAAACCCTATGCCTCGCCATCGCCACGGTTTGTATTTTCAGCACTGATGTTTGTTTACTTTCTATGTATATAGTACGTGTTGGGTGTCTCTGCATGCCCGTGCTCACCATCGGGGTCACAAAGTTTCTTCAGTGCACGGCACATGGGGGCTTTGATTCGTAAGTTCCTCCCCTTTGAGCGCACGGTGGTGGCCCTGGTCAAACAGACAGAGGAGCAGAGAAATCTTCAGTGTTTTAACAGGACAACTTTTCTGGATCACATTACACCTTTCAGTGGAGGAGAGGAAGAATGCTAGTAATTCACATAAACATGGACTCGTACAGAATTAGCTGAACAATTGCACAAGGAGTAGACAAAATAACAAGAACATTTTATAAGACAGCAGCCATGTAGTAAGTAATAATGTACCATATCATATTTTCTATACCATGTTATATAATATTTAAAAAATTCCCTTCAAATATCAGTCAGTGATATTAGTGGTCCACTTGGGATAAGTGTTGCTGCTGCTAAAGCATTTTTTTGAATTTGGCATATTTCATTATGAACTCACTACATACTACATACTGACAATCCTACATGTTTACATTTACAAAGACCCTTTGCGTTCTTTAAAGTTTACAAAAACGGTGAGCTATGCATTTGATCATTTTTAATCCTGACTTACCCTTGTTGGATGAGTTCATTCAGCTTTGCCACATTCTTATCATCCATTACTGTCAAAGACAAAACACAAAGCCAGAGAGCCATTTATGACATTGTCTCGCAGGAGCAGCTGTCCCCCATGACTGGGAGTGTGTAGCGTTTAATCACATCCCATGTGTCCCAATCTAACAGCATGAAAACACACACACAAAACAAGTTTAGAAAGGCATGCATACAGCCTACACTTACATCCTCCAACTTTCTTGCGGAGCTCAGCGTAACAGATGAGACCGTACAGTTCTTGAGAGGATTTCTTCAGCACTCTGGAGTACACTGAGACAAAAAGGAGACACAAGTCACAACACTGCCGTATCCAGCAACACAGGAGGCATGTGTATGCTACATGAAGATAACATGCCAGTGACACTGAGAGGTTTTGTAGGGGAAAGGGGCTAAAGCTTATCTGGGAGGATTCTTTAACATGTTTTCGTACTGTCTCCCTGTCTAACAAGGTGCAACATAAACATTAGTGTAGCATGTATAAGAGGGACTGCTAAAACAAATCCACAAGGCCAGACCTGAAGCAACATGAATAAATATCTGAACTGATAGATTTGAACAACTAACTGTCTTCCCATAATGACTTACCATGTAAATATCACTATCTAAGGCCCAGAACACATACAACTGGCATGTTAAGTTTTCTCACAGCTCTAACACACAAAACAGGGTAAGGGTGACAAGATGATACAGAGTAAAAGTCACATGTTAATATTGTAAAAAAAAAAAAATGTTGGATCTGGAGCTCTTACTCTCAAAAAGAAATACAGTTTTTCAAGACACCTGTAAGGTCCTATCTGTTTTTGGGTGACAAAGATAAAGGGCAGCTCACCATTGGCAAAGTCAATGTGTTTGGAGATCTTGTGCCAGGTACGGTAGTAAAAGTGGCGGACCTGCTCCTTGTTCTTCACCATGTTAGCTGGCTTGCCTCTCTTCTTGTACTTCATCGCAATGTTGTTCTGAATAGCCTCAAAATCCTTCCCATGCTGGAGACAAGAGCAGAAGAAGAGAGTATAAGATGTCAAAAGATACATATGAAAGTACGTTTTAACTTTGTTTGAAGTGTCCTATGACAACAAATGCCAACAATTAAAGTAAAAGTTTGTGCCACATAAGGTAGAATGCATTTGTAAAAACTATTTGGTTCTACTCTTTACCTCGTAGAGCCCCTCAAAGAAGCTGTTTTTGTCTTCTGCGCTCCAAGACTCCCATTGCCGACGGGCCCTTTTCTGGTTACCAGCTTGCTCCTCCTTCTCCGCAGACCCCTGGCCCTTGGATGCCTTGGACACTCCCCCTGTGGAGCCGGCCATAGGCCCCGACTGTCCCACTGCCCCCTGGGAGGAAGAGCCATTCTCTGCGCCTGTTTCACAGAGTAAAGGAGGCCACAAGCCCATCAGTAATGAAACATTCAGAGGAAAAACACAACTTAAAATATCAGAGTACAAAAATGTAAGGATTGAGCCAAATGTTTTGGTTGCCTGCCCTGGCTGTTTTGTATAGCATGGAAAAGAAAATACAATTGTAATTCTGAGGTGTGTGGTTTGGGAGACGTAAAATACATGCAGGCAAAGCCACCCACTGCCATTACAGTGCACAACCTGCAGAGCTCCCCCCTCTGTGGTTAAGGTTTGGCGAGGAGGCAGGAAAAGCAATCAGTCCCTACGGCCAGGTCTACAATAACAGGTCCAAAACCAACTCGTGGTGGGCTCCAATGGCCAAGTTTACCCCAGCACACAACACAATGCCAGGAGGCATTATCACAAACACTGAGGCAGTTGCTGTTGCAGCACTGTGCTATACTAAGGCAACTGTATTCTCAGCCAAAATGGGTGATCATTTACAAATGCAATGTGTGTGAGGCTCATCGACATTAACCTAGATGTGTTTCCTTCAGAATAGATGTGCACCAATATAGTATCATATCAAAATATGTAGGACTTCTTTTCTCAAGGCGTCAAAACTTCAATCTAAATCTATTGGATGAAAAAAAATCTCTGTCTCGTTCTGTTTTCCAACAACAACAAACCAGAGCACACTAATTCAACAACATATCGTATGTGTTTACTTTCGGATTCCAGTCCAATTCACTTTTAAAGTAATTTTTAAAGAAAGAAAAAAAACTGACAGATTGTTACTGTAGAGCAGCATAATCATACAAAAGCAAAAACACACTGAAACAAGTAATGAATAATTTCAAACTAATTTTGTGTGCAAAAACAAAATCCTTCAGCAAGGAAGATAAAGGTATAGGTGTCAGTGACAGGCTCTCACATAAACAGAAACCACGGTGATTACTCTAAGTTTCAACATAGTGGATATTAATCCTCCTGCCCCACCCCACTGCTCCACCTTTTCTTTGCCTCTTGTGAAATTGGTGGTATTGAGACTAAGGAGGACACTCAATGGGAGATGCCTTATTTACATGGATACACTGAATCAAGCGCTTTCTCCATTAAAATGTATCATTATTCATGATAATCACTGGGGCAATTCTTCAATTTCAGTAAAAAATTCAGTAAAGCCTGAGAGCCTTACGTCATCTCCAGCTTTACTTCATTGCTCAGATGCTCAGTATTACTATGTCAATTCACTAATGACAGCTCCTGTAGGCTTCAGCAAATCACTCACATTGCAAGTTACTAAAGAAAAGAGCATCAGACAGATTATATGCACAAGAAAACCAGTAAACCACTATAACAAATAACATGCAATGGTGCAATTCAGTTCAGTTACAATTTGTATATGAGGTTTGCTACAATGAGAATGTACCACTAAGGTATCTTTATCTGTTTTTTCATCACTGTTGTGTGTTCAGGCATGTGTAGATAAAATAAACATAATTACAATATTTTTAATATTTTTAAAAAATTCTGAAATGACACAAGCACAATTGGTTGGATTAGTGGATAGAAAATCTTTGGGTGAATGCCATAAAAACCACCATCTTCTCTGTTCTACTCTCTAAAAAACAACAATAAAAATTGATTGTGTGATTTACTTCTACACTCAGATGATAATGACAGTCCCCTGCTTTTAAAACATTAAAGTCATATTTCCAAGAACCACAAATAGCCAGTTGACATCCTAATTGAAATTCAAGTTCTGGCCTCTGACTCTTCTCCTTTTCAAACAAATGTTAGGATGGTGTTGCAATTGGGGACGGAGCAGCCAGAAATCTACCCAGAGTACAACCCAGCCCGTGGCCCAGAGGGGCTGTACACAAACAGCATCACTTCAGCCACCACAGATTAACAAACTGTAAACACAGCGGCACAGTCAAAACTGAGAGTGGACCCCCTGTTAATCCCAGCTGTTTAAGTACTTCTCCGAGAGGGTCACCTACGGTACCTTTCGATTTTGCCCCGCCATGTCCATTGATGGTTGAGCCGATTGAATCCTTCCGGATCCGTTTACTCGGAGGTCGAACGCTTGATCGGAGAAAATGATGCTGGTCGTGACACGGAGGGGCGGACTCCGCTGAGGTCTGGGGCTGCTGGATCGAGCCTGCCCCGGTTCGGTTCGGCGGAGAGGCGGGGAGGACCGGGGCTGAACCGGGGCTGAGAGCCGTGGCTGATGGATTAAGAATTTCCACTCCGTCGTCTCCCTTTGTACTGCGCTCCTCGCTCGCCTGCTCTCCGCTCTCCTCCTCGTCGCAACCTTCGGGCTTTCTGGACGGATTCCTCCTCCCATCGACACCGATCCCCTCCCTGGAGCCAGGTGTCATGCTGCCAGAACATATTCAGGGAAATTCTGTCACATTAGTAACAAAGCGATGTGCAAAATTAACTTCTAAAGACGACGTTCACTGTCTCTCAACATGGCCGCCGCTGTTTGTTTCAAATCCCCTCTCCAGTCCCGACAAAACAACACCAAATATATGCAATTAACGTCTCGATATAAATTATATTCAACAATAAAAATAGTTCAGTAACTGACGGCAGTGTTTAACCAAGTGTCTTTCGGCTCTAATGGGCAATATTTTAGGTTGAATTTCAACTAAATTCAAATGCGAGCGCTTTTCAGTTTAGCGCCCTGCAGAAACGACAACGAAAACCCCTCGGTGCATTCGACCTCTAAATAAAGTGTTAATTTCAAATACAAATTTACCCATTTTCGTACTCGTCGATAGTAGGCGACGTCTTCTTTCTCTTCACCATGGATCCGACCGGTTATATTGGCAATTTTCGATCAAATTGAGCATAATAAAACCGACACCGATCCCTCCGCTTTCTGCCCTCTCCTTGCTCCTGCTTCGACTGAGCTGAACTCTCTGCGCAGTTCAACTGTTTTCTATCAGCAACAACATTACTCAATGCTTCTTTGCAACAAGAAATAAAACTATAAAACCAACGACAAATGTGACATATTTACTGCATGCAAAGAAGAATAATTTACAATGACAAATGTCAGGACAGTTCGTTTGAATTGGTAAGTATAGACAGCTCTATTAACCCGTATGCAAGTGGACTTTGCTTGTCACTACGTCACCATCGCCTGCAGAAATGATGTCTGCAAAACAACTTATTTCATACACATCCTGCAATTGTAATACTTTGGGACAATACTCTGTTTTCTAAGATTATCATCGCCTTTTAAAAATAATTAATAGTAAGTCAAAATCAGGACCAGGCGTTATGTGCCCGTTGCACATCAAGATATTGTTTATTACATTTGTTGAACAAAGTGTTATTACGTGGAAACAGAACACAATGTATAATAATGTGTTTGCCCAATTGTTATGTTCTAATTTATTTATTTATGAATAATTAGGAGGAGGGCGGTGCAGTGCGATGACAGCATGATAAAGCCAAACAAAGAAAGATTAATTACATATGAGTACCTTGGGCTTGAAAATGATGAGGAATATATCTCCATTCAAACACAGCCTTTAAATCCGTAATTTAGGTCATCTAAAAATCTACAAATTCAGCCTCAAAAGATAACAGATCTGACATCAGTGAGAGCCCGAACTACTAGATAGATAGGTTTATGTTTACTTGTGCTCCTAAGGTTTTACATCTTCAAGCTATTGCAAAATTACTGGCCGAATTAAACTCAAATTTGGAGTATATTCAACGACATCGTCATATTATCGTTTCAATGTATCTTGAGGTTAATCTAAAATCTCCTAATCTCTCTCTAAAACACCATAGTGTAATCTGTTTCACAAAGTTACATTGCATATCCCATCTGCAATGTTACAGTCCCAACAGCCTAGTGGTTTTAGCAATCCAATCACAGGTCTGGAATTTGACTAGAAAGTTTACTTTTCTTTAGAAGAGCACCGTGGTAATAGTTTAAGTTATTTATACCAACTGTTGTCATTATGTTCGTTGTAAGATGTATTAAATGTGACATACATAACGTGGTACCTAGCATGGCTGCTGTTGTTGGCTAGCTAACGTTGACGCTATGACAGTTAAACAACCCATTACGTTACAAAACCTGCTTGTAACATAATGACTATTATTATGCGGACCCTCACACAGTTTGTCAGATAAATAACATTATAAAAGTTTAGGAATTACCTGTAGTAGAAGCCTGTTGGTGGTATTCCCAACCGACATACAGACTAGCATCGCTAGCTGACGGTAACCCTACTGCTTGTTACCGAGGACAGTTCCTGCGGATCGGCTGTCCACACGCTCTGGCACGCCCACTACAACTCGAAAACAAAGCTTCTGATTGGTCAGAAATACCGGAGGCTGACGGTTGGAATTTGATTGTCAAGAGGTTCCACCAATCGGAAGTGACGGAGCTACGGCGAAGAACCAATTGCCATTCTCTTCCTGTCATGCCGTACAAGTTTCCCGATTGTTAATTTCAAAGTTCAAAGCCAGTTTTACTCTTAAATCGTCTCACTTTTTTGTTCAGTAATCAAGCGTTATTTCGCCGGGATTAGTTCAGCGCTATGGAGGTTTTTGGCGCTGTAAAAAAGAAGTTCCGCCCATAAAGTGATTGACATTTTAATGATCAAATCAATAGGCAGGACTTCAGAGGACGCACTTGAATTTATCCTACCGTACGCCCAAAATTACCTCGCCGAGCGGTGTCAGGGTTTGATATTTACGATAGACAGCAAAAACACTTACTGTAATTATGGCTACAACGCGCTAGCTTGCCATAAATCTGACACAAAGGTGTTTCAATCAATAGAATCTGTGCTTTATTCTAGTTTTGTTCAAACTCACTCTCATTCCCTTGTTCCGGCCAAGCAGCTCAATAAAAACAAGCGTCGTACTTCGAGACCAGTACACGGTGGCAGTTGTTTAATTATACCTTGACAGACCAGCAGGGTGGAGTTTTCTGTTTTGTTTTGTTTTTTACATAACACCCGAATACAGCCTTACATGTATTCAACCGGTGTACAAATCAGATGTAATGCAAAAACAATTACGGCTTCACTGCTGTTGTCAAGAAAGCACATTTCTGTCCTAAAAGTCTTCGATGTAATGGATTACGTAGTCCACTTATCTGGAGGGATGTCAGGTGCTCAGAAACGAGCGCACCGCGTCACTCAGTCGCCTGGCGGAGGACCAATCATATTCCTCTGTGTCACAGTCGGGTGGACTGAAATTCCTCACTACGGAGTCTGGCTGGGCTCAGGCAGCAGGAACTCGCTGGTCGTCCAGTTGGCAAACTGACGAAGTTGTCTTCGGAAACTTGAAGGCTCAAAACAATACCACTATGACTTCGACGAACATGTTTCAGGGGTTGGATACTGGCTCAAAACCAAGTTCGAGGTGAAGAATATGACACATATGGTCACGTAGCTCGGTATTTTGTGAAAATTATGGCCAACAGTGCTTTATTTGGACTACAGTTAGCCGCTCCGTCAGCTAGTATCTCAATGTAGGTTAACGGTATTTGACAGGGGCTCTTCCTAGCTTTTTGCACCACATTTTTTCTGCTAATGCCTCCTTAACATAGCTCTCAACGACGTTATAAGGGACCAAAATGTCTGTGTGGTCACTGGTCGCTCAACTCCAGTTGGCTTGGTCTGAGTTGTCCTCGGTTAGCAAACTCAAGAGTCAAGAATTAGCTTTTATGCTAACCGACCAGGCGTTGTCTGCTGCGCCTGCGGAAGTGTGAAAGCCTCCTCAGACTGCTCTTCTTTGTACTCGCCAACAACGGCGTTGTGGCCTCACTGTTCTAGTTAAAGGTGGTTCGGTTTCCTCTTTTTGACTCGAAAGCGGTCGTCCTTTGATTAGCACCGCTAAATAGTCTAGTTCACGTATGTTGTGGTTTCTAATTACGCGAGAAAATATAGCTTTAAGAGTTTTCAGACGTATGGCGCCATTCCCGGGTACATAATCAAATAACCTGTTATTTGCTTGCGTTGGTTTAAGATGCAGGCTGTGCTGTAACATAGTCATAGCTAGATTACCCGCTGTTTTCTACTTCCCCCCCTTTTAGTGCCATGGTGCAAAAAAAAAAAAAATGACCTCATGTTTCTAACAGCAATCGGTAAATAGGGACCTCCATGACTCAGACTTTCTGAAAACAGTAGTGTCCACTCTCACATTTGACAAAGATGAACAGATCTCTGGTTATTTTAAGAAATTGGCACAGTATATACATTCTGTTCTCATTTAGCAACATTACTTCCAAGCAAACCAGTAAAATTATGTCTGCCTCTTCGAAGTCAGTCTTTTCCAGGTCACTCTTGTACATGGTAATTGATCTTGATAAGACCTGAAAAGGATCTTATCAAACTTGTCCTATATTCTTTTATCCTTTGTAGGGTGTTGCAGCCTCCTGGAGGTGGCTCCAGTAACCTGTTTGGTGGCTATGAAGATGATTCTGCTGCAACAAGAAGACCTAATAAGATGGCCTCTAAAGTTTTTGCTCCCCCAGAGGAGACCCAGAGTGCACCCAGACGCTCCAATCCTCCAGGTCAGACCTGCTGAGGCAGTGCCAGTCTAACCATCTATCAATGTCCAGGGTGTGAAAACTGTTACAATAATGTGATAACTCCAGTAAAAACACTTTCACTGTTCACTGTGCCTGAATGTAATCCACCTCCAGATTTGAAGGATCTTGTGTAGTCAGATGTGTGTCTACTGTCTACTGTTGACAATTGCCCTGAGTTTTCAAACAGGAACTGTTTGGAAAGGGACACCCTCACTACCTTATCCTACAGTTTTTTACTGGCATTGACATGGCATCCTAACGTCATAACTCTGCAGGACCATCACATGGGCAGTGCGGTTCGCTAGCCTCCAAACCTGAATGTGTCAAAGTTGAGTGTATCATTGTGTCACTGTCACTGCTGCAAAATCTAATACACGTCTTGGTAATACTTGATAGGTGGGAAAAGTAGTGGAATATTTGGGGAATCTGAACCTCCTGCTCAACCACAGAGACCCCTGCCACCAGGTGGAGTATCCAGCAACATATTCGGTACTGCAGAAAGTGCACCTGTGCAAAGCCCAAGCAAAAGCCACCCGAATAAGCCAAAGGTAGGCCATGCATGCCTAGATTTTATAGTCCACTTTGACTTTTTTTTTTTTAAATTTTATTATTATTATTATTATTATTATTATTATTATTATTATTTGTAATAATCCTAGTGAGTTTTTAAAGGAATAATTCACCCCAACTTAAAAATGTATTAATGGTCTTATCTCTTTGCAGTCAGGGTCTAAAGCCTGCTGTTTATCTCATCTATACTATCCAATAAAACTTGACAGCAACTGTGTTGCCTAGTATGTGACACAGTTGTATCAAGCAGTCTTCTTCATTGTTCAATAGTTTTTGCACAATCAGAGTATTGTCACTTAACTCTGAGTCGATTGTATTTAACCACTTAATTTCACAATTTGAGGTTGGTAATAGTGTTGATATTCCATGCAGCTGTTTGCATGCAGCCTTGCAAAACAGGCATGTAAACATACTGAAGTTTTTATCATGCTTGGGCAAATGGTATGTTTTAAAGATTTTGGAAAATGTTTTTGCAGTTACATATTACTGTGCTTGGGTTCATTTGGAAAACCCCTTTCATGGTAGACTAGGGAAATTTACCAGTAGAAATACTTACTATAATTTCCCTGTCACATAACTTTGGTATGACGATAGTGTGTTGCCCATAACTGCATGACTTAAACAGTTTCTTTCCTACATTGTATTATCCTGGTTGGCGTAAAATCATTATTAGTTATTGTTCACTCTGTGTTTAAGGAGAAAATGCAAATAAGCTGTACTTATTGTGCAATCTACGATGAAATATAATGGATTTTCTACGTTTATGGATCTTCCAAATTAATCTGCATTAGTGGAACATTTTTGAGCTGCCAGCTCAGTCAAACCACTTAAAGCATGAGTAATTGTCACGTAATTGCTACGTATGACTGGTTTCATCTTTGACACAGAGTGCATATTGTGTACATCCATAATACAGATGTGTTTACTATAAACATGTAGCTTTAATGTTCTCATTTTCCTTTATTTAAAAAGTTAAAAGTCTTGTTGGAATTAAAATCTTTTTCAAGTGAGAACCGGCCAAGGCTAGTAGCCTGAATGTGTAAATGAGAGACAAATACTTTCACCCCTAAGGACCATTGGTCATGGCAATTGAACTGTTTTACTGAATTTGAGCAGCTGCTTTAGCTTTAAAATGCAAGAGCAAGAGAGCCTGTGTTATTTTTATTTTATTTTTTTCATTGATTACAGAATGAGACATGTCTTATCTTTGTTTTTTTGATTACAGGACAATCTAAGTGTGGGGCCTGAATCTGAATCACCAGGTGAGATTGTCAAAAGTAAAGTGTCCATGTGAACTCTTAGGCAGATTTGTGTGATATACTGAGTTGTTGTTGTCACATTGTCAGCATTCAGTGCTGTTAAAGGGTGTGACTATGCAGCTAGACCAATCTGGACCACTTACCTTTCATTATAGTACCCCAGTCCACTTCATATAGTTCGTGGAATCTGTAATTTTCTTTTTCTTAAGTTTTGGGCTTATGGGTTTTATTACCTGTAAATGCATCTAAAACACTGACCTGTGTCTTTAAAGGTCAGAAAGATCAAAAAATTAAAAAATAAGAAATTGCTAGATTTATACTTCTGCTTAAAGGAGGGTTGGGGTTAGCGACACAACACAAATCTGACAAAGCCATTTCAACTGTAAACGTGCTTCCCATTGCCACCTTTGCTAGTCACATATTTACTAATGGAACAAGGTGGACCTTCTCCCTGTCCCTTGTATTACAAAGTGCATGAAAGACCATAAGAATGGTTACTGTAGAGAATGTGATATAAACATGTTGCAGCGATCATGTCAACAGGCATTTATGATTCGAAATCTATACTGCAGTATCTATAGCAGGATTCTCATTGGCCTCTCGTGTTAAGAATAAAACTGGTTTCATTAAGTATGGGTGCAGGTATTGAGTGCATCAACTCTATCCTCCTACTATTCCACTTGAATCTCAAATGTGACTTAATCTCAGATGTGATTCTAAAAATGTGGTTTCCGAAATGTACAAGTGGAAATGGCTCATTTGTTTTTAGTCTATTGTTCTGCTCTAGCATTTCCGTAAAACACTTTTTTCTCTCATCAAGCACCTGAAGTCAAGGTCAGCCAACCTGAAGTGAAGGAAGAACCTGCCCCCCCAGCTCCCATGCCAGCCAAGGAAGAGCCTGCTGTTGTGTCAGCCCCACCAGAGCCTGAACCTACTCCTTCCTCTTCCCCACCTCCTGATGAGACCTCACTGAAGAACCACGAGCCTCACCTGGGTCCCAGGCCTCGCTCTCACAATAGGGTCCTCAACCCACCTGGGGGAAAATCTAGTGTGGTATTCTACTGATCAGCTGAACACACCACTCCTCCCTGTTGTGTCCATACACTCCTTGTCTGCTCCCCTGTTAATCTTCTCTCATTCCAACACTCCTCTCCCCACGGTTATTTCACCTGTACATCAAAACACAGACCAGGAATTTTGTTTGTCACACCTGTTTCTGTTCCTGTTTTCCTCAACTTCTTGCACTTTCAGTCCTATTTCTGGTTCCTTGCTCTTAGTCCAAGTCTTCATATTATTCTTAATTGAAACCTGCAATCATACAATCACCAATCAATCAATCAACAGACTAGCTATTACTTGGTTACTTTGACTGTAACTCTGTTCAATCTCAATATTGCGGTTACATTTTCACTGTTTCTATGTTTTATCATATGGAAATGTAGTTTGGTTAAAGGTTATTTGTCATTTTGAAAATTTTTTTTGCATCTCAAGAGAGGTTAAGACATTGAAAGAAGCTTTAAATGATCTGGTGTGACTAAAATCCTTGCGCAAGTTTGAAGCCGACTCAAATTGCTCATATTTGTTTTAAGCCTTAATGTTTTCAGATAGGAGGGGGTGACTAGATCTTTTCACCAATGTAATATGTGAAATGTTTCAGGGAGTCCCAGTTGTGCCACTTTTTATGCGCTGCCAGATCCTTATTGGATGGCCACATAAAACCGTTTGTTTGGCAGTTATTCCAAATAATACATGTGTTGGACTTAAACCAATGACTTTATAATCAGAAGCCTTATATCATGTAAGTGTTCTTTATGCCTTGTCCCTAATATCAACATGTGTCTAGATTAATGATCTGATGTCAGAGCACAAACTCTGTTTAGGGAGAGATGCTAAAAATTGACCTTGAAACAAAGATGAATGATTTGTTAACTCCAAACGCTTCCGCTTCCTTAAACAAATTCCATTTTGATTTTATGCGAATGTATTGTGCAGGTACTTTCTGCTTTGTCCTCATTGCTTGCTTTATCTGACAACATGCCTTCTTTTTTTTTTTTTTTTTTTTTTTTTTTTTGCTTGGGGTAGGCCTCTGTTTATGTTTTAAATTAAAACGGCTGAAGACAAGTGAACTCTGGACAAGCGCGTGGCCTACCTGAGTCCAGGTGGGCTCATTGATAATCACCTTTTCACTCACTTCATGACGCACATTCATGGTATTCTGGTGCCAGCCTGTCCCCAGTGTGTTGATGTGCCTGGCAGGCAATGAGCACAGCGGAAGAAAGAAATCCTGTGTATTGCAATAAAACTGTTGTTTTGCATTTAGAGTGTGTTTATTTCATTTTTTTTTTTTTTTTTTAACTTTACTAAAATTTAACACAATAGTAACTAAAACTTAAAAGGGCTGTTGTAGATGAAGTGCATATGTTTAATTTACTTTCTAAAAATGGAAATATTATACACACCGAGTTAAATGTTTGTCTGGATCAGTGTAAATGTAAAATTCAAGCTATGTGTTCTGTGCTCCAGATTTATGGTTAATTCTTGAATCAGTGACACTGATGCTTTTGTTCAGATTTGCCCTTTGGCAGCACTCAGCGCAAGCTGCTTGTTCTAAGACAAAATGGCCACTTTATGCCTTGGAAGAAAATATAGTTTTAGTTTTGCAGCTACACACTGGAATCTGCAGTACTATTTGATCTTTCTCCTTTAAGCACTGGTCTAAAAGACAAGAGAAAATGTTTGTGCACGTGACTACACAGATAATGAGAAGCGTAAGAATCCTGTTTGAGCCCATACTTAATACTTCAAATTTAAGTATGAAAAACATTTTATAATTTAAAAGAAAGGTGCTATATTTTGGCATACGTTTCTTGAAAACCAAAGCCAGAGATTGCAAGCTGGACTGGTTTTGTGCAGTCTGTAAGCTCACAGGTCATTAGCTTATGTATATGATCACCATAAAATGAGCTTTGGCCTCTTTCACGTGCAGTTTGTCTGGATTAGAAGTTTCAACTGATTTTTCATGACATGACTAAAGGCATTAGTGTAAACTCCTCAAACATGATTACTGTGCACTTGTGTGTGTGTGATATAAGAGCAAATGGCCAAACAATTCATGTGTTGGTTGACTTAAAATGATACAGAATGTTACATGCAAGATGCATTTACTAACAACATGGGACAAGTGATCAGTCCTACACCCACACAGATGCTGTCAGTCATTCAGGTCTTTTCAAGCCGCAGTTTGGTGAAATTCGGCTGTGTGGTTACTGAGTTTATCTAACTCCATCTACTAAAAGCTCAATATGTTCATCACTTTTTCTGTATTTGACCCAACACTCTCAAAGTCGTCTGCTTATTGTAACTCATTACCTGAGTCGTAATGAAGAGCAAGGTAATGTTGTCAGTAAGACGTTTAATTAAGAACCAAACAAATAATAAAAGAAACAAAGTGACCAAGGAAACATCAGGTTTTCATATTTGAAATGCTAAGAAAACTGATGTTCATCTTTCGCAGCTTAAATTCGCCCAAGTTTTTTTAAGTTGCGAGTTTCAGTCTGGTCCATCCACACTTTGGTGTAACACCTAAACCTCAGTCTGCTTCTTGGTTTCCAGGGGCCACCCACCAAAACTGATGAATGGTGTGAAATATTGTGTGTAAATATTGTTAGTATTTCACTGCCACCTATTGAATGAAACAAGAAGGACAACTGAAGCTGTGTTCTGTGAAACATACCAGCTGATGTCAGGAGATGTACTTCAATGTGGTAGATTTAAATGGTGGTGTTTCTTAGTTTTTCCGACATGAATCCTCTTAACTCAGTTGAATGGTTGCTGCAGAGGGCTTGCAGGACTGCTGATATGTATGTTGTACATTAATATTGATGTCTCCCTTCCGGGGCGGCAACTTGAGATGTACCACGTGAGGTTTTATCATTTAGACCTTGTTACAGGTATGAACGTGAACCCAGACATTCGGTGTGACCAACTGCTTTGAATTCTGTCAGTTTAGCGCAGATCTAGTTAAGATGTATTTGACACAGGAGCTCTACACCCTCTATGCGGGTTTTATGCTTCATCGACCAGTTTTTGTTTCCATAGTTAATCCTCTCCATGGCAAACAATAGCCCCAGCTACACTTGTCTAACTGAAAGAAAGTTCAAGTGAAAGATGTCTGCTTTCGACTGCTTCCCTTTTTTCCATATTCTACTTTACAGAAGTGACTCTCATACCTTGTATGCTGCCATACATGTGCAGTCTTGTAGCTCTCCCTCATACATGTTACAGCATTAGTCATGTCAGGCATAAATTCTGCAGATGAGATTATTGATTTTATACAGGGAACAGCAGTTTATATTTGCAAATAATTTTACATCAAGTTTTTTTTTAAAGGCAGTGAATCAATAAAAAGCAAAGCCATCTGCAAAAGAAAATCCTCATTATTGCAACTTTCTTTACCTCTTTTGCAGAAAAAAGTGCATTTGTTACAAATATCTGAGCAAATCTGACCTGTGGAGAGTTAAATTCCTCCACTTCTAGATCAAATGACTTCAGGGTTCTGTTATGGGAAAAAATGTTGATGCAAGTTCCTTTTTGACCGTGGCAAAAATTAATCTGCATCTCTTAATGCACTTTTCAGTATAGAGCTTCTGGTATACTTAAGCAGCCATTAATCTAAGCTATCATTATCTACCAGCTAGTATCTAATGTACTGTTTGTTAATGCTGACATTTCAGCCGCATCTTATGACAAAAATACCTAGTCATAAACAGACTCAGTGGTTGAGGATTTCATGTCGATGAGGATTTGGAAAATGTAACATGACCTATTAAAAAAATGGTTTTATACGCCCTGTAAAGATCAAGCAGATTGTTGACTCTTCTTAATACTCTGCCATTTCAAAGTGAAATGATTACACGAACACTGAGAAGATTATTGATTGTGCCCTCTGAGATGCAGTTTTGTCAGTATTCACTGCATTTTCAAACTACGTACTGACTTTTCTCAGGAACAGAACTGTTGACGCGGTTTCCTTTGTGCATAGCATGTTCATAGCTAGTTAGTCTATAGCCTGTCTGATCCCTGAAGACTCAAATCTGCAGTACTGATCAAATTGAACTGGGCTTTTGCTGGCAAGACCTGTTTATGAGTCCTTTTTTATTAAAACCAAAAACTTAGTCTTCAAAATGTAGGAGGCATTTGTGTTGCTGGTATTTAAATAATTTGAGCTGCTCTCTCTGGATGTGTTGGCAGATAAACAAAAACACTTTAAACTGAAATACTTTTATGCTGTCAGGTGGTAAGTATATGAAAATGAACCACCAAATTTTTGCAAATTTTAAAAAAATGATCCATCAATAAGGTTTCATAAGTTCTAGTCGTGTTTAACCGATATTTGTCATCTAGACTGTGAAGCATTTTATTTCGTTTTTAGAGAGTGCATTGTCATTATTATTAAATTCTAGCTTCAAGCACTGCTGCGGACATAGGTCAAGAGACTGTTAAAGGAAAAGGTACAACATCCGGTTTGGGCTTCCAAAATAAAACCGGCAGGGCTCTAGCTACCACTGAGGACACTGAGACCACTTATATCACCATTTAGTGAAATAAAATGTATGGGAACTGTAAGTGAACAGTTAAATGAGTGTTTATAATGTGAATTTATTCATAATTATAAATGAATAAATTTCATTTATTCATTTATAAATGAATAAAAACATTTATAATGTTTTTTCTTAGCACACTGGTTAAGTTAATAGCTGAATATGAAGATTTGCTTGGTTTCTGTTCATTTCTGTTTTATATAGCCAACATCAAGTGAGCTGACAAATGTATTAATGTGTCTCAATAATGCAGTTTCTTTGTTTTGTGTGCTTGGTTTTTGTGTGTTCTGTGTTTTTGTTGTGTTTGTTTTGCCGGTCATTGTTTCTGGTTTGTTTATATGTGCACCGATTATGATGTAGGCTAATATGTATTAACGTAAAACAAGAATGTTAACATACTTTTTAGTGTCTATAAGGTTCAGAGATTTTATAATGAACAATGAGTTGTGTTTAAGTGTTTCAAATGTTCAAGTTAAAGGGGTACCCCAGCCATTAAACACTGCACGCCAGTTTAGATGGGGAACACTAAAGAGACAAACTGAAAAAAGATTATTAAAATTGGAGTAGCAGGAGCTAAAATAACCTTAATTTTAATCCCTCGTGTGGTTTAAGCTTCCGAAACTGTGAATCCTACATTTCCCATAACTCAACGAATAGCATTGTTTTGTTGCACTGTCCCTGCCTGGAAAATGCCCACGTTAGTCACCCTCAGTTTGTAATGCAGGCTTTGCTCTAAATTTGTAGCCTACAGACCCAAACTGAAATAAATATGGAGAAAATATTATGCTTATTTTCTTAAAAAAGCTGTGACCAGAAGACATTATAGGTCTACTACTCTTTTCGCAGGATGAGTAGTAGTACTCCTGACAAGCAAAAGTCGGCGGAGAGTCCCTTTAAGCTGCCATTAAAAAAAAAAAAAATCAATCTAATGTGTTATAGAGGAGGTATAAAAAGCCAAGTGATATGTACAGATATATTTACTCGGGTTTTCATTCATACCACGTGTAAATATATCTGTACTTATCACTTGGCTTTTTATACCTCCTCTATTTTTAATTCTTGTGTTCTCTTTAGGTTTTTATTTATTTTATTTAATTAGCATTGTTTGCACCAAGGGAGCAGCACTCAAATTTCGTTGTACTATGTATAATGACAATAAAGGCGATTCTGATTCTGATTCCGATTCTGATTCTTATTATGGCATCAATGAAAAGCTGGGCCTGTAGCATAATTTCGCACTATTGTAATCCACCTGATTGGCAGCTTTATTTTGAAATCTCAGAGCGGCTCGTCGCGTCTGACTTGACGCGACGAGCCGCTCGCTCGATGCAGACGGTGTGACGTCATCCAGAGTCGGTCAGCTGGCTCCTCCATCTGAGCAGCAGGGAGAGCCTCTCCCACAGGGAGACATCACCATCACCGCCCGAGCCTGGCCAGCAGCATCGGCAGCCCGCTGGAGGGGGGTAAAATATGGAAGAAACCGTACTGTAGTGGCGGATCGGGCGTCGGCGGAGACCAGGAGCGGTAGATTATTTATTTACCTATTTATTCATGTATTTATTGTCCCTGCCAGTAATGGCTGGGGTCCATGGCTGCGGCTGCTGAGAGGCAGGTGCAATATCATCGACGAAGGCATTTCGCTCCTCGGCATGGACTCAGCGAGGGCCGATCCGCAGGCTGGCCCGCTCCACAACCACTGCTCCCCGGATCAGATGCTCTGTGCGGGAGGAGAGAAGTAGCCGGGCCGCGACGGGAGGCTATACGACGGGCTGGTGGTGGAGGAGGAGGGGGCCTCTTTACATCACAATATTAAAGCCAACATTTTCAGTACCGAGCTCAAGGTTACAACGGCCAGTCTTCGTCCAGTAAATCCTCGCTGCTGCAAAATGGCATAAGTGTTGTTTTTTTTTTTTTATTTGAGGAAAGACTGTGATTGAATACCCCCCCCCCCCTTTTTTCTTTGCGCTGAGCGGATCCAAACCCTGTGACAGTCTCGCCTTAAAGGCCTTAAAAAACACTGTTTGAGCGCAGCCTCCTCATCTGGAAAACAGACGCCGGCTCCAGCTGCCGAGATGATGGAGCTGCAGATAGACGAGGTGGTCTACCAGGACGACTACGGCTCCGGCTCCGTGATGTCGGAGCGGGTGTCGGGCCTGGCCAACAGCATCTACCGGGAGTTCGAGCGGCTGATCCACAGCTACGACGAGGAGGTGGTGAAGGAGCTGATGCCGCTGGTGGTGAATGTGCTGGAGAACCTGGACGCGGTGCTGACCGAGAACCAGGAGCACGAAGTGGAGCTGGAGCTGCTGAAGGAGGACAACGAGCAGCTCATCACCCAGTACGAGAGGGAGAAAGCGCTGCGCAAGCAGGCGGAGGAGGTAGGTAACCCCCGGCTCTGTTTGGGCCTCTGCCCGCATGATCACATCCAGCTTCCTGCTGCCTCCTCCATGGTCACAGAGGTTTCATCAGACATGTGACTCATGTTTAGGCCTGTGACATGAGATTGTTGAGCTTATATTTAGTCTCGATGCACTGCTGACACTGTGTCTACCGCTGTGACAAGCTGCTGAAAGAGCAAATGTAACCCTATGATGAAATTTAGAAACATAGGATACAGTTTTCTCCTCTGGTTGAAGATGTACTGATACTGTTCTTACTTCAAGTATAAATACATCAACTTTCACAGTAAATGGAAGTGCCTCAATGAAAAATTTAAAGTAGAAATATCAAAGATTAAACAACTACTCAGCAAGTTACCTCAGGTGTCTGAGAGAAACAGTGGAGCCATTGCATACTCTTAAATATGGTACAGAAAAAAGTCGAAAGTCCTGCTGAATGGAGATGTTTCGTAAAATAACCCACAATTCTACCTAACACCAAACTGCTTCAATTAAATCTAGTCTGCTTAATTGATTTGCAGAGATATTAGAGTGATGCTACACCGTTGAGCTCACAACTCAATATGCATCATTATCACAGACACACTATCTGTAAATGAATATTAAGGGAAAGTCTCTTATGGTTGTAGTAAATACTGTGTGCATGTGTGTTAGCTTTCGCAAGCACATGAAAGTGAACAGTACTCAAACACTGAACCAATAAAGTCAACTTTTAATAGAGAGTTCAGTTAAAATTCTCACACACAACACATTTAAATGAATGGATGAGAGCATGACACCTTTTTATGATGGTTTTAATAAGTGCTACTACTGCTGCTGCTTATACTACTACTAGCTCTGTTAATACCACTATAATATTATTCAACCTACCTCAGTTTCTACGACTGCATGTGTTTCTGTCACAACTACTTCTCTTACTAATGCTGCCACCGTTGTTATTACAACAATAACTACTAATACCAGTGTTACTACTAACAATAGTGGCAAATATACAAAACAGAAATTAGTTTCATTTGTAGTGCTCATTTCTTATCCCTGAGCTGAAGTCTCACATGCAAATTCATATGCACACAGTATGCAAACACAGAGCAAGGGCATAATATCTGTACATAAAGTATATGGTGATAAAAGGACAGTTAGCGAGGCTGTGAAACACATGAATGGTGTGTCAAACACACCATTCAGTGGGCGTTGACACTTGAAAACACAGCAAGAACAGGGACACAAACAACAAAAGTGAACATGAATATGGAGCTATTACATTACCGGCTAAACCCCACCTCCAGCAAATCTTTTTTTCCCCCCCTCTGTCTTTCTCTGACCGGTGTCACAGCAGCCGTGGGATCCAGCAGGCATCATAAAGCAACTTTAATCCTCCTCCCATCCAAAGAGGCCTCAGCATATCACTGGCAGCTCTGGTAGTATCAGCTTAGCTCAGCTTTTAGCCTGTTCCATCATCTGTTCTCCCTGCTGTGTTTTCTCCCTATGTCAGTTATCTAATTTGTTTTCACTTTAAGCTGTTAATTAGGAAAAGACTTGCTGGTTGACATTAATATGTAATTGTTAGCATATTTAAGCTTCTTTTTTATTTCACAATGAAAACATTTTTTATCATAACAATATGGTAAATATGCTTAGAAACCAACAGGTAGTGCAGGTAACAGTAGGAGCCAGCTTCCAGCTGGAGCCATTGTTTTAGATGCCAACAGGTCCACACTAGTTTTTTTATTGTCCTCAACAGTGGTGTCGATAGAGAAATGGAGAGTATGCTGAAGAGAAAACAGAAAATAAGATCACAGTGACATCAATGACATCACATGCACTCAAGAGTTTCATTCTGCACTTTTGTGTTTCTTAGTTAAGGAAAAAAGCTTAGTTGTTTTATAAGGAGTACAGAGATGTATTCCCTTGGTTTCTTTGTGTGAATACTTCCAACAAAATCTCTGTTTTATATTGATCCCATACCCTCTAAATTTTAAACTTGATATTAGTAGAATTTCAACCACTTCAGACTGTAATATAATATAATATCGTTAGTCAGTTGTTTCTATATTTGGTTATTTCTTGGTTTTCTTAGGCAGGATTCTCCTCCATTGAAGGTTATGTTTGCAGTCGGCGAGAGAAAGTGATTCACATCTTTGTTGAAATTAGGTGACAAATTTGATTGCAACAAATAAACAGACAGTTTTTTCTGACTATGAGAGGGTTACAGTGGGGGATGGGACGACCTGCGAGGGGTGGGGAATCATAGGAAATCAATAGTACACAGAGCACACTGAGGGAGCCTGGCACTGTAACCTGATTTGTGTTTATGAGGAGCAGAGGCAGCACAACAGAAGCAGAGGGAAAGAAATAGAGGCAGGTTTTATAAAGGCACAGTATGAGCGAGTCAATGCACAGGCCAGGTCAGACAGAGACAAAGGCTAATAAGAAGAACGAGCAGGGTGAGAGAGAGAGAATCTCTAGAGCGAGAGGAAAACAATAACACACCCTCTTGCAAGACATGGGAAGCAATGACCAAAAAGTGTCTCAGATTACAACGTTATGAGGCTCCAGCTAATGGTAAACAAAGCCGACAGGTCCCTCTCTGCTCATGAAGACTTAACAAGATGTCCAGTATTACAGTTATTGAAGAGAGGTTAACAAATTCAACCATTTTGTAGCTGCAGTTTTCTGTCTGATTCTGAAGCCGCCTGCAGGAATGATCTCATCACTTTTTATCACTAACTGCGCTGGTTTCACACTTCTCAAAGTGTGATGACAGTAAAAAGACCGATCATCTTCTGCCTCTGCTTTATCTTTAATCACTGCCTCTCTTGATTGCTTTTGCCAGTTACATATCATTATTATGTGAATTAAACAAACACAGACTTTATATTACGCTGAATGTCATTATTTTAATGCTGTTGTCAGCTCACACTGTCTTCAGGTATTACACATAGTAATTAGCTGCAAGTGTGGCCGCATTACAGTCAAACACACCTCGCTACAGTTTGTCAGGAAGGCGCATTAGCACCACTCAGTCATCAACAGGCTACTTCATGAATTATTCATGCTGCACAGAATAACACAATATTCCTGCTCATAAATCTGTGTATTGTGTCATTTCAGCTGTGAAATGTCTGTTTACACAGATCAAATGTCCTTTCTGACAATGCACAACTATGCTTTTTTAACCGGTACGCTGACCCTCTACTGTATCCTGTTCCTCCTGAACACTACATTTTAATAGCAAAGACTCTTGAGATTGGAGAGGTTAGGTGTCCGATGCAGGTGAGGGCAGTGGATTGAGGAGTGCGTTTGAAGGGCATTATGACAGAACATGTTCCCAGTCGCAGGGGAGAGGATGAAGGATATTATTTTGCGAAGCTGGGGTCTGCTACTGCACAACATAATGGTGATTTGTTTTTTTTTTTTAGATCCTATTGTTGATTATAAGCAGAGATTTATACTTTTGTCTTTTTTGTCATCAGGTGCATGGCTAGCATCTTTAGCATGAGATAACAAACCATACTGTCCTGCAGATAAGAATACTTAATGTTATAAGGCACAGAAAAGACTGTGTGTGTATAGTCTGATTCTTTCTTTGATATATAAACTTGATTTTCAGGTTTTACACTGGGAGTAAAGATGTAAAATCAACACAGTTTTTTTTCTGCTCAGTAGTTTTGAGTCACATTTTGTTTTTTGTTTTGCTAAAGAAACTAGTCTGTGAGATTTCCTTGCTAAAATCCTCTCTGCATATGTCAAACAAAGCTCATGGGATTGTTGTTGTACACAGTTGTTCAGTGACTTAACATGTCTACATTAGTTGTCGTATTTGCAGAAGTCATCGTAGAGTAGCGTTTGCATTTTTGTGTGCAGCATATTCTTGGTTCCATGGTCCTGCTGCAGTCAGAGGATTACAGTATTAAGACTTTTTAGACTTGCTGCACTGAAAAAAGGTTGTCATTGTGAACAGCTTTGCAAAAAAAAAAAAAAAATGTGAAAGGGAAGTAGGCTGCTCTGTGTTGGCCTCTTGGCTGCTCAGTTACAAAAGTGTACACTGTCAGACAGGTACTTTAAAGAGCTGTTGACTAACTCCAAGCTGTCTGTGAGTGAGAAAGGTTTAAAAAATATATAGACTCATGTGTACATACAGTATTGATGTGACCACACAGCAGCCAGTTCATGTGACACCTGCACTCACACACTTATTTTTCACCTATACAAAATAGATTGCTGGTGATTGCTCAACATAGCTTCTAAAAACAGTATCATCATTTGTTATTATTACATAATACATGAAAAATATGTGTTATATTTCAAAGGAATGTTGAATGTTTAAATGTTCTTCAAATGTTGCTCATGTGTCTTCCCTTAGAAATTCATTGAATTTGAAGATGCGCTGGAAGCTGAGAAGAAGGACCTGCAGATACAGGTGGAGTTTCTGGAGCTGCAGGGGAAACAACTGGAGCTCAAGACAAAGAACTATTCTGACCAGAGTGAGTGGACAGACTTCACATACTGTAACATACTGCACATGCACCGCATCTGGCTGTTGAGACCAAATTTACGTCTCAAAGCCTGTAAATTGAATTTTTGAAAGGTTTATCGATGAATTTCAATTAATTGCTCTGCAGTTCCTCAAGACATTTTTTCTGGTACACACATAAAAAAAAAAGATAACATTACAGCTCTAGAATAAATTTCCGTTGTGGTTCTATGGGGAAGATGGGAAGGGAAGTAGACATACTGCTGGAGGGTGTTATATTTTTAGATTGTTGGTACATTTGAACTGAAACCCTGATTTGACTCTTTTTTGACTTGTCACTACCTCATGAATATGAACATACAGTGTTTGGCTATTTAGGTTTGTCTTAATCACCCTCTACCTATGATGTGTTTCTGTTTCTCTCTGTTTTTTTTTTTTATCAGGGTTCCACAGTGGAGTTAGACCCAAATACTTCAGTTAAAATATTTAAAGTACTAGAAAACAAATGTGAGATTCAGCAATAGTTAAAATACCTTTGGATTGTCACCCCCACTCTCTGCTGATTGTCATGAAAATATACTTGTATGCTCAAGCCTTCATACTGAATGGGCGACAAATAATAATGTGAACTGGTCGTGTTGTTAAACTGTTGTCTGTCTGTCTCTCAGTCACTCGGTTGGAGGAGCGAGAATCAGACATGAAGAAAGAATATAACGCTCTGCACCAGCGCCACACTGAGGTGAGAGGAAACACTCGAAAACTTTATACTGAAATTCAACTTGTTTACTCACCGATCATGATATTTCACGTGGCTTCTAGTCCATAATCATGTCATTTTCCTCTTTCTCCTCTTTTCTCATGTCTTTTCTCTTTGATGTGTTGTTGTGGATCACAGATGATTCAGATGTACGTTGAGCACATAGAGCGGTCCAAAATGCAGCAGGCAGGCAGCAACAGCCAATCAGAAGGCCCCGGCTGTGGACGAACGTGAGTTTGATGTGTGCGCTGGTGTGTGTGTTTAAAGTTCGTGCATATATCTTTGTGTGGATTTGAGTTGTAACTTTCACCCATCGTCTTGTCGCTGATGTGTCATGTTTTGTTCTGAGTGTATTAGGCTTTTCATGTGTCAACATGCTCATTGTGTCGACGCTGGCATATGTTCGTCAAGAGCTTTGATGAACAGCTGGTACACCCCTCACACAAGAGAGAGGAGAGGAGAGAAAATGTGAAAAGAAACGAGGCAGCCATTGCAGGAAACAGTTAGTAAGAAGAAAATTTGGTGTTTATTTGCCAGCCTGCAGTGTTCAGCATTCAGCCAACCCATGAGTCCTGAATATTTCTGAACATGAAGCAAGACGAGGAGTTGGACATCTGGTGCAGCTTCTGTAGCTGAACCGCAGATCAGTCGCCTCCTGCGACATGCTCACTATACACACAGCATCCTAAATCTTAATTCAGCGACAATATCGAATGAAAACCATCCTAATCCTACAAGTCTTTACCAACTGTCTGAGTGAGGCTGCTTAATGTATCACTAATTGAGACGAGGAAGCTCCTGCTCTGAAGCCTTCATTAGTAAACTGCTGATTATCGGAAGCAGTTTTCAAGAGATGAAGACAAGAGAGCAACCTTCTGCAGAGTTGTCTTTCAAACTGTTGTAGAGGTGTGGGTGTGTGTCTGTGTGGTTTCATGTGTCACTGCATGTTCCTGTCTCCTGTCTTTCTCTAATCACTGTCTGTCTGTCTGTCTTGCTGGCTTGCTCTCTGTGCTGCTGTTTGCGCAGTCAACGCCACACATGGAGGAAAAGGTAAATCCAACATGGTCCCACGACTGCCCTGCCTCCTTTTCATCTAAACCGACCTGCTTGGACTTAAAATTAGACAAAGAGTTGCTGACGCCCCTTTACACTTTTGCCATGCGTCAACCCCTTGAATGAAGAAGTGTTCCGTGATATGTTTGCTGTGTTAATCATGGTTGCCTACAGCTATTTATTATCATGAGTGCTTCAGTAAAGTTGCATTCTGATAACAATTTATGAAATAAGGAATGATTCAAAGGTCATGTTAAGCAATGCAATCCATATTTTCCACTTTTCTCCCTCTACCTTCTCCTCTTTCTCCCTCATATGCTTGTGTTTGCTCGTCACTTCGTTTTTGTGTCTGTCTGCCTGTCGGCCTGTTGTGCTTGTCTGTCGAAGAAAGACATTAATATTACACAAAGAGGAAGTAATTGTATGGATATACGTTCATTTTTAGCTAGAAAGAAATAGACACACACAAACAGTAGCAGTCTGAGCTGTGCATGTCTCGTGTTTTGAGTAGGAGACGTAAGTAGACGTGGATACAGTGACTGGACAGTTTCAGTCAGTTTTGTTCAGATTTTTATACATCCAAAAACTGCATGTAGTGAATCAGCTGCACAAGGAACCGATACCTGTATGGTATTTTTTAGGAATACCAGTAGCTTAAAACCTTATATTAGATACGATAGTTGTGCAATTCTATATAATGTTTTCCACAAACTACCCATAGTTTCCTGTTTTGATTTGTCTGTTTTTATGACTTACACAGTAAATAAAGAAAGCTCTTGAGGTGAATGTGTTTGCACTGGAATGCATGCCCTCAGAGCCCATCTTGCTATCCATTGTAGGGTTTGTGAATGGGTTATTTTTCCTCAGTCCCAAAAATTTCCACTCCTGTCTTGCTCTATACTCTTCCATATTACTTACAGTATTTTTAATGCATCAAAACGTGGGTTTCATTGCAGGAATTTGCTGTTTCTGTGTGTATTTCTTCTGGGTGTTATGGTTTTCCCCATGTAGTTCAAAAACATATATTTTGAGTACACTTATTCTCTCTTTTTGCCAAGAGTTAGATGAGAAGATTGATACTTGTCTAATAATAATAATAATAATAAAGTCACTGAGCTGGCAACATTTGAGGAGATGTTCAACTAATGTCAAGCTTAAGAAATGGTAACGTCCACTTTAGGGGCGTCTGAAACTGTATTACAATATTCTTCCAAGCATGAATATGGGAAATATATTGTAATATTTACAATTACAGGTAAGATGGATATGTAAAGTGTTTCAACCCACCAGAACTGTTGTTTTTACAGTTTACCTCTTTTAGGGGGGAGTCCAAGTCTTAATCAAGGGGGTCATAACCCCGCCGTAATTCGAACCCTGTGTAGGCAGTTTATTGCTTGTATTCCTCCACTCGTAAAATTGTAAAATTATGTTTTTACACTTTGTTTTTTACATAAATGAATCAAAGCCAGGTTAGCAGTTTCCAGTCTTTATGCTAAGCTAAGCTAAATGGCTACAGGATCCAGCATCATATTTACTATTTAACAACAAGAGTGTTATCAATCCTCTCATCTAACTCTCGACAATAAAGTTAACAAGCCCTTTTCCCATTATTTTGAACTTCTGCCTTCAGTATACAATAGTTATGAATGAGAGCGTAAGTGATGGACCTTCAGATAATTCAGGTTGTTTTGTACCTTGCACCAATGCATGTCTGATGCAGGATAGGCTCCAGCCCTGGAGAGAAATAAATATAAAGTAAATATAATAAATGAATAACTAATGTTAGTCTCCACCCCTCTGTGTCTCTTCTGCCAGCAGCAAAGCGGAGCGCCCGCCATCGTTGAGCCTGTACCCCAGCGGCGAGGTCATGGTACGTGGGGGTCTCGGGGGGGCTAGGATGATGCCCGGGAAAGACATCTGGCAGGTCAGCGAGCTCAGCCAGTCCACCTTCAGCTCGGCCTATCAGGTGGGAGAGACAGCGGCCGTGTCCTCCTCCATGACCAAAGCCGCAGCCTGGGGAGTGGAAGAGGGAGGGGCCAGCCTTACCGCTGCCCATCCTGCTAGCCACACCCACACGGACCTCCCCTCCCACGCCTGCTTGTGTCACTTTAGAGGAAACTATTTTACTCACATCAGTTGGAAATCTACCCTTTAAAGTCAGACTCGTTAGGTATATGTGTTGACTCAAGCAAGCAGGGGAATTTTTCTTTTTTTTTTTTTTTTTCATGGAGTTTTCTTGTGATTATTTTACTGTGTGATCGTGGAGCTTCTGCTATGTGTCCTCGTGTTTTAGTTTAAAGTTGCACATTAAGTTAAAGCTTCCGTGTTCAAGTGTTCCTCTTTTTCTTTTCTTTTTTTTTTTAAACTTTGCTATTCATGCAGTTTGATGATATATTGTGCTTTATATTGTGAGAGAAACACAACATGTAAGAAAAAGAAGAGGACATTGTTACTTCCATAAGTGCAGGTTGAAATGCACATGTAAGGCTTTAGATAGCCCTAGTTTAAGTTTTGATTTGTGGTATATAAATATTCTAACTGCAATAACTTTTAAGATGCTGGACAAGATACAAAAATCAACATTGTTTTTAAAGCCTTTGGCTGAGAATTAATTCTGGACTCAAAGAATCAGAAGAGAAGCAAAATGAAACAATAAAGATGACATCCCTCAAAGTTTAAAGCCATAAATATATGCAAACTACCTAAACTGTTAACTTACTACCTACTAAGGTTCAAAAAGTAAGAAAAATTATTAGTGCAAAACAATCATTCAAAACTTTCCACAATCGCCAAAAAACAAATAGAGTATGTGCTTAACATCTATTGTCACATGCATAATGACGATCTGAAAACTAGAAAAATTAAAGGAACCTACACCACAAAACATGGAGCTGCTCACAGGAAAGTTAAGTTAAGCAGTAAACTGTTCCTGCCTTCACCGCAAGAAGCTCATCTAATGTCGTTTGTCTCTTGCCCATTGTCTCACACCGCTGCTCTACACCAAGGAGGACGGATCAGAGTCCGACTCGGTGGCGGCCACACCCAGCAGCACAGGGAGCAAGTCCAACACACCCACCTCCTCCGTCCCCTCCGCCACCGTCACCCCCATCAATGAGGGCTTCCTCCCATCCTCTGAGTTTGAAGTGATGCGGTCTGGGAACCACAGGAAAAGTGCCAAGCGGCTCAGCCGGAATATGGAAGTGCAAGTTTCCCAGGAAACCAGGAATGTCAGCATCGGTAAGAGGATGTCGCCAAATGCATCCTCAGGTCAAAGCTGTAACATCTGACATGATGACTTGTTGTTGCCTCTCCAGTTTTTGAGTGCTGCAAAGTGCAACAAAACCATCATCCAGGTGTTTACAGTTTTCTATAGAGCAGCTGAAATGTAATTCCGATGTGTTTCTGTCATATTTCTTCAGGTATGGGCAGCAGTGATGAGTGGTCTGAGTTTCAGGAGATCATTGATTCTACTCCTGAGCTGGACATGTGTGTAGACCCCCGTGTATACGGAGGAGGAAACAGGTACGGCTACTGTAGCCGTTTCACATGCACAGCGCATCAACGGTGTTAAGTGAAGATCCAGTATTTCCAAGATTTTTAGAAACTAGTAAAACTGCCTTCAACATGATCAGCATGTATTTGTAAGTTTGTCAAAGAGGTTGAAAGGACCATACCAATGTTTTTGCACATTTGAGCACATTTACCACAACAGGTACATTTCACCACAGTGTTTTAGATCTCGGAATGTGTTTTCTAGATTGAGTTAGATCCATTATAGTGAACATTGTCTGCATTTGGTCTTGTTAAAGTTATCTTGGGTTTTGTTGTATTCAATTGCAAGCGCAGATTTCTAGTCAGTTAGGAGGCAAACGTGCAATAACATTGATATGGTCCTTCTGTTTTAGTTTACCCATCCACCCACGTTTCTCAGACCGTGGAAGATTCTTTAAACTAAAGGTGAAAAAAATCACAAGGGCTAAGGTTGCCAGGCTTGAACAGATAAACACATTATTCCTTCATATGCAGTACTGCCATAAAGAAGTGTTATTTTAATTAAACTGAATAAAAATAGATTCCACTCTTACTTCTTAATGATATCGGAATTGTATTGCATGTGTATTTCAGCCCCTCCCAGGGCATCGTGAACGAGGCCTTCGGCATCAACACTGACTCTCTCTACCACGAGATCAAAGATGCCAAGTCGGACATCATTGGAGATGTAGATGCCGGCGCCGAGCTGCTAGGTATGAACAGGACTTGAGCTGCACTATCTTTTGCTGGTTTCGGAGGATCATTAATAAATGTCCTTATCTGAGAGCCGTAAATCTTGGAATCTTAGAAACCATGTGAAACAAGTTGTGCCATGAAATCCCTCTCCTTTATGCAGTGGTAAGTAGTTTACTTGAAAGGAAATGCTTGAAAATAAGCGAGGTGAACCTTGAACTGGCAAAAGTGAAGCCTGACACTTACTTACTTGTATGTTAACATGCCAATATCTAAGTAATAAATAAGTATAGACCCAAACAGAGGGAAATAAGGGCAGATGCATGTGTGCACTGCACAAAGCCAGCATTTGTTTTTGCTTTGGGTCACTGCAGGGCAGCAGCTCCATGTGAGGTTGTGTGAATGTGCCACTGCACTGACTCTGACTTTTTACCTTGCATGGCCGACGCTGGAATACACTCCATGCCAGCAGCTCATCTCTGCGTCACTGCACAGTCATCCTAAAAAATATACAATCCCCAAACCCCAAATGCCAATTCATGCAATGTCACTTTTGTTATTTGTCATTCTAGTTTGTTTGTTTGTTTGTTTTTTCCCTTTTTTTTTTTTTCAGGGCAGAGGCATGTTTAACACAAGCCTATTTCAACTGTTTTGAGCTTAAACAGATATTTAATTTATTATTGTATTTATCAGATATTCATTGTCATTATTATTTATCTTATATATCCATTGAAACTCTCTGTTTTGGGTTCATACATTTCGTTGGATTCTGGGAGATTTTGTTTATCTTCATTTCTGTTATCAATATTTGGGTTTCTTTGGGTTTTGATTTACCTATCCCCGAATTTTTATGTAGCAGAGATAGGAAGGGACGTTTGACCCGTCTTCTTGTCCATCTGTTAACCTCTCACCCATTTCTTTTTTTTCCCCTTTTATGTGCTTCTGCTGATGACACCCATAGGCGAGTTCTCAGGTGTGTATCTGAACATGCATTGGTTGGTATCTTTTTCTTTTACTCTCTCGACTCCTCTCCAAAGTCCACATCCAAGAGAAGATATTAATCGCTATAGTTTTAAGTATTAATATATAATTATTGATTTATTGCTTGATCAAGCAGTTGAAAATGTGGAAATTTCGGTGATATTGTAGATGCCCAAAATCCTTACTCATGCAGCAAAATAGTTTTTTTTTTTTAATTATTCCTTTAAAGTCACAGTGAAGTTATTGTAATCTTTAGTGATTACTACACTTATCAGTCTGCATACCTTAAATTTTCAACCCATTGTATTTTGAAAGATTTTTCAAAATCCTTCCTCTCATTAAAAACACTGCTCTCCTCTTCCTCCACTGGTTTAGAAATACCGTAGTGCAGTGTCCCACCCACCTGCATCTTCGCATAGGAAATGCATCATTTCATAGAGGCAGTGTGCTCTTAAAAATTCTCTTTCACTGGGACTTTAAAATACAACTGATATCTGAATAAATCATATGTAGTGCCACAGAAACATGCTCCCTCCTCAACTTCTAGTTCTAGTCCTTTAGCCCTGCTGCTATTCCTCAAATCCAGATTTATAAATGCTTATCAGCATCCTCTCTCTTCTCTCTTTCCTTCCCATCTTCCTGTCTCTTCTTCATCATCTTCTCTGATCTGTCACTTTTCCTCTTTCCTTCTCCTCCCTTCCTCCTTTCCCTTTTTCTTCTTTTGCCTCCAGTCCGTGATGATTTCTTCGGTAAGGCGCCCCCTTGCCTGTGCTCATGGTCACATTTGCTTGTTATATCATTCCCTGGCCTCTAGCTTTCACATCCCTCTGGTTGCTTCTTTGTGTCCTTTTTTTATGTGGCTTTATATTTATATTTTGTGCCACCTTTGCATCTCACATAGCTAGTTTTAAAAAAAATGGCGCAGAATAAAATATAAGCGATTAAAAAATTTAAAAAGAAAAGACAACTGGAGAATAATCTAATGGTAAATCAAGACGAAAATAGTGAATGTGCTTATCTTAGAGGGAGAACAGGATGTGTGGTGCACAGAAACAGAAAAGGAGACTGTATCAGTGGGCTTCCATAAAATCTTTGTTCAGTTCAATAAGAGTTCAGTTCAGTATTTAGTAGTTGTCGACACCTGCTGTCATAAGATGAGGGTTACATAGCATAAAACGGACGTGTCAAAAACATATACATCAAAAAGTAGATCTTTAGGTTGCACAGTCAAGGATATTGATGTGAGTGATTTCCCTCAAGAGATTCATTTCAGCTCACAGGTGGCTGTGGGCAGTTTGTAAATCTGCCAGTCTGAGCTGCTTTGAGTCGACACAAGTTGAACTCAGAAAGATATGCGCTTCATTTTTCTGTCTCTCTAGTCAGATCACATATCACACCATAAACTATACAACACAACGTTTTCTGACCCAGTTTTAACCAATGATCTTCTGCTATCTACCACTGGTCTTTTGCGATGTTTGACACTTGGTGTCTAAGAACCTCTTTGCTTTATGTTCTGTTTGTTTTTGACATGTTCTCATGTCCAAAATTTTCTGTGTTGTAATTTATGCTTAAGGTTTGTGTGCTTGGCTTATGTTGCACAGTGCTTGCTGCTTCCATGTAAAACGTTCAGTTAATTTCTGGCAAAAGTTTAGATAATTAAGACTTAATAACAAACTGAATAGGTTGAGCATCAGTTTAAAACTGTGATGGTTTAGGGATCAACCCTGAATTCTGGATTTAAGTGCACCAGTGAAGCTGGATAATTTCCCTCAAATGACATGTTATATTTTGAGGTGACAAATGTTCTGAGCAATGTAGTTAACATTTTCCCGGTGATGCTGTAGCAGATGTTGTGGCAGAGAAAGACCTTTGAGGATTTCTCTGTCCTCATGGGAAAAAATAATAAGAGTACTCGACTATTTTTTTGAGTGTTTACTCAATATTCTTACAACATTTAACAAGGAACCTTCCTTTGTTAAACTCACTTAGCCTGCTTGTTAACGTGACGGCTTAAATGAATAGTCTGTCCATTAATAATCATGTCATTGACTTATTAAACCTTTTATTTGTGTACAAAACCTTCATCAGTTGTCACAAATCTGGTTGATCTGAAAGATAGCGTCACTGCAGAAACTCTGGGAAATGTATTTTGCTTGTAGGTCATTGGATTGATTGATTTGTGGATGTTTTTACTATGTGTGATGATGAGTAACAGAGGTGTGACTGACTGTTTCAGGGATGGGCAAGGAGGTGGAGAACCTGCTGACTGAGAACAAACACCTCCTAGAGACCAAGTAAGAGACACAGAGAAGGATAAGTGTGTGTTGCCAGTATTTGTCCTTCTACACCTTCTGCCTTTCATCTGAAGGTGTAACATTTCTGTAGAGCATGTTCTCACGCCAAAGAAGTGTGTGGACACGACCTCCCAACCTGTGGTTTTCTTGGAGCTGCTTTTAATGTCTTACTCCCCCCTGTTTCTGCTCTTCTCCCCACAGAAATGCTCTCAACATTGTGAAAAATGACCTTATTGCCAAAGTGGATGAGCTTTCAGGGGAGCAGGAGGTGCTCAGGGAGGAGCTGGAGGCCGTGAGGCAGTCCAAGAACAAGGTGGACGCCAAAGTCAAGGAGCTGGAAGAAGAACTCAAGAGGTGAAAAATAACATGTTTTATTTAAATAAGATGAGGAGTTTTGGAAGAAAAGAATGTTCCTTTAAATTTCTGTCCAGATCTGTGGTTGTCAGCAGCAAGAAAACAATAAGGTCAATAATTTTTATCCCTTAACATAAAAGCCTCAGCGTCATCCATACCTCAGTGACCCTACATAACAACTTGATAGTCTCCGGGGAACCAGAGGACAAAATGTCTCAATACAGATCTGAGTTATTTTGTTTTGTTGATAGTTTCCAGTTTATTTCAAACGCCTCTGATTTCAGGTATTGATCATTCAGCTCTGACACAGTGATACTGAGGACAAACCTGAAACTTATATTTGATCCAGTGACCAGAGAAACTCTGTGTCCTGCTGAGTGTACTCCTTCAATTTTAAACTTTTCTGTAAAGAAGAATAAATCACAAAGGAGCTCCGCAATAATGTTCTTTAATTCCTTACTTCCTTAGTTTCACTAATTTCTGGTGAAACAGTAGATTTGCTGTTCACCAGTTCATCTCGTTTTCATGTCAGTATTGTTTTTCAGCCATGTTTACCTGCAGCTCAGATGTGCTTCTTGAACTGTTGAAAACCAGATGTGTACTACATCAGAGTAAAAGATTTCAGCAGCTTATTCCTGCTCACTGAAGATGTTGCTGACATTGGAAGAGATTTTACCTTTAGTTAAAGCTGATGTGGTTCAATATCCACTGCCATAAAGTGCACATTGTAAAACTCACCTGGATACACTTCCAGAGGCACGACAACATTTTTACAACACCCAATAAATCTTAAATTGCTTTAGATACACTTGGGGGCTACGAAGTGAGGCTCTAAGGAGATAATAGATGGTAGTAAATTTGTTTCGGGTGGATGGAAAGTGGAGAGAAATAGCTTGATACTCAATATCAAGAAAGTTGATATTTTACTTTAAGACCAAACAGACTGAAGGCCCGATCTTACACCCAGCGCAAAACGTAACGCCTTTGTGCAGTGCACCACAAGTCAAAAAAGACTGAATCACAAACATTATATCAAGAAACCAAATTAAAGCAACCAGAACAAAAACACCTCATTAAATGGTTAATGAAACACAGACGTGTTAATAGTTTTACCTCTTCCAGCTTGAAAGTACTAAACAAAATTAATTTGTTGCATTTTCAAACCTTCAATGAAGCACTTCATGTAAAAGGTGCAGACCTCATTTTAAAAGCTTGAATATAGGCACTGAGGAAGTAAAGCAAAACAACACTGAGTGAGCTCAGAATATTATCCTGTACTTTTCCGACAAATAAAAAAATTAAAGATGTGTGAACAGTTACCATGTATATAAAATACACCTGGTGTGTATTATAAAGGAGAACTGCCCACTTCGTATCCCACAACCCCACGTTGTGTCATGTTGTGTTATGTCAGATCATGTCACAGCCCACAGCAGCTTCAGAAATCTTGTCAACAAAGACTTAAGCCCCAAAGTTCTCCCACTAAAATGACTCCCCGTCTCAGCACCAGTCGACCTCTGGCATCGACTCCTTTGTGTGACTGTTGCTTTTGTGCTGCAGGTTAAGAGCAGAGGCTCTCTTCGCATCTCGGGACTCTAAGGATGAAGGGGGTGATGATGTGAGTGAAATGGGGCACAGGTCATGGAGATATATCCCTCCTTTTTTTTTGTTTTTTACACACTCAGTGTATTTCCTAAACATCAACAGTGTAATGAAAATGAGAGAAATCATGTATAAGCAGGCATAGCGAGTTTCTGTCTGTTGCAAACGTCTGTCTGTAAATGTTTATTTTCTGACCTTTCGTCATCATTAAAAAATGGCTTTGTGTTGACATCTTCCCAGTTTTCATCACCCATGCAGGATGGCGACATGACAATGACACAACGGCGGCGATTCACGCGGGTGGAGATGGCACGCGTGCTGATGGAGAGGAATCAGTACAAAGAGAGACTGATGGAGCTGCAGGAGGCTGTGCGGTGGACGGAAATGATCAGGTAGAAGAAAAGAAAGACGCTGCTTTAGACTAGAGATGAAGGACCTGGATGACCACAGGAGAGGAACAGCTGCCGCCTCAACATAGTGAATAAATGTGGAAGAAAGCTCTGAATTGAGTTGCATTTTCAAGTAATGTTTTGTTTTTGTAGAAACTTTATTTTGCACTGAATATTTATTTAGAATCTCTTTTCAGTGCGTTTAATTTGTCTTTGCTACAGGCCTTTTGTTTGAAATGAAGTTTCAAGAAAATGATTGAGAAAAAAAAAGTGATAAAATTCAAGAATATGTACTGAACCACAAAACAAAAACGTTCACCTGTGTTTTATATTGCTTCTCCTCTATTCAACTCACACCTCTGTTTCCTCTCAGGGCATCCCGGGAGAGCCCTCCAATCCAAGAGAAAAAGAAGTCCACCATCTGGCAGTTGTGAGATTCTGGTTTTATTAAAACTATTTACTATTCACAGTTAGAAATACCTCCAACAAATGATTTGGTAAAACAAAATTGTCAATTATGAAAACTTTCTTCCTCTCTCCACCAGCTTCGCACGTCTCTTCAGCTCATCGTCCAGCCCTCCGCCAGTCAAGCGGCCATACCACAGCGTCAACATCCACTACAAGTCTCCCTCGCCAGCTGGTTTCTCTCAGCGACGCAGCCACACCATGTGTCAGATATCCACCTCAAACCGTACACTGGAGTTCTTCCCTGAAGAGTGAGCAGCGACCAGCTACATATCTTAACTAAACTTGCACCTCACACTAAAAATAAAGCTCCCACCTTATCTGCTTCCGACTCTGCTTTGGTCTCAACGCCTGGTTGCTTGCTCGCTTGTGGCATCTTTAAAGAGCAGAAAGCTTCCAGCAGGTTCTCGAGCATTCGACATAAGTAACTTTAGATTCGCATGTCGTTCGTTAGTGCCTTCATATTCCAGTCAGACGAATCTCTTCATGCACAAATGAAGAAAATATTCTGGACAGTAAACATATCAGTGCACATTGATCGCACTGAATTTGAAGTTTGAACTGGAAAGTTAATTCTCATATTGTCTTATTCTGAAGTTTCCTTTGAAGACCTCTCTCACAAACGTACATAAATACAACAAACAGCCTGTAGACATGAAACTCACACTGGACACACATGTGCAACACAAATTGCACAAATGCTAAAAGAACTAAAGACCCTCTCATGTGGTTAGTGTGGTAAAACACTTGCTTGGCTCGAGCTAGAACAGAGCTCAGTTTAACCACTGCTGTTGCTTTATTTTCCTCCTCTCCTCTTCATCCTCTCATCTCTTGCTGTCTTTTTGCTGCTGGCTGGCCAGGCTGCTAACGCTTCGCTTCTCTCTCTTCCCTCCCTCCCCTCCTGTTGTTTCCAGACTGGCCAGTAACGGTGTTGCGTCTCTCCTCAGTGACTCTGCACTTTTGGCCCGCCGAGAGCAGCGGCGGGAACAGTACCGGCAGGTCCGTGAGCACATGCGCCGTGATGACGGCATCATGCAGGCCTGTGGCTGGAGCGTGCCCTCTCGCTTCAAACAGGTACACACACACATAAACCACCTCACACGTCCAGAAACCAGGAGGGGTTTCTGGACGTGTGAGGTGGTTTTGGTACAAAACAAAAACACACAAATAACTCAGCTTTACAGGAGGAGAATAACCCACCAGTTGTTTGAGTCACTGATATGGGTTACTGACAGCCCAGGAGTGACGTCTAAATTAGGTTAAAATCTGTGGTAGGAAACCAGCCTTTGTAAACCTTTGAAAAAATGTCAAAATTTGTAGAAAAGATTTGGAGTTGTAGGAAAAAATGGCTGAATATAATTTATGAAGCGGCACAAAAACATCTGACTACAGATAGACATAGAAAAACTATGTGAAGTTTCGCACCTAAATCTCCCACTTTGTGCACGATGCTCAGGTAAAGTACAACGTACACTATTTCAGTCACACATACAAATGTTGGTCCTATAAACTTGACATTCTCATGCAGACTTTTCACAGGTTTACAAAGTGTGACATACAGCCAAATGATTTCTTCGTGTCATTTTACAAGCTCAAAATCTTACTTATGTCTGAGCCCATGAAAGCTCTGTTTTGAGGTAAATTCTTCCATGTGTACATAAGTGGAGGGAATTGAACATTTTCCTAACAAGTAACAGCTCATCGTTCTCTGTGACAATATTTCCTCAAAGACGCATGAAGTCTGTGAGAAGACTCACAGGATTTTTACTTACCAAGCTTTTAAATGCTTTCCCAAGGTTCACCATTAAATGATTGATATGACAGCCTAAAGTGACTGTGAGTCAGCTCTCCTATCGGACGAGCAAGCAGAATTAAACCATGAAGATTGTTCTGACTGTACCCGCTGGGCCATTTCCACACAACTCTATAGTGACCAAATTAAAGGAACATTACATAATTGTCATGCTAAAGCTAATGTTTGCGTCTTCGCAATTTCACTAACCATGACAATAACAATAAGTTATAAGTAAGTAATAATAAGTTTTTTTTTAATGCTTTACTACCTTCCTGGCAGAAATTGGTTGATTTTTTAGTAACTAACATACAGCATATATACCATGTGTAAGAAGAGTTGTGAACTGCTAAGTTGATTTTCATACTAAAGTCAAATGAAGAAATAGCAGTGGCTGCCTGAAAGGTGGGAAATCAAATTAAAACCTTTGGTATTTTTCAGAATATGATAAGTGACATAACATAAACGTGATTTCTAGTTTAGCTAAAACATGTAAAACCTTTTATATAGTCCTAATAGAGGATAAGGATGCTGTTGTTTTGTATTTTTCTCTTTGTCAACAAACCATGAAAAGACCAATACCAGTAATGAGTTAGTCTGTCTCTCAGTACTTTCCGACCTTCCTACCCTGCTCTAAACCACAAACCTCCAGACAGGCAATGCGGCGTATAAGGCGTACATCTGTTTTTCAAAGGCTCAGGAAATAAAACAATATTTTAAAAGGAGGAAATAGTGCATTCATCGGGAACTATTTTCAGCTGTGGATTAATACACATTTGGTGCTCTAGCGAATATTTATGGCAGCAGGACAGTGTATATACAGTTGTCACAGTAGTTAAGAAACTTATCGCATAGTGAATTGGTGTAACTCACTAATGATGATAATGATGATGATGATGATGATGAACAACCGAGGTCTACAACACAGAAGAATGTGCCAGGATGTGTCAGTTGGATAAAGTCATTGCTGGTTTTGGTCTTTTCTGGTATTTATTCAATATGAGGAAAATATTACCAGACTTGTCTTTAAATTAAGCCAACGTTAGTAAGAACAGTAAAAAGCTCTCGTCTTTTCCACTTTGGTGTCAAGCGTAAACATGATTTGATAGCATCAAAGTGCAGTTTAAACTTTGACTGGCAGACTCGGGAGCTGACCCCGTGCAGCTCAAAGGCCAGAGGGCAGAGTGTGTTGGTAGGCAGGTGGCTCTAACTCTGGTCTCCCACAGACTGGTGGTCAGACGGACAGCGCTCAGGACAGCCCGCTGAAGAGACAACAGGCAAGTGAGACCGACAGAGTGCTAGCATGCGCCTTTACGGTTCTTCTCCCTTTAACCTTCCCCCTAAAACCCTAACCCCTAGATAGCAGCAGACAGTTAATACCTGAAAATATACCTAGACAGACAAAACACTGAATACATATCCAGATAATGATGAAAACTTTTTCTGTGCTCTGGAAACTGAGATATTTAAAGCTCCATGTGAAGAATTTTAACTAAAGTACAAGTTTGCCATGAAACAAACTCTTAAAATGCATGAAACTTGAGGGGAAATTGTTAATTTGAGGCATGGTATGAGTCAGCATCCCTGTGTTTCATACAACACAAACAAATGTCACCTACAGACACACACATATAAAAACACACACCTTACAACTGCATCTCTCAAATAGACTCCTGTCTTTGTGGAGTTGACTTCCACTGGTTTTCTCTCTCACTCTGCCAATGTTTTTTCAACCTTTTAACCTTTAACCTCTGTCTGTCTCAACCTGCCCTACATACACATTGATGTCGTCAACACTTACTTAGTCCTGTTGTACTTAAAGGAAAAATCCACTATAAAATATTAAGTTACTAGTAATTTGTTGGGTGATAATTGGTTCAGTCATGCATGTGTTCCTCTCAGCCCACTGACCACCACCAGATCGCTCCAAAGCAAAGAATTGTAAAGTCTTCTGCATACTGGCTTTCACATAAAGCATTAATAAACATATCAGCAGTGATGGCTGGTGGTGTATTTTCTTTTTTCTGATGACGACATTTAATTGCATCAAGATATTCACAGTCCAGCTACAATGGAGTTTAATTGCCAAAAAAGAAAAATCACATTTTGGTGCCACAATCAAACAGTGGTAGATTCTTCCTGAAAGCACCATTTTTTACTGGAGCAGTAAATCAATTATAGAGAGCACTCTCTACAGAGGTGTTGACATGACACTCGTTCTCATGCTCCTTGGTAGCACTTATCTGTCCATCCTCACGTATTATGCGTAAGTTCTCTGTGGATGGTCCAGTGGCCTTGTGGGAAAATTCAGGAACCTGAAGCAAAAGTTAAGATGAGAGATCACAGCATCACAGATCGGTGACATCAGTGGAGTTTTCCTTTATTGCCTGCTGTGTATGTGCTGTACATCTATACGGTACATACACAAACACTGAATGTTCTTCGTTTTCATCAGTGCCCAGTAACATTGGAGATGTGCTGAGGGAACCAGACAAAAATTCACGGCTTCACTTGTCTCCTGACCTCTTATTGCCTCTGCTTTTAGGCCACCAACGAAAAAGAGGATAACCGCATGAAGAATGTTCCCGTCCCGGTGTACTGTCGCCCTCTGGTAGAGAAGGACCCCAACAGGAAGGTGAGATAGAAACCACACCCACTCCTCTGCAGCATTGCATGTGTCTGTTGTGTTATGTTTTTTTGTCACCACTTGCTGCCATCTTGTCACTTGTTGGGAGCCACATTGAGCCAGGATGGCAATGTGCACAGATGCGATGATGGGACCTTCAGAGGGTCAGCTGGGCTACTTTACTTTACATTAAAATTGAAGCGTAATTGTGTCCCAAATAAGGCTGAACAAAAGCAGGAGACCAGAGGGTGGATTAATGATGGGGAAAGGGCAAAAGGTGAGAAACCAGGTAGTGAGACTCAGGGTGGGGACAACACCTTAGATTAGATTAGAACAAGGCATAGTCTAAATACCTGAACCAGTTCCATCTTCTTCATTTTTGCATGTGTGTTTGCATGTGCTTGCAGTTGTGGTGTGCAGCAGGAGTGGACCTGACAGGATGGAGGGCAAGCAGCCAGGAGTCGGTACCAGCCAAAGCGCTGTCAGGCAGCAGCGACCCCCTGCATGCTGAGGAGGACGGAGCTGATAAGAAGAGCAGCCACAACTCCCCAGAGAAGAGGAAGGTAGACCGACAATCACTGCTTCAAAGTGACTGACAGACAGTTTCAGACTGTTCACACATATGAACCTACACAGAAATATCAAGCACATTGTTTTGTTTTTTTGTTTTTTTTACAGATGAACCATCCATGTCCTATTTTTAGTTAGCTGTCACTGTGTCATAATAAACGCTTTCTCCTCTCTTCCTGTCCCAGTCAAAGGAGCTCCAAGAAACAGACACCATGAGCAGTCGAGTGTGGATACTCACCAGCACCCACTCTGCCAGCAAGGTGGTCATCATCGACGCCAACCAGCCGGGCTCACTGGTTGACCAGTTCAACGTCTGCAATGCCCATGTGCTCTGCATCTCCAGTGTGCCAGGTTGGACGGAAAGTGCGCCTTAAATGTGTTTTGCACCTTTACGGCTGCGTTGTGACTCAAATGATGTTTTTACTGTTTTTTTCCTCTTTTTTGTTTGTGTGGTCGTGTTCAGCTGCTAGTGAGAGCGACTATCCAGCCGGAGAGATCATCTTGGATCCAGGTGATGGTAGTGCAGGGGGAGGTGACGACACTGGTGGTGTGGAGGGCATGTTGGCTGGTATCACTCTCGTCGGCTGCGCCACCAACTGTAGCGTTGCACGTAGCAATTGCTCCTCACGCACTGACACCCCCATAATGGACAAAGGACAAGGTGAGCGCATTGTGAATACCCCTACTGCACCATCGTATTATTACGAAAAGATGAGGAGGGGATCAAGGTTACAGGTCTGTTACTTATTTGAATGGTGCTCTGCTTTAGCCCCCACTGCTCCCCCCATGAATCCGAAGATTCACCCTGCACAGTCAGCTGAGGAAGCCACAGAAGCCACCGAGGTCCCTGAGTCAACAGCCAGCCACACAGAAATGGGATCTGGACCTCCAGGACCGTTTACTGAGCATGTCTTCACCGATCCCCAGCCTCGTCACGCAGACGCCTCTGACAGGTAAAAGGTCAAAGTCTGTCCATGCAAAGGCAATCATCAGGAATGATTTCAATAAACCTATGTGTACATTTCATCAGTGATACAGTTATTAGCTTTAGCACACCTGCAAAAGATGTCCAGGTTCTTCTTTGAATATAAAAAATAGGTGTTTGTCGTCTGTCGTCACAGAAATGCAGGTCAATCCAAAGAGGAAACGTCTCAGCCTCCTGAGTCAGAGGACAGAGGTGAAGAGGCCAAAAACTACACGAGCGTGGCCCCCACCATGTGGCTCGGGGCCCAGAACGGCTGGTGAGTCGCTCAGCTGAACCTCACAGATTCCTCACGGTGTCTAGAAACACATTACTCCAGTCATTTCTTCACCTAGGTTTTTACACTGGGTAACCACATTAAAGAACATTTTTACTGTTACATCTTTATTTTTTAAAGAAAAGTTCAGTCATGACAATGGTGATAACTGTACATGCAGTAACTGGGCTCTGTTCTCCCTCAAGGCTCTATGTCCACTCAGCTGTTGGAAACTGGAAGAAGTGTCTCCACTCCATTAAACTCAAGGACTCAGTGCTCAGTCTGGTGTAAGTGGTGGCGACAGTTAAATTCTGTGTAGTTACAGACAGTGTGTTTATCTAGTGGGGACTTCAGAACCAGAAATTAATTCTATGAATTTCCGTTACGTCAGCAGTCTTTGTTTCCTCTCTAATTGCAGGCATGTGAAAGGTCGTGTGCTGGTTGCCCTGGCTGATGGGACCCTCGCCATTTTCCATAGATCAGAGGGTATGTGATATTTTAAATATCTGTTTCAACAGCGCTCCCACACACCAACATTTTAGTTGGTTCCAGGGATGAAGAAAAGCAGCCGCGATCTTTGGCCTTACAAATCACAGAAATTGAAGTTTTCCACAGGAAATCAGTGATATATTTCTAGTTCTGTGACACACATTAAACTGTTTAAAATGGATGGTTCTAGTTTTTTATAAGCGTTCATCACAGACTAATTGATCGGCAAGAGACAAAGCTATTTAGTGTGTTTTGTGTAGACATGAATGCAACCAGGATCTGTTGTCAATTCTGTGTCTGTGTGTGTTGCTGTCAACAGATGGACAGTGGGATTTGTCCAACTATCACCTAATGGACCTCGGTCGGCCTCATCACTCTATTCGCTGCATGGCTGTCGTCCACGATAAGGTGTGGTGCGGCTACAAGAACAAGATCCACGTCATCCAGCCCAAGAGCATGCAGATCGAGGTGAGTTATGAATCCATGGTCACAAATGAGTCCAACAATCAGCTTTTGTTTTTACAGTGCAGCCGTTTCATGTGGTTCTTTTCCCTCACTGAAGAAGTCCTTCGACGCCCACCCTCGCAGGGAGAGCCAGGTGCGGCAGCTAGCGTGGATCGGGGATGGAGTGTGGGTGTCAATCCGGCTTGACTCGACCCTGCGTCTCTACCATGCTCACACACACCAGCACCTCCAGGATGTGGATATTGAGCCATACGTCAGCAAGATGCTGGGTGAGATTATGTCTTGTTTTAGGGGAGGTCTTGTCCTGACAGAGAAGATCAAATGCAACTATCTAAATGTTTCATCTGGTAGATTAGTGTTTTTTTAATGTCCAGGTTTTGAAGCAGTCTGGTCAATCTCAGGTTGCATTGCACTCACTCTGGTTTTAATTGACAGGTACGGGCAAACTGGGATTCTCCTTTGTGCGAATCACAGCACTACTGATCGGTGGAAACCGTCTTTGGGTTGGAACTGGAAACGGTGTGATCATCTCCATCCCACTGACAGAAAGTGAGTTTCATTCGTACAGCTAACAACAAGGGCGGTGGTGAGCAACCTGAGTCTCATCAAACCTTAAAAAATGTAACTGGTCTTAAAATTTTTTTTGAGACTTGAGGTTGTTTTGTGACTTCATTTGTTGGTCTGTCTGGATATCACTTTGATTTAGTTACATTTGGTGAAAAATTAGACCATTTCACATTTCGACATAACACCCCTGTCGATGGAAATTTGCACCGCAAATGTAATTAGAGACAAACTGAATTTTAAAATTTTCAACTGTTTTGATTTTGTAGTTAACCTGAAATGTATCTAATGGGTGCTCATGTGTTTCATACACCGCACAAACTAACCTCATGATCAAATCTTATCAAATTGCCTGAACTGACCAGTCAGATGTCTGCAGTTTTCTCAAACCTCAAACCCCTTCTCAAAATACAGCAGTGCTGTTTATCTGTGGTCTTCCTTAGCTCACTCCTCCTTCTCCCCATGAAGTCCCCATCTTTTTTCCACTTTCTGTTTTCCTTCCTTTCCCCGTGGTGGATTCACCTCTTTCACACAGTCTTGGTTGTAACTATTACTGTTACTGTCCTCTTTCTCCTCTGCTCTCCTCCCCTACTCCTCCTCTTCCCCCTCCGCCTCCTGTAGCGGTGGTCCTTCACCGGGGACAGCTCCTGGGTTTGAGGGGTAAGTGGGAGCGCTCCTGACCTCCTGCCGCTGTGATCTTTTCTTTCCCGCCTACACCCGGTCAAACCTTCATGTTCCCTGAAACAAACTCGTGTCGGCAGACCTCGTCTGTGGCGCTGCAACAGCCACCTGTTTCTGAACAGCGGGGACACATACTCGACACTGAATTAGTCCTCTTATATCTGTGAATATTTAGTTGATGGACACCAAATTCTGTGTGTGATTATTTTATTTTTATACTTGTATCAGAGCAGTGCTTTTACACATTTGCACGCTATTCATCATTGTGGGTCATTGCATCAATGACTAAAAGATATATTTGTGTGTACCAGGTCCACTGCATGGGGTGCGCTTTAGCTGTCTCAGACTTTTTTTGAGTGTCTCTAAAAACATCTTTTATTTTTAGTTGATCTGTGGACAAATGTGGATGTTGTGGGTGATTTTTTTTTTCCTGTGTCATACCACCACTTATGATTTGCTAGTGCACATTGCTGGTTGGTCAGTTTCTCACTCCTGGACTTCCTCTCCCTCAGCCAATAAGGTGTCTCCGACATCCTCGGGTGGAGTCATCCATGTGTACGGCGACGACGGCTCTGAGAAGAGCAGCGGCAGCTTCATCCCCTACTGCTCCATGGCACAGGCCCAGCTCTGTTTCCATGGACACCGAGATGCTGTCAAGTTCTTCGTCTCTGTACCCGGTAGGAACAACGTCTGCCTGTCTGCAGATTATAGGAGATGATCATGTTCACTGCTTTGACACATGTCGATAACTGACTACCTTCCTTAGTCCTTACCCATTTTTCTCCCCGTGTGTGTGACAGGCAATGTTCTGGCCACCCTGAACGGCAGCGTGCTGGACAGTCCATCAGAGGGGCAGGGCTCCACAGCACCCCCAGAGACGGAGGCCCAGAGTGTTCACAACGTGCTGGTGCTGAGTGGAGGAGAGGGCTACATTGACTTCCGTATAGGTGAGCGACCACACCTGCGCATAAACCTGACACCACAGACATGTATTAGGTGTAAGTGTGTGACATGCGGGTAAGAAAAAGATTCAAATTATGCCGCTGCATCTTGACATTTTACCAGTATATTGTCTATTGTCTTTTTAAGGGGTCCTGCAAGAGATACAAAACATAAATGAAATACATACCTTCCAAATAAAAAACTTTATTTATTTGTTTATTTTTCTGGGTTCAAACCCCGGGGCTGGGGCCTTTCTGTGTGGAGTTTGCATGTTCTCCTCGTGTCCGCTTGGGTTCCTTCTGGGTACTCCGGCTTCCTCCCACAGTCCAAAGACATTAGGTTAATTTGGTGACTCTAAATTGCCCGTAGGTGTGAATATGAGCGTGAATGGTTGTTTGTCTCTATATGTCAGCCCTGTGATAGACTGGCATCCTGCCCTCACCCAATATCGGCTGGGATTGGCTCCAGCCCCCCCAACTCCATGACCCTGTACAAATAAGTGGTATATATGAGGGATGGATGGATGAAATGAAGTTAATTTAGTGTTGGAGTTCCTCAATGTGACCACTGGAGGGCACTGAACGCTAATTCTAATTCTGCCAAGCTGAACTGTCATCTCCAGAGCCAAGCTAAAGAAACAAAAAAGTAAATGCATAGAGAATAGATAATCTCTTGCATTTTTTTTTTTTTTTTTATAAGCGCAATGAAGTTTTGTGGAAATTCAGCACAGCCCTTAAATTCTGTTTACTTTTTCCTCAGGGGATGGAGAGGACGATGAGACAGAGGAAGGAGAGAACGGTGGAGCTTCGCAAATGAAACCTGCATTGTGCAAAGCTGAGCGGAGCCACATCATCGTCTGGCAGGTGTCTTACGTGCCTGAGTGACACCTGGATCTGCTTTAATGCCCGACCCACCTCCTTAAAGAAACCTCTTCCTCCTGTCCCCAAAAGCTTCCAGCCACCCAAACCTTGTAATTATCCCTGTTAAGTAAAAGTTCCCCCCTTGGCTCTAAAATGACCCCCCAAGCTGTGTATCGTCCCTTATAACTATTAAATCCCCTCCTGCCCCGTCACCTTGTAACTTAAATGCCTTGTAAGTACCTCCTCTGATCTAGTAATCTGCCTGCCATCCTGTCTGTCCCACCCAGGGCATTGTAACTATCTTCATGAGCCTTGTAACCCAGCCTCATAACTACCTCCCTCCTCTGTATCGATCTTATATTCACCCTGTAAGCACACTGTATCTCCTCCTATATTTACCTCAATTGTCCTGCATCTGCCCCACAGTTACTCCTCCTCTTCCTCCATTTAGTTTGTCATCTGTGAAACCTCCAACTTGTCTTAAAGCAAAGCCCAGAGCCCCAACATGCAACAATTGTACCAAAAAAAAAAATGACCAACACTTACCTGCATTTCCACTAGAAATCTGTCTGATTTTTCTAACAGCCAATCAGCAATCTATAACCATTTACAGCATGATATTGACCCTGATATTAAGATACTGGGAGTTAATGGATGCAGATGTCAAGTGCTTTGACACCATACAGAAACGCTGTTTGGGCTTTAACGTTGAAGTGGATGGTTAAAGTTTGAGGGACAGTGAAAATAAGTCGACATGGAACAAAAAGTCAAAATTACTACATGTCAAATGCAGCTTGAAAGTCTAGTTTCTTTGGGCTGTTACCTAAAATATTTTGCATCCGCATCCTGCCTCTATTTTAAAGCATCCTGATTAAGGACGTTTTGCATCAGTGTGGTTACTGACCCCAAAGTGAGAGGAAATATCTGGTGTACCTGCAGCAGCCTGGTGTAAATCAAAGGTCAGAGGACTCGGTTCGGTGAGGTCAGGAACATGTCTACATGTTTAAATCATGTGAGTGAGGTTGAGGGTTGAGTTTAACGTGTCAGTGGGTCAGTTTGAAACTCATTCCTCTCATCTGACTGGCTGTCGATCAGATGGTTTGGTGTAAAGCAGGTGAACGGTGGCGTGTTGTCAGTATGTGTACAGGCATTATTGTAAATTTCCGGACACACTGAAGCCCATCCTCTTTGTTCAGTGTGGAAATTCATGCATTGATCTCTATCTGTGTGGATTAAATATTAAACATATTTGTGTGCTGAAAAACGTTAAGTTGACGTGTGGTGCATGTCTCTCACTTTGCAAATCACTGAAACATAATAAACAGCATATTAAAAAGGATTTCAATATCAGATTTATTGTTTTTGATAATTCCATATCAATCCACTCAGCATGATTGCAGGTGTTTTATAAAAGCATAATGTGACCAGCTGGGTGATGGAAAAATCACATTTTTTTATAAAACAAGATAATAGTTCATTCAGTGCCTTTCACTGAGGCTGACATGATGAAATTACAAAACCATATTCAAAGCAGGAAAGCTAATAGGCATCATATTTTAAAACTTACATCCACAACTGTTTTCAAGTAGTTCCAAGTGATGTGATCTTTTTTTTTTTTACCTCCTTACAGAATTTGAGTTTAAAAAGGTACAGGAAACTGAAAATCATGACTGTGGGCATGTAATGGTGTTAATGTTTAGTAATTGCTCCCATGTTTTGGGGTTTTCATTGCAGGGACTATTACAGAAGAAACATCCATATTTGGCAAGTTTTCCACTTGCTCATTCCAAGTAGCAAAGGAAAACTAGAATCACCGCCTCTGCAAACCAGTCTAGTTGCAGGAAATATGGTCACAATCTCTCCGTCTATTCAGAGTTATGGCTTTGAATAATGGCCAGAAGAGTTTTTACATTATGATGTCACAGTGAAGTTGACCTTTAGGATTTTATCCTATTTGTGTCAAACCGAGTCATCGGCCACGGCTCTCACCGGCACAGTGGCATCAAAATAATTGTGTCAAACAAATTTCAACTGAAGTGGACACAAAAACTGAGCTGGGAACATGATGGTGGGATTTGATGTTTTGTGTAACTTCACCTGTGACCTTGTGTACTGATATGGAAAAAACATGGAAAGTTTCCTGCACCTTTGAATGACACCTTGCAAATCCTGACCTTTTATTGCTTCAAATCAAAGCTTATTGCTTAAAACTGTAAACATGAGCTAGTGTTCTTGACTTAAACTGTAACAAAAGCCAACGCCATCAAGTTATTGTCCATTTAGTGCATTTTTGCTTTGTAAAATCATTTCACCTCTGAAATACTACTACTTCACATAGACAAACACATAAATGTATGAAAAAAGAAGCAGCAAGAGATCCAGCAAGGCAGCAATGACACGGCATCTCATGGGGCTACAAGCTACTACAGCTAGAATATTCCTCTGGAGGTATGACGTGATCCATCTTGTAATGAGAACAATATTAAAAAAACCCCACTGGTTTACCTACAGGACGATGTACAGAGTGGATTTAGACCATTAGTTGTAGATCCAGGGGCTGCTACTGTCCTCCCAGCACTGAAGCTCATTCTGACGAAACCAGAGAGAGATTTCCTTCTGAGCGCTCACCACAGAGTCACTGCCATGGATCACATTCCTGCAACACAGAGCCGACGCAAACACGATCAGGACACACAGACATGGACAAACTAGAATTAATGGCTCACGGTATGCCTCTGCCACTCAGACTAGCTTCAGGTTGCATCCGTGTTTATAAAGAGTCATATAAAAACTGAACCATTTGCGTAGAACTTTGTCATAATCGCTGTGTCAAGTCTTGAGTTATTGCTATAAACGGATTTTGTGTAGTCACAGTGACCTTGACCTTTGACTATCAAAATCGAATCACTCTGATGATTGGCCAGTTGGTATGCTTATTCTGATTGGTCGATTGTAGTCTTATTTTCACTGGCTGATTTGTAGCTCTTTAAGTGCGTTTCTATAAAATATGCAGATGTGCACATTGTCAAGGATGCAAACAGTCAACTGTGACTTTGGCTGTTTATGGCATAAAAATATAATTTTCCCAGGTGATCTTACCTGCCTACTTCCACACAGTAATCTCCCCGGATGGTTCCTGGCAGCGAGTCTGCAGGGTTGGTCTCTCCCAACATCTTACGCGCAGTCTTAACCACATCCAGACCCTGCCACACCTGAAACACAGAGCACAGAAATGCACGTGACTGCTGCACTAAGGACAATATCACAAAGGAGTGGAGGCACCGCATCTTAACAAAACATTCATGTTGTCAAGTGGCTCTGACTTATTAGGCATCATCAGCTCAAAAGTTACTTAGTTACATTTTGACAAATTTCACAATCATGTATGGAGCCTAATGAGAGACAAACTCCGGAAAATGTCTAGAGCTGGCTGCAAATTAGCTGTCATACACTACACATCATTACATATTTAGGAATGTGAACTCTCGTGATGACAACCCCTAACTGCTGTGGTCAACGTGGCTTTTAAAAACCATTTAAAATCTCACTGATAAATAATCACATTAAACAGGATAAACCCTATAAACTAATGAAAGCCTTTCGAATCCTGTGCACATGTATACGTGGACGTAGTAGGTTGAGGAGTCTCACCATTGCAACAACTGGTCCTGAGCTCATGTAGGTTATCAGTCCACTGAAGAAGGGCTTACTCCTCAGGTCCCAGTAATGTTCCCTAAGAAGGTCCTCAGATGCCTGATATACAAATACAGACAAGACAGACGCACATTCAACTTAAAGGTAATTATACTAGCCTAGATAACTCAGGGAATTAAATTATTCAAGGAGAATGTTTTTTAGGGGAAATAAAAGACCTACACCCCACATACCTGCATAAGTTTGAGGCCCACCAGCTTGAATCCCTTCTTCTCAAAGCGACGCACAATTTCTCCCACCAGTTTCCGCTGCACGCCATCAGGTTTCACAGCAATGAAGGTGCGCTCATTCACCCCAGTCCATCCTAAAACCAGAGATAACACATGTCAAAAATGAAGGGAAAAACTAACTTCCACTGTGTTTCTGCTGCAGTGGGTCACCACGCCGCACACAACCTCGGACAGCTTGCATGCACCTTGGTATCGGCAGTGAAGGAGATCATTAATGTTATTAATACAGGAGATGTTAGAAGAAAACGCAAAAGTGTTGAAATGAACCTACAGCTGACACAAAAAAAGCTCTGTGTGGTTGATGACAACTCAGACATTAGTGACAGCTGTGTTAACTTTAGTGTTTACAATCAATCCAACACATACACGCTCTATTTATAATGTAAACTATGACACTGTCTGTCTTTGAACATAGATTACATTCAAAGACAGTCAGTGTCACAGTTGACTCTGCTTGCAGACAGCCTCTGCACCCTGAGGACACACACATAAACAACCCCTCAAATGCTGCAAATGCACACACTAGTTTGAACTACATGCGTCATTGTTTGTTAGTTTTATGAGCCACTAATTCATTCACAAATGCCACTTTCACAGACCTGTGAAGGATAAACTTAGCCCCCTCACTCCAGTACATACGTATGCTATTGCAGGAGTTCAGCTGGGAAAACGCCCTGAAACTTGCACTTTGTCAACAGTTCCTGCAACAAACCTCACAGTCCCACCTAGTTACACCTACATTATTGTTTGCCTGTGGCGTGTCTCACCAGATTCTTCAATCCGTGCATGTTTTACCACCAAATCCTCAAGTTTATGAATATCTCGCTGTGACCTTTTTCTCGGTCCCATTGCAGAGCTCCTCCTGCAGCACATGAGCTATTAATAGGACACATCGCTGCTAGATTAGTAGCTAACTGTAGTGTCACACGGAAAGTGGTTGTGTTTGTGCCACGAAAGCGGGATGCTAAAGCGCCTTTTACTAGCACCTGTAGCTAAGACGCAGTTTGGTTGTTATTAGCCACACCTCACACTTACGTGCAGCTCCACGCTGCTTCTGTTAAACACAACATTAGTTTAAAAACAACCCTCTACGAAAGTTTGTGAAGGTTTCATGCCTCCATTGTTGCTCCCTCTGTAGCAGCTAGCCGAGGCGTCCGCCCGGTGAGGCTGCGGCTCCCGCTCTCACCCTGCGGACACTGTGAGCACATTATCCCGATGTGAGAACCACACTGGAGAACCACCGAGCGGCCGACGAGCTGTAAACAGATAAAATCACCAACCTGACTGAAAGATGTGAGCGAATATGGACAGAAACAGGCAGATCATTGTCGCCGGTGGACGGAGCACTAGCACACCGTCTGGGAGGGAGCGGGGCGCGGATGACGCACACACGTAAATACGTACGTTGCTAAGGAACGCTCCGTGGTCCCATCCAATCACCTTGAAGTTACGGAGGATCAATACCGTCTCTGCAGTACGTGACTGCGCATGCGCGTTTGATTTTTCCACAAAGTACCGGCAAGAATTTAAAACTACTTTCACTGTATTATGTAGCTCCCTGGAAAGATGACACGTTTTATTTTATGCACTTACGTTCCTCTAGGGCGTCTCTAGGGCAAATATTTGTTATTGCAATCAACCATGTAGAGATGAAATGATTAGTTGATGAATTGAACAGGTGACTGACAGATAACCTGGCAACAATTGTGATAACTGATTATTCATAAGTCATTTTTGAAGCAAAAATTTTTTAAAAAGATCACTGATACCAGCCTCTGAAATGTGAGCATTTGCTAGTGTCCCCAAGTTTTCTTCAGTGGTAACTCAACATCTTGCAGTTTTTGACTATTGGACAGACAAACCAAGCAAATTGAATGTTAACATGTTTAATGTTTAATTTCATAACATTTTTTTTTAACTAAACTAAAGCACAGAATTGTCAGACTGATTGAAAAAGAAAATAATCGTGGGTTGCAGTCTTACAGTACTCCTATAATGGAGCAATTCTACAGAATATAAACTAAAACTGTTAAGGTCTTTGAACTAGATTTTGACACAGGGTCCCTCTACAAGACAGGGCTGCAAGATGGACGACGGAGGACTATAGTTGATAGTCTAGTTCAGTGGTATGAATTTCTGACAAATTTGCGATTCATCAAATTATGTAGACCCAAATGATATGGAGTAAACCTGGGCTCAAGATTATACATAGTACAAATAGATATTTGTCTTGATGAATCATTTATATTTAAGCATCATATTGAACATCTCCTCACCAAACTGTGGCAAAAACAATCCAGCTTCCCTTTGCATTGTAGGAAAAGTATAGTTGAGGTACTCTTTCTATCAGTCCTAGATTGTGGTGATCATCCTACCAACCTACAGACATGCTGTTGCTTCTACTGTCAAGCACCTAGACTCAGTTTATCCTTCTGCCCTCAGATTAATTACCAGAGGTCCCTATGACAACCACTTGTATCTTTTCATCCAACACCCTCCATAACATCTATGCTGAACTGGACCACAAGACCCTACGAAACTCGCTCGTTTCAAGTCCCGCAGGTTTATTATAAACTTTAAAAATGCCTTTAGTTTCTAGGCACCAAACACATGTAATTATCCACAACACATTCTTAAGATTGACACTCTCACTACCCCTGGACAATTCAAGATGATCTCAAACCATTTTACCTCCGCGTGCTATTGTTTTCACTGAGTATTGTCCCCTTTTAATTTTTTTAAGAATGTGTATTTCTCTGTATCTCAACATCATCGCAAATGAGGGAAACGTCACTGATATTCAAGCCATAAAGGTTTGAAATGAAATGAAAAATGAACTCAGTCAGCTGACTGAAGACACTCCTTTAGTTTATCAGTTTTTCACAGCCCCTGTGAGCCAGTCAATTCGTTGTTGTCAAAACTTAAAACCTTCCTCCACCCCATTTGCCCTCCAGTTTTCATAAGAATCAGCATCCATGGACCCCACCACTGACTTCTTCTGTAGTCCCGCTGCACATCACCATCAAAGCAGATCTTCAGCCATTGCTCTTCACCCCTTCACCACCGCTTCCAGTGTCTTGACTCCATCAGGGGGTTTTCCTGTACAGCTCATGGAATGACCCCTCTAAATAATGACATTACATTGGGGTCTAGTCATCAAAGACTCCTTACATACTTCATCTTTTCTATTGTCCATACTAAATCAAATCAAGTAATTTCATTACTCTTTACTCTCTGTTAGTCTCTCCTGTTTGAACTTGTATAGTGTATTGTGGCCTGTCTTTGACACACCTTAGTGATTATCTGTGGTACAGGATAAGTAAACCTTGAATGTAGATATGAAAATCTTACAGTAATCAAATGGAGGAACACTAAAGGCCTTCTACAGTATCTAATGGCAATATTATAGAAGTCAACAAATATAAGCTATCAGGTATTATTATTATTATTAATGTTTGTTAGTGCTGTAGGATTGTAAAAAAAAAAAAATCAAATTTGTTTTTATATATCAGGACTCAGATCAATTCTTCCTTTGGCCAACAGACAACATACTATGTAAAACTTAACAGCTTATTTCCCCATAATCATGAGGCACGTTTACAAGCAGGACAAAGGACACAAACACCTGAGTGGGCAGACCATGGGTGTTTAGCCTTTCACATCACATGAATCGTATTTTAGCTGTGTGGTCAAATCTGCTGATACTGCCTTCTCTCTGATGGTACAAAAAAAGGTGGTTTCAAGGCATTTTAAAATCACAACATCATGTATGAATGTAGGCCTCAGTCATGTCTGGAGTGTGTGTCCAGTTTGGGTGTTTACTGCGCATTCTCAATGCTACCAGGCTGAGGTAGTCTATAAGGCATGCACAAAAAATACTGCATCAATGTCTCACTTGCAGTGGTCTTATTTTACCAAAGATTTAATATTTAGCACATCACACAGAGAGATATTACACACAGAGGTCTGCTTCAGATGAAAATAGCAGAGAATTCATTTGAGTCCAGGACTTATCAGGGCTTTGAGGCGAGGGCTTCAAATGTACTTGGACAGAAGAAGTTGACCGCTTCTGTCAACACTGATTTGGTTCAAAATGTCCAAGATTAGCGAACCACATTCACAGACTAGTATCACACCGCTGTCCCCTCTTTCCTCTGCCTCTCTTGTTCCTGTCTGCGGAAATAGTCTTTGTTGAACTGGACGTCCCTCTGTAAAGGTAAGGCAGGTTCCTCTGCCAGTACGCTGCCTGTTGCTTTTTTGTGCTGGGCCAGCAGCATGGCGCGGAGCAGGGGAGGATAGGGGACATGGCGTACCGGTGGCTCAGGGAGTGGCTCAAATTCCCTGAACTGCTGCTCTATGTGTTTGGGAACAAGCCTCCAGTCGTGGTACATCACCTTATCCACTTCTTTGACCTCACCCTCCTGTTTTCCTGCCAAGAAAAACACAAAAGTTACCACATGCATTTTGTTTAGAGAGCAATTATCACTTATGATTATATATGCACAAATATACCTTTTCTTTCTAGAGCAATACAAATAAAGACATCTCAGTGAGTACAGAAAGTCACAAGCAGAGTGGTGAAGTGGATGTGGATAAAAATCAGATGGTAGAATAATGGGAGGTCAACTGGAACTGTCCTTTTCCATTTTTCATTAATCATACATTCACAAATCTTAAGTTGTAACTGTGTTGTAGTCAGTGTTTATACAGTAAACTCGTGACAGAGTCAGGATGTTGGAGATACTGGAGGTCAAATAAAAATACAGATAATACACAGCTATGGGTAAAAGACATTAATAATTATAAACATAAAAAATAAAACGAGACAATAAAACCTGAACAAAAACATAAAAAAACACAAAATGCTGAGTTCAAAGCAACCTCTTCTACAAAAAAAAAAAGCTCTGAAGTGTTTGAATTCAGTTAACTGTGCAAGGTCAACACTGCCATGAATGCAATTGCAATGCAAAACAATATCTTCACAAAAATAATAACAGTTTCCAATATCGTTACATAATAACCATGACAGTAGTGTTCCAGTGTCTTATATGTCTAAAGCTTCACACAGATTTTTCTTTATTATTTACAGTGATGTAAATGTAATGTGCAGTAAATGTTTCAGTGGCACTGACTGACAACCTGACAGTTGTCTTACTGTCCACAGAGTGACCGTTGGAAAGATGGACAGTGTATAGATTATATTCTGAGCTGAGGATGAATCCAGGATGTGTACTATTTGAATGCAAGGACACAGATGGCTCCCTCTATCCGTCATAAAAGCAGTATGGTTAGTAAAGATAAGCCTCTGTTAACAAAATACTGTCCAACTGGGATTTTTATGCTTTTAAGTTTTCACTCAACCTGCTTTCTGGAATACGTGGTTCATTCTTACCTTTGTAGGTGAGGATCCCCCATGCCTTGCCATGATCCATGTTCTAGAAACCAGCAGAAACAAGTTGTACTTTGGTTACAGGATATATCGTATCTGATTGAGTCTAAATCACCATTTTCATTTCTACACTTATCTATAATGACAATATGCACACTTAACACACTGTCACAATGAACAGATGTGGGCCGCTCTCACCTCAGCTGTGTAGTCCACCTTGACCTTGGTGATCTGCCAGTAGCTGGGCTCGGTGTGGTCCTCCAACCAGGACTTGCGGGTGAAGAGGCGGCCCACTCCGAACATTCTCATGCCCGCCAGCAGGGAGAAGAGGCGGCTCTCCCTGCGGACATCCGTCCAGGCCAGCACCGGCAGCATCTTACCTGTGAGGGGCCGCTTCATCGAGTCATAGTCCAAAGCATACTTCTGGGACTCCCGTGGCCGGGACTTGAGCTCCCGATACGCCCGGATCTTCCGAGCCATCTCTGCTATAAGACGAAGTGGTTTTTTCTTCACCATGACTGTGTGGTGTTACGGCAACTCCTCCACGATCTTGGTTAGTCCTGAAAGAGGGGGATTCATTTACTTACATATGAAGCTGAAGTAGCTCCTGTGTCTGATGGTTACAGAAGAAATTAACCCCTTTCAGTCTGTCAGCACGGACTGTGAGTGGAGAGCATAAACACAGTGTAACAAGGCTAGCCTGAGCTAGCCGTTAGCTGGCGTTAGATTGTAAAACAACTCATAAAATATCTTTGTATACCGACGACAGCTCATTCACCTTAACGAACTATTGCTGAATTATTGATATAATTTATAACAAACACATACTTACACTTAAATACCTGATGGGGAGAATTACTTTAGCTTGACCTCAGAAAGCAAGCGAGGCACACAACCACCGCTCACCTGGTACGAACTCAAAATGTTCCGTGCGAACTATTGGCGTACTTCAGTTCCGCATACGGGAACTTCAGGTAACATATTTTAAAATTTTATTGGATCAGTAATGTAATAATAAGAATTACTAACCTTTAAAGATTGCCAACATAATATTTAGATACCTGCTAAATAAAACGAGTTTACTATTTTCTTTGTATCTAAAGTTGTCTTATTACTTCAAGAAATATGGGCGATATAGGCTTTTCTATTGATTTAAATTTTGAATGGATTTCTCAACAGTATATTATAAGCAAGAATCATGAAAGATGCTTCAAAGATTTCATCACGTGAAAATTGTTTTTGAATTGTTTGTGACTTGTCCCTCAATGTTTTGTTTTGTTTTGTTTTGTTGACACAAACACTGGAAATGCTATGAAATTGTTCACCATGCCCCATTTTTCATTTTAGCAATGTATTTAAGTGTTACAATCCTCCCTTATGTAACATATACTTATGTAAAATAGCAATTACAACTTATCACATTTAGTTGATCATCAGATTGTAGTCACACCCCTGAAATCTCAATATCGTGATGTAAACAGTTAACTGTTTCTGTCACCATATTGAGAATCCTCTTTGTAATTTGGATTACTGTATACATTTATCTAATAATCGTATTCCATAAAACGTTTTTATTTTTTTAATAAATATTTATAAAATTGTTTTTTCATTTTCCTCCAGCTCTTAATACATAGTATTTTTTTTTCCTATCTCTTATTTTGAAACTATACTGCAAAACCTCAATTCTTTTGTTGTCAAAGGTTTTTAAAATGCAATATTAAAATTGTAATATTCAAAATTCCTGTCAATTGCACAACTTTCCCATATGGTTAACCTTTGCTTGAGGCAGTAATATCACTGCTATGAAAACAAAACTGTTGCTGCCCTGTCAGCATGTCAAACATAGACATCTATAAAGACCTCAGTTTGTAAGTTATGTCTCTAGTTATACAGTATTATAATAAAACTCTCATCAGGCAGTATAGGTATGTGGAACAAGATCCCATCTTAACTAAAACTAAAACTTTTCCAGCTAATGTGTACAGGGTAGGATGTCTGTGCTGTCTAAGGAATTTGATAGAAAATGCAACGACTCATTGGCAGCTGCTAAAAAACATTCACAGCAAGAGTCAGTCCTCTTTGACTGGTGGTCTGCCATTAACACAAATCATTGTCCCCACATCTTCCAACAAACAAAAAAATCTCAATATTGCTGATCATGGAGGCTACTAAGTAGTAGTAATCCAGCCCAGTCCTTTGTGCATATTTAGCGTTGTTTTAATTTTCAGCTGAAAATCATGCTGATCAGTTATACAGAAAAAGGCCAGTAGATGCCTTCACATACAGTATTATCAATATGACATGGTATAGAAGAAACACTTAGAATTTTCCTATTTACAGTATAACAGTAAGAAAAAGTGCATGGATGCATTAATGTGAAGACAAATACAGTGAAAAAAATCAAAAAATACATCTGCTGGACTACAACTAAACTCTTTGTGGTTACATAGCTGGATCTACAGAGAGGGGTGCCAGATAAATCATTACACAACTGGACAGAATTAAGTCATGTCACTACTCATGACTGATGTTTATGGTCCTCTGGTACCATCACTACTTGTGTCTCTATAACGACACCCGCTCATTCCTTCTGAAAACCATTATCACAGAAAAAAGCTTGTATTGCATAGTACCTTAAATCTTTGTGTATATCTACTAACACCAAGACCTTGAGGAGTGAACATGATCAGAGACTGGTGACTGTGGCTGCAGTTGGCAAACTGTGCAGCTTCAACACCTGGTTCAAACACTATTATTATACTTATATTGTTATGGTTTCAAACAAGGAATTATTTATATATCTGGGGTAATGTTCCCCTCTTCATTCATTCATGATCTATTGATACTTAAATTGATCTTTTAACATCACTCAGCCCCTGTAGACTTCAAAGGTGCCTGTAACACGTCTGTATCATGACAGGTTTTCTGAGACATATCAAAACATTCACTGCTCAACATTTAAAACTGTGTTTTTAGCCATACTTTAAAAAAATATACAAAACTGTTAGAAACACACTGAACATATATAGAGAGAGCTGAGACTAGTCTATTCTGCAGCACCAGTACAATAATGTTCTAAAACCATATTGGAACAAATTTTCTTCTGTAAAAACTTGTAATCATTAAAATCCAATGTAACCAAATTAAAGCTGACCACACCATGCGTTCTCCTTTTTAGGCCAAGAGGGACTGAGTGATGCTAAAATGATTTAGAATAGCTTATGGCCTTATTGAATTAGAGTCAAGGGGAGTTGTTAAGGAAAGACATGGAACAAGGCCTTGGGGAAAACCAAAACAATGCCATTGCATAAGCAGACCAGCACAAAAATGTTTTAACATTAAATCTGTTCATAATCTCATATTTTGCAAATCAAATACAATATCTTTTTTAAAAGTTCTAGGAAACAATAAGGTGTAACAGCAATGAAAAGTTGCTTGAAAGGTGCGACAGTCTCATTTGAGTGACGTTTGTCTCATGATAGATTTAAAAGAGCTACATTGAACAAGGTATACTGCTTACATCTTTTAGAAAAAGAGGGACTCCATAGTTTTTACAAACAATTAGCATGACTTTTCCACAGAAGACTTTGAAAGGCTGTTGACAGGTTGATGTTGCAATGAATTTCACAAGTAACTTTTTTCAATAATCTGATCAGCAGTCAGATGTGCATGAGTTGTTTGGAGGTGGTAGCTGTTCCTTGAAAGACAAAAGGGAATAATTTAATTGTTGGAGGACTAAAAGCTGCAAAGTGCACTCAGGTTCATTTCACCTCTTTCTAACATTTCTTAGGTTTTTGACAATTTGACAAAAGTTTTAGCGTTAGAGCTGTGACATGTAGGTAAGAAATAAAGACTACCAACTGATTCTCACTTTGGAAACCAGAAAATTGCAGATGCCAGTGAAACAGGTAACAGATTACTTTGATAATGCATGGATAGCATTTAGGTTGAGAACAATATACAATTTGTGCATACAGGATAAAAACACAGAAAATACCTACACCGTCTCTCATCTCATGAAACCCCCTTTTTGCAAATATACCATGATGACCACTACAATTTGGTCATACTTTGCTTCAGTGTCACACAGTACAGGTTACTGTACCATTCTCGCACAATTTCACTCATCCCCATTTATGAATGGCAACAGATCTGTAACAAATTATGATAGCTAACAAAATAACACCATATCTTTTCACTTATTACTGAAGCTGATTTTGGGTACTGAGTGAATGACGAGCATGAAGAAATGTGAATGGCATGAGAAAAGATCACAGTAATAAAATGTGCAGGCAGAAATACTGCCGTCACAGTTTTCCACCTACGTACCACTCTCTCCTCAACTGATCCTGGTTATTCTCTTCACTACTGTGTAACACTGATGTTGAGGAAAGCTTGAGGCAGGTAAGTAACACTAGATTAGATGCCATAGGGCAGTAACCTCTGCCAGTGTTTAAGAGGAGGTAGGATTCAAGCTGTCCAGTCATGTCCAGCGGCATCTTTTCCTCTGACAGGCTTCAGGGTCAGACGTACAACCCTCTGAGTCACTCTCAGAGGAGGATGGTCCAGCCAAGGGGGGAACAGGCAATCGTGAGGAGCGCTCAGGCCCATCTGGGGTTTCTTCTGTGGTGCCGCTGTTGAGACTGAGCACCCAACCCAGTTTGTTGTGGAGCAACTGACGAAGTCCTGGCGGCAGTGGCAACACATCCAGGGTGTCTATACAGTCTGGCAGCAGCTGGCGAAGGCGAGCACAGCAAAGGTACAGCAGGGAGGTGGGTGCAGAGCAGGACCTGATCACCTTCATGCTGCTTTTTGCTGCTGTGGAGCATGCCATTGGATAAAACCTCTTGTTTTGTAGTTCTGTGGCAGCAACACCTAAATGGAGAAAGGTGACACAAATTGTCATGATCATGTGTAATATCTTGTTCCAACACCACAAAGCACAGAATCCCCATTAAATAAATGTGCACAGATCTATTATGTCTATAAAGTCATCAAGTTTTGCACATGATTGATGTATCAGCTGTGTAGAAATGTGCTCTACATCTCCTTTAATGTAGACTAAAATGCTTCATACATGCAGCCATATAGTTATTGAGTTATTGAGTTATGATAGAAATGCTTCAAATGCAATTGTTAAAGTTTGTAAATTTGTGCTAAGTATCCAGTAACCAATCTGATATACCAGACTGATATTGGCCAGATGCGCCCAATTTACATTCAATCCAGTGTCATTGTCAATGCCATTATCAAATCCTGTGTTTCCGCTACTCTGTTTTTAGTGCCACAGCATCCCTGGCCAATATGTGGTCACCAGTACCAAAGGATAACTGGATTGATGCATCCCTACAGTTTAATTACAAGATCATGTAATTAAAAAAGGACTCCAACTACTGGCACTCTGATCAATAGTGGACTTTTCTTGCCAGTACTAACCTATACACTTTCGATTCTTAAAGAAAGTAAGTGTGCCATGCCACGTGTCCAGGTGGACTCCGATGATGGACCCCTGTCCGAATCGAGAAGAGAAGTTCATCTTGTCTCCTTTATGATGCAACAAGCCTGACAACAGAAAACAAACAACCAATTATATCTAACTCATGATGAAACCATTTGGAGCCGTCACTCCTACATTATAGCGTGTTGTGTTGGTCTTACCTGTGTAAGACAGACCCCAGCTGTCTGCATCTTTTCCCAACAGGCTGCAGAACGTGTGTCGGTATTTGTCTAGGTTGACATCAGAAGTACCAATGCCAACCATCTGTGCAGAAATTAAGAGCCATTTAGGAAACAAATAAACGTGAGCCTCCACACAGCATGCTTTTGCTCTTCCTTGGATTTTTTTTATCATATCAAAAGCAAGTGAATGTAGGGAGGTAAAGTGTAGAGCTTCACCATATCGGTTCCATACACTGGGGATGTCATCTTGATTTCCCAGAAGTGCTGCCCTTCAGCCAGCTCTTTGGAGCCACGGATCGCAGCTGTACCACAGCTGTATTCAGAGTGGAAGTTCACTTTGCGATTGTCGCAGCTCAACAATGTTGCTGTCGATCGGCTGTTGGCATCCCACACCCAGTCAAATTCTAAAACATCAGAAGTCATATATTTCAGGCCAGTGACGTAAGACATTTACATTAATTCACTTTGCTTAACACCAATTAACAAATAAAATCATGATTTTCTTGACCAATGTGTGAACAAATCACATATGTTAGTAAAACATGACAGAGGTGTAACTCAAGTGACATCACTGAAAATCTCCTATATTAGATCAATCTTGAAATGCAGTAGCTGTCTTGTACCTTGGTCGTCCTCTCCACAGTGGCAGTCTTTCACCTGGTGAAATCCTCGCAGACGAGGGTTGTAGCTGGTCTCAGCCTGGGAATCACAGCCACAGTAGGACTCTCCGGTGACAGGCACTGCACTGGGGACAGGAGGGACCATCACTGCTGAAAAGTCCGCCTCAGAGTCTGAATCACTGTACTTGAGAGCAGCAATACAGAAAGACATAGCAAAATTCAAATGTTAGCAGCATTGCTTATGCAACTACACAGCACTGATTCTGGATTTTAGGCTGGTACAAAGAAATTGTGCGTTGCACTGAAAAACATACACATCTCTTCAATTTAAAAGTAAAAGGCAGACATTATGGTGCACTCCCTTCACTCTCGATTGTGGAAAAATACATAGATGATACAAAGCATGTAAACAACTGAACCTTTAGCTTCCAGCATCAGACATGAGCGTCAACAAACACATACTGTTAATATCAGCCACAGGCAAACTAAAGGCTTTCAGTAAGATAGGAACCATTGAGGTGAATTTTGCCAGCCTTCTTGTGGTGACACATCCTATCCCTTGCCTACAGTGCAAACAAGTAGCATCATATGACACAAACACAATCTCTAACACTTCTTATCTGTTCAGATGCTGTGTGCTTACCTCAAGTCGGTCATAGCTCCATTCCTCACTTTCAGAGGCCAGAACAAGTGCCTGGGCATCAGCATCTCGTCTTATTCCTCCCCAGACATACCTCCATGCACGACTGTTCCTGCTTCGTCTAGACATGGCAGCAGCTCACTGTCTCATCGGTAGAAGAACCTGACTGTCTGTTCAGGTTTAGTCCAGATGTTGGAAGAACAGCATCAGTCCAGCTGCTAAGAAACAAAGTGACAGCATGCTTATATTGAGAGGGACAGACACTGAAGACTAAAGATTTTGCACTGCATGTCTTCTTGAACTGTTTTTAATAATATAACTTACTGGTTTCTTCACATTGTCACATTGTCTGCTTTTTTGGAGGAAAATGTTGTGCATTAGTAATTCTTACGCCCGTAATATCTGCTAAACCTTTTGCTACTTTATTCTTGTTTGATCCTGCAATCTTATGCGTCATCATAGTTTAATATTATTTTAGAAAACCTTGTAGAAAATTTGTGATGTATGGAGCAACATTTACCACAACATACCACAAAAACAGTTACACACTAACTCTAACTTACAGCTAGTAGTCGAGTCCCAGTCCACAGGGCATTGCCATCATCAATAAAATCAATATTACCCTTTGTCGAGTTAATGTTGTTGTGCTAACTAGCGCTTGTTAGCCGCCTGGCCAGGCTAACAAGAGCAGCTAACGCTACCCGCTGAACAGCGCATGTATTAACATGTTAGCAGGCTATAACAAGGTCAGACTGCTGGTTATATGGCCACATATAGGTTAATACGCTGGGACACGCCACTGACTGTAGTACGTCCACGGTTTATGAACCAGGTAATGACAAAGGGTGTCAGGAGGTCAGGAGGCGTAATAACTCGGCTAGTGGTACAGATTGAGACCTAGCGTAGAATAGCTAGTTAGCTATGGTTAGCTTCGTGCGGCTACCAGCCTCAGATAAAAGGATTGCGTTAACATTACCTGCCTGTTGTTCACATCCAACATTCACGTAAAATTAATGGCGATGCTGCTCCCTGAAGCCGCCTATTGCTGTTTGTATGATACACGACAGTTGAATGAGCTTCCCTTTCCCATGACCTACTTTACATTAGTCTGACCGTAAACAATAACAGGCAGGCTCTGTGGGAGCTCACAGCACTGCACAGGAAGTTTTCAGTGCGCACCAAAGACTCCTGTCATCTCAACCCTCACCACTGACAGAGGGGTTTTTCTTCAGTGTTGCAAGAAATATTTAGATACTTTACCGAAGTAAAAGCACAAATACAACTCTACAAAATAACTCATTGAAATTCCACATTCAAAGAAATAGGGTGTAGTAGTATTATCAGCGATACACATCAGTCGTGGATAGTAACTAAGTACAAGTATTAAAGTACAATTTTTTATACCACGTTTTGCAAAAACAAACAAGACACTCATGCATGCTGACATGATATTCTAAAATTAAAATGTGATAACACCAGTCACATTTCCTGTTACATATTAATGAGGCAGGCATTATTTTCTCCTGGTGGTGACTGAACAGTTATAAATATTCATGTTATGGTAGTTAAGGGACTGTGCACCACTATAACTAATAGGTTTATATTTACCACAGAGGCTCTCTGTATTTTCAAACACTGTTAAAAGAAAAACAAGAAGAATCTGGTGAGATAAGCAATAGCTAAAATATACTGATCAAAAATGAAAAAATGTTACCTGTTTTATGTAACTGGTTTTAATTATGCAACTAATATTGTTGCTCATCAGTATGAGTAGACTGTGGGCACTATATACAGTATATATTCTATAAGACATGCATGTTATACATGGTGTTTATTCTATAGCAAATTCAGGATTTCAAGATTTTGAAGGACTAATCAAACAATTGCTGGTTTTCATTCATCATCAAAAGAAAAAGAACCAGGTTCTATTAATAAACAGATCAACAGATACAGTGTTATATGCCACAGGAACTTTATTTAGAACATCGCCAGTGTCTTTATTATGAACATACTGTATATTTGAAAGACTAACATTCGTTTTTTTGCATTCAAGAAAAAAATTTAATCATCTTCAGTTTCATTAGGGGTTTCAAGTCCCTTGACTTTCCTCTCCCTCACAGTCAACTCCGACTTCCTAAGACATAGATTTTTTTTTTTAAATCCTCTCTGGTCCTTCCTGTAACTGAGACTAACAAACCTAAGCCAAACTGGCATTTTACTGCTGAAACATTGAAATGTATTTCAAAACATGTATTTTTAGTCCTATTTAACTGGCGGCTTTCTGAACTTTTTAATACTCTCCCTCATCCTCTCCCTCTCCCTCACCCTCAACAGAGTCAAGTCCAACCTCCTCATAATCCTTCTCTAGAGCTGCCATGTCCTCTCTGGCCTCAGAGAACTCTCCCTCTTCCATACCCTCACCTACATACCAGTGGACAAAGGCACGCTTAGCATACATCAGATCAAACTTGTGATCAAGCCGAGCCCAGGCCTCTGCAATAGCAGTGGTGTTGCTCAGCATGCACACAGCCCTCTGGACCTTGGCCAGGTCCCCACCAGGAACTACAGTGGGTGGCTGGTAGTTGATACCGACTTTGAAACCAGTGGGGCACCAGTCCACAAACTGGATGGTGCGCTTGGTCTTAATGCTGGCAATAGCAGCGTTGACGTCTTTGGGCACCACATCACCACGGTACAAAAGGCAGCAGGCCATGTATTTGCCATGGCGAGGGTCACATTTTACCATCTGATTGGACGGCTCAAAGCAGGCATTGGTAATTTCTGCCACTGTCAACTGCTCATGGTATGCCTTCTCAGCAGAGATGACAGGGGCATAGGTGGCCAGAGGGAAGTGGATACGGGGATATGGCACTAAGTTGGTTTGAAACTCTGTAAGGTCAACATTAAGGGCACCATCAAAACGAAGGGAAGCAGTAATGGAGGATACAATCTGACTCATCAGCCTGTTCAGGTTGGTGTAGGTAGGACGCTCGATGTCCAGGTTTCTGCGACAGATATCATAGATGGCCTCATTATCCACCATGAAGGCACAGTCAGAGTGCTCTAGGGTGGTGTGTGTGGTCAGGATGGAGTTGTAAGGCTCCACCACAGCAGTGGACACTTGGGGAGCCGGGTAGATGGAGAACTCAAGCTTGGACTTCTTGCCATAGTCTACAGATAGACGCTCCATCAGCAGGGAGGTAAAACCAGAGCCAGTACCACCTCCAAAGCTGTGGAAAACCAGGAATCCTTGAAGACCAGTGCATTGGTCAGCCTGAGGACATATATAAATATAAGGATTGCAGTAATATAATTTAATCCAGTGGTTTGTTACCTGTTTGCATCAATTGATTTATTAGTAATTATAATGTAGTAATATAAAATTTGTTGGTATAACTAGTTCTGTACATTCAAATAAACAAGACACTGTATACTGACCTGGCAATGTAAAATAAACTGATGATGAAGTCACAATCAAACAAATGTAACATATAAATGAACATAAATAAAATGGTCAGGATAATGATTTAGTGTCATCTAGTGGTGGAAAGGTAAACTGCATTATTAAACTGCAGTCACTTTCCTGGTATGTCATTTGTTAAGAATCATAATTCACCATAGGTTCCTGGCCTCATGAAGAAGGAACTCCTCCTGCTCTTATGTGACTCACCAGTTTGCGAATCCTGTCCAGCACCAGGTCAATTATCTCTTTGCCAATGGTGTAGTGTCCACGGGCGTAGTTGTTAGCAGCATCCTCCTTGCCAGTGATCAGCTGCTCAGGGTGGAACAGCTGCCGGTAGGTCCCAGTGCGCACCTCATCTGAAGAGAAAGGTTAAATCAAAATGACTTAATGCTTTACTAACCAAATCAAGCAGCAACTATGGTGTGCACATAATCATGAGTTTACCGATGACAGTGGGCTCCAGATCCACAAAAACAGCTCTGGGGACATGCTTTCCAGCTCCAGTCTCACTGAAGAATGTGTTGAAGGAATCATCCCCTCCTCCAATGGTCTTGTCACTGGGCATTTGACCATCAGGTTGGATCCCATGTTCCAGGCAGTAAAGCTCCCAGCAGGCATTGCCAATCTGGACACCAGCCTGACCCACGTGGATTGAGATACACTCACGCTAAAGGAAAATAATGGCATTTTGTAATATTTCGCTAATTCATACTTATCACATGCTTAAGGTCACTCATCACATGTTGAAGAAAGAAGAAGAGCAAAAGTGACAGTCAATTGCATGGGAAAAAATAAGTCATTTGATTAATTTACTCTGTTAATAAACAAAGAGAAACCTGGCAGTAGACAACATGACAGACCTCAATCCAGTACCTCAGCGAGATACTGGGAATAATCTGAATCAGCAACTTATTTGCATTAATAATTTGTGACAAAAAGGAACACTGTTTTAATTAGTCAGCTGTTCAACTCACAGAATTGTCTCGTGGATTACAATAAATTTATCTCTCATTTCAATTTTTTAACATCAACCAAAAAATACAAGATTATAATTGGAGTGATACTTATTCTGTAGTTCTATACAAAAGTGCCCATTATTTTACTAATACCGTAGATTAATTCACCCTATTGACAACACTCGTGGTAAAAATCTGTTTTCTATCATCCTTAAAAGAAAAACAATGGAGGTGTCCATTTCTTTTTTTTGATTTCATTTTTAAAAAAAAATCAGGATCTTACTTCTGTTCCTCATGTCACCACGGCAGAAGGTTTGATATGTCCTCTAAACTTGTACACAGGTTTACCCAGTAAAAATGCTTCATTAAAAGGTTTAAGAATGTATGGTCGTTGAGTGTATTCATGATAAATTAATGACTGATTTTGTATTATTGAATAAACATGCACTGTCTGCGTTTCAAAATTACAACAGACCATTCAGTTATTGTTTATTGCCCCCTGGCATATTGTTCCACTATGTTGTGCAATGTGTACTGTTAGTACAGCCAGAAACTCAAAACTGAATTTAAAGATTGTTTTTTTTTTTTTGTTAATCATAAAATATCAATAATGCATTTAAGTAACACTTACAAAATTAAAATTAGAACATCCCATAAAACAATGAAAATTGGTTTGCTAGTTCTTCCACCTCAGACTTTTTGTTAGTCAACCTATTTAAATACCCTGACCGTTCATCTAGCTTAGTGTTTTGACCGTTAAAAACCTAGTTTAGCACTCTGACCGTTAAAAACCTAGCTTAATGTTTTGACCGTTAAAAACCTAGCTTAGCACTCTGACCGTTAAAAACCTAGCTTAATGTTTTGACCGTTAAAAACCTAGCTTAGCACTCTGACCGTTAAAAACCTAGCTTAGCACTCTGACCGTTATCAAACGTAATTTAGTGCTCTGATCATTAAAAGAAAAACTTTAGCATTAGCATTAGCTAACACAATTCTGTAATTTCATAATTGATAGCTAACACTTATATGGGCTACTGCATGCCCCAGAGATTTAAAAACTGTTGAGAAAAAAAACCAAACAAACAAAAATAAAAACTAACATACTCACCATGTTTTTCGAGGTTGTGAAGCACAAACACTACCTTGGAAATTGGCAGTAAATCCGCTATTTTTCAGGGTTGTGCGCGTTTATAACACCACTTGAATCATCTGGTGCATTTTATACTTGCTCATGCCGGGAAAATATTTGCTTAATCTGATTGGTCAGTTTCATTTGAGGTATTTTCCTATTGGTTACACAAAATTTAATCTTCTTCAAAAGGGTGTCAGAATTGTTTACTTTCAAACACACTGTTTTCTGAGGATTTTGAAATTATAAACCTTTTTAAAAACTTGCTAGATATCAAAGTAGTAATTGTTCACTTAAAAGCTTTTGCTTATTTAAAACGATTTGACACACTACACTACACTACATTGATACATATCAATGTACTAAATTTTGAGAACTTTTGAGAGGCATACATAACTGGAATACACTGTATATCGGTGTCAGTGCACATGTAGGCCAGTAAGTAAGAAGAAATTGCAGGAGTACCAAAACAGAGACAACATTGCATAGTTTGTCCGCTTGAGACCACTGACAAGTTCACATCTTGGTCAGTTTTCCACAAACTTTAAGGGATCATAATCCAAAATATTTGTTTCTATTATGCATCTATGTTACACTTGCCTCCCATTCCAATATTAACCCCATAACTTTTCATATACTTTGACAGCACTGCCCTATCCACCTCCAAGCATTGTGTAATATTGTAAGGTAAATAACTAAGAACCATGATAAGATGAGAATAGATATGATCTGGTATTGATTATTTACCCTCCTGTCACATGTAGTCTACACTGACAGTAATGACCTTTGAACTTTTTCTCATTTTAATGGAGGACCACTGGGATTCTCTCAGGAGACCCTGAAAAATGTGTTGCCTTTGTCCATACCTGTTTACCATACCCAATTTCAAGAGAATTAAATGACATTTGATGAAACTAGACTGATCTACAGGAAGCCCCTCCTGCTTTGAATTTCATTTAATTATTTAACCACTTTCCAATTCCACTGAAAAGCTACAGGCTCTAAAAGGTTACCTACTACTGTAGGTTTACTGATCCTATTAATATCAGACATGAAAGACTTGACAATGTTCTGGAGGAGGTTGAGTTTTATTTGGAAATCTGACAGGCATGGCTGAATGGTGAGCTCTCACCTTGAACAAAACAAACAAAAAAAAAAATCAAGACAGCAGCACTACAGGTAAACAATACTAGTGTTTGAGAATGTTATATTAAACATAAACCCACTTGCACACATTATGCACTCAGGTCATTCTCTCTCTCTCTCTCTCACACACACACACACACACACACACACGCACACACAGTCAACTCCATGTCAACATGAGGACATCCTCCATTAATAATCACACTACATCCAGAGGAATTCCAAGCACTTTGAACAATTACCCACAGTGCAATTAATCTAACTATACACAGATAATTTATATATATTTTTTTATGTATATAGGGTTTTCAATAAACAGTATTCCATTTAGACAGTTTCATCAAGTCAAAATCTTCATAGCTTTCCATAAATAGTGAAAAAAAATGTCTTGACAGCTCCTCACCACTGTGATTCAAAAATGGTCCCAAAAAAGAATATGAAAAAATAAAATACTAATGTGCACAATTTTTCTGCAGTCTCAAAACAGAGAATGACAATCAAAACCACCAACATAAAACAAAAATCAAAGGAGGGGAATGGGCAAAGGGGTAAACGTTGATATTCACACTCACAGCACAGACTGGTTACTACATTTACAGGAGGTGGAGGGACTCTGGATCACTGTACAGGTTAAGATCAGACAACAAATCAGGCAGACTGTCCACACATCATCCCACAACAACCAATACATCTTCATGTCTGTTCTGTACGCACAGGACCTGACACAACTGGATGGCTTTAAACAATATGGATAGATCACATCTACTGAGGACACCGGTGTCAAAGTCGACCGCCAACATGTTTCTGTTGCCATCCCATCCTGTCAGACCCACGGGGTGTAATGGAGGAAGGTGAAAATCTCCTATTTGTTCTTGCTGTTTTGATGTGGAATGAATGAGATGGTGTTTGATGCAGACACTTATTTTGTAGATAGAATGAGGGCCACGATGAGGCCATAAAGCCCCAGCACCTCAGCGAAGATCAGGATCAGGATCATGCCCACGAAAAGCCGGGGCTGCTGGGCGGTGCCTCGCACACCAGCATCACCCACGATGCCGATGGCAAACCCGGCTGCCAGACCACTCAGGCCCACACTCAGACCGGCACCCAGATGCAGGAAACTCCTGTTGGAGAAAGAAAAGCGAATCGTCACTGCACAAGATAATACTGCTTGAAACATTCAGTAAATCAACATCAACCCCTGTTCTATTAAATTATCTGCAAAACTGCTGCATGACATTTCACTTTAATACTTCTGATATCTGTAGCAATTCAGAGTACAGGAATTACAATCAGGCTTGTCTGTATCAACACGCTTTAATGTGGTATAGAAGCCATATCTTGGCAATAATGTATGTACTGCATATCCAGATTACACCCATATTTTCCCCATTCAGAGCAGAAACAAGTGAAGTTTTCCTATTAAAAGATTAATGGTGACCCCAGCGAGGACATTAAAGGACGTAATGAGGTAAAATGTGGCAGTTTGGACCCATACTGTGTGGTCACTCTTCTGCTTGTAAAATTGCTCCGAAACTTAAAAGATAAAGGAAACAAATTTTTCTAACTTTTCTCTTCTCTTAAAACATCAAAATTTTTTGAGTGATATCATGGGTCAGGTAAAGTTTGTTTACATTTTGAAAGAAAGCAGTTGAGGTGTAGTAAGCATAGAAGGATGTGTAGGTTAGGCCATCGCGATATTCAATAAGATCATGATATTCAATAATATCAAATATAAACACCCATGATAATATTTAAATGGCAATATTTGGGCTGGACTGTATCTAGATATCAAATTTTGACTATCACCCAAGCCTAGTGTAGGTGGAGGCCAACAGTCCTCCACATCATTAAACAAGGACATGCAGAACTTGAAGTAAATAAAAGCAACCCACATATTCTGTTTCAGTCAGAAATATGGGACATTAATGAAACTAAAGATGCTGTAACTGCTGTTTCACTGTGTCTTTAACTTTTTGAGTACTGTAAATCTGCTAAATCATATCAAAAAACAAACAGGATCACTCATAAGAACTAGTCATAAGGCAATAGTTTTAATATTGACAATGAGTGGCTTCTGATGGCCGAGTGGTTAAGATGCATAACATAAAACTTTTTCTTTCTAAAAAACTTTCACCCTCATATAGAAATGTATCCGGCCATAACCAGGAAATGAGTCCAAATTAGCAGTTTAATGGTTGCCCAGCAGTGAGCCGGACGTAGCAAATGTACCATAACGAAAGAAGTCAGACATTCAGAGAGCTCAAGACCCAGAGATAAAAGGCCAGTAAATACTGGACTTCTATTGATATCTTAATGAAGATTCTTTGACTAATTGATGGATCTCATTTGATTGCTAGATCCTTTTGATGATTTATTTCTACTCTTAGCCTAACTTGGCTTTGCTTTTCTTATTGTGATTATGAGTTAAGGAGATGTTAGGGTTGTGTGTGTGTGTGTGTGTGTGTGTCAATTTAAACAAGTTACATGAACAGAAATAAAAGGTAGGAATGATCAGAGGTTCATCATACTTGTAAAGGTTGACTCTCTCAGAGATGTTGTTTGCTATCAGCACAGCCACCACCAGCCCGTAGATGGCGATGATACCCGCCATGACCACAGGGATGATGGACTTCATGATGAGCTCTGGCCGCATCACAGACATGGCAGCAATGCCTGTGCCACTCTTCGCTGTCCCATACGCTGCTCCTAATGCTGAGTAAGAGAGGAGACAGTGGGTGTTAATTCATCTGTTCACTTTGGCCAGTCTTCACTTTCTTCTTTGTCTTCACTTCACAAAACATTCCTGATGAAACAGTAAAAATGTTTGAGTTCTCTCCCAACCAGCAAGAGTGCACCTACTTTTAAGTTTTCCCACAGAACACATCTGTGAAAAACATCCTTACTACCTTGTATAACCCTGCCTATTTCAATATATATCACTGATCACTGCAAGCACATTGCCAGTTGCAGTGTGTTGGGTATACCAGTACAATTTAAAACAACCTAATACAGTAATACAGCAGCCTTGCAATAATCCTCAATTTTTACAGTAACTTCAAGCTTTTGTTTTTTCATGTTTTCCATAGCAAGTTTTCTTTTTGTGCTTTTTTTTAATCTGCTCATATGTTATTTTTGTTTTCTTTGTTGTTGCTTTGTATATTTATAACTGTACTCAATTGAAATGTGTTGTATTTGTGCAGGGCATTGTATAAGCCCCTTGGCTTCCTTCCTCCCCTAAACTCCATTACAGTATTTATTTTACCATAATGTTTAAATCATTCAAAAAAAACAGACTAAAGACCGTCTTGTGAGGCTTACAATGTTCAGTTTTTGTTGACACATTATCAGAGAGGTGCTGATGGAGCTAGGTTTAACTAAAACAGGAAAGTCATTGTATATGTAGTTAATTCAATAATAAAGATTTTAAAGTTTAATTTCTTTAACTAATTTAGCTTCTTTAGGGTTCCAATAAAATAATGGGCACTGAAAAACAGGCATGAGCGACATAAAATATTGTGTGTTGTGTTTGGGACAGGATGAGTTAATTGTTTTGTTTTGGGGTCAAAGATTTCACCAGCAATAGAAAAAATATCATGTGCCATTTGTCAGCCAGTTCAACACAACCCACATCATGTGTGGGCATTTGTCCCCTGTGAAGGTTCATCTACACACAGTCACTCATCACAGACCAGCATCTACTTTCACGGTAAAAAGAAATGTATGTAATCTACAGTGTTCAATGCTATTCTTCGTTAGGTGAGCGTAGATCTACACAGGCTAATTACTGATCATTTCACACGGCTTTCATGGCAGCAAGTGGTGAGAAACTGTGAACGCAGGATGTTACCTGCTTACAATAAATACCTGCTGGAGCATATGAGTAAATGAATCACACAATATAGCTTTCAGCACTTCTCACTTACTGCTGTGGGTGTGTTGACACGTTCGAGGGTTATGTAAGTGGTCCTTAATAAGCATCGTGTAAATAAGAAATGCTGCATTTTAACAAGTAGCACTTGTCTTTCTAATGTGGAAAAAATGATATTTTCTTACCTGCAGATATTTTCTGCAGTCTTTATTTATAAAGTGGATGATTTCTTACTTAATACCTCTTCTTTTCAGTGCATTATGAGCCAACTCTGCACAGCCTGCTTTCCCCCTAGTGTCTTTAAAAGGCGGAGTACTCACATCCCATTGATAATGAATAGGATTGGACATCATATCTTTCTTCCAGTGGGTCTTCAACTTTACACAGGTGTCAGATATCAGATGCTTGACGGAGTTGTCTTGTATGTTTGATAAGGATTATCTTTCCCATCTCCATTCCTAAATGTTACAACAGGGCTTCCACTTCATGCAGCTGTCACCTTCGAGAAATCCTGGACCACGTACCATAGTGAGCAATCGAACGACTGTTGTGGTGCTGTAGCAACAACCATGGAGAGTTTACAGAGACACGGGCACCGTGTTTTCTGATTCAAAGCTGTGAAGCCTATGATGTAGAAATAATGCTCGACGGAGCCCGACCTATACATCAGAAGTAGTAACAAGAAATTGAAGCGCGTTAAAATGGCAAAGACATGTTTGAAGTAATCATTATTTACAGTTATTCGATGACCAAATTTAGGGGAGAATGTCAAGAATGTTTGGATGTATAAGTTAAAAAAATATATAATATTGGCCAATATATAAGATCAGTACCAGCCTCACAAACCCACTTTACCTTGAATGTCACAGCACTGCTACAAAACAATACTTCAATGTGATGCATTCAGGCAGTGATTTGTTACAAAAGATTAATTATATTTTACATTTGTTTTGTTATCCAGTGTATAGCAAAAGCAATAGCAGTAAAGGTTTTCAAAAGCATGTTTCTGGACAAAAAAATAATATTTTAACTCCTTATTGAGAGTCTCTCCCATGGAGCCTTTACACTAAATGTGAGCTATAACAGCTCATGGAGACCAAAGTTTATGCAGGACCGTCAAGTCCCAAAATATAGTTTATTTTGGTACGAGCTACAGAACAGACAAACAAGTTGAAATCGTAAGGCCTACATTAAAATAAAACTCATTTAGACTTAATTAAGGATGCACTGATTGAGTTGGATGTCAGCCAGGATGTGACCGATCTACATTAAACACTGACTCTGTGCCACAGTTATTCTAAAATTTTAGTTACATTAATTAAGCTACAACAGGCCACAGACGCAGATTTAGTCCCATGACAATCCCTGGCCTAGTGTTACTTATATAAAAATAATCCAGAAACGGATTTTAAATTTGAGAAAAAGACAGCATTGGTACTCTGTGTTGCAGATACCTAGAGCCGAGGTGCTGTGATTGGTCCTGGGAGAGAAAAAGATGGATCTGTGCATCTCTAGATTAAAGCTATGAGCCCCAGTCTCCCACTAGCCAGATGGACAACCTCGACAAAGTGTCACCTGATGTCATCATCAAATCATCAGTGACTCCCAAATTACGGAGACAGTTGACTGCTTCAGCAGGAACCAACACCCCCAAAATATCTCCCCCTTACAGCACACTGTAAATTCTGCAGGGGAGTAAATTTCCCCCGTGACAACCTGGGTGCACCCTGCCTCCTGCAAGTGAATGAATGGACGGATTTTCCCTTTAATGAGAGAGACTGACTTGCAGGCCTTGGTGCTGGCCCGCCTGTGATGCAGTTCAGCAAAACCAATGGAAAACATGCGCTGGCATCAATTTCATCAAGAATCGTCTTTACCTTACGCCTCATGTATGTGTGGACTTCCCTGTGCTGATGGACCAAATACATTTTGACAGATTACAGACAGCTCAGCGAGGGTCTGCGTCACTGACCAGCAGCCACCAGCAAACGGCGTCTGGGTTTGCTACGATACAAGCTGCATCACGGAGGAGGAGGTTAGCTTTGATGCTGGGGATGTGAGGAGCTGGTGGGCCAGCAGCCTGATGTCGGTGGACACCCCCCTCCCACCTCCCCCCGCCCCCCGCCTCCCTCTTGCATCCTCAGCAGGTGTGTGTCTGAGAGAGACCCAGCTAACACCAACACCGCTTCCCCAACGACACCACCCGTGTTGTCGTTTCTAGCATCGTCGTGGGGGGGGGGGGGGGGGGGGGGTTCAACATCTGGCTGAGCTAAGTCGCCGTTCGCGTCGGAGGGGTGAAGCGGGGGTGTCAGGTGAAGAAGCTGGGATAGTTACCGCTGAAGACCATGGCCGCAGAGGCTCCCATCACAGCGAAGAAAGGCGAGTACTCGGGGCTCTCCTCGGAGGACATTCTCGCTCTTCTCTCGGGGCCACACAGCTACAAGGAAAGCTATCTTCTCTTTAGGGTTTCCCCTGTCCCACCGTCAGCCTTGGGCAGGTTAAAGCGCTGAGAGGGGGGCGACAGCGTAGCAGCCAGCGAGGGCACCGGTGAAGAGGAGGAAAATGGCGAAACGGAAAAAGTCACATGATCAACCCCCTCGGAAGGATCCATTCGTTCGGACGTGGGGGTGCTCGACGCGAACAGGCTCAAAATATCTAACCCTTGTTGTTTGTTGCACCTTAAAATATCTTGTATATTTTGTTCTCGTTTGGAAGCGATTTTCGCAGCGAGTATATATTACAGAAGTTTTTAAAACCGTAAAATAAGATGTAGAGTTTGCGGAGCGTCTGTGTTGTGGTATGTTCTGCTGCAAGTGCACTGACTGCAGTTGAAACGCTAGTAGTCACTACACACTGGCGTATTAATTATTAGGTGGCAAATAAATGGTAAAATTAAGCACTGAGCAGTGTGTTTTCATAATAATTACAAAACAAAACAACAGTGTAATGTAGGGACGATCAGCAAACACAATAACACAGTGCCCATGTCAAGCATCATCCATCTTCTAATGCAGCACAGTTTACATGTGTGTTGTATGTTGTTTTCACCATGGAATAACAAGCAAAGCACGGAAAGGCTCATTTAAATCACCATTAAACTCTCTGGTGGAGTCAAACAAATTTAGGCTGACTTGACTGAGTGACCTGGAGACACATCCTGGAGCTGCCTTTGTCAAGGTGACACTAAAATGGAAGTGGGTGTTTCTGATGCCAGCTAAAGGGAGATTTCACCTCACCTCAGAGTATTTGTTTCCTTTCTTGGGCAGGTTTTGTCTATATGTTACATCTTCACCCGATTACATATTGTCTCTACACAATAAGTCTCCTAAAATGTATATTTCACCCACAGCATCCCTTAGTCTTGATGGCTATCACAATGCATGTGCATGATTTTATTGGGGTTTATATCCTGAGACCATTTTTGATTTGACCGAGGCCTCCTGCATAAGACCAACATGCCCTGATTTTTTTTAAATTTTTTATTATTCATTCAAAATTAAACTGAGAGTTTAGAGCTTTGACAGATTAAAAAAACTGATTAATAACTGATTTTACTGTTTCAGTCCAGCATCACAGGAAAAAAGGACATAGTGTACAATTGGCATCAGTAAAGACTGGAGATTAATCTGCATCACCGCAGCACAGAGCAACCACTTTGCACGATGAGGAAGGGCGTTTGCTTGAAATGTGTAAATAAATCATTTAATTGGATTTTTATCAACAGCCACATGTCCTGCTGAAGTGTCCTTGAGCAAGACACTAAATCCTCAGCTATTCAATCAGTGTGATCATCATCCAAACATAATAAACTACGATAGAACACATTTTAAAATTTGATAGATATATAGTAAAATAAATCATTATGATAAATTAGTATTTACATTTGAATTAACCGTTTTTTAAATTTTCTTCTGGCAATTGAATTGTACTGCAGGCACATAGATTGTACTCTGTACTTACACCAAACAGAAAATATATGCACATCAATGCAATACATTAGAAGACTTCCGACCTTACAAGCTTACTTTTTTTTCATAGGTTTGAGTTATTTGCTGTCTTTATCCCAAAATTTAATTTTGATTTGGTTCATGACTACACCAGATTTATTTTCTGAAACTGGCTGCTTTGACCACGATCCAAATTATACAGTTCAACTGAGAGACATTTCCCCAGGTGAGTGGGTTGTCTTACTAAAACTTGCTTGACATGGAAAGGTACCATGGAGGGTACCTCCCTGCTACCTCCCAGCTCCAATGTGTACAAGGTGTAGGGCAGCATGCTGACATCCCCCAAGTTTTTATATTCAGTATACTAGAGGAAAAAAACAGCACTACTTGGTGACATGTACCATACAGTTTCTGTATGCTGCAACATATTAGTGAGGACTAAAGAAGAAAAACATTTAAATGGATGTCCCTCAGTGTTACCTGTGTAAAGTAACACAGTAAGGCCTTTATAATGTACATAGACAATAGATTTTGCTAGGAATGAAAAGTGAGAGCAGAGTAGATTGCTGGAAATGAACTGCATACACATGACCGTCAGCAGCCTCTCCACCACATGCTTTAAAAAAAAAAAAGAAGCTTAGTTCTGGTCAGAACTCACTCATGTGACCTGCTTGACCATTTCTTTACAATAAGAAGAGCGCGTACATTACTTCTCTTTTGCTGCCTGTGTTTTGAAAATCCATAACAAGTTCAGTAATTGTAATGCTGCAACAAACTGTCTGTGAAGCATCAGAATATAAAATGTGTTGTTTTTGTCTAATTTTGTTCAAGGCATGAAATTCACTTTTTTTTAAAAAACATTCCAGATCATTCCAAAATACCTGTCTATTCCATAACAATATAACAATATTAATGACCTATACCACAAGTGTTAATCAATAACATACATCAGACACACACAGGAATCCTGCTATGTAATAAACCTTATATAGCAATCATTTGTGAAAGCTGAAATGTAAAATATATATAACATCATATATGACTATATAACATCACTATTACAGTCACTCAAATGGATTTTGTCTTCTATGGTTGTATATATATAACATTTTATTTTTTGAAATAAAGGGTTTAGAAAAATAGATTTTTAACCAGTAACACAATCAGTGGTTTGTATTGTTTGCAGTAGCCTCTGGTAACCAGCAGGGTATGTACAAATTGATATATACTGTATTATACATGTAAAGTATAATCAAGCAATTAGTTAAAACTGAAGCTGTGAACAGTGTCTTCCAGCACCATTATGCCATATGCAGCAAGGGCTCAGTAAAAATATGCTGTAAATCAAGTGATTCAGAGGATTATCACTTCTCATGTGGTGGAGATGAGACTTTTATATTGTTTCTGTACTATGAAGAGAAACCTCTTCTTTCAAGCACCTAAATACAGGAAGAAGTGTGTTGTAGGAATCAGCGTCAGGATTACATGTACAACAGCATATCACAGACAAAAGAAAACTAAACTACACACATTACTGACACAGTATTTTAATGAAAGATCAGGTTAAAATAATACACTTTAATGAAAGAAGCAGACATTAAAAATCACCATAAATATGCTACATAATCCTAATCACACTTTGCTCTAACATGATTGAGTAAATGTATCAGTGAGGGCAGCTTAGTATTCAGCTATACACAAACACAAAGGGTAGATTTCATCATCATTAAGTCAAAGTGAAGATATCCCAACTGTGCAGTGGAAACTCTAGATGTGAACCTCATACTAATACAACATCCAACTTAAGGCATCTCAGCATACATTGCACAGACATACACACACACACACACACACACACTAAAATGTATACCTACAATCAGGAGACACTCATACTCCAGATTTAAGAATTCTTTCAGGAGACTTTTGCAGGCTTTAACCTTACTAGTCCAACACACTAATTGCCTTTGGCACAATATGAACAAGTTACTGATCTTACTGTAAAAAACAGGAATTTCACTGATTAAAAAAACCAAAAAAACAAGCCCTCCCACTGCTCTAAGCATTCCCATACCCTTGCATCAACCGCAAATGATCTACGGGTTAAACAAGCCTAAATACTTTACACAGTTTGGGACAGATAGTTAAAACTCAAAAGGGAAAACCCAAATACCTGCATCTGATGTGTAAGAAGATTATTTGACTTGCACTGGCCTCGCCCCCACGGAGCGAGGCTGTTTAGTGGTCACTGATAAGGTTTTCGTCACTCGAACACGCACACATGCCTGTGTGACTACATCTGCCAGTCTTTCACGCACAAACCCTGCACTCATTCAGTCCATGTCCCAGCACAACTAGCAATTAGGATAGCGATATCAGCAAATGTGTTGTTGTGGTCGCTGGAAAAACACGAAGAACAGAAAAAGATAAGGCATCACATGCTACTCTTGGCAAAGCCATACGAGGTGAAAGTGTGACACAGCGATGGCTCGAACGCGGGATGAGGAAGCTACACTGGAACCCTTTTAAGTCGAGGGGATGCAACTTTTGAAAAAGTCATGAAGAAAGACAAAGATTTCCCTCTCAGTCCCAGCCGTTGTCCTTTATCATGTGGGACAGCTCGATGATGTACTTCCCCTCCTTGTACTTCTGACTCAGTTCAAAGGCTTGTTCCTGCAGAAGCAAGGTGCAACAGGGTAAATAAAAAGTAGATTAAAGTGTAGCTCAAATCTGACTTATACCATGGTTATGCACTGCTCAGTACTAGTATCATGTAAGGATATGCAGACACTCTGAGTTTCCCAAAACTCTTTTAGCATTACTGAGAAAAACGGTGTATAAATGGTGTATTTTTGTGCATTTCTAACATTTGAAACTATTGCTTTATTACCATACAGGAATTTAGGGTTATGGTGTAGCTTTGGAGCCTTTACCATAGTGGTTGTAGCTATGCCGAAGCTGATGTGTTGCTCCTCAAAAATGTAATTAAATATCTGGGCTAAAAAGGTGCCACATGGGGACTGCAAGAACTGCGACTGGCCAATTTTGGATGTCAGACATCTAGCAAAGCGATCTCTACTGCCAATCCCCTGCTCACCATGACCCCTCTTCTCCATCACAGTGAGTGAGTGACAGTTAACATGGACAGGACATGGCCTCATCATGTGCGATAAATCAATTTAAAGCTACAGGGATACTATCAATGGCTGACATATGATGCTGAGCTCTGAATGAAAATCTACAACATGGGTATCTATGGTGGGGTCAACATTGACCTTATTCGTTGAGCATAAATCTGATTTAATGGTAAACAAGCCAGCATTTACTGTGCAGCTGTACATGCTTACATATTTCCAGCCCAGTGTAGTGTGACAGTTTTCACAGTAGATGTCAGCCACTGCGTGAAGTCCTGTGAGCAGCAGCCTCTCCTCTGCAGGACCACAGCCGACGTTCACCCTGAAACCAATCGCAGTGTCATCAAACAACATCTTCTCTGATTCAAAGTACTAAAATTACTCTCCTGATCATGCACAAGTACAAGTTAATCACTCTGATATAAACTAATGTTCTTGATAAACTGTGAGCTTAAACTCTATATAAATTCCTTTGAGAGGAAAAAAAGACTCAACTCAAACAGTCTTGGGGAGAAGGCGGGAAACCATTTAAGGCTCCATCTGAACAGATCAAGTTTAAATTGAATCAGTGATGATTAAGATACATTTAGTAATTTTGACTGGGAGGCTTTGATGCCCTCACAACTTACAGTTGGAGTCTTTCTGACCTATTAACCCAGTAGGAACATGACTAAAGGGAACTCTCCCAATTTCAAGGTCCACTCTGCAGTAAATCAAATTATCTGTTGACAGTGTGTAAACAAGTCTGATAATGGGAATCTGTTTTCAGGAAGCACAACTATTTCTGAAATAATATACTGGGTAAACAAAAGAAAATAACTGATCTAATCTGATCTAAAAAGATTTGATAATAATGTAGGGGAAATACGGAGGGATATTTAAGGAAAGCGTTTTTTAAAACTGCAAGGAATATAAATCAATTGCAACACCAACTAAACTCACTTTCTACAAAGTGATTATGAACTCCAAAATAAGACTTAAGACTGACCACTTTTGAACATTCAGTGTGCCAACAACTAGTAATATTTAAAAATAAAATACTCACACAGAATTGAAGAGGTAGGCTCGGCCCTGGCTGCCTTGGAAAGACTAAAAGACATGGAGGAAAAATGAAATTAGAGAAAAAAAAACCTACATGTGCCTCATTGACATATGGATCACAAACACAATATGATATTACCTGTAATTTCTCCACCTTCACAAAATATTTCTAAAATGTATTGTAAGTTTGATACATCTCCTTTAAGGTTTATGTCAGTCCAGTTTTATTTACTTTCTTAATTATGTGAGAACCATGAACTGGAGTGTGAGCTAAGTGAAAAGATGATTAACAACAAAGGGTGGCAGAAAACTGACCTTGGAGATAAGATCGTCATGGTTGGCCAGATGGGCGCGGCAGTGCACACAGCTGTAACGGCGGTGGCAGGAGTCCAGGTAAGCCTGGAACGTCTTGGCCTTTGTAAGTTTCACCATGTCTGAGGAGGAGGAGGGAATGAGGAAGCAGGATGGTGGTTTGTTGTTGTGTATGGATTAGTGATGCAGGCATACAAGCTATGACTCCAGAGACCAACTAGTTAGCCATAAATACAGATCAATCAGGTGCTGGGCACCTTTCTTTCCTTTCTTATTTTGATCAACTTCACTCCTATCAGTGAGGAATTCCAGGACATTGGACAGACAGGTTTGAACACATCTGATAATAGCAATATGACATTATCAAGCTTTATCACAAAAAATCGACCTTACCAAAGTAATGCAGGAACAAACAGAGCATTAACTGGCAAGACAATGTAAAAAAACAAACAAACTTACTTTTAGCATTCAATTTGCTGTTTTAACCAAGGACCTGCTTTATAAATCCTTTCCTGGCTTTGTTATCTATCATATAATTATAGAGTGAATATCAAGGGAAAGTAACAAATCATAAGACAAAACTTTTGCAATTACTAATCAAGTATTCTGATAGATGCATGCTTATTTTAGTCATTTTATAAGGAAAACTGTTAATTATGTTATTTTCTAGGTTCTCAGAAACGAGGCTTTAATGCTTAATTGAATTGAATATGTCTGGATTTGTACCATCGTTCAGAACAAAAAATGTGGGAAATTCTGCAGATTTTTTTAAAGATGTAAAGATGTAAATTGTTAGTTGCAGCCCAAACTTTTTAGTTGGATAGCATGACTTTCCATGATATTTCCATGATTTTTTTCCATGAAAACTGAGTTGCAGCCCTAGTAAAAAAAAAAAAAAAAAAAAAAAAAAAACCTGAAAGTGTTGCAGTCCTGACTCTTTTTTGTTACCTCTGCAGGGACTGAGAGTCACCGAGTCAAAGTAACGTTTGTAACAAAATATGTATTGTTATAAAGGAACAAAACTCGTTGAGACTAATGCTGGAAGGTGGCTCAGGGCAGCTTGTTTCCTAGTTCCTAGCAGTTTCCACAAAGCATTGTCGCTTCAGTAGATGCAATCAGTTCACCCAAATTCAAGCCCTGGCAAACGCGTGTTGCGACGATTCTGCACTGTCCAACGCTGGTGACCGTCTGTCAGCGGCTAAACAATGACAAACAAGCCCACAAATGGCCTAATGCATGTGTCAGCTGCGGGAGAAATTAGCTGCGACCTAGCGTGTGTGTTAGCTAGACGGCTAGCTCCGCACAGTCACAACAGACAGCAGCTAACAGCGGCTCAGAGGCGCAATGCAGGATGTTCCTCGGTGTCCGTCGACTCACCTGATACTACCGGGGCCAATGTTACCGACAGCCGAAAACCTTGCGATTACAGCCGGGATGCGGTCGGCAGGTAGGCTCAGGTCAGCGGTCGACAACCACGCGTTGACCGCTCGACAGTCTCTGTTGTTGCAGCGTTTACCCGCGTCTCCTTTTTAAACGAGCTCTCAAAGCTTCTCTTCTTCTCCTTCTCCTTCGTCAACACAGAAGCAGGAATCCGACAATCTTGGCAGGCTGACAGGGTGAGAGTGCAGCGGCCCCGGCGGGAGGAAAAATGTGGTTTGTTTATGAAAACACGCAGAGGAGGAAGTGTGAGGACTGCAAAACAAATCCCTGTGGACCAATGAGAGCCCCGGAGTGACGTCTAGAATGTGGGTCAACCAATCAGATTCGACTTCACAGGAGCCACAGGACGGTCGTCGGTGCAGCTCATGGAGGCGGTCAGTGAGGGGTCTGCTCCCGCTGCTGGATGTGGGAGGAAAGCCTCTTGTAGACTGGCTTGAAAGCAGCGCAACTAAGTACATTTATTCAATAACTGTACTAAAGTACACATTTGAGGTACTCATACTTTACTCGAGCATTATCTTGTCATGGCACTGTATTTTTCTACTCCACTACATTGTATTGTAGACGATTAATCGATTAGTCGATAAACCAAAACTCTGCTATTTTGGTAACATATGAATATTTGCTGTTTGCAACTGTGCAAATATAAGGATTTAGTGATCTTGTTTATCACACTTAATAGTACACTGAATTTTTTTTTTTCCTGATTTTGTACTGTTGGTAAAACAAAACAAGATATCTGAAGATGTCAAAATTACACATAAGTGAAGAAATCCAAGAGAGATTTATCACTTAATTCTGGCGTTTTGTAGTCAGTCGCAGCCTTAAAATGTGATCTTTTCACCTATCTGACAGCTTTAATTAAGATTTTTGCACTCACTATATATGAGGAGCATAAGAATATGATGCTTTATTGTAGATTAAATTACCCGACAGTATTAACAAGTGGAGCTGAAATGATTAGTGATTTGTCAATAAGTTTATTGAGAGAAAATTAACTGTCAAGAGAGGTTTGTCAGGTGTGGACTGTTGCTTGTGTAAGACAAGCGTTTTGAACATGGCACTTCAGGCGTTTGGTAATTGTGATGGGGATTAGAGCCCCATCACAATTATTAGAGCCTCAAAACCCGAAAGATGCACACAAACACAGAAGATTAAAACAAACAGCAAATATTTACAGTTGAGAATCTGATACAATTTTGCTTAAAAAGTATTAAAACAGTTATTCAATTATCAAAATCATTTCAGATTAATTTTCTGTAATTGGCTAACTCTATTGAAAAACCTACCCTCTAGGTAGGAACTGTAGTTCTGATGGATGATACTTTAGTCTTCAAGGCATTTTAAGGTATTTAGTCATAGCATATGTAATATGTGAATCTAAACCAGCCTCAATGTTGATAAACCCCCACGATTCCTAGAAATATTACTGACAACACGCCCCCTGTGTCCTCAGTGTTAGCCCCATGTCCCTGGTTGTATGATCACAGGTGCCTCATTTCTCTGCTGGGTCATTTATTCACGCCTTTGCTCTTTGTATTTATTGTAAAGACCTTATTGGCACTGATCCATTTATATTCCATTAACTCACTCGTCATACTGCAAGGCACAGCCAAATAGGGTCAGAAAAATACAACCACAACATACTGGTTGATTATAAATGGACTTTGACCGACTGTGGCCTGGGAAAACAAGGACACAGGTGTGGTTTGCTGCACATGTAAACCCTCAGCTTATATGTTCATATATAGTAGATGTGAGACTGTTTTAAACACAGATGCACAACACAGCCTAAAAACCACATTCACAACACTGTACTCACCTACATGGATATATTTTATGTACCAATAATCATACTTTTTCTTTACTTTACTTTAGTTTCTGGCCTCATGTTCCTCTCAATCAAATACCATAACAGATAGAATATAACAGCACAACTCCACGGAAATTGTCTCAGATAATTTATTTCTTAACTCCAGCACTTACTCAAACCAGTCAAATAATGTCAGAAAATAACATGAGCCACAGTCAAAACAAAGTCATGTTTACTCTCTTATCATGAGAAATGGGATGTCGGGTGACATGGTCCAGCTAGTTAAATATTCTCTCCAGCACTGGTAGATTTGCTGGAAAGAAAATCCATGGCTGTTTCTTTAAACACTGGGCTGTGTCTGAAAGACTGTGGGTGGAGGCCATAGAAATGAACTGATTGCAGCTCACACTGCAAACAAGTAATTCCATCAGCAGTGATTAAGGTTTGAGATTAAAGAGTTGACTGATAGTTTTGTTCTCAATGGATGGATTTTAACATTTCCTGATAGACCAACAGCTCTCTGACTAATCTTGTCATGGGTGTGGAACTTCTTGTATTGACTTCTCTTTTATAGTCTTTTCTTTTTCTTTCCTTTTTATGTCACAAAATCCTCATTCATGAGAAAACTGCCATGTCTCAGTTCTCATGACTGGATGTGTTTCGAGATCACTCCCGACTTCTGTTTCTGCAGAGGTAGCTTGAGAGAGAAGTTGGATAGTCACTCATCACCCCTGTGGCTCCCACTTCAAATGCAGCCTTTATATCCTCATCTTCATTGCACACAAACAAATGCACCTGAAATTACAGATATATTAATCAACCCTAGTGATCTGCTTGGGACCCTGGAGACCACAGACCCTCTGAACTGATGACATGTTTCAGACGCCAGCCGGAAAATGTGGTTAAATGCAATTACATTTCAACATACTTTTAATCTGAGATTGGTGTTGACTATACTTTTTATGCATCACTTCTCTTCCCAAATCCTGAATAAATCTATCTGGATTTCCGTCATTGGAGTAACAGTTTGTTTATTAGAGGTCTAACTACATACTACATATTTTGTTAGGTTCATAAGATGTGCAAGCCTTCAGTATTTTTCTACATATTGGGTTTGAATAAGGTCAGAGGAAAAGAGAAAAATGATTGATTTCATCATGATTACTTTGGTCTGTGGGATTGCAAACCGATGAAATAAAACTGATCTCAACAAAACACAAGGATGGTCATCTCTGTCATCTTTGCTGCAATTTTGAGCTCAAGTAAGTGGCTTGATCGTACTGAAATTTAAAGTTGGAGAGAAGCTGTTGACTCAGATGTAACTGCAGCTGTAACAGAGCAGACATCAACGTAAAGTAAGATGCTGCAGCAACATCAAGGAGCAGCTGTTCAGCTACACTGTAGATCAATAATTGATAGAGGATGATGTCATGATATTGATAGGTTATAATATAAGTTATCAGTACTGTGGCAGCAGCATTGTGATACTGTTCAATGTTACTGTACAGTGTTGAAATACGCAGTACACTGCACTTTAACACATACAGTGAATTTATGCATTTATTTGACACTATTTTACACACAGTTTATGTGTTAATGTTTCATTCATCAGTTACGCAGATGTCATGATGTATAATAGATGATGCTCTTGCAATATATCACATGCTGCTGAATCATGGGAGCCCAGTTTTTCAGTTTCTCCCACCTCTACAACTGTCGCTTCACTACTTTCTCCTGGAGTGTGGGGGAAAAAAAAACATCCCTCAGTTTTTATATAGATGATGGTGCAAAGAGCTTTTCACAGTCCCTACTTCAGAATTACTCACAAGTGTGGCAGGGCCCTCGGCAGCTGACAAAGCTACAGCATATGACTTCAGTTGTTTTCATGCTCAAACTATTCAGTGATCACTCGTGGCCTGACAATGGGGGTGATCTCATCCCAGCAGAGATTACTCACATCAGGACAGAAGTGATGCATCAGAGACACTCACAGTGGCTGTTTATCTTACTGAGGTGTTTTCTGCATTAAAACACTACGTTCTTTGGTAAAATAAAGTCCAAATAAAGTCTTGTTTGTGTATCTGGGAAAGAGAATCAATTTGAGATTTTGGGGCTGAATTGTATTTTTTCCTAGATATTTTTTGGTTGGTTGGTTCATACACACGTGCATACATACATACATACATAGACATGATAGATAGGTCTCTGTATTGTTTGCATATTTGTTTATAGAGCAAGTTCTGCTTAAGACTTTGATCATTTCTCTTCCACTTTTATCTGTTTTATCTATGTTATCTTTTCATATTTTCTCTGCACTGCTGTGATGCACTTTGAAAACTCTCTGTTTACGTATGCACTTTACACATTAATGATGATGGTTTCATACCTGAATTCCACGGGCTGCAAGGTGTTTAAAAAGACTCTTCCTCATCGTTACTCTGGAATGACAGCATATAAAATCTATGAAAATTCATTCTCTACACAAATTGCAGTACAAAATAATAAAAACAATTTAATCTTCCTGTCATATAAACTTTTTAATTTTATCCCAAGATGTTATAATTCTGTATAACAACATTTGTCTACATACAAACATGCCTTCTTGTGTTCGGTCAGTCATACTTTTTTTTTCTGGAAATGTTAGGCAACATTTCTCTCATTATAACTTTAAACTTCAAAAACCAAAACAAGTCAGCCATAGAGTAGGCTGCAGTGGTCCTCTGTTAACCTTCACTCACTTTTCTAACAAAGAGACAAGGAACCTGTTCCTCAGGATGCGCTTCTCAGGAATGAACGTCCTTCATCAGCCCACAGACACAGAGAGAGAAACAATGAACACATTACTCTACTGTAACACATTTACACCAAAGGTTAGAAAGAGAAAATCTGAGTGGATTAAACCAGATGGATGTACAGAATGGCATCCAGCCACATTAACTAACATAACATAGTGTGCTATGTTAAAACTCAGATTAAGAAGTGGGATGCAGCTTTAAAACAGAGACAATACACTGAGCATAGATATAAAGGCAACTGTGGTATAGCCCAGGCATGAGGGATAATTGTTTCCCTCCTCTTTATGAACAGATATGTAAATTTTAACAAAGACCTCATTGTGAAATGACACACACCCAGGACCATACATACTGTCTCAACATGCAACGATACACAAGTGGGCAGCCACACCTGTTGAAGATGCGTGGCAGGTAAAACTGCAGTAAACTCTCTCCCAGTGGCACGAAGGGCAGCAGGCCGCTGTAGAAGAGGAGCAGAAGCAGCACGCCTCGCTTCACAGTGAAACTGTACGGCATGGAGCTGTTCTGTGAAGACGCAACGACAGAGAGAGAGAGAGAGTGAGGGGAGGGGGGGGCAGGGTGCCAACACTGACACAGTTTTTCACAGTTTTTTAAAGACATACATCTGACGGTGCACTAAGAGGAGCTTGTAACGCCATCACGTTTTTACAGTAGACGTGAAATAGTAACATAACACTGTACAAGTAACTTTGTCTCCCTCAAGTGGGTTATGTACCGATCTTTGGCATTCCTTCATGATCCTGGAGTCCACTGAGGCCCAGACAGTGATTTCCTCCCTGTTGTAGCATCTCACCAGGTCAGAGACCTACAGACGGGGGTGAGATATAAGAGTGAATGCATTTGGCTCAAACCAAGAACAGTCAATTACCACTTTTACTTGGGAGTCTAAAAGCAACATGAAGTCCAAACTGCTTCAAACAGGAAAAGAATGGACAAACGGTGGCAGCAATTTAAAGCTCATCATCAGGGATAATCTTGACATTTAATCGGATAGTTGCTAAGCACCACAAAAGACCAGACCACAAACCTTGGTGACACACTTTAATTAAATACTACTTCAGCCTCACAAAGCTGGTATTATCCAGGGCCCGACTGACACTTACAGGCTGCTCATATCCATCCATCGTTCGTAAAAAACTGCACTTGGTCTGATTAGTTGGCTGATGTGCCCTGCCCATGTACAGTATCTATTGCCTACACAGTTTTTATCTATTTACTTTCAACAATGCTACATATCATCTTCATTTTCAAAATGCACTTTTATGGGGCGTTCCAGGAGTGAAGAGGAACTGGGTTTCTTTCTTATTCTCTGGGTTAGAGACTGTGCTGTGGTTCTTTTATTGTATCTATGCCTCCACACCTGTGATAACCAGCGCCGGAGGCATTATGTTTTCAGGTTGTCGGTCTACATGTCTGTCTCATTCTCATGAATGTGATATCACAGTAATGCCTTGAGAGCGTCTTCAAATTTGGCAAAAACATTCACTTGGACTCTAGGAAGAACTGATTAGATTTTGGTGGTCAAAGGTCAAAGGTCAAGATCATGGTGACCTCACAAAACACGGTTCTGGCATTGTGAACGCTATATCTCAGTAATGCCTTAAGGGAATTTCTTCAAATTTGGCACAAACATTCACTTGGACTGTACTGATTAGATTTTTGTCGTCAAGGGTCAAAGGTCGAGGTCACGGTGACTTCATGTTCTTGTGAAGGCAATATATCAGAAATGCCCAGAGGGAATTTCATTACTTCTGAGACAAACATTCACTTGGACTCAAGCATGAACTGATTAGATTTTGGTGGTCAAAGATCAAAGGTCACTGTGACCTCACAAAACTTTTTTTTTGCCATAACTCCTGAATTCATACACTAATTATGACACAATTTAACACAAATGTCAATTATACAATTATGAATTCATGACTATTTATATCCAAATGTTCAAAGGTTATCTTCACTATGACATCATAATGTCCTGTAAAAACACTTGTGGCCATTATTCAACTGTGTTACTCAGGAGGGGGAGATTGTTACTATATTTCCTGCAACTTGGCTGGTTGGCGGAGGCATAACTGCAAGGCAGTTATTTATTTTTCTTTAGGTGCACTGTACCTTTTCTATTAGCTGGTGGTTGTTCTCTTTGATCTCGATGCTGACAGGCATCTCAGGGAACTTCCTGAACACGTCCTCCAGCAGAGCAAACTTCCTGTCTGTACCGCTGCTGTAGTGACCTGAAGGATGGGAGGGGTGAAAAGGAAGGTTGCACCACATACACAGACACGCACACAGACACGCACACACGCCGTTTGACCTACTTCTTCACTCAGCTGCTTTTTGAATTTTGAGAATGAGAGGAGCGACTCACCTGCATAAAATGTCACTTCCAGTCGCTCCTTATACAAAGGCAAATCCTGAGAGAGTTGAAAAATAGACATAAAGATGGAGACATAAAGATTTTTATTATTGTGCTGCTGATTGTGAAGACCATGAAAAGAATTCACACTGATCTTGGTATGTTACTCTCTTACTCAGAAAACAGCTATATTTCTGAGGAAAAGCTCAAACTGAATATAAAAGATTTAAATGTGTCTCAGGACACACTGAGGTAAAACACACAGTTTTTATCCAGCGTAGTTACCAGCTAACTTCAAAATCCTTCTGCATGATACGTACCAAGGTAGTTTTAAAGTGAATATTTGGGTTCACATGCAGCTGTTTTGCATGTTGCAGTTATACTGAATCATATGTTCCACCTGAAATGCAGGGGAATTTGTAACAAGTAAATGTAACTGCTGTGTTTGAGTGATGAAAAACTCACTGTGTTTTGTCTAACAGGCCCCTTCCCTGCCAGTGTGGTTAGCGAAAAAAAAGTAACCCAGAAAAGCACCACCTGAAAAACACTGTTTGAAGGCTACAGCTGCTGTCTCAGCGTGACCTTTGACCTAACCCACAGTCCTGTGAGGTCTGTCCTCCCACCTGTAGATCGAGTGAAGAGATGGTGACGTCCTGTCCGGTCTGCCTCAGCAGATTCTCATCATGTGACACCACCACATGTCCGTCATGTGTCAAGTGACAGTCCAGCTCCAGCATCTGTGTGCCCTGCTCCACCGCGCTGCAGACAGAAGCACATATAGAGAAACCATAAAAAATAAGAATACACACTTTTGTTACCTGTAAACTGAGAGTTCATGCCACTCTCAATAGAGAAAGCAGCCTCTTAAAATGCTGTACAACAAACAACTGCACGGTGTTGCAAGAGATAAAAATGCACTGTTCCGTCATGAAGCACAGATCTACTTTGTACGGTGTGTCATTCAATGATTTTCAGCCCTGACACCCAGCAACCCTGATATATTTAATACTAGGATTTACATTTTAGCAGTTTGACATAGCAGGGTGACATAGTGGAGAGAGGCTGAAAGTATAAACACAGGAAATCCCTTATTATAATCGAGACAGTTTACCAGGCTGGATAATCACTTGATGTCTTGCTCATCGGAAAGAAAAGATAAAATCAGGGGAAACTGGACAGTCTTCTTTCACAGCTGTTCTGAGAACAAACCTGGGTTTGGTACTCACTGTGTGAATGCCTCCATGGTGCTTTCTATCCTCTCTCCACATCCTGAAAACAGACAGGGGAGTCAGGGTTGACGATGGCAGCAGACTCGCCCGGAAAATACAGAAAACATGCACACTTAGACAAACTTCAGTTGAGGAAGACATTTTTATTATTTTTATTTTCATTTGCTCAGTGTTGTAGTCATTGTAGTCATATTATTTGATTTTTTCATATACTTCCATATATATTTTTTCTGGAAGCAGAAGAAGACTAAGCCACTGATACAGTCCTGTTCTTCAGTACAACACAACAACAAGTTGTTAGATATTTGCATTATCATCTGTAGTGTGTGTTGACTTTTTCCATCTTTACTTGAACTTCTTGCTGCAGGCTAAAAGCAAAATTGCAAGAAAAGTAATCTGCAAAATAAAATGAGATTGTGTTTAAAGTGAGTGAAGAATATTTTAGCTCATTTTTTTCACCTTCATCTCCACATCAATAATTTGTGCCAATATCAGAAAGACTATATTTAGGAAATCTTTTGTCTTGAGTCTTTAACCCACACGGCAACAGTGTGCAACCGGTGAAAAATATGAACCTTTAAAATGTGAACAGTTGAAGCAAAAATCCATCAGTAGTGAACATCCTTGCATCTATCTCCTTGGCTACTTCACTTAGTAATCCTTCATGACGCTCTGAATACTGGTTGACACATAGCTATTTGCACTGCACAAGTCAGGCTTTGAATTAGGCTGATTCAAATCAGACTGTTTCAAAACCTGCTTATGGATGCCTCCTCCTGGCAGGCTGCCCCCCCCCTTACCTCCTCTATGTGAGATGTGTGTGCAGTAAAAGGCTGTGCGTTTCCTCCTATGGAGAATGTGTGGGTTCTTCAGCAGGTACAACGAGGTGAGTGTGTAACCTCCCAACGCCGGGAGGATGAAATACAAAAAACTGCCCATCCTTCCTTGCAAACACGTCCAGAGTCCCACCCAGTATGTTGGACAGAATCACCTGCAAAAATGGTGATCAAACAATGTATCCAAGCCCTTAATAGTGATCTCCAACAACTCTCTTTGGTCTTCCACTGACGAACAGGTCCAAAAGCTTGACTGAAGACAACCTCTGCTCACTGTCTTGGAAGATAAAAAACTGGACAGACTGGTACAACCGCAGACATATATTCCACGAATGTTTCATCACAGAGGAAAAGAGTAAGTATTGCTCTTACTCACTCTTTGCAAAGACACCTGAAACCTACAGAGCTGTAAAAATCTGTTAATGAAGCATGGACTCACAGCCCAGAGCTCACCTCACTGCTCTCTCTCACTGGCCTCTCCCCTGCCTGTGGCACTACTATTTCACTCTCTTTACACTGCCTTTGTTCTGCAGGAATGAGTGGCTTTGTGTGTGTGTGTGTGTGTTTGTCATACCTGGACACTGCATGTTTGCCAACATTTTTCTAGGATTTCTTTTATTCTGCTTCATTGTTGGGGGCACTGCATATATGATACAGAACATATATAAGACTAAATCAGCCTCAAGATAATCTCTCAGGGGATGCAAACAAGGACAAAATCTATAGTTATTTCCAGATTTAACCATAGATGAAAAAAAAAAAAAAAAAAATCAAAGGCATCACTGGAAGTGTCGCAGGTTTCTCAGCCCGGGTCTGTTTGACAAAGAGGATGTGGCAACATGTGGAGGTATGTAAACTGAACTCTGACCCACGAGAACAGAAATATGAAAACAGCGACATGTCTGGAGGCATGCATGCTCACTACGTGTACAGTACAAAGTCAGCAGAGTGTAGTACTGTATTGTTTAGCTTCAATAACAAAGCTGGTGTGTGACAACAATGGTGCAACAGGCCGAGCCCTCTCAGATGTTACAACAAGCCTGGTTTCCACTGAAGGGAGAAATCTATTCACTGCAGGGCAATGTGGCATTCTAGCATTTTCTCACATTTCCAGGGTTTGTCCTATTGACACATAAAGAACGTTTATATACAAGTCATTTTGAGAAACAGATCATGTTCAACGTTTGTCTACTTCTCTGTTTTCAGATGGATTTTAAACTTAAAGACTTGGGGAATGTCGGGGATGGAGAGAGAAGCCATGCTGAGACACGCAACGTAGGAAGATGGGAAAACTACGCGGCATGAAAAGCAAGTTAACTTTTGTGGCCACAGAGACGCCGCAGCTACATGTGCATTCCCACAACTGTCAGACTTTACTCCTCTGAGGACAGTTTCACAAAGAAACCTCACACTGGTGTGTAGTGTTGAGCCCGTTTTAATCTTTAATCTTACATTAGTCCAATGCTCGTTAGACGGTTTCACAAAAATGAGGACTGACTTGTTTGAAGTCAAAGCCTCGTTTCCATGGTAACAACCAGTGACATCTGTGACCAATGGCACAAAAAGACAAAAAATAAAAAGTGTAGTTTGTTAACAATGTAGTGAAAGGAGTGATGAGGAGGTAAAGAGTATTTAGGGAGCACAGTGACCCGTTAGAAACGTCCACCTGTGAGGACATTGTCATTGGTTGTTTGTTTGTCCAGGTAGAGAGGGGGTGGGGTGAGGTGGGGGGCACGACACAGGATGTGTAGAGACAAAGAGACACAACGTGACTACACCTCGTTTGGTCTTTGTTCATCTCTTAATGGTTGAGTTACATCTCATGGCCATTTTGTCAATCTTTGTGGTTGTTCTGTGGAGATTTTGTGCACTTGTTCGATTGACTTTCCAACAAAAAATGTTGGAAAAAATGTCATCCAGTCATCAACCCCATCGAGGGGGCCTAAGCCAGAGTGTTTCAGGGGGAGAGGGGCAGTTTGATGCCGTAACAGACTTCACAGCAAATGAATACCTCAGACAGTCAATGACTCCACAGCTTTGTGCAGGTTCAAATGTAAAAAGGTGCTGAAAGAAAAAAAACTAAAGACAACAAGAGACAAAAAAACAAACATCCACAGAAATTTGTAACAGTATCAGGAAATTTTATTTAATTATAGGTATATAATTCTGTTTCTTTATTAATCGTTTAATTCATAATACCCATAGAATATACAGACTATAACCCTCAATAACTCATATCTCTTTGACAGTCTACTTATATCTTCTTTTAAAATAATTCCTTCTAAGATTTTGGAGGGGAAATTTAAAAAAACAAACCAAAGAAAAAAAACAACAAAAAAAACCAAAAACCAAAAACCAAGGTTTCGGAAAGATTGAAAACACTGCCAAATAACAATCACGCCCATAAGAGATATAAGGAAGAAAAAATACAAATAAAAATGTCCTAATCATTAAAAAAAATGATACAACTTTAACTCCCTTTTATGTAAAAAAAAAAAAAAAAGAAGAAAAATACAACAACTCACCATTAACAACAATAGCAATAATAAGAACAGCCATTTAAAAACAACAATATCTGGAAAGAGGCCTCAGACAGGCAGGCCTTTAGACTTGTCGATACTGTGTGTGAATGTATGTGGTGCGTTTAAGTGCAACGTTTCACAAACACACAGATACACTCCTAAGCGAGAGAGAAGTGTGTGTATGTGTGTGAGTGTGTCAGGAGGATTGCGAAATGGGGTCCTCTTGGTTCATTCCCATGGTTACCCAGTGAGATGTTTGGTCTGGTGGCAGGTCAGAGAAAAAATAAAATTGTGTGACTGTTTCTGTGTTGGTCAAAAAGAAGAGAAAAAAAAAAAAAAACAGTCACACAAATGTAAAAGCACAGGTAACTGCAGGGAGAGGGCCCAAGCTGTGAGGAAACAATACACACTTTCAAAACACACACACACACACAAAGGACAAAAAGAGTCTTGGCTTTATGTTACTGATAAGCAGATACACAAACACTTTTATAGAGACATAAATTACTGCAGACAATGAGCCTTAAACACACGTAGCAGGTGAAACTTAAAGCTGGACGAGCAGGATACGAGACAGAGAGGGAGAGACTGACCAATATAACAAGCTTTAAGGGGACAGAGCATGGCTGAGAAGACAAAGTGCCGGCGTGCTGATTGAGTCGTGTGATTGGAGCGAGTTTTCCTGCTTGTATGACCGTCCATGGTCAATGAACCAGGTGAGACAAGGGGTGGGGGGCACGATTTTCTGAGGAGGGAAGCCACAGCGAGGTCAGTGATATGGGTTAGAAGGTCTTCACCAGTCCCACAGTAGATGAGTGGAAAAGGGTGAGTACATAAAAAAGGGGGAGGGGAGGAGGAAGTGGAGGCAGCCCTTTTGAGTAAAGCGTGGTGAGTTGTGAGGGTGAACAAAACAATGCGCATCACCACATGCACCAAAAAGCCTCACACCGACCCCAGAGTGCTGGCTATGGCTTCTGAGAGAAGAGCCTATGATGTCAAACAAACCGATGATTTTTGCATGTGTTGGTCCATTTTGGGAGGGAGGGAGGCGAGGAGGCTTCTCTTACTGGTCCCAGTGCAAGAGGCAAAAATTAGTGCAGACTGAGCTGGTGACTGAGCTGGACCCACGGCTGGTGGGTGGTCACAGAGGAGAGGAGGGAGCAGACACTGACAACTGATGCCAACAAAGACAAGTAGTGCAACATGTGCACACACTCAAAGGAGCACGAGTAGCCATCTTTGAGAAACAGCACTACATCACCCACATTGAAGAAATACACATCCAGTACGTTAAAAGACGGGCGGAAAAACACACACACACACACACACACACAGGCAAAGGGAGGAGGGAACAGGAGCGCACAAAAGAAAACTGGGCAGAGAGGGGCAAACTGGGATATATGCTCTACAACCATGAAGTACGGATGGTTGCTTGGCTGTGCACTGAGCAGGAATAACAGTACAGTTCTCCACTGGGACATTCCTGGGCATGAAGGTTTTGTTGTTGTACAGTTTTCGTCATTAGTCCTGAGGGAGGCGCTGTTCTTGTAAAAGTTCACAACAAAACTGGAGAGTGCAAAGCTGCAGTGACAGACTCCACAAATTCAGAACCAGTTACATTGAATACACGCAGGCATCAACGGGCCTTTTCCCACGGCTGACGTCTCGGCGTGTCATGGCAGGAAAAGCACAGGTGTTACTCACAACATCAGTAATTAGAGCATTCCACTCAGATGACTGAGTGTCAGGGTCCTGTTACTGTGTGTGTGTGTGTGTGTGTGTGTGTGTGTGTGTGTGTGAGTGCTGGATCACTGGGACACTGCGTTTCACCTGTGCTTTCCCTGCTATGACAAGTCAAAACATGCGCTGTGAAAAAGGTATATGCAGGCTGAAATAACCATCACCTAAAAGTTGCATCTGTTCTGATGAATGAATGAATATCAACTCATTCAGATTTGGGCCTTGATTCTCACTTAAGTCCCAGCCTGCATACACTTCTGACTCCATGTGGTTGTCCTGGAGCAAAAAGCAGCAGATAGTAACACAATCCCAAAAAAAAAAAAAAAAAAAGCACTGAGCAATGGAAAGGCCGATGCCAACCAGACCCCCACTTTCCAGAGCAGGCGTTCTCTAAAAAGTGAAAAATTAGGGTTCACAGGAGCCGAGGAATGACAGAGGGCTCCAGTAGTGTTCACCAGTCAGCTATGTATTTGTTACAGGAACGTAATTTAACATAGGAATGTAATACTGACGGTGGATCAGCTATCTGATGTGAGCTGTATTTAATGGCCAAATGTGGCCAATTACACCAGTGTCTTACATCAATGTTGCGGTGGCATTTCTTTCACTGCAGCACCTCCAGTAACTCAGGTGAGTACTGACCATTACGTGTTTGGTGTTTCAAGCCTCCGATTCTCATCCAGGTGATAATTTGGAAGCAGGAAAATGGGGCTTTGGCATCACAGGTGAAAAGATCTGAATGAACACGCAATCATGGACTCTACTTTATGCTTCTCGGTTCCATCTGATTTGCTCTGAACATGTAGCGCCTCCTGAATATAACTGATTTGTTCAGTTCAGTTTGTCTGCCCCTGATACGAGTTGTAGATTAATGTAGTTAAGGTAAAAACTGATATTCCTTAGTTGCTCCCCAGCCAAGGTCCTTGCATCTCTCTGCCACTTTGGTAAATTTCAGGAATGCATGCATTCATATGAACATCATACGCGGTTGTTTTTTTTTTTTTTCTTTTTTGTAACAAAAAAAAAAAAAAAAGCAACAAGAAATCTATAAACCTGCCAACATGCCAGTAAAAACACTGAATGTTTGTTTCAAAATCAAGAGTTCAAAAATGACTTGCAAATATAAACCCCAAAACATACAAATACGACTCTGAACTGATCTGAAAATACTCAAACAACGGTATACAAACGAAAACTGCGACAAGCACACTTTAAAAGAAAAAAAAAAAAAGCTTTTATATTTTTGTATATACATACACACACCCAATTAGCATCCCCGTTCTTTTAGCCCTCAATTTTTTCCAGGTTGTAATTTACATGGAGCAAGACAAGAGAGTTATGGTGTTGGTTAATACAGTAGTATGTGTTTATATGAGAGGGAGCGACAGACAGATCAGCGACAGGAGCAGGAGAGATGAACAAAGGAGTCTGATGAGAGGAGAGGGGAGAGGAGAGGGGAGAGGAGAGGGGAAGTGAGCAATGGCAGATGGGACAGGGGGAGTCGGGACATTTCACTGGAGACAAATGTGAGGCGAGAGGGGGCAGAGTCCAACATGGACAAAACCGAAACATTATGAGTACGACAGACCCTACCACCCCACCCAACCACAGAAATCAAAGTTAAACTTAGCTCTCTCTTGCAGTAGAAATGGAAAGATAAGCAGTTAAATGTTCATATTTCTTGTTTTCTCTTTTTGTTGGTTTTTTGAAGATTCCTTTTTCTTTTTGTTTTAGCATGTCATTTGGAGTCTTCTTGTTCCGAGCCTCTGCATGGCTTTGTCACTCTTTAGGGCTAGAAAACAAAAAAGAAAAGAAGATATGCACTTTGAAAATCCAGAGCCAAAAGCCAAAATGTCCATTATTATTATTATTATTATTAATATTGTTATTATTATTAGCATATCACTTGATGCAAAACTGAAGGGGAAAAAAGGGTTTTAAAATGGAGTCGAAGTCCTACATTTTAACTGAGAAGTAGCTCTGTAAAATTCAACAGTCAGGAACAATTCACTGCTCAGGCAGTTAAGATAATATGCAAAAGTGATGTCACCACCTTCCCACAGTGAGAGGAACCACAGCTAAGGTCAAGACTAAGGAAATGAGACCCCAGGTTGTAGTAAAACAAAGAACAAAGAAAGTTTTCGCTTCAAGTTTGTGTTGTGAGCTTTTGTTCATCCTGTAAGCATTAGTTTAGTATTTGGAACAAAATGCCTTGTAGCCTGAATCGAATCTGTCCGTACAGTCCCATGGAAAACTACATTTACAGGACTCTGACATTGTATTTATAAATTTACAGGAATGGAATAAATTCATAATCACCTCACATGAAGCAGTACATATTTTCTGTTTATATATTACTGTCCTGTTGTATCTGTGTGACTGTAAACAGGTTCCCTGGCTGTAAAACTTGCATTGATGTTTGGGTGTGTTAACATGTGTGCATGAATGGCGGGTTCTCCACTGACATCTAGTGGTCTCTCGTCAAACTATTCAGCGCTCTCACAGTTTAAAGAAAAATCAGAAGAGGCACACATCTTTTTGACACATGCTGAGAGCTGATTGCTTTTGCTTAATTTGCTCTCCCTACTAACAGAGCAGGACCTGAACTTCTGCTGGTACAAGCTGCTGTGGAGTTGTGTGTTTTGTGGGTTTTATGTACCTGTGTGCCTCAGGAGCCCTGGTAGGTTTCCTGGAAACGAGCCGTTTCCTCGAAGATCAGTTCCTTCAGCTTCTCCTTGGGAAGATCATCAAGCTCCATGGAGAAGGTGAAGGGCTCCTCTGCTACTGGCTACACACACACACACACACACACACACACACACACACACATTTTACAAACCTTCAGTCTTGGTGCTAAAATTGAGAAGTGTGGTGTGCCAACTGTTTACTTCCATTTCACTGTTGCAATGTTTTGCACACGGTTGTTAAATTTAACAAAACAACAGCAGCAATGATCCGGAGACAGTGTTTAAAGTAGGGCTGAACAATTATTCTAAATATTATTGAAATCTCAATATGGCCAAGTGCAATATCCAAATCGCAGGAGCTGTAATATTTTCAATAAAGGGTCAAATGTGTCACAATGTACCATCATTATGGTGCTGGTCTCAAAATCATATTCTCATTATCATTTTTAGATTTTTCTTCCAATGAAAATGAAACGCAAAAATTACCACACCAACTGACATCGTGACTCTTATCCCAATATCTGCCAAAATAATTGCTGATGATTTTTTCCCCCTCATATCATTCAATCCTAGTTTAAAGTTAGGCTTTAAGGCTACTGCAGTCAAGTGGGAAAGCCTGAACAGTGCAGTACAATGTCCAAAATGTGATCACGATAAAACAAACAAACAAAAAAAAATAGACAGAAAGCACAGATTTAAGTAGAATTTAAAAAACTGGAAAAGTGAAGAAATCTACCCCTTTGTTTTCTACATAATAACCACGTCTTCATTCTTAAATAAGTTAAGATGTGATGAGTGATTGCATTCTTTAACCAGTCTCAGGCTGAACCATGGAGCAAACTTCTTACTAATTGCATTTCAAACACAGCTAAGAGGCTTTGCAGCACAAAGCAGAGAGGCTCCCAGTTAAAGCTCAGCTCATCGTCAACAAACATGTTTGAAATAATGAGCCCTTCTGCCGCCAACATTTGTGCAAATCTCAACACTTTGCTGCCTTGAGGTTGGGTTTTTTTCTCCATGTGTTGTTGTCCTTCTTCAGTTTGTGCAAATTAATACTGATCAGTCCATTCAAAAAGACACTGCTGCTCTTACAACTTTGATCTCTATGCGTACCTCATCTGTGGGATCGTAGTACTGCTCCAGGTAAGGATGAGCCAGGGCCTCCTCAACGCTGATGCGCTTGATGGGGTTAAAGGTCAACATACGGCCCAGCAGGTCCAGAGCTGCATTAGATTCATCAAGAGCTTTAATTAGTTTCGTCACCAGGTTGTGCAGCAATGTAAAATACAACTTCTCTTACCATGGTACCTATTTTATTTCATTGTCAAAATATTTATTACACCAATACAATAAAACGTCAATTTGGGAAGTTGGATAATAATTAAAATGATTTGATTCCAATATTCTCTATATTTCTATATTATAGTATTTCTATTCTATATTTTTTAACATATCTTTTATATTTTCATTTTTCAATGATGTGTTGTCTAAATATTAATAACATAATATTAATACCACAATAATTTTGCAATTCAAAATACATCATCACTTGACTGGATAAAACGGATAAATCTCTAAACTAGCTTCTTAATTCCTATTGCTTTTTCCCCTCACAGCATGTTTATAACAAGCCCATACAATATGTTTGTATACTGTATTTAACTAAAATAATTATACATTAAAAGCATAAAAATATTATTTCAGTCTATAACAACAACAACAACAATAATAATAAAAATAAATGTGACTTTAAAATGCCTTTGGTATCCAATTGCAACAGTTACAATAGAATCCTTTGACCTGCAAATTCATTTTCACAGCCAACTGTGGGTCAGTTAGTTTGACTACACAGTGACATCTCTGTCATGCTCAATACAGAGCTCAATGGTGCTACAAAGCATCTTTAGGCTAAACCTTCTTCCTCATATTAGTCTGCAGGTTATGTTATTTTAAATGAATGTATTTTCTCACATTCCATGGCTACAAATGAGCAGCATCACTGTACCTTTCGAGTCCGCCTTGTAGAAGAGCTTTTCCCAGGGGATCTTGGGTTTTTCAGGCAGGGACTGCAGGTAATTCCTTGCCTTCATGTTGATGATGCAGTTCAGATCTTCTTGAGATGGAGAGCCAAGGACGCCTGCACAAAAAGGAGAGTAAGGGACAACTTTCGATATGGCTATTCATAGTGTTAACATCTTGTGGAAATGACTGAGAGCTGGGTCTCACCCAGTATGTGGTTGAGCTGGTCCAAGTAGTGTTTCCCAGGGAAGATAGGCTTGTTGGACAACATCTCAGCCAGGATGCAGCCCACTGACCAGATGTCGATGGACTTAGAGTAGCCCTGAGACACAAACACACACACACACAGTCAACAAACTGAGAAACTATCCAGTCAAATACAAAATCCACACACATAGTCACTCACACACACTTACCTTTGAGTTGAGCATGATTTCTGGGGCCCTGTACCAACGCGTAGCCACATACTCGGTCAAGAAACCTGTGTGGTCATGCTCGGGGTCGGCTATCCGTGCCAGGCCAAAGTCACAGATCTGAGGAAGACACAAAAGGTCAGAGGTTGGAAACATCAGTCTGCAAGCTGGTGATGCTCAGATATACAAGTCAAGCCCCAAACTCATGGACACTTCAAAACTGTACAGTGGACAACAACTGGTTAGTGAGGTAAGAGAGTTGGTAAGGCTGCGAGTGTTTTATGCAGCTCCAGTAGCTCCTGTTTTTATGCTTTTACTCATGAGGTCCTGTTAAGATGGCTTCTAAATTGTGTTTTTGTTTCATCAAATGACCAAACTGCAGGAAATCTTGAGCCAGCCAGTAATCCAGCGGAGTAGCACAGTACACGGTGTACAAAGGTGGGGAGAGACGAGGGCTTAATGGGGGTTTTAGTATTACAGTACACATACTAAATGGATCTACACATTAAGTAACAATAGCTGCCCAAATCCACAGATGTAATGATGTAATGTGTAGCTGTAGTTATAAGGGTTTATTTTGACTTTTTTGTCCTGAAGTGGCATGTATCAGAAAGCTGCTACAGTACGTGCTGCCTTTGTTCTTCACTCCTCCCACATGATCAACTAATCCAGGGATTGATGGTTGGCTGCTGAGAGTTCACAAGTGTACTCTGAGTCTGAACAACACGCCAAAGAGCAAGGGGAACACTCATGGCTGAGGAAAAAAAAAAAAGAAAAAAAGAAAAAAGATGATGGCGTAAATTGTGTTTCCTAGTAGTTTGTGAGAACCAGCCCCAACCCTGAGGCTGCAAATGAGATGAAGTATTTCTTCCCCACTATTAGAAAGAAAAAGACTTCTCAGTTCTTAGGGCCTTTTTCATAGTTGTACATCATTAATCTATGATTCTTAAAATACCCTTTCTCTTAATTTGAATCTGCCTCTGACAAATAAAACATCACGCAGCTGTGTATTGTGCTAGTGAAACTGCCTTAGAAAGAAGCCTTCACTCTTTGATCCTAAACTACTGATTACATTGTTTTGATCCTCATTGATAATCTCTACTTCAGACACTCCAGCAGTATTTCACTTTGGGCCACTTCAACTTGAGTCATTTATATGCTAAAAAAAGAAACAGATACCTAAGAACAAAGTGGAACAAGGAAAGGAAAATGCCTTCAGGGTTTTTTTTTTTTTTTTTTTTTTTTACACAGTGTACCAATCCAACTGCGAGTCATTTAATCTGAAGTATTTGCAAAAAGTGAATTTCAGTCAGTGTTTCTATTTTCAAGCTTCAGTCTTAGAAAAATCTAAACTAAACCTTGACCCCAAAAAAAAAAAAAAAAAAAAAAAAAAAAGGTATGTCCATTCAGACGAGGTAATGAGAGACAACAGGACGTCAGAGGAAGAGACTAAGACTCCCCTGTGTTGTCATGAAACTGTCCTGGGTTAAAACAGCACATTTCAAGTCTGAAAGTCTGCACTGTCTGAATAGTGACAACTTTGGATTCTTGGCAGAGTCAGTAAGGGCTCATCAGCCATGTCCAACATTCCTGGGATTCTTTCTTGCTACTGGTACCAATGTTTAAATAAACATTATGACAAAAAAACAACTAATTATGGTTCCTAGCAAACTGAACAGAAGCATATGACTTTAATGCACCATGGGAGATAAAGAAAATATCCCCTTTGTCTCTCAAAAATGAAGCTAAGTGTACCTGACACCGCATAGCAACTTCAAATCATAGGGAATGTTTACAACCTATACTAAACTTACAACATAGAATTGTAAAATAAATAAGAGTAATAGTGACATACACCATATACAAAGTTTTAACAGAGTTTTCTTGTATGTGTAAAATCTACCAGAAATCCCAAAATGACAAAATTAACACAAAAAATGTGCCCTTTTTTCTGCAGTGGGGAAAAATCGTTGTTGACATCCTTGTTGTCACCAGGGATGATGTGTGTGTGTGTCAGAGAGCTGACCTTGAGGTCGCAGGTGGTGTTGATGAGCAGGTTGGAGGGTTTGAGGTCACGGTGCAACACGTTGGCTGAGTGAATGTACTTGAGGCCTCGCAGGATCTGGTAGAGGAAGTAGCAGACGTGGTCGTTGCTCAGTCTCTGGCTCTTCAGCAGCTTGTACAGGTCGGTCTCCATCAGAGTCTGCACGATGTAGCTGGCAGGACGCACAGGTCAAGGAGGGACAACAAGTGACAATATCCAAGAGAGATATGACAGATGCTAGCATGGCTGTAGACTGTCAGTCATGGAGATATAAGATGCCCTGGTATTGTTTCTGTCCCTGGATTTTGTAACATCAGCCCTGAATCAGGAGTCATCACAAGCCAGCAACAACACAATACAACAAAGTGGAGCAACCAGGCAGATCAAACAAGAAAACCAGACACAAAAAAAATACAAGGACATCACACATTTCCTTTCCGTTTTCAGGGGGACAAAGGAGCTTTTCAAAGAGAAACTGCCAGGGCAGCAGGCAGTCACAGCGAGTCACTGACCAGCCATGCCCACAGTCCACTGCTAGCTGCTCTGCAGATGGTCACTAGGACTGACCTGAATAATGCAGCAGAGTGGAAACAGCAATGTTGAACCAGAACGAGTAAATTCTTAAATGACTGATTTTAAGTTCAGATGGGTTACTCTCAATATTTGTGCCAACAGATCACTGAAAACATCTTCCATTTTTAATATGTGCCAACGTATCCAAGCTACTTTTGATGTCTTTTGTATTAACTTCCAACATCTATTTGACAATGCTATTAAATAAACTAACTAAAACTGCATATTACAGAAACTGCAGTTCAAATAATTTTCTGTAATGCCAGCAGCTACATATGTGTATGTGTTCATATGTGGTCTTAAATCAGCTTGTCCAGCCAAAACATTGATTTTTTACCTATTGAACTCTTGGTCAAACTGAACTTGTAATAACTCTGTTTATTTGTTGGGTTTAACAGCACCACACACAGCCTCAATTATTTTTAGTCAGGTGCAGTCACAGCAGAGTTCTCAGAGCCACATACTTCAAATGAAAAAACAAAGTTGTTGCAATACTGTTAATGACTCTTCAAACATTGCTGCACACTTTTTTGTTATGAGTTATTGAATCCAATATGAACAGATGATTAAATGAACACTTTGAGTGTGTATAGAAAAAAATCTGTTGTTTAGCTTTTCTTTTTTTGTGTTTTTTTCCCACATAATTTATAAGAATTTGTGAGAAACTGCTGTTTTTATTTGCAACTGTGCAATAGTGACTCAGCCTGAAAAAAGGGAATGAAATGCTTTGAGTAGCTAACGACTAAGGATGGGTTACATTTTTTTTTTTTTTTTTTTTTTTTTTTTTTTTAAATCAGTTCAATCCTATATTAAAATATATTGGGGAATAGGTGACAAATGCAATGAGACCATGAAAGGATACACATCCCTCATGTTGTCAATGTGCCGTGCCCTGAGAATGTCGTTGATACCGATGATATTCTCATGGTGGAAACGCAGCAGGATCTTGATTTCCCTCAGTGTGCGCTGGCAGTACGTCTGGTGCTCAAAGGGGCTGATTTTCTTGATGGCAACGCGCTGGGTCGTCATGTTGTCCAGGGCAGAGCTGGACAGGGTGGAAAGCACAAAACAGGTCTCATATTACACACTGCATAGTTCACGCACAATGACTGTATCAGAAACTGGGCTGGTACTAAGCTCCAAAAAGCCAGGGCGTTGTCTGACCGTCTCCCCTGCCAAGATGTACATGTGACACACATCTTTTTTTTGCTCTGATATGTTGTGAAGTACTGTAGGTGTAGGCCCCAGTGTGTAGGTGCAGTGTCAGCATGGTGTAGGAGTAGAGTAGATGGAGAACAGGCAGCGCTGCGTGCAGCAGTGAATGGCGTGCTTCTGGGTCTGTTGCATTTACAGTCAATCCCCCAGTAAATTTGAGTGCCAAGCCTGTCAGACCCTTCACTTATCAGCTAATTCTCTTTATGAGAAAAAAAACATCCTAGCTGGGTTCTTACACAGACACTCACAACAGGAACAACAGTTACATCACATCTTTCCTTTTGGTTGAAGCATTTTTTTGTCTTATTGCACAACACACTGCATGAACTGGGCAAGTTCACAGCCGCTGTAGCTTCTTCAGGGACTGAAATGAACTGTGACTATTAAAAAACAAAAAAACATCCGTACACCTGGACAGCGAACAGCTCGCAGTTTAGACGCCGGTGTAACATCATATACTTGGTTTTCTTACAGGGTACTAACCAGTGGGTGTTGACAATGTTTACAAACACCAAATGGTGCAACAGTGAAATCACATGACCATGATGACACAAACAAACCAGCACCGTGCTGACACACTCCCGTACGGTGAGTCCTGCCGGAGTGGACGTGTGGGCCCGGCTCTCACACCACCATCCACCTCACACCGATGCGCAGTGCTGTCACATCTGATCGTGTTTACAGCTCAGTCTCGGAAGCAGTGACTTGGCACTGAAACCAAGAGCCACAGGGTTGCTTCACATGTCCACATTAGGCTGCAGATTACAAACAGCGATAACAGGGGGACAGGCCCCGCTCGCCACAGCTGACAAATCCCGCTTGCATCCTCTGCAGCGGCTTTGCTGCAGGCTGAATGTGTGAGAACCGAGGTGGAGATTAATGTGACTGGGAGAGAGATACTGGACGAAAAAACGACTACAGCGACAACTAGGTGGAAATTTTGCGGTCAGATGCAGCCTGCAAAAGATCTCTAATCAGATAGCAAACTACGTCCTGCGCAATCACTCCCAATCTTGTTTCCTGTAAAGCTGATAGCCACGCCTGTAGCTAGTCGGCTAACCTGCTAAACACAAGCGCGGCTCCTTCAGGTCCAGCAACGCCTGGATGTCGGGCAGCTGCTGAAAATACAAACTTCGTGACCGCGCTGTCATTTTCTGCTGAACGCTTGTTGCACAGCGCGGCTAGGATTAGCTGGCTGACAGTATCTGCTAGCAAACAGCTTACGTTAGCTAGCACCTCTGATTCAGACACTACGGCAGCCCAGCAGAGACGACAAACACAACTCACCACACCATTCCGTACGCCCCCTCCCCGATGTAAGAAAGGTTCGTGTAGCGGGGGCCCACGTCAAATATCTGGCCCTTCACGGACTCGGACCCGGTCTTGGGTCCCGCTGCTACAGGCGCCCCATCATGCGCAGCAGTGCCAGCCGCCCCGGCGGCAGCAGCGGCGGCGGCGCTGTTGGAGCCTGCGGCCCCGACCGCTGCGGTGCTGCTCGAATCCGCCATTCTTCCTCTCCAAACCGCTCCTGCTCTGTCAGACTGTTTCAGCGAGGGGCCGCCGCGGCTCTCAGCTCGGTTTGACGCTCGTCCAAGGCTTTGACCGGGCGGATTGTCGGACTGGCGGAGCAGCGTACGGACCGGGCCCTCTCTCTACTACCGGACTGTAAATGGATTTCGTGCGCGGACGCGGATTTGGTCTCAAGCACCGAGCGTAAACGCGAGTGCAAAACTCCGGTAATACAGGTGCGTTAGATAAACCACCGGGGCTGACTTGTGTGGGCGGAGTCGTGCCAGCTGGCTACACTTCCAATCACAAGCACCGCCCATCCGGCTCCGTTGTCATAGCGAAACAAGCGCAACCTGCAAAATAAACACGCAGCAGTGACAGTGGGCGTGTCGATATGTGTTGCATGCTGCCTGTTTTGGCAAAAAATAGGAGAGTTGGTGATGAAATTGTGAATTTATCATTTTTTTTTGTGTTAATCCGCCACTGAATGCCGAGAGAGTTTATCATAAACGGGTGTGTACACTTTGTGGCACCCATTAACGTTATGTTGGAGTACTGTGCCCAAGTGAGGCCTTTTTGTTAGCCTCTATGAGGACTTTAAGAACGGGATTAAATTATATAAATCATCATGTAAATGATAATATATGTATTGTGCAACCTTATATTTTAGACATATTCAAGAGAAGAGTTAGAGAACAGTTGTTATATTAACTGTTCCAAGTCGCAATTAGCATCATTGATGAGATTGGTATTTGTTGCCTTTTGATGTGTCTGAAAATTTCACACATTCAAACTTAATACATTTAAATAATATCTTTGTAAATAAATATGTTTGGTAATTTTTGCCTTGTGCACAGAGATAAATACAAAACACACATTTTTTTCATACATAGGTCTACATAGCGAGTACAACATATTTAAAATATAAAAATTGAAAAACATAATAAACAACTGAAATGCTAATAAGTTTATTCGTTTTTAAAATAAATATTGACAAAGCTATGTATACACGTATTAACCAAAACAAAACAATGGCTACAATGGAAAAACAACAATATATTGAGTTATTTATTTGTAAAATGAACGTGTTCACCAATAAGTACTCGAATGTGGTCACCATGGAAACGATTGCGACTGCTGTAGCCACACCCCTCTGTCGACGTCATCACGCAGGGCGGTGCACTTCCTGGTTACGGTGCGACGAATGCTGCATGTATTGATTGTACTGTTGCTGATGAGTTTGTCTCAAGGAATGGTTCATTTCCTTCTGAGACGGAACTGGATCTGCCGGGTTCGTCTAACGTTCACTCTCCTCGGACTCCCGTACACCGTCTGCACCCCCGGAGTCAGGTATGGACATTAGCGTCAGTTCTAAAAGTGTTTGTAGAAGCTATGAACATTTTTACATTTACAGGACTGTTTCGGCTTTAGTAGACTTAGTGATGTGCCGCAGCAGCTATTTCTGTCAAAGTCCTCGATTACTGACATTTTTTATCAGAGCCAGGCGATATGATTGAAGTCAGTATTACAATATTCATAGCCATTCGCTGTTTTTGATATCAATAAACAGAGTATCCACGTGGTTTACGTGCAAAATCAAATGTAACAGTATCAACCGCCAACAAACAAACAACAAATTTAAACAAATAATCATTTAAGCTTTGCTGAACTAGACCGTTATTAAGTTAGGCAACAGATGAGTGTACTGTTGTGTAACAATAGCTCTCATCTTGTTGCACTGATGACCCCAATGCTCTGGTGACAAGCTGTAGTAGCTGAGTGTTTGGTTACCTCCTGAATATGTGTGTTTTTAGTTTATGATAGAAGATTTATGCTGTGCAAAGGTATTTTCTATTATTTGTGTACGAGTCAGGAGGGCAAGGGGAGGATGTGGGGTCGTGCTGGGATCATGCAGCTGCTGCTGCAGCTGCTGGGGAGGTAGAGTGAGGCTTACTTACTTACTGGATTTCAATGTCTTATAATTCTTCCCCTGCAGGTCTGCCATCTCCTGTTCATCTTCCCATCCTTTCAGGACCGGTCAAACCGTCAGACCAATTACTTCCAGTTGTTATAACCTCTACATGACCAGTGTCTGGACAATGCCTTCCTCAGCAGCACCTCATGTAAAGTCCAGATGTCCCCAGTACCCTGGATCCAACATAAAGCGCTTCCCAGTGCCTGATGACAAGGTGGACTGGAGACATAACTGGCCGCAGTATAAACCAGTCAGCTACACCAACCCTTCAGTAGCAAAGAAGCCAGCATGGGCGGATCCTGATATTGGGTGAGCAACACATACCTAACTTAAAGTGTATCAAATATATTTTAATAAAATACTGACTGCATGTAGAATTAATTATATAGCAGCTCATTCATTCCACTTTTGATGACTTTTGCTTATTTTACAGCTCTTTCTCTCCACATTTCAACGCTGTGGATGGTCCTGTGGATAGGACAAGCTTTGATGGCAGCTACAAAGTGGAAGAGGGAAAGCCACTGTAAGTTATTGAGAACCAAGAGAATGCTTTTACTCTAAAACAGCTAGTTCGCATCTGCATTTTGTGATTTTCAAGCTTTGAGGGGTACAAAGCAGACTGTGAGAAAATCACATTATCTTTCTATAGTATATCAGCTTATCAATTTCTGATGGCTAATGTGTTAGCGAACACTTTACTAATGTTACGTTCACATACAGCAGTGGTTGCATAGAGCTGCTGTGCTGGATATTGATTCTCAAGTGAGGATCTATAGTATTAGCAAACCTTTCACATTCCAGAAATATCCCATTAAATGTTAATGTCAATGGCATCACTTAAACAAGCTTTAATACAAATGCACAAACATGTCAGGGTGGCTGGCCCGGTTCCTAAAGAGCTTTGTGTTTGTACGAGTGCTTTTTATGTTCACTTTGACCTTCAAAGTCATTTTGGCAAACCCTCTTAAAACAGCTGAGAAATAGATCAGCAAATTCACTTTTTAAACTGTTTAGAAATCCTCATGGACGCACAGGGCTGACTGGTAGAGGCCTGCTGGGACGATGGGGACCCAATCACGCAGCAGATCCCATTGTCACCAGGTAACTTTTTATTTACCCTACACATCCTTATTATCATGATACTCGCAAACCATATTTTATAACTCAGCTTAGTTGCATAAAGAATGAAAACTCAGTCACTAATGCATTACCACCAGGCAATGTAAGGTTCCTCAAAAACATGATATATCACAGCAGTTATCTGTCATTTCAAAAAGATGGTGTTGCGCAGTTGCCAAAGAAAGGGGAACTTTGTGCACTTTTCAGTTTTCTTTGTGTGTCACTGTCTGGCAGATGGAAAGTAGATGCCAAAGGAGCGAAGATACATCACCCAGTCACTAAACGGCCTATCCTGCAGTTTGTGTCCATCAAGAGGAAAGACTGTGGGGAGTGGGCCATTCCCGGGGTTGGTTGCTTTTACATTTCAAGTATTATTGATGTTATCTGTTCCTTTGCACTCAAACTGCAACTGCAACTTATCATCTTACACTCTGTCATCTTGCCATGATCTGCTTGCGGCTATTCAAGAATGCACAGGGAGAACAAAAATGAATTCACAGCCAAGACATAGAGGGGGAGTGGTTTCGGGAATGTAAGATGTCATGGTCCTGTGACTTGTTTGTTCATGTGTGTGCATGTGCCTGTGTTGTAGGGGATGGTAGATCCAGGGGAGCAGGTCTCTCTCACACTGCAGCGGGAGTTCTCGGAAGAGGCGTTGAACTGCCTTTCGGTGTCGCCATCCGAGAAGGCAAAAATCAATGAACGTATCACCAAACTCTTCAAGTCACCTGGGTTTCAGGTCAGCAGTTCACAAGGACTCACTTGTTTATGGTCAGCTTTTTAGTCAACAAGTGCTTCTATAAGAAAAACGTTATCTTTTTCAGGTCTATAAAGGCTATGTGGATGATCCTAGAAACACTGACAATGCTTGGATGGAGACAGTTGCAGTCAACTTCCATGATGACTCAGGTATCAATAACTAGGAAGAACAGTTTTTTCTTTTTAATTGTCACTATTTACATTTTTGCACTTTAATTAAATACATAAGAAATCCAGCATGCCATTCATGCTGCACCAGCTCCGGCAATTTGTAGACCATTTTGTAAAAGCTCACGATAGTTCTTAAGACATTTTCTTTCTAAGTGGCAACAAAGAGCATTTTTGTGGGACAATGAGATGTCTTTGTTGTTACTGTAGGCAACAGTGTGAGTGAGCTGCCGCTGCAAGCTGGCGACGACGCAGGACAAGTCCAATGGGTTGATGTTGACTCGTCTTTGGCCCTCTATGCGAGTCATTCCCACTTCCTGGAGCTGGTTGCCAAAGAGAGGAAAGCCCACTGGTAATGGATGAAAGACTGTTCTGATATGACGATGAAGGAAACATCAGAAGCATTATTGCTCTCTGTGCCTGTGTATTTAAGATGCATGACCCCCCCAGCCTTATGTACCTCACTAATTTAAACATCATAATCACAGTTACAATAGTGAAAGCCTAATACGCATCTTGTTAGATTGACACTCATATGTATGTCCAATATACAATGTACAGCAACAATGTGGCTTTGCACATTAAGACTAATATATAACTTATGAAATGAATGTAACTAGCAGGTTGAAAAGCTTGGCTGCTAAGAGGACATGCAAATGTAAAAATGATGTGAAATCAAACTTTTCCAACCGTGTCTGAGCTGCTGTCTGACTGATACTGAGCCAGTAAAAAGCCTGATGCCACTCAGTGGCACACTTCACCAACAACACATGGCTAATCACATTAGTTCTATTGGCACAAATTATGTAAATGTATTCAATTTTAACAAGGATCGCTTTAACCCCCATGAGATTGTGTAAGAAGAAACACAATGAGCTGCTGAACATAACACATTCCACATTAATGTAAGTGTAGTAATCAGAATGAAAACGTGTAGACTGACTTTGATCTCTAAGCGTGAATAGAATATGAAGATGTGCTGGAGCTCCTCACAGCCCAGCAGCGCACTGGCGTTCGGCACAGACAGGCTGACACTTAGAGGACAAACGTGTTTTTCAAGTGGTAACAAACAGTGGAAGCAAAGGCCATTTCACATTCAACAGCCTGGCCTTTCCAAACGTTCACATCAGTGCGTGTCATCTCACTGGTAGGCACACTTAGCAATGACGCAGGGAGTGAGAATTTGATTTCATAAGATGTGACATAAATGTTCTGTATGCTGTAGCTCTTGTGAGAATGGCCACTAGACATTTAAGGGGAAATGAAGACTCACTTTAATTGTGTTTATGAAACTCTTAAAAGAAAAACCTCACTTAATTAGGTCCACAACAAGCTCCTTTTATTTACGCTCATCACTGATCAGGCCTTAGCATTTGTCTGTATGACACAACAATCAATTGTTTTAAGGTTTGATACCAGAGGCTGAGAGTGGGGGGGGTTTACTTTTCAAACCTGGCAACATTATATAGTAAAATCTATAAAATCTTCCCATCCATATAGATTCTCATTCAGCTCCCAGTGCACCCAGACCACTTACTGGCTCCACTGCAGCATTTACAGTAGAAGCAGAAGCACTAATAGCATTTGTATTGTGGGAAGGTCCTCTAATCCTTGGCTTTAAAGTTTTGATAATCTTAATTTTTTCTGCCTGATGTGATTTGGCCTTGTGCTTAGTATAAGACAAAAATAAATAAATGATAGGATGAGAGAGCTTTATCACTGAGATGCTTCACGACAAAATGATCGAATAATTTCAACTTAAACTACTTTAAAAAGCTACTATTTAAACTACTAGTTGGATTATCTGTATGTGCTATAATGTGAAAATGAACCCACAGGTGTCTACTTACAAACTTGCACTGAATTTCATCCAAGTGTCTGAACACTTAAATGTTTGAAACTGTTTTCTAAATAGTAAATCATGACGAATTCTTGAGTTGATTTGTACATTTTTTCCTCACTAACTGTATGTCTACAAAAGTCTACATTGAGTAATGCATGCATACTGGTATTTATTTTCTAACAGGATTGGAAACAGATGTCTCTGTCTAATGTCTCAAGGTCGTATGAGAAGCAGTAATCTTCAAAAGTTTATGCACACATTCAGACCGTATACACCATGAGGTGCTACAAAACCAATAAAAATTAGTTAGTTGTTATTTTTATTTAATCTTAACAGATCTACATGAATGCCTGATGTGTACATTTTTAACAAATTCAAAGTTTTCATGTGCAAATTATCACGACGGACTACAATTTATTTGGACTAAACAGCATCACAGACAATAAACGTGTTTATTGTGACTGTCATACTGTGCAGTGGCTGGTCTTTTCATCAGCATGATGCGTCTACTGGCTGTTGTGTAATGGATGGTCTCATCTGTTATCATTGTACAAAATCGGGTGCAGGGTTTTTCTGAGCAGCCTTGAACCAGGCAGCAGCCAACTATACTGCACTGTAATTGAGGTTATATTCTATAATGTAAGGACAGTTCAGCAACAGGAGGTGCAAAAGAGTGTGATAAAGCTGAGAACATTTACATTATACACTGTATTTACAGATCTAAAATTACTCGTAGAAAGTATAATGTTACTGCTTGGAAAATGTGTTGCTCACCAGACAGGTTCAAAGGACAAATGCAAAAGAAAGATGTCAAGGTACAAATCCTTATAAATGGTTGTGTTTTCAGGCCAGGCTCAGTGGTAAGCACAGGCCTACAGTAACACGGCTTCAGTTTCCAGGCACTGCCCTCTCAGTGTGTAATTGATAATGTTACTGCAGACATAATTGCATATGAGCTGAGAATCTGCCTGAAAGTGGAAAAATATTGCAACCTTCCCACGGATTGGTAAGTTTGTAAGGTCTCCTGTAGAAATCTAGTGTCACTTTTGACCAGGCTGTGAATCTGTACACTTTATCAGGTATCTTACTGGTTTCCTATGCTATCATCTAATCTCTCATGGAGATAATTACTCAACCATTGCTGGTCCATGTGGTGCCGCTAAGCTTCTGTTTTTATGAGCTGTGCATTTATATGCAAATTTTAAAAATATGTTATCACTGTACTTGCTTTCATCTGTCCCACTTGAATGGCTGTGTGCGTGTATGTGGCCAAAGTAAAACGCCCGTGTTGGTCATGGTCATGCGTGACACCGCACCGACTCCACAGATGAACTTCATTACCCAGACGCCTTTGCTACAAAAGCCGCTGAAGCTGACGACGTGGCCGAGCTACGTCTCAACCCCGTGTTTCAACCAACGGACCGGGGCGATTCAAACGAGGCAGACCGGCTTTGTTCAGCTTGGTGCTTGAGCTTTGGTATCACCACTGTCTAACGATGTCTGGGAAGATCAAGAACCGAAGCGCCGCGAACGCAGACTCGATATCCGGCGGTGTGTCCTGCGACGAGCGCATCCTGCGAGATTGTCATCAGCTGTACACGGACCCCGACAGTGGTGAGTTGGCTGACACAGCTCACAACCTGTCGGACGCAAACCCTCCCTGGAAATGGCTCCAACATTGAGCTAATTGATAATAAAGTTAAGCCAACAAAGCCGCAGACCAGGGGTCGACTAGCTCGGTTAGTGAGAAACATGAGGTTATCCCTGACGCTGCGGGGGGGGGGGGGGGGGGCTACACCGTTAGCTGGCTAATAAGCAGGGGCTTTCTGATTTAGGCTGACGCTGCGCTGGACGGTGTTAAGCTCTTTAATGTCACCATCCACTGATGTAGCTGTTCAGTTATCAGTTAACAGTTCAAGGACACAGCTGACGCACAGTTTTGGTTTAACCTGGTCTGTGTCTGTTAGCAGGAGACAGTTCAGCCAGGGGCGTCGCTAGGAAGTATGGGTCCCAATGAAATCAGTGAAATACACCCTTTTTTGTCCCTTGTCCCCACCCTTAAAAATAAATTTTTAAAGGCCAGCTGAAATGAAGTGTCCCTCTCCAACTACTGCTCCACTCATATTCTCCCTCCCGGCTGACAGACTTGAGTCCTGCAGGTGCAAACACCACAGCACCATGATGATGACTGGACAGATGCATCCTATCAACTATAACTAGTGCATCAGTTACAGAATAATTAATGAGCCCTTAGTCGCTGGAAAGAAAATGAATGGGATAATCAATTCAGTTTATTGTTTCAGTAATTTTTTTGAGCAAAAAAAGCCAAACATTTGCTGGTTCAAGCTTCTCAGATGTAAAGCTTCACAGTCATATATGATACATCTTATATCTCATATATATATATTTGATGGGTCAAATTAAGCAAATTGAAGTTGACACTTAGGGTTCTGCAAAGTTGTAATGGTGGGTTTTCACTATTTCTGACACTTGATGGATTAAGTGAATAATTGATAACTTAAGAAAATAATCAGCAAACTAAACATCAATGAAAATCCTTAGTCATTATCATGTTCTCTGTCTTGTTCAGGGCTGATCACAGTGGCTGAATCTGTTGGCCTGAAGTTGCTGGCTCCCAGGAAAAAGATCACTGTGTTGCTGATAGGCAACCACTCTGCAGGGAAAAGCTCCTTCATCAACTGGTAAATATATTTTACAGAAGTATGTCTTACAGGACTTTGCAGAGAGCAAGTCTGTCCACCCACGATCAAACTACTATGATTACTAAACTATATGAAGCCATATGTGCTACAGAATAGAAAGACAAACGGCATGCCATACTAATATCACGTTCAAAAGATATAACAGGTCTACCTACTTTACTTAATCTAAGCCTGTCCATCTTCATTTGTGTCTGTATGAAATCACAGCCCCTCCTTGACACAGTTTTCCATACATTTTAACTGATAATTGTAATCCATAATGCATGAGTGCAGTAGCACTCATGCTTACTGTAAATACATCAGTCAATACAGATTGTACATCACTCAGTTGATTGTGCTGAATAATATAGTTTTATGGGTTTTGTTGGACAGCGGACACAAGTGTTGTCCATCTATGTGTCTCTAAATTGCTGAGTACCAGCTTTTTTGTTTTTGTTTTGTTTTTCTTTCTCAGGTATGTGGAGGAGCATATACAGCGCACTGGAGTGGCTATTGAGACCCAAGGCTTCAGCTTTGTAACAAGTGGACGCAAGAGAGAATCTCTCACAGTGAGTGCAACAGTACCTTACTTTTGTGAAATAGGTGCATGTTTTGTCCAGTAAAAAAAAAAATTAAAGAAAGTTCATTTCAAAAGTATTTCTCATTCCCAGCATCACTATTTTCAATAGAACTTGTACTGTCAATCGCTCACTTTCCCTGGAAGTCACTCCTCATGATACTGACTTATTACATCAGCACAAGTGAGATCTTCTCTAGTGATTTCAGGTCTTCTGATGGGCCTGATTCACAAACTTTGTCCAGCTGATCTTGCTCTTTTGTTTTTTCTTTAGGGAAATGCCACCCTTCATCTATATCCACACTTTAAGCCTCTGCAACAGTTCAAAGGTGAGATTTCCAACTGGACCAGAGAGAGATTTCCTGTATATGAAAAGGCAAACAGTGTAGTTAACAAATAGCCTTGCGGAAGATAAATGGGGACGGTTGATGTGTCACTCAAAGAAGCATTTGTGTTATTGTGCTATGCGTATGTTAAAGCAGAACAGAGAAACTGCTTATATTTTTCTCACCACATTTTTTTTTCTCAATCTTGTTTGATTCCAGGCGTTTCAGAGTACCTGGGCACAGAGATCTGCACGTCACGACAGAAACGCTTCAGCCTGGTGACGTTTGTGGATTCACCGGGCCTGGTGGATGGTGATATGAAGTATCCCTTTGACGTAGACGAGGTTATTCTGTGGCTCGGTGGGTTGACACTAACTGACCTTGGCTGTTGTTGTACTGAAGATATCAAGGGTCTCCTAAGGCTTAGTAACACTGAGTTATTTTAAGTGGTATTCCTTAAAATCAGAGATGACTTATTTGTTAAAACTGTGGCACTGATGTGAAACACCTTCTTCAAGAGGTACCAGGCTATGTTGGATCCAAAATTGAAAATACTAGAATTAATTAGGGCATTTTGTAATAGGAGGTTCAACTTGTTGTGGAAAATAATGGTCATTCCCACTGTCGATCTCAGGTGATCTCTGTGACCTGATTCTGGTCTTCTTCGACCCTATGGGTCAGGCTCTGTGCAAGCGCACGCTCAACATTGTGGAGAGTCTGAATGAGAAACACGGGGACCGGCTGCGTTTTTACCTGAGCAAGGCTGATGAGGCCGGAGGAGAGTCGGACAGACAGGTATGCACAACAAAAGCTCGGATTAAAAATGTGTTGTGAGAAGATCACCTGGTATCCTCAAGTTTAAAAAGAGTTTCTGTGCCTGTAAGAATGAAAAAAAAAAAAAAAAAAAAACACATACACTGCTTATATTTTCTGACCCAGCCTCACCTTGGACAGATGATTATCTAAACAGGATACGTCCTCCTCATGTTAAAGTGTGTGGGTAGCTGAAAGCTGCTGCTAAGTATCTTTTCTACTGCAGTTCTATTTTAAGTATGAAGGAGTGCAGAGAACATGAGCAAATGGACACTCACCTTCATAAGATATAGTTCTAACAGAATTACTCAACATACTGTCAATAATGCACAGAGGCAGGAAATGACATCCCCACTCCCTCTCCTCCTCAGAGAGTAATGATGCAGATTGTCCAGGAGCTCTGCAAGCGACCGGGACTGAACAAATGTGGTTTTGACATGCCCACCATCTACATCCCCAATCCAAACAAGGTAAGAGCTGCACTTTCATCAGACTTTAGGTGATTGTCAGCTTTTAAGTGCATACACCAGCTCCCTTTACTTGCTCAGTGACATTCCAATTAGTTTAATTAACTCACTGATTGTGTTCCTCTCCTCAGCCAAGCCGTTGCGTCAACCAGATTGAGGAGGTGTGTCGCACCGTCGAGAAAACTATCAACCAGACAGTCCAGAATACTCTCAACTCTCTGGAGAAGGACTGTGAGCTCATTAGTGAGGCCATCACTGATACGCTCATCACCGACAGGTAAGACAGAAACGGTCTGCGTTACAGACTGTAATATCATCGCATGTAAGCATGGGCCTGAGCAGAAACTTGCTTTATAAACAGATTAGTGCAACACACACAGTACCGTCAGTCCGTGATGGCCTCAGAGAATAACCTTGACCCCGTGCTCTCGCAGGCAGACCAGTGCAGGGAACCGACGAGCGCGCTGTAAGAGCTGCTTCATGACTCTGCTGGGCTTCAGTGTCCCGATGGCTCTGATGGCTTTACTGGTGCTGGGCGCTCTGTCCAAGGAGGTGCTGGAGATGGCTCTGGGCCGCCAGGGCAAAGAGGCACTCACACTCTACCTGGTGAGTGTCCAAGCAAGTACACGTTCACAAAGAATCTATGAAGAGGTCAAATCTCTAATCTAATTCTAGCTGCTCTTATAATTCACAGACTCCCATAGTGAAGGTATTCGACTCCCTCTCTGCGGAGCAGCAGCTCTACAGCTGTGGTGGACTGGTCCTTCTGTCCTTCCTCCTGCTCCTCATTGCACGTTTCTCCTTCAGGTAGGAGACTCAGATCTCAGCATCGTCACAGCCAGTTTTGAAAAGGGAGCAGAAACAGTCTTTTCCACTCCAAGAGCTATGTTTTTAGTTGGGCAGCTGTATGTGATTATGGCTCCCCTTGGTTTTGGTGCACTACTCTCGACGATAAAAACAAAAAACAAAAAAACAAAGCATGTACTGTATGGTAATGACAAATCTGATCCAAATTCTTGGACTCTGAGGATATTCACTTGACTTCTTTGCAGGACTCGACCTACTCTGTCAAGCAAACAGAAAAGGCAGCTGCAGGAGAAGCTGGAGTACGTTCAGGAGGTGGTGAAGACCAAAAAGGTATTGTGAATGTGAAATGTTACTTGTAATAAGTAGGCTGTATTTCAGTATGTTTAACTGTCTGCTCCTTCCCTCTAGAAAAAGCTCTATGAAGAATACCTTCGCCAGAGTGTCTGCGATCAGGACATGGATTTGTAAAGAAGGATGATGTACACAAAAGACTCAGCATCCCAATGGTGACCTGGGACCAAATGAGAGTAAAGCTTTTCCAACGAACATGCTAGCTTTGGTGTCACTCTGACCACTTGATGCTGTGTCTTTTTTTTAATTGGGCAGATGTAAATTACGGTTATAAACACACGTTACGCTTGTAGAAATCCATCAAAGTTCCGGTACTTTGAATACTGTAAAGCCTGTATTACTATTAGATGATGTTACCTCTGTAAAAACTGTTAAACCACACTACCTGCAGATAAGTAGGGTTCAGTCTCATGTCAGATGAGCTTTTTTTTACTGAGTATTTGTTGTGAGCATTTATAAACATGTCTTCCGTGCCTCTGCTTCAACAAAGGAATTCAGGCTTATACCACTTTATATTTAAAAAAACTGCAAACTATTTATATTACTTTATCAGAGAAACTGTATTTTGGTTAAACAGCATATAGCACTGGTTTACGCAAGTCACTTTGTATGTGTTACTGTTTTTTGAAGACTTTTCACCAGCATTTTATACAGTACTTTGCTTCATGAAATTACAGTTTTGGTATTGATACAGAAATTTACATCATGAATGTCTGTGTTATAATATGTAGAATAATCAATTATCTACACATCTCCTGCCATTGAAGTAAATGAAGATCATGATTCACAAAACATTTTTATCAATGACCAATTCAACTTTTTGTATTTTCCTGTTCTACATTGTGACTGTTTTAATTACAACTGATTAATAAAAAGAAAAACTATGTTCAATAGAAGAAGTGCTGAGGCTTTTTAAGCTTAACATCTTATGGGGGATGAAAAAATTTTTAAAAAAGGTGCATTACATTTTAGCAATTATCTTAAAGATGTTTTGAAAGCCCAAATGGTTACTTTTTTTTTTTTAAATTATGCTTTTAATTTGAAATGTACAGAGTTATACAGTTAAGTGTAACTCTTACAGTCATGTACACCCATATTTATTCTTTGCCTGTACTCGCCTGCCACATCCTGTTTGATTGCAAATGGATGAAGCTCTGGCAGGATGCATTCCCTCTCTGGATATCAGGTTTCTAGATGAAGAGATGCAAGTGGAAAAGAGGCATGTATGAGAGAGAAAGACTAGAAAGTCAAGTCGAATGAATTCAATAAACAAATCCACTTTTTTGGGAGAGCGTGCCTATGTAAGGACTCTTCTCTAATAACAGATTCATTCTGTGATCTCACCGTTTCAGGTCCAGGTGGCCACCAGTTTGGTGAGAAAACAGTCATTTCAGTTCTGTGTAATTTCTTATTTTAAACCAAACACAGGAAACTATAAACTCTGTGCAGCCATGCCTTTGTTGAGCAAAGGAAGCAGGTGCAAAAAGACTGAACTGAAAAGCTGCTGCTAATAAAAGTTGACTTGTTTCAAGGTTAATGTTAAGGTTGGATTTTAACAACTGTGTGATTTATTTCACTTATGAAAGTAAAACACTGATTAACTTTATTCACTTAGAGCGTTGTTCTTTTACCTGCAAGATTAAGTATCTCTCTACTGAAGTGAAATTTTAGTTTAAGTTATTGCTCACAGCCTCAGTCGTTTCAAAAAAACTGTCTATCATACACATACATGATTACATAACCCAGAGGACCTCAAATCATATCAGCATGCAGTATGAAAAGTGACCACAGAGGAGACATTATCACGCAGAACCCGAAGGCTTGTCAGAGCAGTACACAGCCAAATTTGGTACTTTGCACTTTCATCTGCTGTAACAAGGTCACACTTCCATGCAACCTGTGCTGATTTTTATGTCGTTGGAAGGTGGGATCGGACAGCGCCCTGAGTTTGGGTGGTGACCACATGAAGCAATGACAGAGCAACACATTACCCTGAGGCCATTTTACATAATTTCTTCACAATTTCATCATCAGCATCCAGCAACAAAAATGATAGCAGCAGCAGTCATGAGCAGACATCAAGATAAAGACATCATAACAAAACTGCCTGTTCATCTTTAACCAGATGTGAAAGTACCCCACCGCAGAAACAGAAACATAAGAAATGACCAATTTTGCAAAGAAGGCAATGAGGCAATTTTGCATTATTTTTAGGATTTCTTTGTTCCTTTATTTTACTAAGGAGCTTTGAAAAGGTCAGTCAGGACTGTTAGAATTAACATATAATCTTCTCCGATAAAACCAGTAGTCCTCCAGCAGAGGGTATCCACATTCACCTCCTTAATATTCTCATTATAATATGTTAAGGATAATTGAAAACATTGTTCATCTTTGTCATTAGTCCTTTTCACTCTTCTCTTCCGCTGTCAAACAGGAAAATGGTCAAATATTAGTATATATTTTGTTTAGGCTGCAGTAAGGACCTAAGGGTGTGGAGTCCTCCAAATAGACAAGCTGATAAAATGATGTCTAAGTCAGGCTGTTGGCCACAACAGGACTGACAGAGGGGAAAGATGTTAGATTAAATATGTGGCAGTGTAAGTGTCATTTCTGTGACAGTCAGCCTTGAGCGTGGTTCACTTTATGGTTCAGTGACCTCCACTGGCCTCTGACCACAGGATGTGACTGGACATGTGGGGTTTGGGATGGGGGATGTGGGTGTAACAGTTATATATAAAAAAAGGAAACCTAAAACCAAATTTCTTGGTATTTAACTGCCTTAAAACCAGTCAAATGAAACCTAGGACAGAAATTCAAGGCAAAAGTGGGAAAGGCATTTGAGAACAGGAAGGAGGTTGACGTGATTTCCGCAGGCTTAGACCGGGGAAAGTTGTTTCCTGAAGCTGACGCTGCGCCGATCGTTTCCACGGTAAAGACCTGGTGCTTGCTCAAACAAGAGGGATGACCTGGACAGGTTTGTCGGGCTGCTGGTAGTGCTGTCCCCCCGCCGGCCGCTGAGCCGTCCGACGAGAGGATGAGCTCCCAGACTCAAGACACAGGTAACAAATAAAAACAGCGGCGTTTAATCCGCCTCACGTCTAACAGGGTTGGCTGGAAGGAGACACTGACCTCTCTACAGCGTAAACTTTAGCAAACATCAACCTTCACCTGTTGCAAGTCTTAGGTGAGACCCGTTGACTCGTTTGGACCGACAAACGGCCTGTTAGCATCGTTTACTGTAGAAACGAACGGGCGATGCTAGCTGTTAGCTAACGCTCACAACCGTGTCCAAACTGTGGTCCGGGGACCTCTGGAAGTTATTTTACTGAATACATGAACCCACTGAGAGTTCAGTTTTCAGTGTCCTGTCTTTATAGTGAGCTGTCTAAGCAGTGGTGGAGAGGTATTCAAAACATTAGCTTGTAGCAGTGCTACATTAAAACACTACTTCTTTACGGGTGAAAGTAACAGTCCGCATTATTAGCTTAATGTACTGAAGGTATCAACAATAAAAGTACTCCGAGGGCAGAAAAATGCCCCCTGAGAGTGTAATAACCACACTGGGTTATTATTACTGGTGCATACGTATGTAAGCAGTATTGTACTTTATATTTGGTCAAGGTGGAGCTGATTTTATCTATCTATCTGTCTATCTATCTATATGGTTTATGCACAGTTGAGTGGTTTAATCTTATAACAGTTGATCATATTTTATAATAATAATAAACAGCTGTCAAATAAATGTAGTGGAGTGAAATGTGCATTTCTCTCTGAAATGTAAAAGTGTCTCAAAAGTGTAATAAAGGCATTTCACTACTGTCTTTTAAATATGGCCTTTGAGAGGAATCCTATTGCAGGTAGTATTAGTCGAAGTTTACAAGGTCCCTTGGTCTATTACTCTCTTTTCTGTAAGAAGGAGGAAGCGGGGGACGGAGAAGGCTTCTTAGCTGAGCCTTAGCAGCATCAGTAAAAGAAAGATGAAGAGGTGTGTGTTTGCTATTTGGAGTCTCAAAGTACCCTATTTCCACAGTGGTTGGACCTCTTCTGATAATTTGACATTTAAAAATGCAGAAAATTAATTGGCACCAATTTGGGTAATTGAAATAATTCAAGTCAGTGCTCTGTGTCACAAATGTAAGGATCTTCTGTTTATCTCTTGTTTTATGTCTTTATAAGTCAAATATCTTCTGGCTGGTCGGACAGAACAAGCACATTAGAGATATCTACCTGACCTCGAGGAAACTCAAAACCATTTTTCACTCTTTCGTGTTTTTGTTTTTGTTATTTGATGGAAAAATAAGATAATTCTAGGAAAAGAGTCAATAGGTGAATCAATAAGAAAAAGTAATCATTAGTTGTAGGCCTTGTATGGATCAGGAGTAAGTTTGATGAATATATTCTGTATCCTCCAAGATGGTTTCCAAAGTGGATCAATGGTCTGTTTCTGCGTTCGCTCATGTGCATCACATGTTGACAGGGTTCACTCTCCTCATCAGTCTACCACTGTATTAAACTATGTAAACAACTGGTCATGTGCCCTGACATACTCTCATATACTGTACGAATGTTGTCAGGTGTTGCCATCCATAGCCTCCACCTTGCACATGAAAATATTTGTGAAAATATAGATTATCACAGGACTGGCTGACCTATGTAAAGTGTTAAAAGGATTTTTATGCCACAGTCAAACAGTTTCACTACATGAAACAAGGATGACACAAATATGCTGTGTAGTTTAATAAAGCAGAAATACGAGTAGGGATGCTTCCTGCAAAGATCAGTGACATCAGATGAGCTTTTACCTAATTTTCTTGTTTGGTATTTCCAGGTCTTGTCTGATTGCTAAGAAGATGCAGACTTCTTTTAATCATGTCACCTGACTCTTTACCATATTTCAATCTCTACTGATGCAAACAACCTCAAAACAACATAATGAAGACATAACACAGCAATCTGTTTGTCATTTTCAGAGACGAGCCTACAGGCCCAGCTAGCCGAATGCCGAGCTCAGGTCGAACACTGGCAGGGTGTGGCAACGATCTGTGAGCTGAGCAAACAGGAGGAACTGGCAGAGCTGCAGAAACAATGTGATCAAGAGATCCAGTCTCTGCAGGAGGCTCTCAGAGGTCTGTGTGTGTTGTGTGTGTGTGTGTTTGGCTGTGCCTGTGCCTGTGTGTTTACACGTGTGAGTGAAACATGTTTTGCATGTGACAGTCCTTGTGTGCACATGGTGTGGTGATTTCACATAATAAGACAGTATTTTTTGTTTGTAAGGAGAAAGAAATGAGAGCCTAAATAATAATAACATTTTGCACCATAGATACTTAACATAAATACAGTAACAGCATATCATAAATAAAATCATGTTTAATCAATCAAGTTCAAGAAAATATACTTGTGCATGTATCAAATTAAAGCAAATATAAATGACTTATGATATATCTGATAAGATATGTGACAGGATTTTTCAGCAAGACATACAGGTAACGTGACAGCTTTTGTTTTCATTCAACAACTAAGACTTTGGCTTTTATATTCCAATCAAGTGTGACGTCTCCTGAGATGCTGGTCTTTTAAAAGCTCCAAAGGAAAAGTAAAGCCTGTAATTCAACTGTCTGTACTTACTGGATACCACAGAATATTTTTGTTTTATGAGCATATTCAGTTTAAACAAGGCTTTGACTCTCTGACCTTGCTTGCAGTAAGTGTATACAGAAGTAATATCTGACTGTGATTCGAAACACTGCAATTGGCGTCGTTGTAATATGAAAACCTGGTTTTACTTCTTGAAAAAAGAGCTGATACTAATTTGTCATGGGAACTAAACAGCTTACAGTTTTTGGTTTTCATTTTTGTTTCCTGTTTGTGTAGTTTCTGATTGAAGCCAGATTTAATTACCATGTTGTCTTCAAATCAGTTGTTTAGTTAGATATTTGATACAAAGCTCAGTTTGAATGGACTAGAATTTTTAGCATGTAGCTTATATGTTACCTTAAAGGTGAAAGGTCAGGAGGAGGCAGACAAATATTCATATAGAGAGTAAGTTATGCTTTTCAAACAGTGAAAGCCTTGTTAAGCAAAATGTAATCAAATCATGTGACTGGAGGGAAATGGTTTCATCATTATTTTCTGTTCCTGTTGTGTTTACAGAGACAGCGGCACAGTATGAGGCCAGGATAGCTGTTCTGCAGTCGCAGCCTGTGGAGTGGAGGAGAGCCAGTGGACAGAACATGGTCAGTGTTAAACTTTCTTAAATTGTGTCCAACTGTTTTCGGACTCAATCCCACCTTTTGTTTTTCTCCACCTGTTAGCTCAGTGGGAGGAAAGGCAGGATGGATGCTGAAGTCGTCAGCAATGAATCCTCAACACTAATCAACAAGAGCCTGATGGAGGCCGAGGCGATGCCATCAACGGCCAAGACGGACAGCCAACCAGCAGAGCTCGAGGTGGTGGCAGAGGGAGAGGGCGCTCCGCTTACGACAGACGGATATTTTTCACTGCGGAATTGCGACTCGGCCTCGTTGTCCTCCTTCTCCTTAGACACACCCTCCCTGCCCAGGAAACTCCACGCTCAGGACGACACAGACTCGCTGGTGTCCACAGGAACTTTGGTGCCTGAAGCCATTTACCTGCCGCCGGCTGGACACCGGCTGGTCACACACAGTGACTGGGACGCACTCAATGCTCAGGTATTGTCCTCTTTTGTAATACACTTACAAAGACACAAAATCCACTTGCAGAAATGTAATTTCAAGCTATTTAAGTTTGTCTTTGAATAAAAAACATTCATCATATCTTTCATTTCAACATCCAAAATTTCATGACTTTGTGTATTCTTATATTGATGGAAAAAGCCTTACTCCCTAATTTGTGCAATTTGAATTCATTGAGGGATGCTTTCAGTCATCAGTCAGTCAGGTGTAATGAGGGTGTGCTGTGTTGTGCTGGGCAGGTGTCAGAGCTGCGAGGGGAGGTGAGTCGGCTGCAGGCTGAGAATGAGGAGCTGGAGAGAGAACTAAACACACAGACCAACCACACACACAAACAGGTGGGCAGCACTGCTCTGAGTGTGAGTAAACACCTGTTACTGTGTGAGTGTGAACCAGTTGCACTCAGAGTGTCCTCATAGTGTACAGATCTAATTACAGAGTGGCAATGACATGCACACGTGTTAATGTGTTTCTGTGTTTCTGTGTTTGTTCAGGTAACAATGCTGCAGTCTCAGGTCCAGACCTCAGAGGCCCTCCTTCAGGATTTACAGAAATCTTTTAGCCAATCACAGAATGCAGTCCAGAGCCGGCTGGTGAGTGACATGTTGATCCTGCCTGGTGTGTGTGACTGTGGCAGAGATGGTAGTTTCCTTAAGGGAATAATTAGACTTTTACAAACTAATTAACATGTTACAGATTAATGAGAACTTGAGAGAGAACTTGGACAGAGCCAGACTTGCTTTCGAGCTAACTGACTGCTGGCTCCAGTTTAATTTTTGTGGTACATATATGAGAGTGGTTCAGCCTTCTCACAATAGTCTTTGTAAGAAAGCAAATATTCCATCAATTTTCTCATCATTACTTTTATTTTATTCATCTTGATAAAAAAATGGAAAGATGTCAAGAACAGAAATTAAGTGGCAGTATTTGAATAGTTTCGTCGCAAATGCGTTACTCAAGTGCACCATGACTCACTCATCCATCACATTAAGCCAACAGTAGTCGCCTGATTCCTGGTGCAAGTCTGTATTTGTGTGCCAGTGTACAATTTATTAATGTCGTACTGCGTAGGGGTTCAAAGTTGCATTTTTCTGTCCAGGCAGAGTTGTCCCTCTCTCAGAGGAAGGTGTGCAGCGAGCTGTGCAGGCTGAAAGGAGAGGAGGTTGAGGACGAGGTACCGGACTCTGGCTCGTCATTCCCAGCAACACTCCAGGTACAGTTACTGTTTAAGTTTTCATTTACAGTAGATCAGACCCGCTTTGAAACCATTTTATAAAGACTATAAACATGGACTGTAGCACAATTTGTGAAATATATACTGAGTCACATCACATGCTGTATAGTGACAACAATAGTTTCATATTACTAACATCTATTTTGAGGTCCCTTCCTCTCTGTTTAGTGCTGCTTTTCTTCATTTCTGATATTATATATATTCTCTTCTGACATTATTCAAACCTTCACACACCAGAAGATGTTGTGTTTTTGTCAAACATCATCATGTTTGGATGAATATTTGATTTTATATCCAAGTTGTCATTGACCTGGCTTTGGAAGTATTTTCACCCTCTATTTGCTGTTTTCATTTTTTAATTGGTTTCTTTATTTTGAAAGAGGTGGTCAGATAGTGTTTGTGCTTGACAGCCTATATTAGAGGTAGTGGTACGGCCTCATGGCTGCACAGATTTATAGCAGCAGTTATTGTATGCGTCACCTGCTCGCTGTATCAGTGTGTGTTCACTGTTGAACTTTGATCTGCAGGGGGCGCACTGTGAGGAGCGCCTTCGCATTGAGATAGTGAACCTGAGGGAACAGCTGGACACTCGGACAGAGGAGAACGGTCTGTGGATTACATTCTCACTTAGACAGTTTTTCCTGCACTGACTGCCTTGATTGTGACACAGTATTTTTTTTCTCCCTTTTCTCCCCTCCTGCCTTCTCCCAATTACATCTTCTGTCATCAGACGTTTTAGAAGGTGAGTAGACAACTCATGCTTTATTATTACTCTGGTGGGCCAGTCAGTAGGTCTTGTGATCGGTGTATTGATTTATTTCACCTTTAACTTTTGTATTCCCTTTGGTGAGATCACTACTAGAATTATTACGAAAATAAGACTCGGGGTGTCATAACCTGGAATTTTCTTTTTGATATGCATGCCATTCTTTGTCCAAGTTAAAAAAAAAAACATCCATAATGTTGTGGTGATTAATTTCTTTGCCTCGTAATGCAGCCTTGTGTGTGTGATTGTGTGTGCAGTGCAGCTGTCCAGTCTGAAAACGGAGACGGAGAGGATCCAGGCTCAGAAGGACCAGTTGCAGGCTGAACTACTGGCCTGCCGCACTGAACTGGAAGCCCTGCGGGTGGCACTCTCTCACGTACAGAGCACCAACAAGACTCTCAGCAATGATAAAGTAAATCCAACCTTGTTTTGCTTAGCACTTAACTTAGTGTTACTGTTGATGCCTGCATAGTCGGCTGCTGTCTATGTGCCTCACTGAAGTCTGTAGTCATGTTGTTTGTAATGGGGGTTAATCTGTTGAGTGTTTGGCTGGTCTCATGAGCTGTGGCAGGGATCAGCAGAAATTATGATTCTAATCTATTTATTTATTTTTTACTATTATCAATCAAAAACACGAGGTTTAACACATTTGTTTCCAAATATTTCAGTGAATTGAGAACTGTTTTGTAAAAGTGATGTTTTCAAAGTCAAGAATTAATCTTCAATTCCAATTATTAATTCTGATTTATTGTCTCAGTTTAAGGAAGTTAATTAAAAATTAATTTATGGCACATGTACTACTAATTAGAATTTTTTCCCTGATTTCTCAGTCATAGAAGCAAGTAAATATTGCTTTTTGGTCTTGGATCACAAGTCCAAATTACAATATTTAGACAATGAGAAAACTAAATACACATGACCGTTAATGATGTGCAGTATAGTGATAGTATTGAAATGAGACTTGATTACTAAACATAGTTCATTTTACTTTGTGAAATAGAATAAATGGCACCTTTATAGTGTCTCTTTTTTAATACTAACAACAGGGATCATCTGTCATCAAACACACTGGACTTTAATGTGACTTGCTCTCTTTGTAAGGCGTCCCTGCACCAACAGTGTCTGGAGCTGCGAAGTCAAGTAATCAGCATGCGCTCCCAGGTTGAAACCAGCCAGACTGTACAGAGAGACTTTGTCCAGCTCTCCCAGTCGTTGCAGGTAGGAATCAGTGGACGATGCTAGAATTAAGCCAAGATTCTTACGCTATACATTAATGACAAACACTTTAAATCAACAACTTTATTCTGCCCTCAGGTGAAGCTGGAGTTAATTCGGCAGGCTGAGAATCTTGAGCAGGTCAGGGAAATCCTGGAAGAGGGGGTCAGTGAAGCTGGTTCCTCACCTGCAGATGCCTCATGAGTCTTAGAAACCAAAGCACATGGACCAAGATGAAGTATCCCTAGAGTGACCAATAAGGGCCAGCTAACCATGGCCACATTAAATACAAATGCTGTGGTAAAGTGACCACTGAAATCATCACAGCCGGTGCTGCTAACACAGTATTGTAACACTGGAGGTATTCCCGAACAGAGACATGAGGTTCTGTTTGTTACACAGACGATGGTTTGGTGTCAGTGACTCAAACTGTTGCTAAGTGACCAAAGTTAATCTCTGATGAACCATGAATTCTTTGCAGACACTGTTTACTTGTCTCAGTCCCTTTTTCTTACATCTAATAACATGTTTATTTCTGTACTAAAACATTTGTAAATGTAATCTGTTTATAAAACTGACATGACTCCAGCAAAACACTCAACAGTTCAACACTTGATTTTGCACTGCATCAGTAACTAATATGCAAACTACACAATCATTTTGCAAACACTTCTTTGTGAAGAGATATGAAGACCTCTTCAAGTAACGGAATAATAAATACAAAATAGAGAGTCTCCTAAATTAACTGCATTTCAGATGGGATTTTTATTATCTATTTTAGTTTGTTGTCTTTTTTCCTTTAAGTGTATTATTGTTAACTATTCCCTTTCTTAGAACAGTCGCAGTGGCTTTTAGACTAATTTATGATTGTGGATCAGGAAAGAAGTAAAAATTAATGAAGAAATCTGTAACATCTTGCCATTTTTTTGTGTTAATACATACTGAAAACCAGTGACAGACTTTCACGTTTTTTTTCAACCTTTGAATTCATAGTTAAATACTATGATAAAGTTTTTGAACTGCACGCAGGGTCGCCTAATACGGAGACAGGAAATTTCTACAACTAATCTTCATTATTAGTTTGTTACACAGCATATTTGATATATTAATGAGATCATTTCTATTTGATCTATTCAGGAAAAAAGAAAAATGGCCGGAACAAAGTCATGTATGGAGTCACAGGCCAGAAAAGGTTGAAAAACCCTGAATAATGTAGCAAAGATCCAGAGTAAACATCATATGCAGATAATAGAATTTAGAGTAATTACAAAATGATACATAACTTGTTATACCTTAAGTGTAATCATAGAGCTGCAGCGACGGTCATAACTCAGTCTACATGAATATATTCAGTTATTTGCTTGTGTAGTGACTAGTTACAGAAGAGCCTTTGTTTGAGCAGAAAACTGTTCGGAGTCAAACACAAAGAAGTTTTTGTTTGAACGTTAATTCTTTACAGCTGTAGAAGTCTCGTAAACTCTGATGACTTAAGTTTTCAGTCCAGACCAGGTCAACGAAATGTTATTGACCACATTATAAATCCTGCTGTGCCCTGCTGCGTTACTGAGCCTTCATTAATGTTATGACATTATGCTAAACAGCTGCTAACAGCAAATTATACACATCAAAACTGAAGAGGAAACTGAACACTGATGTCCAGGTTTGACATTTTCTTTAATACATATCTTTATTCTTTAAGAATAGAATCAACACAGAATAGTTTTAATAACTCTCACCTATATATTAATTTCAGTACATACACAGAAAAAAATATTTTGCAGCTTTTTTTTTGGTGTATTTTCAGATGGCTTGTGTGTTTTCTGTTGTATTCATGCCACTTGATGATTTGATCACATCAGGTGACTGTTGGCAGGCTGGCTTTCAGTGGGAGCGCTCAGCCTTTGCTCTGCATCCTCTGTGTCTCTGCACTCTCTCTGCTTCAGACACTCTGATGCACTTTGTCTCTAGACTTTCCCTGGATGAGAAAACAAAGGCTTGTCAGTTGTGAGGTGATGGCAATGTGCTGATGTTATGTGAATACATTAAGAGCTAATAGTTCATTTGTTTGAGGGAATTGGACATTAAGTTCTTGGGAAATACGCTAATGTGTTTTGTTGATCAGAGGTAGATGAGAAAACTGATGCCCGTCATAACTGGTTAGCTTGGCTCAGCACAACCAAACAGCTAACCTGTCTCTGTCCAACGCAAGCAAAATCCACTTACCAGCATCTCTAAAACTCTCTAAGACAAATTGACAGATTATATTTTGTTTGTTTTAGCAGTACAGAAACTGATGTGTGGAAAGTGACGTTTGCAGTTTTTACTGGGGGTTATGCGCAGGACTATTTCTTGGCTGGTTGCTTGGCAACTGCTGAGATCCAAGAAATCATGGTCAAATTTAGGAGAGGAAAAGGGACACATCTGGCAGACATTTATTTCCTCACATTTAACCACTAGCTGAAGTCATTTGGCAGTGTGGTTGATTGTGGGTCAAATTTTACTGTGGCCATGTTTGTGAAGTGTTGATTCCTGAGCAGTTTTCATTTCTCCTTTCCTTTCTTTTAAAGACTAAACAAACAAGATGCAACGTCTTCAGTGAGCTCTAGAGGTGCTGGAAGGTAGATTTTGTGATCTTTGGGCAGAGCCAAGCTCGGCGTTTCCCCCTGATTCCAGTCTTTATGCTAAGCTAAGCTAACCAGCTGCTGGCTGGAGCTTTGTTTTTACTGTATAGATCAGAGTGGTATCAATCATCTCATCTAAGTATGAACAAGAAAGCAAATTAACACATTTCCCAAACAATATCAAGTGAAATATAATCAACGTCTGAGCAATGTCAAAAAATATTAGAAAGGCTGCTTGGACAATATTAGTCTTAAGTGCAGTAAATGCACAGTCAAAGCAGGAGGCTCAAATCCAAGTGTGCTATTTCCTCTGTCAGGGGATCCATAAAACTACTCTAAGCAAAAGCTAAAGTAGCATATTCAAGCTTACAATGATAAACACCGGCTATGCAATACTACACATGATGCTGTGACTTATTATTAGATTTCTACTGGCAGTTCATGACAGAGTCACGGCCGTCAGAATGATCACAGCTACATTCACAGTCCAAGTGATTAGTTCAGAAAGATTAGGAAGATGTACACACACAATGTTTCTTTGACACAGTCACTTAAACTTGTATAATACTCAGCATGAATCTTTTAGAACATGCACGTGCAGGGTGCTTAATTAAACCTTTAGACCGAGTCAGGGGAATACCTTGTTTTGTTACAGGGATATGTAGGAGGGGTAAACAGGTTTAGGCTGTGTTGTCAGAAGGGGAACGGTGGAAAAGAGCATCCAAGGAGAGGAACATTAGATTAATATTAGATAAATAGGAAAGTGAATAAATGGGGATAAAATGAAAACAGTGTCAAGAAGAAGAACAGAGGGAGGAGAGGTTAACAGTTAAAATACATTAAAAGACATTTAATTGGGAAATTATTTAATATAATAAATTATTTCATAACATTTCATCAATCAGTCATATTTTCTTTGAAAATTACTGAAAGGAGGCAAAAGTTCAGGCTGAAATGTTCAAGAAGGGGGATGAAGCCATGTATTTTTTTTTTAAAGTGGCTCTGGGTCTGAACAGAAGGATGTGTTTTTCATGTTTTCGGGTCCTAGCATAAGCAATTGGCAACTTCTAAGAACGTGAATGAGCTGAGTGCCCAAACCTAAGCTATTCCCAGTTACTGTAGCTACACACGTTCGCTGCATTATACTTAATTTTTTGTTTAGATTAAGTTATTATTTGTGATTATGGCGTTTTAAACAGTAATGTCAAGCACAGCAACATATTTTCTATGTTCATTATATGTAATGTAATTAATTATATATTTTAATTGGCTTGTAACAAAAAGCTTTTAAATTAAGAGGAGTAAAAAGTGAAGTGGAGTTGAATAGAAGTATAAAGTAGCATCAAATGGAAATTCTCATGTAAAAGTACTTCAAAGCTCTAGTGCGCATCGTCACCATATCCCTTATATCTGGTATGAATTCATTCATCGTCTTCTCATAGTACAAGATCATCACTGCTCACAACATAAAGTTTCTACACACTATGGAGATCAATACTGATAGAATAACAGATACGTGGTAAACAGGGCGTATGTTTAGCTTACCGTCCAGATATGTGCGCGCCACAAACTTGAGAAGCTCATCGATGAGGATGACTGGGAAGGAGAGCTTCAGCACCATCATCCACTGATCCACATTCAAGTGAGTGAGCTTGAAGATCATCTGTGGAGAAGAGCAGTGCTGTGTCAAAACTGCCACACGGACTCACGGCTCAGATTTATTCAGCCGGAAATCACATCACGGTGAAGGAACATGGAAAATGAAATGAATTTACAAAGCAAATAAATGTGCACAATCAATCCACAATAAAGATCTAAAGTTACCTGACTGATATTAGCTTATTGCTACTATTAACTGTATTGGGTCATATGTTGGCTAAACAGTAATATAATCAATATGAGTGTAGAAATTCCATGTTTGAGGTAATTTTGAAACCGTTTTATTTATTTATTTACATTTTTTGTCCTCTGGAGAGCAGTGACAAGTGTATTTTTTTCATCATATTTTTAGATTTTACTGTTGTAAAATGACAGAATGACCTTCACTTAACCCTGATCCTACCTCTTTGACTGCTGAAGTGAAAGAATGAGTGCTGAAGTGCTAATTTAACAACTTAGAGCTAAGAGTAATCTGGTACTAAGATGTTATAGCAAATGAGGTATGTGGGTATTTGTGTCTGGATATAAAGAAACATCTGAAACAATGAAGCAAATTTATCTTTTCACACAATTTGAGGAGTTCACAAAGCTGAACAGCTGTTTCGATTGGGCGCCACCCTGAATGCCACCTCTGTCAGTAATGTGGACAACAGAGTGGCATGTCATCTGTAAGTATTTAAGCAATGAGAGTGTGAGAGAGAACATGGAGGTTTGCAGACGCAGTGTGTGTGTGTGTGTGAGGGAAGAGTGGTGAAGTGGGACATGGATGTAATGCAGGAGGCCAGACTCACGGGCAGGGGGTCGACGTAGATGATCATGAAGTGAAGGGACATGGAGAGGCTCATGGCGCTCACCAGCCAGCCGTTGCTCCAGGGTGGCATGCGCACCAGGGACTGGTTCTCAGACAAGCTGGGGGGGGGGGGGGGGGGGGGGGGTTGGGGTTGGGGTTGGGGTTGGACGAGGAGGCGGACGGGTACATTAATGCATGTGTGTTGAGGTGAATGCATGAAAATATACACATGAGGAGTAAGAATAAACTAGAAATAAGGCAAATGCTGAAGGATGTCCTGGGCTAGGCTTCTAAAAACATCTTGGCTCAGTGGAAACTGTTACAGCGAGGGTGTTTGCATAATAACCAGTGTCTGTCGGCACTCAGCTTTTGTCTCTTTGTCTCTGCACTGTCATGTGAATTAAACATGTTATACGTTGTGTTGATCTGATAATAACAGCTGCAATGCTACACTACTGATATTTTGCATGTGCTACCAGGATAATGCAAACTATCCACTGTTTTTAGAGCTGTGGAAATCACTGCAATTAAATGGTTGTTCCTGATACAAAAAGTCAAGAAAAAAAAGTAGAACACGCAATGCCCTTTGAGTGCTCAGACCTGTTCAGAGCATTGCACATTTCAATGGTGACCAGCACAGACAGAGCCATGGTCATCGGAGGGGCAGACTCGAACACCTCGCAGTGGACCCCGTTAAAGTCCTCGTTCTCCTCGCTGCACTGCATGAAGTGTGACTGATGGGAGAGAGAGAAACACAAAGCCTTAAAAGTCTGGCACAGCTTCTCAGATGCTAAGAAGACTCTGTGTAGTGTGTTTGTATTGAGGTGTTGTAGTTTAATATGATTTTTTTTTGTTTTTTTTTGTTACAGCAGTTCAGTTTGATAGCGTCCCACAGATGATTATTTTTCACATGCAAAGTGTTAAATACGAACCAGTTGGTGGAAGGTGATCATTGGGCCCTCTTCACAGTACAGGAACCACCAGGCAGCTGCTGCAACAGTTGCAGCACCAACATAACCTGAAAGACATATGACTGTGTTTAATCTCAAATCAAAATCTTGATGAAAATGTGGATGGTACAGTTATAATGCCTGCCAAAGAGCTTCTGATGATGTTGTTAGACCCAAGAGGGAGATGTGTTACCATTTAGATGAAAACTACTGACGAAGTTGTGTTGAACATTTTAAGTCTGAGTCTTCTGACTGTTGATGTGTTCTTTTAAATCACAACTCTACCAAAAGTCATTGGAGGCCACTTTAGACAAAACTAAATGAAATTTTACACCAGAGCTTCAACTACCAGAGGACGAGGGAATTATCTGCAGAATCAGTAATAATCAAACCATATTAAAGGTTCAACAGCTTAGACAGAAGATGAAAGTGAGACGTGATGTATTTATAAGATAATATATAAATTCATGCCCGTGTTCCTGCCCTAAAATGCTGAGACCAAATGAAAAGGCGGTTAAAGAGAGAAAGAGAGAACACAGTGTGTTGTACCTCCAATGGCCAGATATCTAAAGAAGAGCCAGCCAGAGATCAGGGGCTCCTTGGGGGAACGGGGGGCTTTGCCCATGATGTCCAGGTCAGGGGGGTTGAAGCCCAGTGCAGTGGCAGGCAGACCGTCAGTCACAAGGTTGACCCACAGCAGCTGGACAGGGATGAGAGCCTCGGGCAGTCCCAGGGCAGCGGTCAGGAAGATACTGAAGAAGAGTTTTTTGTTCTTAGCTTTGACGCAGTTCCTCTTTTTGTCTTGTCTTATGCAAAGACTGAACATTTTATTAGGCTGCCCTACAATATTACATGCGACAGTCACAACATCACATACAAGATTAGTGCATTGTACTCACCAGACGACCTCGCCTACGTTGGAGGAGATGAGGTAGCGGATGAACTGCTTCATGTTGTTGTAAATGGCTCTGCCCTCCTCAACAGCAGACACAATGGAAGAGAAGTTGTCGTCAGCCAGGACCATCTCAGAGGCAGACTTGGCAACGGCAGTGCCAGAGCCCATGGCGATGCCAATCTCCGCCTTCTTCAAGGCAGGGGCATCATTCACTCCATCACCGGTCTTAGTGAAGGGTAGGAACGAAAATGAGGCAGAGGAATGATGCATTAGCCTGAGACAAGTCATGGTATTTGCCTTTTAAACACAACAAATGCTTTGTTCTTCTCACCATGGCAGTAATCTCATCAAAGCCTTGCAGGAACTCAACGATTTTCGACTTGTGGGACGGTTCGACTCTGGCAAAGCAGCAAGCCTTTCGCACAGCTTTCTTCTGGTCGTAGGGCGTGAGGTCATCAAACTCACGACCAGTGAAGGCCTTGCCGGTGACATCCTCATCCTCACTGAAGATGCCAATACGACGGCAGATGGCCACAGCTGTGCCCTTGTTGTCACCTATGGGGCAGATAGAAATTAAGATTTAGCTTTTTATGTTAAAGTTTGAATTTATCTAAAGTAAAACATGTATACTGACCAGTAATCATGATGACGCGGATGCCAGCAGCCCTGCACAGCTCGATGGAGCTCATAACTTCCTTACGAGGGGGGTCGAGCATGCCAACACAGCCCACAAAGGTCAAATCAGTCTGGATATAACAAGACAGGACAGGTTGAATTCATTTGGAGACGCTTGCAGCTAAGAAAACAAACTAATGGACATACTTTTTTCAAACTATACACACAACATTGTTTTAGTGATACACTGCCACCAGAGAGATTCTCTATGGGGCCTTTCACTTCTATCTTTATATTTCCTTATCTGTCACCCACCTCATAGTCTGCAAACTTGGTCGAGTCCTCCAGGTTCATCTCCTCCTTCCTCAGAGGTGTGTCGCGGGTGGCCAGTGCCAAACAGCGGAGGGTGTCGCGCCCTGTGCCCCACTCCTTGATGACTGACATGATGTGGTCTTTGACTGGGCCAGTCAGGGGTACACGGGTGGTGCCCACACGGACATAGGTACAACGGTCGATGACACCCTCTGGAGCACCCTGATAACAGTAATGACAACCAGTTATGACAATTTGCTTGCGTTTGTTGAACAGATATTGGGCTCCTTTATTTGTTGTGATTTTTTAAAAATTATAATGCCATAATATTTCTTATAGAGTCCCTACATTTGAGCAGTTTTTGTTGATGCCGTTTTGTGTATGTCCAGTGTCACACACTCACTTTGACAAACATCTTGTTTCCCACAGGGGCTTTGGCAGACTTGGCAGGGGAGCAGTAGACTGACATGGACTTCCTGTCTCTGGAGAACTCCAGGGTGAACTCCTTCCTCATCAGCTGCTTGATCACCTGCCAGAAAGAGAAGGAAAAGGAGGTGAACTGGGGGAAAGGATCAAAAATCAAAGTTCGGATGCCTCGGATGTCTTAAACAATGCTGAATCACGCTTAATCTCTTTAAAACTGGAGGGACCTGCATTTGTTGTAATTCATTGTGGGTTTGTAACTTCAAGCAACATCTTTTACAAGCAAAAAGGCATTTGATCCACTGTTCATGTAAAAATATTGATAACAGCAACTTTGAATTTGTGTGGCCAATAAAATGAATTTAAAATTGCTCAGATTACACTTTCATTTTGGAGACAAATGGACCTGTCGTCTGTGTTAGTGAGATGTGTTTGGATAGGACAACACATTACATACTGTATGGGATCTTTTGTGGACTTACAGCGCAGCAAGCATTTGCTCTTTCCACCTTGGACAGGCCACGGACTTCAGTGTTGAACACGTTCATCTTCTCCACCAGACAGCACAGGGCTGTTTCAGTGGCTTCCCCCACCTTCTCATAAATGCCCTTGGACTGCATCATGGACCGAGAAAGGAAGATAGTGAGTATGTTTTAGGCTTATCTTTCAGCTGTCTGTTACATGTAAACATACAAAATATCCTGAGTTCTCTGCAGACCTCGTTGTAGTCCAGAGAAGAGTCATTGCACAGAGCGCAGATGGTCGCCAGCTCAACCAGTCCATCATACTGTCCGCACTTGACAGACATGTTGTTCTTTGTGCTGATAGAAAATGACACACAATATACTGTTCTTTAAGAATGGGTTACTGTTTTATGTGTGTGTCTTTTCAACATGAATTCTTTACTCTTTGACACTTACACTTCTCCCTCAGGGGTGTACTTTGAGCCAGAGATGTCGAACTGGCCGAGAGAAACACTGTCACCATCTACTTTATCGATGATGAACATCTGCAAGGAGACATGACAAAAGACACAGTTTCTGCGTTAGATCTGCTCTCCTTTTGAGTGACCTTACACCTGTGAGTATGAACCCACCTTAGTTACACACATCTGGTTGGTGGTGAGGGTGCCAGTCTTGTCAGAGCAGATGACTGAGGTGCAGCCCAGGGTCTCCACAGAGGGCAGGCTTCTGACGATGGCGTTCTTCTTTGCCATACGGCGCGTTCCCAGAGCCAGGCAGGTGGTGATGACAGCGGGCAGGCCTGATTGACAGACGGTTGGAGCGTAGTTCAAAAGAGAGGTACACAGTTAAGATGACATAAAGTGAAATGTAAGATGGGTTGGAAGATGGACAAAATAGTAATGGGGTCTTCTCAGTCAAAGAAAAAAAGAAAAAAGAACACGTGTTAAAGAATGATCTGACATGTCTGTTCAAGACCATCTGGACTTTAGGGAATCTGCCACTTGGCAGGCTGACAGTAGTGGTGGTCCCACCAAAGTCCAGTTAACACATCGGCTGGAGCGCACCCAAACTGCTGTGTTCTCCAGAGGTATTCATGTGGGGAGGGGGCTGCTGCAAACCACTGAGTCCCTCTGCACCCAGAGTCAGACCTGGGTGCAGATTCTTGGCAAAAATCAACTGTGACAATGATGTGAAGAAGGTCTGGAGAGCATCCAGCTTAGTGACATTATAGTGGCATCAGTGTCTGCAGATGATGTTGCCCTTCTGGCATCATTAGATCACTGGTGTCTGATGTGTGTTGGCACAGATTGCTGCTGACTGGTGTGACGGAGAGGCGTGAGAGCACCTCCAAGCCAGAGACTGTTTTTGTCACAGAAAATGTAATCTGTCCTATTCGCTCAGAGCAGGGTAATGTTTGGTCTTGAAATTGGTTTGTGGTTGTTGGCTTTCAGGAGACATTACACCAATATAAATTACAACTGAAACTGATGTGACAGTGGATTGGACACACAACTACTTCTTCCTTCTTATTTTTTTTAATTTTATTTTTTGTGTTAATTTTACATTGGTTAAACCAATCCATAATTTTTCTGCCACTTATCTGGGTTCAGGTCCCATTAATATAACTTATATCATTAGAAACTCTTGTCGGGAATAAGAAACAAAAATGTGGATAGATGAAAACTGCCAAACAGGTTTTCCATCATACTTTGATTCTTTGGCCAATATGATCATGTAACAGATATTAAATTAAACTGCTTTTTAAATTGCCTTTTTTAAAGTCCCTTAGGGTTTTGTTCACAGCTGATGGCAAATCAGTTGAGATGGCCAAAGTATTGGAATTTATTGTAACGATCAAGCTCAGTGTACGCTCTTGATTTATTGACCAAAAGTCTTTCTAACTCTATTCTCATCTTTTCTTGGAGTTGGGTTGTGACCAAGATAATCATATCAGTAAATCAAAATAATGTAGAGCTCCAAAGCATAAACCAACCAATAATGAATGAGAGCCAAACTGGAAATCAACTTGACAAAGTGCATTATATCCATGATGTTACTGAGCTGTGTACTAGTGTTCATATTGTAAAGATCAATCTTAAGCCACAGGCCCTCATTTAATTTTTAATGGAGCTCCAGCGTCATATAGACGAGCTACACAACATGAATCTTAAATATGATAATCTTCTTGGGCAAGCAAATGGAAGTTAATCCCAGTGATTTACCTTCAGGAATGGCAGCCACAGCCAGAGCCACAGCAATCTTGAAATAGTAGATAGCACCGCGGAACCAGGAGCCTCCATGGACGGGGTCATTGAAATGGCCAATGTTGATTATCCACACGGCCACGCAAATGAGGGAGATGACCTAGAGTACAGGCAGTCAGAGGATGTGTGAGATATTAGCTGGAGTTTTGTTTCATGTACATATTTTAGGTCATTTAGGTCGTAAACACCTTAGAGAGCTGCTCTCCAAACTCGTCCAGTTTCTGCTGCAGAGGGGTCTTTTCCTGCTCAGTGGCAGCCATCTGGTCACGAATCTTACCAATCTCAGTGGAGACGCCAGTTGCTACAGCAACACCAGTGGCTTTTCCAGCAGCGATATTGGTGCCCTAAACAGAGGTTTAAGAGAGTGAGAAACCCATCAGCAAGTTGAGTCGTCTCCATCTTCAAGATGGAGTGCCACAACATTTTGTGCAGGCATTTTTAGTTCCAAGAGGATGTAGCCTGATGATTTTAGTGATCACCAGACCTTTCCTCTAGAGCTTGCATGAGGTTGACATCTGTGGTTTTGGATGAAATGCTGCAACAGCTAGAATCAGATGGATTGAAATTTGTTCAAGTGTTCTAGTAAACCATGAGCCAGCATGCACAACACCACAATCCTGAAACTGAAGCAGCTCAACAGCTTTTATTATTTACACCACTGCTTCTTCTACTGTGACATGTTAAAATATCCTCTATGAAAAAGACCAATCTACAGTGTAACTGTATTAATAGATAGAGTGGTGAGAGTCAGTCGGCTACAGGTGTGAATTTTACAGCAAGTATTCAGTATCTTTTAATCAATGATGATGATGAAGAAATATCGCCTGGATTACCCGTTAATTGTCAAAATGTATTATATCAGATTAAACCCACTGAGATGACATCTTCCACCCAGTACAACTAGTTGGGTGATGGGAGCATTAAGATGAACAGCTGGTACTGCCAACTCTCCATTCTGGTGCCATTAAAGAATGAGAAGGCACAATGATATGATGTGATACAGAGACTGCCACTGAAAGATTAAAAAAATGTGGAAAACATGAAGGAAATGTAGTATTTATGAATATATATTTATAACCTCTGCCAAGAAGGTTATATTTTCACCTCTGTCTGTGTATTTGTCAGCAGGATTACAAAAACAGAACTGAACCAATTTGCACCAAACTTGGTGGAGGGGTGGCATATGGGCCAGCAAAGAACCCATTAAATTTTGGGGTAGATTCACATCATTTGCTTTAAATTTGAATTTTTTCTCTGAAGTCTGGTTTGTGTTGTTTGACCTTGGCTGAGATCTGCACTCTCTGAGCGCCCTTCTAGTTGTTTCATGTTATGTTACACCCGAGCTTTTCCTGCTGTAACAAGTGCAAATGTCTGCTGTGAAAAAGGTTTATTTGGTGGAGGAAGGAGGGTTGAGAAGGAAAAAGTTGGAGTTTTTCCGGGCTGATGGAAACATAAAGGTAACAAAGAAAAGTTCAAATGATGGCAAAAAAGAGAGCAGGATGCTTGAACAAGACTCACGGAGAACAGCATGTTCTTTTTGTCCTGGTTGACAGCTCGAGGGTCTGGGACAGCATCAGTGTGCTTGATCACGCTGACAGACTCACCTAAAGGAGACACAAGTGTTGGGTGGGATGATCAAGGAAGGAAGCAGACATCGAAAAATCACTTTTTGCCCGCCCATTTGTCACGCAACACCTACCAGTGAGAATGGACTGGTCCACACGCAGGGTTGTAGATTTGATGGAGATGATCCTGATGTCGGCTGGCACTTTGTCACCAACTAGACGCACACACACAAACACACACAGAGAAGGCCATCACTACTTCATCAACAATCAAATTTGATTTAGCCTTTTTCCTTTAAGTGACCGCATTTTTCCCTTTTGTGCACTATTTTTGTACAAACTGCTCCATATCACTGCAGCATTACAGCAGGATGGAGGTATGGAGGAGGGTGTGGAGGGGGGTTTGGAGGGGGGGGGGGGCGGGCAGAGTTGATTGACTGGTTTTAGCACTCTGGATGGATGGTGTTGTTGTTGAAAACTGATACCACAGACAGAGTCAGAGGGAGAGGGAGACCTTGGGGAGATCATGAAATGAAAAGAACAGGTGTACAACAAACAGAGGGAGAGAGAGGGTGAGACAGAGGAGTGAGTAGATATTAAATGTATTTATACTCAAGCTGGTTTTTTTTCTTCTCACAGAAAGTTCCTTCGGTTCCCCTCCACCCCCTCTTCTCTGTGACTGCCTTAAAAGGCCCCATGTTCAATCTCAAGGACATCAGTACCCACGTATTCGCACACACTCACGTGCATGTGACTCGACTTTAAGTAGTGTGGACATATCAGTAGCTATAGCATGCTGAGATTTTTCACGTTAAATCAGGGGTCAATCAAAGATTTTGCTGAATAAGCAAGCTGTGTATTGTTTGTGGGGCAAAGGTCATCAGTGATCACTCTTTCACTTCACACCAGGAGTCAGACATGAAGCACGTGCTGTCTATGTCCAAGGTTAAGAAGTCCTGGATAATGATGATACACAGTTAAAGTACCTTCTAAATATTCTGAGCACATACTAGTTTGTAGTAGCCTACCTACTATCGCTATTACTTATCATTTGACTGTCAAAAGAAGAATTTTGTTGCTTTTCAGTGTAGTTTTCCACTTTAACATGAATTGTTATAATTATTACAAAGACAATATACTTGAATTTAAATTTACCACTGTGAGTGCTGCGTCTTTTGCTGACTGACTGGACACAAACTGCATACAATCAGTGGCTCCTTTTTATTATTTCTGTTTAGGTGTGTTGAATGCTCTTTACTTTTTACAAGCTAAATTTGTATTTTAAAAATGCACATTAACCAGAATTTTCATGCAGTATAAAGAACTGGATGATGCTTGCTCCTCTCCCATATTATACCATTTGTGCACTGTCTTTATTCTAACTTCTTCTTAACTGTGAGCTGGGACTGTTATGTTCTTCAGGGGTCGATCACAACAATATCTATGGTGATTTCAGTGGATGAATGGACTTTTGAATAAATGCAGCAGGTAAAGCAGTGAAAGCGAAGCCCTTCATTAATGGGGGTCTTACCGGAAACCTCTACCACATCACCGGGAACAATCTCCCTGGCCTTAATTCTCTGCACGCTCTTCCTGTCGGCCCGGTAAACTTTCCCCATCTCAGGCTCATACTCCTTCAGAGCCTCAATAGCGCTCTCTGCATTGCGCTCCTGTTGTGAAAAAACACACAAGGCAAATGGTCATTTTAGTACCATGGTCTCCCTGGCTGTGTTGACTCTAGACTGTGTTGCTCATTCTTGGCATGTAGATGTCTTACAGACAGATGTGTGGACAGATGTCGAGGCCTTACATTATATGCAAATAGAAAAATAGTGTATAATACTAACTAATTCTTATGTATGGTGAGTAAAAGAGTCATACACCCGAAAAGCTATGTATTTAATTGGTCAAGTCAAGCTATCTGCATCTTATGTTGGACAAAATAACATGAATACAAGATGATATAACCCCTTTATAAACCCTTACAATATTTCTGCAATACCTTTCAAGCAATGCATTTTTGTCAAGACTATCCATGGGGTTGATTTAACAGGGAAAATGACTATAGTTGCTCATGTTAGTGTTTTGTGTTATTGTTGCATTTGATTGCATTGTATTTTAGATTCTTTTGTTATTTTGCCTGCTCCTTTAAGCTCATATTAACTACAATTACTGCCTCGCTGTTGTAAGCCTCTGACAACCCGTCAAGTTGCAGTTTACATCCATGTCTGTCCAAACTCATGATATATGTAGTGAAGACTCTGAAGATTTGATAAAAGCTATTAAGTGTATTTTATCGTAATTAGCATATAAATTATTGAGTTATGGCCACATATGACAGTGACCTTGGCCTTTGACCTCTGACAACCAAATCTAAGTTAATCTCTTAGTCCAAGTGAGCGTTTGTACCAAATTTGAAGAAAGTCCCCTCAAGGTGTTCCTGAGATATCGTGTTTGCGAGAATGGGACGAAAACATAATACCTCTAGTCTCAACTGACACCAGTGAAGAGGCGTAAAAAGTAATAACATCTGCTACAGTCTGAGACATGTGAAAGGAAATAGATCTGTGCCTCTGTTTTATGCAGAATTGAGAGAAGAAGAGATATAATTGTGGCTTTTATTTGACTATTTTATCTATTATTTACTTTCTTAGCCTATAAATATTCATGATCATATAAGCGACAATCAAAGCTTGGAGAAAAAAATCACTGTTTTTTGTGAGTTAAACACACAAAAATTTTGCTAATCAGCTTCTTGTGGTTGGTATATATGTATACAGTATACACCAATTAGTCTCTATGGTAACAGGAGTGGTTCACCATCCAGCTAAGGATGGTGAGAAAATGTGTAAAAAGTAGAACAAATCTATAGATAGACATACAAATAGATAAATGTGTAGTGAACACCATGTGTGTTTGCACTGTGAGATGTCTGATCAGCCTTGATCTGAACAACAGGTTGATCAGAGAATAATGTTCAGCTCAGTCTGTGATTTCTTGTGAGGCTGCCCTCGATCGCCTCAAAGTGTAAAGCCCAACTTAGGCCAGCCGCCCGTCCTCTCTCCATTCTCCCTCCATGCCCCCCATGTGTGAATCCTTGTGCATAGTTTCCAAATGACTGCCACAGGGTTGATATGAACACCCCCCGCCACACACACACAAACACACACACACACACACACACACACACACACACACCCCAGGCCTGTGGTAACCTGATCGTCCCTCTGTATTTTTACTGTGGATTGCGCAGTGTGGACTGTAACGAAGCAGACAGCATTTTGAGCCTTCAAGGCAGGACGGGTCCCAGTCTGACTCCCCCCACCCCCCCACCCACACCCTGCCACTCAGCCTGTTGGCTTAACCTTTCACCTTTTCACCTCCTGCTGACGTCATGCCTCTCATTCTGGCTTCCCTTGAACTTTGAGCCTTCAGCCGCTGTGCTGGAAGGAGTGTGTGCTCACAGTAAAGGACACAGGCCGCGACCAGAGCACGCCGCCGTCGTGCGTGATTTATTGTGTGTGACTGTTGCTAAGTATGAAAGTCTATTTAGGTGTGTGTAAAAGACAGCATTCAAGGGCCAGGTATGTGTCCTTGTGATTGCAATTGTTCCTCCGTGCATGTGTGTGTGTGAGTGTGTGAGTGTGTGAGTGTGAGCGCTCACAGACCTGCCACACTCCAACGACAGCATTTGCTATGAGAATGAGGAGGATGACGAAGGGCTCGACGAAGGCAGTGACTGTCTCCTCACCTTCCTCAAACCAAGCCAGTACCTAAGACAGACAGACAGACAGACAGACAGCACATGTTAAAATGCAGAAAGCCACTGTGATCACTGAAGTTATCTCCTTATATTTCTCACTAATATTCTCCTCATTTTAAAAAACAAAGCCTATAAACAATTGGGGACAACATGAGGACTGAAACTAAAAGAAAATCCTCACCGTTCAACATTTTTACTTCACTGAAATGATAAAGCAATTATCAAAATGTTTAGCTGTTAAAGTTTTGTTGATTGACATAACTGAATTATCTGTTTGACTGCAAATGTCTGTATTTACTTTGTCTAATTTATTATGTTTATGATTTACATGTAGGTGGTATGGTCCCAGACAGCCACTGTGAGGTCTCCTCCTCAGTTACAAATCTCAAACTTGAAGTCTTTAAACTCGGATTTTAACTTCGGACTCTGAATATTGTATACCTGCATGTTTCCAGGACTTCTTTAAGCTTTATGATCTATAGCTGAAACAATTCGTCAGTCATGTTCTCTAGTGTTGGGCATTATTTACTGTTTTCTGACACAACTATTAAATATAAAAAACAGCTAAAAAGTTGTTAGTTGTTGCCCTAAGATGATGTTTACATTAAGTAAATATTCAAACCCTGGGACATCATGTTTTATTAAACAGCAACATTTTATCAAACTGAAATATTGTAGATGCTTTATGCCTCCTTTTATATATATTTCCCCAATACTCACCCTTATGTATTTAGTATCTGTGAAGCTCTCTGTGTTTGAACAGTGCTTCATTTCTAATAATGGATCCATAATGGAGTCTGGTAGTGTTGAGGAGGTTAAAAATAATGGTACTGACTCTTTCATTTTGAATTGAAATATTGCGTATTTATAATGCAGGTAAGCCTAATACTCTGCCTGGTCTTTAAGTTGGTTGTGCACTTGTTGCTCTTGATGACAGTATTATCTTCTACTGCCGGCCGGCATTAAACATAAAACAGTCACGGGGAGCTATTTATGAGTTATGAACCATTACTGGATCAAATGACATTTCACTTTGTTCCCTTTGTATCTTATGTTATCCTATGTGTGAAGTCTTTCCTCTACATGTGACTCTATAGTAAAACACGTGTGCGCCCCTGTGAGTGGGGGTCCCATGTCACTATCACAGGTCTGTTTCGGAAAGGCTTCGTGTTGACATTGACACAGATTAGTTGCAGACCAGCGGAGCACAGAGCTAACCGGAGAGAGAAGACAAGAGTCCTCCTGTCCTCCTCCAGTAGCATTTAACTTTTTGCTCAGCATCATAATCTTCTGTGTTTTTCATTTGCCTGCTTTTCACCTCACATCTCTTCTCACCCTTATCCCAAAATAGGCTCTATAGCTCACTCTCTCCAGTCTGTCTTCACCCTCCTTCTCTTCAAAGACACAATCGATCTCCAGAATGAGAGTTAGAGCCTGTCAGCACGTTGCAGTGGTAGGACATTCCTGTGTATATGAATAGGATGACCATGTATCTGCAGTATTTAGTGTTCTCTCTTTTAGAAACCATATACGACTCTGAATCTATTGCTCTCGTTTGTCATTGTAACAAACAATGCCATTGTGCAACCCAATCCCTGACTCCCCCCTCACCCTCCTCTCTGTCTCTCGCTCTCTCCTGCTGCTGCAAGCTATCCCTCGTTCCTTCCATCCCTGACCTTTGTCCAAGGATACAGTTTCTCGTCCTGGCTTGAGACTTTCTTAAAATAAAGCTCCGGCCATGCATATGCACACACACACACACACACACACACACACACACTGCCACTCTCTTGTCTTCTTATCATGCTCTATCTGTTTTACACACACACACACACACACGCGCACATACACACACACACAGAGCTGTCAGGCCTTCTAAGGCCATAGTGACAGCTGTACAGGGAGGCCAGAGGGCAGAGATCGAGGATTAAGACAATGCGTCCAGCCTACTCTCCTCCACAAAACTGTTTTGGCGAGAGCGACAGGGAGGGGGAGGGGGAGGGAGAGAGGGATTCCTAGTGTAAATGAGAGTGAGGACATGAGTCCAAATGTAATTTAATAACCTGGTGATGTACATGCTGTGTTTGTCGACCTGAGTGTGTGAGTGTGTGTGTAATCACAAAGAAGACATGTGATGGGTTAAAGGAGGTGCAGCTCATCGTGGAGGACCTGAGCACATTCACTGTTTTAGTTTGTTGTGCCTTAACATTTGTCTTTGTGACCTCCAGTCTTGTCCGTCTTAATCCTATCACTTTATCAGACTTGTTTCAGCTCTGTTTCTGAGGTACATCATCAACATCAAGACACGTTTGTGATGCATGCCCTCATTGGCAAAAACGTTCTGCTAATATATGACCATGTAGCCCCTCAAACAGCTCCATCAGGATTGGTCCTTTGATTCACACTAAGTCAGACATTTATCTTAATATAACCTAAACCTAAACACAAACATTCGATTGGTAGAGCTTGTTCTGGACAGCTTGTTAGCAAAGGTGGCCTTTAAGTGTTGATACCGCCTTCTCAGCGGTTAGCTTCAACGTGCTAAATGCAGTTTTGATGAGTATAAATGGGCCTGAATAGATCACATATATAATACTGTCAAAAATGTTGTTTGTGACTCTAATTTTAGGGCTCTCACATCCTTATTTTGTTGCAGATTAGAAAATTAGGCAGTTGGGAGTGGGAAATAATGAGACATATGCTGCCTGAAATACAGGAGGAGGTGGCAAAGTGCAAGTGTGTGGGCATGTGTAAAGAGTAATAGTTCACTTTTTCTTTTTGCTGTTGTGCTCATGGTTCAAATTTCCCAGATATGTATTTTTGGTAAATGTGAATGGGCCACAGCTGTAGGAGCAGTTATCAAACACTGAGCAACTTTAGTCTTAATGGAACAAATATCTAATCTCTCTTTTCTCCATACGCTCCTCAAAAATCTGGTGAATCACTATATCGTGTAGTGAGAAGTGAAAAGACTCACAAAAGAGATGCAGGCGGCCAGCAGTAAGATTCTGACCAACAGGTCCTCAAACTGTTCCACCACCAACTCCCAGATACTCTTTCCTGATAAACAGAAAATAGATGAAATCACATACAGTACTCATGATTCTGTCAGCTTTTATAATAGCTTATTTTTTTGGGTTTAGTTGCTGGAAGGCTTCAAGTTAAATCAGCTGATGTCTTGAGCAGTGTGTGGTGTAAACAGTATTAATCATCTAGGTCACTATAACTATCTCCATGCCTGCAGCATACTCTGAACAGAGCAAGAAGCCAGCGACAGGTGTCAAACAAACGACCGTGTGACTTGTCCTCACAGGAAGTGAGGGGAGCAGGTGTGTGTTCAGAGATGCACTCTGACGAACAGGACATGCGTTTTAAACGTGAACAACTGAAAAGCGGGAGTTTAAAGTGGACTCACCCTCCTCTGCTGGCAGCTCTGTGGGTGAAGAGAGACAAAGAATATGAATAAAAGATGGCAGAACACTATTTTTATTGCAATTGATTTTGATGTTTGCAGCATTAAATGTCAATGAGGGCAACACAGTTTTGATCCTTAAACAACTAAGGAATCAAAATGCACAATAAACTAAACACCACATTACAGAATCAACAATCTCTCTCTCTATAAATATACTGAATTGGATGGCAATTTCTAGCAATCTGTCCTTCAACGTTCATTCATGAACGTAGTGTAACTTAAAGCTGTATAAGCAGCAGCTGGTTTGTTCAGGCCTTCCTCTGCTGCCAGTTTACGACACAGATGCAGTGGCTTCGGTAACTGACCTTTACAGTGACCCTTAATTACTGAGTTATTATAGTTTACTGTTACTCTGTCAACATCTGTTTGCCAGCTCAGATTCTCTACACCAAATACAGTCGCCGCACCCTGACTGAGCATGCAACAGTCAGATAGTACATTTACCTCAATATGCCTCTTCACAAAACCATGTTTGTTGTTCATTTACTGACGGTTTTTTTTAAAAACTTTTTTCACAGCAAACATTTGGACTTGTCTCAGCAGGAAATGCCCAGTTCCATTTAAGTGTCCCAGTTCCAGGCCCATCGCTCACTGGGACACTTAAATAAAACAGAGGGATGTTTGATGCTTTCCTGCTGTGACAGGTTAAAGTGTCTGTTGTAAAAACAACCTGTAGGATGCAGGTGTTCTCAACTCAAGGTCCATTTACAAGCTTTTTCTGGAGCATTTCAGAGCCTTCATTTCACTCCGAGATGTGGTCGGAAAAAGCAAGTGAGTGGATCCCTGGTGTGAGAAGTGGATTCTCTCAGTTTCCAAATCAAAATACATAAATGATCCTCAATCTAAAGTGAGAAACCTGAAACTCTGATGCACCTGCTCCACAAACATCACTCCCCCTTTGTGTCATTCAGTCATTCAGTTTCCCTTAATTAGACCGTCATCACAAAGTCACACACCGTGCCAGTTTATCTATCAACAGTCTTCCCACTTCTTCTCCTCCTTCACCCTCTCTTTCTTCTCCCCCCCCTCAGTGTCTGTTTCAGCCATTTTATCTTAAACTGAACCTCCCATACACACAGTGTTTCTGCCTCTACGCCTTCCCATCTCTCCTCCAAGCTAAATCCAATGAGCTGATGCATGTGTGTCCCTCCTGCTGGACCTCTCCATCCTGCAATTCCTCAATCACTTCATTCATTACCACTCTCTCTTTCCACTCTCCAGTTCTCCATCCACCTGTTCCTTCTGGTCATCCATCCATCTCTTTCTCTCCCTCACCGTTGAAGCCATACTTGTCCAGGTTCTTCTTAACCTGCTCAGGTGACAGGCCGCTGTCTTCGGTGACGCCGAAGTAGGACAGAACGTCTTGTGACTCTTTAGTGTGCGCGTTCTCCATCCTCGCTGAAACGGAGAGGCTTCAGGACAAAGGGATAAAGAAAACAGAAACACTCACATCAGTCTGGGCGGCCCAGCTGGCCTGAAACTGAAACTTAGAAACAACTGAAGCTGTTTTAACCCACCACTTTCTTGGAGTGTGGGATTGGGATTAAAAACTGGCAACCCCCTGCGTTCACACTTGCTCTCTCTCTGCCCCCTCTCTCTCTCTCTCTGGGCTGTTGCTCTCCTCTCAGAGCCCTGGACTGACAGAAAGTGCAACCCGGCAAACTGTCCTGAAAAGTTTTATACAGATGAAAAAGTGGCCTCATTGGTGCTTGCTCACCATGAACTCACCCCTCATTGGCTGAGAACGTCACAAATAGGTGGGCAGGGATGGCTCTGTGGTAAAGAATGGGAAGGGGGGTGGGGGTGGGGGTGGGTGGAAGAGGGGCAGCAACTGTGGAGGGGACGACTGCCCGTCAAGCTGGAAATAAGATGTGCAGAGTAGAACATGCATGGTCAGGACAATGGGTTTCTGAATGAGACGTAGGGGACATTGATGGGCACATGACAGCGTACTAGCGTGTGCACGTCTGTGGACACGTGGACACTCATTTGCTCAACAGGTGAATAAAAAAAAAATTTTAAAGTAAGGTTTTGAGAGGGCTTCACATTTTCAAGGGCAAAAGAAGTTTTCTTTTCAGGGTGTGTTTCTGTTTTTGCAAGAGCACATTTCAAATTTTATGCTCTAGCACATTTCCTCAAGCACACAGTCAGCATCAGCGATCAGCTGCTGGTGGGTCACAGGAACATCTTACTGTAAACGAAAATCATAATTACACACTACGATGACTTCGCTGTGATTTTTATTAAGAGCGAGCCACACGTTTCTCCTTTTGCTTCTTCAGCATTCACAGAAAAAAATAAAATACACATGTATCACATGACCGATGATCACAGTCTTCATTTTGTCATTTGTAATTTTTCCATTTGAACCTGAAGAAGCCAGTTTTTCATTTCAGTCACCTCAGCGTGCAGTGGTCAATTTTGATTTGCACATTGCTTGACTATTCCCATTTGATGCTACTTTATCGTTATATTTGTAGTTATATAGTTATACATATAGTTATATTTCAGAGAGTACTTATTACGCTGCCATCAAACCAGTGGCTCTCAACCTTTTTGGCTTGTGACCCAACACAAAGAAGAAAAAAAAAAAAAAAACAATTTGAAAAGATTTATTAGTAACAAAACATCTTTATCTAGCAGAACTTTGTTTTTTTCTTTTTCCTCTCTCATTAATCATCCCATGATCCTCACATTTATCTTGTGACCCTTTGCAGGTCGTCTGACCAACCTTAATCTATACAAACTAGTCAAAACTGGCCCCACCTCGACTAACTGCAACAACAAAATACTAGCAATGCATTGATGTGTCCCGATTACCAATCTAATAATTTGAGATATAATATCTATGATTCAAAGGGACATTTTTGCTATAAAACTATTACTTTTACTTTTGATAGTTTATTTTAGCTGATAATACCATTACCTAAGAAAGGGATCTCAGTGCTTCTTCCACTTCTTGCATATCACATGTATCTATATATCAAGAGCAATGAGGAGAGCAATCTGAAGAGAAGGGGGGGTCCAGCTCCACCAATTCTCCTCTTCAGTGCCTGTGAGAGTAAAGGACTTGTGCTGCACAGGGCTCTGATATAGAGAGAGAAACGCACTCACAGTCACACAAACACTCATGCAGCCAAACGAAGAAGAAGAAGAGAGAAAGCATAGAGTAGGAGAGGTAGAGAGACTTTTAGGATCTACGAACACCATGTGAGTTCAGAACACTTAAGCCCCATTTATTGCTGTGGAAAGCATGTACAGCTATTATCTGCTGTTTGTCCATAAAATACTGACAATTATTGGTTTGGAAAGAAGTTCAGGGCTGCTATTTTGTGTAAGATCCTCTCACACATACAGTACATACTTTGACTGGGGTAGATTTACTGTGGCATGCAGTTTACCTGCAGTTATCACTACCAAAGTGACCAGCAGGTCTTTTAATGCGGGGTCTAACACCAGACTAAAACCTGTTATTGCTGTTTAAGTTTTGTTTTAACTTTAATCATAGTTTCAATTAGAACCACTGGGGACACAACAGTTGATAAAAAATCTCAGCTGAAGGTCTACTTACTCACTCATCCTGGAGATATATATATATATATATATATATATATATAATTTTATAATCTATTACTTTGCTTATGCTCAAAAATGTGTAAAACTAATGGCATCCCCATCACCCACAGCTTTGTTGAATACTAATTAGCAAATGTTAGCATGCTAACATGTTAAACTAGGATGGTGGAGATTACACCTGCTTAACATCAGGATGTTAGCATTTACTTTGCAGTACACTTTTGCCATTGTTTTAAGTTTTTATATATGAGCTATGTTTGAATTAATCGCACTTTAAATAAAACAAAACTGATGTAGTCTGTAATGTTTTGTAGTTTTTAGTTAGTTAGTTAGTTAGTTAACATACAGTGTGACTCTTCCCAATTTAGTGTTTGGTGTAACTTCTTTTACTAACACTGTTACAGTTTGTACCAATAGGCTACATCTATACACAGTAGGTACCAGGAGATGTGAACTTAGGGAATAAGGGGTGACAAAAACAAAAGAAGAGTTTATTACAGGGTACAGTGTGAACATTATTGAGCCATACAAACACAAGCAAAACACAGGAAGCTGACCACTCGTTAACATTAGAGTATCATCCTTCATCACTACACTTTTCCCATTATCTGTCCCACCACCTCTGTTTTATTTGTTTTTAGCTCCAACACTGGTCTCCCTCCTGCACTGTGTGTTGCTCCTCTGACCCGCGGTGCTGTTGTGGGCCGGCTGAAGCAGTGCAAAGCTCAAGGTGGCTCACTGACATTTAGCTCAATCTCCCTTTGGGATCAGGTTACTGCGGCTGATTCTAAGCACTGTGCTCTAATGCTAATAAAACACAGCAGTGATAATGCTGCACACACACACACACACACACACACACACACACACATCACAATGTTCTTGCACAGTGAGAAGGCAATTCCTGAAACACTAGTTTGGATTCATTACTTGGAAAGAATAATGTGTATGATGCATGTCAAGTCATTTGAGCTGTTTGTGGTGAGTGTTTAATTCAATAGGACGCTTCACCTCAATGTGAAAGTGAGTGACTGACTGTTATGTCTAACTTTAAAATAAAAGAGATTGCTATGTAATAATATTATAATGACATTTTATGTTCATAAGGTGTTTTATTGGACCAGTGTATCCCTCCATTATTAGAATAATTAGCTCTCCTTGGCTGACCTTATTTTGACTTTGATTAAGTGGTTGTTTCAAACTATAGCTGCCGGTCAGAGTCAGTGTTTGCAGTTCTACCTGTAAGTTCATGTTGTCAGGTTTGATGCTTCATGGTTTCTGTCATGACAGTTAACTTAAGGACATTTAAGTTCTGGGATAACAGGGACAAGGGACAGGACACAGTGCTCCTAAAACAGGACGTCCTCTACTGTCGACCCCTCAGTGCTCTGAAGTGTGTTCAGAGTCTTAACCCACAGCATGTCATAGCATTAAGGTAATAAATCAGATCTGATGAGGAAAATATGTTTTCTGATTCACTGAGTGCCTTCTCTGTGAGTTTTAAAAAAAAAACTTATGGAAAAGCAACTGAACTCTCTCTCTCTTCTGATATTTAAGTTTTGTATCGAAATAGATTTGTTTTCAGTGAACTTGAGCACATATGGTCTCTTTATGCTACGATTTGAATCATCATCAGTTTATTCAGTCTTGAAGTTTGACTCTGTTAATGTAATTTGCAGATAAGTTAATCACCAATAATTTATAAAAGAATATCTGTCATTACTTTAAAAAAATGCTTTACAGAATAGAAAATTTTGACGGAAAAAATTAAACACATTATGTCTGAGCATTCACGCATAGTGTATTACTGTTTTCAATCATGTAGGTAACTTCTAATAACTGCTAATAAAGACCAGTATTATTAATTTTTATATAGACATGAATTGCTGATAGTTTACTTGGTCTTTCTTTTTGTTGTTAATGTGTAATTGGTACATTTAATAAAACTTTGCTACAATATGCACAAAGAACTATACACTAAAAAAGTTATCTTTACTAACAGCACTTATACTTCTGTTCACCTTAAATATTTTGGAAATTGGGAAGTTGGATGTCCTGTGGTGGCCACCAAGTTTTAGCTCATGAAAGTGGAAAAGCCTCCAAAAGACTCCAGGACGTCAACACTGTGACTGTCACTTAATTATCCATCTGTTTTTCATCATCGATCCAACCTGCAGTTATATTCCACATTCACCTTCCCCCTCAAATCATTATGTGCATAATGATTTGGAGCTGGGACGGGGGACAGGCTCAGTCGTGATGTAACCTGGGTGTAGCAAGTGTGTGTGAGAGCTTGTTGGCAGGCAGCTCACTGAGGGAGGTGGGCACGTCAGGACTGCCTGTCTGTGGCTGCTCATCACTGTGATAGATACAGGAAGCACTCTGAGGGAGGGAGATGAGGGCCAAAAGTAGCAGCAGAGCAAGCGGTAGTGTGTGTGTGTGTGTGTGTGTGTGTGTGTGTGTGTGTGTGTGTGTGCAGGTAGTGTGTATACTGCATTGTATTATTAGCTGAGGCAGGGCAGCTGGGGTTTGAAGTGCCTCACTGTAACTGTACCTATAGCAGCAGTTGTGCTCCTCTGGTATAAATAGTGCAGTGGGCATGTGGGCAGGCAGCTATGACACAATGGCAGAATTTCAGTGTTCTTTCAGGGAGGTTTGAGAATGTGACACCCTGCAGGCGAGGACCCCCCTAGATGCTACACCAAGGCTTGAAGGTTACATCAAGGTGGGGATTTGTTTGCAGAACATTTACATGCACTGTGGTAACCGGTAGTGTTTACCCTGCTTCACCACTAAGCTCATCTGAGAGTGTAAACAGAAAACTTAGTTTCCTTTTTAAAGGATAAAAGATTTAAAGAAAGACTTCAACAGTTAATGGAGCAGTTTGACATTTTGGGAAATAAGATAAGATAAGATAAGATAAGATAAGATAAGATCACCTTTATTAGTCCCACAGTGGGGAAATTCACAGTGTTACAGCAGCACTTATGCACTTTCTTGCAGAGACTTTCTTCGCATCTAATTCTCAGCAAGAAAGACTGTAACACCCAAAATATTGATCTATTCATTAAATGGGCTATTTTTACCCCATTAACCCATTAACTTTGCCAGCAAATTCAGATTACTGACCAAACCAAATGCATACTGGTGTTTTAGAATAATTTGATTAATGCAACACATGTGAACACCTTGTCTCTCTAGTCTGAACAGTATTTTTTATGTGCATGTAGCTTTATTTACATTGTTAATTCAAATGTCACACACCATTTTTATCATTGCAACCCGTCAATAAAAGTCCAAAACTGTGCTCTTTTATTACAATGACTGCTGCTTCCCAGTCATATGTGTGAATATACGCCGATGTCCTGCCATCCCAACAATCTCTCGTCTGAAATCTTTGTGTTCTCTGTTTCATCAGCCCATGATTCCTGTCCTCTCCTTCACCTGCTTCATCACTTTACTGCCACACGCCCTGGAAAACTGTCCCTGGAAGTAAACCAAGGGCGGGTGCTCTCCTAAGTAAGTGTATCCCTGACAACATGAAGTGAGGACACACTCCGCGGGCTCTCCTGTTGCTCTGTTATGTCACCAAATCTAAGACTGAGTGAGCCCCCCTGATCCTTCCTCTCTGCTCCAAGGAGAGGCTGGAAACTGATAAAGAGCCACTTCCTCCTCACAAGATCTTGTTCAGATTTGCCACAAGGAAGAGCCAACAAACACAACAGAATATACACACTGAGCACTGTGTCTCCAAGATCTGTGTTGTGCTTCTGTTTACAGAGGCCTGCCAGTCTTTTATAAGACTTATGACATCAATTAATGGCTGATTACCAGCTACTCCAGCGCCTGTATTCTGAATATAAATCTCTTTGGTTTACGAGTTGTTATGTCTCAACAAGAAGGGTGTGGAAACTAATCTGGGTTGGCTGTAATTTATTAATTGGAGTCATGGCAAATATTCAAAATACTGATACCAGGCACTGTGAGCAATAGTGTATTTCATAATGAGCATTAATAACACAATATTACATAAGTAATTCTTAACCTCTGTAGCCAGACAGTCTTTGTTGGGACCTATAAGCAAATGCTACAATCAAGGACACTGCTTTTTTGTGAATTTTGAGGTTTTAGCAACTTGAGCAGCGCTATTGACTATATTTTAGACTAAAGAGGTTTAGATTTTACACCTTTTAGACCAACAACATAATAATAATTACAAAAAAGGGAAGAACCGTCAGCATCAAACGTGATTCCTTTACTCACCAAGAGCTGTCTCCAGTGGTGGAAAGCAATGCTAATGTTAACTCAGATTTTGAGCCTGTATCTATCACTTCTTTTCTTCAACTGAAGCTAGCATTATAACCAGCCTGGTCCAATGGGTAAAGCTCTTGGCAAGCAACCTTCCCCACCACCCACCCCTGGCAATAAACCATGTTTGATGGCAGGAAAAACATACAAATAGCTTCTTAAAGTTTTTTTTTTTTTTTTTATATGAGTCTATAGACATGCAAAAGTAAAATAAAAATATCTTAATTTCAAACTTGACTCCATTTCCTCCTTTGTGTACCTTGCATTGGGACTGGGGTGTATTTAATGTGGAGTATCCAACAGTCATTTTGGCTTTTAAATGCATTTACCTGTGCAACGCACTGTATGAAACATGTAACAGTTTCTAATATTTCAGTGTAACTCTCATGTCTGAGAATTTACTCAGTGAATGAACAAGAGTTTTAGCATTTCTGAATGCACCTTATAGCTCTGACTTCATTTCATAACAATCATAAAATGTTTATCCTAATGAGACAATGAGCACATGTGTCTATTGTATGGCCCTCTGCTCCGCGGTGCATCTCTCTCTGGCAGCTTAGCTGGAGGAGTTTGGCATGTTTGGAGCTTCAGAGTATATTTAACCCTGTGGCTCCCCTGCCGGATGGCCCCACCATATACGGGCCTGAGCGCGGGCAGGCTGGGAATGACTTGGTGCACAGGGTCGGAGAAACAGTAGCGATGACAGGATGATGGATGACTGTTGAGGAAGATGGAGGGACTTAACTACAAAGAAGTTCAGAGAGAGAGATGTGGAAGAGATCAGTGACAATCAATATTTATCACCTGTTAGCTTGTTATTGACCAGCTGTGACAAACCCTTTGTTTGGCCTCCTCATTTCTTTAAGCAGTTTATATGATTAAAACATACTGAAAACGTGTCAGCTTCTGGACAAAGTGCTGAGGAATATTGAAAGATAATTCAGCTGCAGGTATAATTGACCTGCATTTGATTAGTGGCTTTTATCATAAAGTGTCAAACACAAGTCCTGCAGGCTGCAATCAGAAAAACAAGTGTAACACCAGCCATGTGAGAGAATATAGAAATGTGACCTTGCACAAGTGTCAACATTTCTGAGTATGTCACAATATGTTCAAGTGTGATTGTGAGACAGACAGACAGACAGACAGACAGACAGACAGACACAGTGTATGGTATGCATCAGACAGGTGCGTGTGTGTGGGCATGCAAGTGTGAGTGCACATGCAAGGGTGTGTGTGTGTTTGTGTGACAGGTGCTTTGCTGGAATGGCGCTAAGCTTTAAGTGCTGTCCCAACCCAAGCCCTATTCCTGGGGTACACTTTCTCTTTCTCTCTCGCTCTCTCTCACACACACACACACACACACACACACACACAAACACCATAATAGTAATCATCAATAGGAGGATACTATCCCTGAATAATTATGACTGAAGCAAAATTACAAAAAGTTTTTTGCATAACAGATACACAAGCAAGAGCTTTTTGCAGATTTTTGTTTCCCAGATGGTTATTACATTTACTTAAGATCAAACTAACCGTTTGCGAAACCCCACCTCAAACAGCAATTGTCCGAACCTAGCTTAATCAGCAACCGTAACTAGGCATACCAGGCCTGTCAGGAAGTCTCCAGATGTGCAAATGGTGTGCGTACAACTCTTGTCAGAAAGACTGAGGGTGGTGTCTTTTTTACCCTCTCAAAAACAAACAAACAAACAAACAAACAAACAAAAATACAAGCCAAAGCGTAAAGTGTAAGGAATACATTAAACAGTGTACTTATCTGCTTCTGCTTTGCCTGCAAATGTTGTGTCCAGCCAGCTAGCTTATTCTTGAGTTGTAGCGTAACTTACAAGGACAAGGGGCATTTTATGCAATATTATTTTGTGTGGGATTACAGGTTAAGAAAGGCCTGTTGACAGCTAGCACATCCACTCTAGTATTAGCCTGCTGTATGGAAGCCCAGCGGCTTTGTTCCACTCTGTTAGATTTTGGGAAATTAACCTTTGTTAACCAAATTTTTTATCTGAGATAACACATCTGTTCTCGTTCCAAAAGCCTTTTCTCTTCTAAGGTTACGGTGAAACAAATGGTTTAGAAATATGAACAATAAAGCAAATCTAACCTCTGTTGCCCTTGTCCGAGCATGTAAGCCAAGGAGTTAAACAGCAATAACCTACCAGCACTCACTCTCTACCTGAATTCAAGAGACTAAATTAATAAGAATATTGAATGGTAAATCTGCCACTGTTGTTATCGTTAACGGCACATTTGCTGAGCACAGATGGAAAGCTTGACTGGTGTAAAATATTTAAAAATCACCTTACATTTTCAAAAATATGGATGCAAAAGTAAAAAAACATGACTCACAATCTTTCAGTGCATCTGACATTACAGCTTTTACAATGTTTATGAGCTAAAAGAATTTAAAAAGCACATTCTCTGTCTGCACATTAAATTAATACCAGTCATGACAACATGACTACCGAACATTAAAATTCTGTCATATAAAAGCAGTTTCATCAGATCTCATAAATCAGTGATGAATGGCTCAAGGTTTAGATGTGCCTAGCTAGCAACCGACATCAAATTAAAAGTAACTCACTTGTGTCACAGTGTGCATGCTTTGACTCAAAAACAGGCATCTTCTCATTAATTCTTCTCCCAGGTGTCAGTGTTGTATTGAAGTTAATTTAGTATGCAGGCAGATTGTGGCAGTCGGGGGATAGATGAGGTCAGGACTGCTGGATGTCGACCCCAGGGCCTATAAATCACCCGCAGTATGTGTGGAGCTCGATTACCGCTCCAGAGCTGGAACCAAAAGAGCCCAGTGCTGAAAGAGGAGCCAAGTAAATAATATAACACTGAGTCCATCACTGCTGCTTTGGAACAATTCCCTGTGGGAACTTATGGTGGGCACCCAGAGCTCTGAGGAGATAAAGCCCTCACATTTTAATGCTGGATTAATTAATATCATTTTTTCCTGTATAATCTTTTTGTCTTTTATGGTTACTTTTTGAAACAGCAGTATTATGTTTAAATTTAATAACATTTATTTTATTTCATTTCTATGTAATATTTCTTAAACATGTTTATATTGTCCTTAATAGTCTGGAAAATGGATGTAATTGACAGTGTAAGGGGTCAGGGCTACAAAGGACTGCAAAAATAGTTAGCTGAACAGAAGGTCTCATTTCTCCAGAGCCAGTTGACAACACTTCCTATTAATAGTGAGGATTGTCCTTGGGTATTTTTATAAAAGGAGATGGGGTGTGTGTGAGTGTGTGTGTGTGTGTGCACAAGGAAAGTAAGGCAGAAGGGGATGAAGCTTTCTCAGAGAAGACAGATAGAAAAAAGCTCGTATTACAGCAGCCTCATGCACCACTCGGCTAATGTTTCAGACTTTGCTTTCACTCATAGGCATGGAGCACTTTCCACAAATCTTCTTCTCCATCCTTCGTCGTACACCTGATGTCACTTATTCCACGTATCTCTGTTTTTGTCTGTCATTTTCTCCACTTTGCTTTCACACACACACACACACACACACACACACACACACACACACCCTGGATCTATTTTTAGCATGCTGTGGGGTTTGAAGGTAGAGTTGTGCCGACCCCTTGTCTCACCCCAGCTCCAGGCCTTACAAGGACCCCCCAGTGGACACGGTTGCCCAGCAACCAGCAGTGTTTGCACCTAAGCTGTGAAGGTCCAGTGAATGACCTTCCCCCTACCCTTCATCATCTTAATTATCAACGTCACCATCCTCTGTCCTCCTTCATAGCATCAGCATCTTTATCTTGGTTCAATGTGCTAATGTAGAAAAGAGGAGAGATGTAAAGTTGTGCTCATTGTGTCTTCAGCTGTTCAGATACGAGTTATATCTGGGTGGGTCATGGAAAATTGACATGCCGGCTGTAAAATGGATGAAAAATGTGTGCTGTGCTTGCTTTCTGAGAGGAAAATATGCGCTGAGCTGTAAATAGGGTTATATTGCTCAACAGTTCAAAATTCAAAATTTAACAAACACAGAACTGATCACAGATGGGTGATCAGTTCTCACAAACACTCAAATAAATTAGGAAATTTGATTGTTTCCTATTGAATTAGATTACCTAGTGTTAATACTTATAAGAGTATGCCACCAATTTAGGATTGCAATCCTATAACATTGTGGACCAATGATAGACAGCTAATTGATTTCCTTGATAAAACCTGATAAGCGGCTAGTGTATGGAGCCTTGAGCTGCCATCCTCACACAGAGATGAGGAGCAGGCTACAGAGGTTGGGCAACCTCATTTCTTCTCAACCCCAAACTTTTTTCTCATTTTCAAACTTGTAGTCTTCAGTCCCAACCAATGCTGACTCAAGTGACATCACTTGAGGTTATTTTTCAGACCCTTCTGGAGCCACAAAAGGTTTTTCAAAGGGTAGTTCTCCCCAACAGCTGTAAACAGACTTTCATTTGCCCTTTAAACTTGTATAGTGTCTTTTGTGGCTCAGGAAGAACTTTGTCAAATCTGAAAAAAATTACCCTGATTATGTCATCAAGGTATTTATTTTGGACTTGTAGGAAGCCTCTTTTACAGATTGTGTGACGTTTGAAAGACGTAATTATTGATCTGGCCGGGAGGGTTTAACAAAAAATAGTATTTGTTGGATTGTGGGAAATAGTGTTTCTAGAGCTTGGTAGATTTTAGTCAGGATATCTCAGCCCCTAGTGCAACCATTTTAACCATCCTGTTTTAAAATCTGTATTTTCAATATATCAGCTGGATTTTATAAGGGAATGTTTATTGAATTAGAGATTGAAATGCAATGACTCTATGGCCCAAATAGCTTAAGCATAATGAGAGTTGACATGTATTATTGTAACACAACATCAAGAAGTACAAACATAGACACAGCTGATAACCAGTACAATGCTGAACATTAAAAAAATAGTTTGACATTTTGGTAAAACACTTCAATCAAGATGTATGTTTTGTCTGAATCAGATTTGCTTCTTTATATCTGCATTAGTAAAGATAGTTAAATTCTTTGCCTTTCTTGTGCAATAAATTACCCACAGATGAGCAAGTTTCTCTTAATTCAAATAATGATTTTTGATGATCATCATAGTCTCTACAATCACATTTGCAGTTATGACCACAGTTTTTAATCATCATCCTTACAACTATTATCGTAATCACATTATTCTTGCATCTTTACCAGGATTCTCATGATAGCCAATTACAAAAGCCATCATTGTTATTATTATTTTTCTTTGCCATTTCACCCCAGTTCACCCTGATGTCCATCAATGTCATGATTTCCAATTAGGTTAATTATCCCACAGACAGAGAGTGAACAGTACAGAGTGTGACAGTGAGCTGTGATAATGATGGCAGGCCTAGAAGGAGAGTGGAGGAGCAGAAAGATCGAGGCCATTAGTCAGAGACAGCTGCTGGAGACAGAGTGACATGTTGGGGGATAGAAGAGGAGCACACACAACACTCCTGAAAAAATGAGTCCTGTGACAAATCAATATCAATACAGTCTGAGTCTGCAAAACAGTGGGATCAGACAAAAATATGACAATAACACAGAATTTGTCAGTAAATTAAGGGTCAAAATGAATGTAACGTTAAAGGTGGTGTGAAGAAATTGCAGGAAAGTGGGAAAGAATCAGCAGGCTGATATTTAAATTAATATTTTACATCAATGGTGTCAGATTAAAAAAATGAGATGCAATAGTCCAAATGATTCTTGTTTCAGAGAGATTGAAAAAACCAAAGGATTTTTTTTTACACACTCAACAACCCTGTTCCTTCTTTACGTTTTTCAGAGATAGCAGATACAACTTTTCAAACAAGTTATTTCTGGTATGGTTTAAAGTAAATATCATCGGCTGCTCTCTGTGGGATGAGAACATGTTGCACCTCAGGATCACAGATCATTAAAGTCAGATCTATTTGTTGCCTTTGACAGATGAGTCTGATCCACAGAGAGCAGTGTAGAGTGAGTGACTGACCAAACTTATCAGCACAAAGTTGCCTATTTACACACTGAGCAGAGACAGAGCTACATTTTCTTTCATTTGGAGTCATCATCATTCATTTCATTCATTTTTGCTGTTAACAGCTGCCTACTGAGGTTGAAAATGACTATGAAAACAGAGAGAGTGAACCAGAACAGTGGCAGGCTAGAAAATGAAAAACAGTGAGCTGAAAGTGCCATAAAATTGAGGGGAACCGCAGGGTCGGGTTAATAATTGGACAATTGGATCTTGGTTTCATCACTGTAATCGACCTTACAAACAGTAAACGCTGTGACTAACTGGTAATATACAGATATTGATTATAACTGATTAAATGCAAACTATCGGCAAACCTATACAGTTCAGTACACACTTGTTGCATACGAAGGGTTTCCACATCAGATCAGTTTGGATAACTGAAAGAAAGTATGACCAGAATAGTACATATATTTAACGCTGCATATCGTTTGCTGATTATAGACTGATAAAAGCTAGCTATGTAATGATGCATCACTGTCAGACGAACTCTGTAGAGCAGTGTCATCGCCAAATTTGAAGTTTCTCCACCAGTGAACAGCTCGGCTACACTGGGGATTTTTTCCTTTTCACATAACTGAATAAACCACAGGATAATGTTGTTGTGATGACTGATTTATTACAGTATAGAAATCGCTTACACAAGCTACAACTCTTCATACAATTCAATCATTCAGTTTTCAAATCATCACTTTTATCAATATTGGGCAAAATGCATAAAATCTAGTGAAGCACAAACATTCTTTTGGAAATATATGATCTAAAAGTTACATAATTATTGTTTTTAAGACATCAATAGAAATGTGTAAAAATCTCTCACAAAGCATTTTCAAGGAGCAATAAAAATGCTAAAAATGTGAACAGAGCAGCCATTCACAGTTGACATGATGGCAAAGTAAAAGGACGGTATAAGTTACTCATATATAAACTGTAGTTCACATTTATTCAGAAGATGATATCATGTATTCAGACAATGTGTGGATGAATGGTGGATGGTATTGTAGCAACACAGGGTTAAGCTGAGATCACTTTCGTTTCGGAGAGTGACATTTGTGTGACAAATGAAAAAATATACAGGATATATGATATATACATACTTTATAAGATAATCCACATTAAAATACAGTTCTTTCCAGTTTAAAGCCATCAGTGAATATTGTCCCCCCAAAATCACAAATGATTCCCAAGAGGAGTTTCATGTTAGAAAACAGTATGTTGTGTATATCTTATTTTAGGGATCATAAAGGAGCTCTAACATGTAATCTGTGAAAAAAAAGTATTATATTGACCCAAAAGCAAATTTATCTCAGTCCTGTGTCATATGTTTGATCCCTAAACTGATAACTGAGTAAAACAGAGATAAATGATGCACAGATTGTCAAGCTGGTTTTACAGCATGTGGCTGGTCCCGCTGTCGTTCTAACAGAAGACACTATCATGCTTTAGATGTTAATATAAAGAGGAGCGGGTCATTAAATGAAGCGTGATAATACACTCCTCCTCGTTTCTATAAGGCATCAGACTGTCCACACACACGCACACACTTGCGCATCCACACAAAGGAATCCATGCCCACATATTCACAGGGCATAAATAGCCAAATACATACATACATACACATTTTCAGCATGGTCCAGTTCTCTTTCATTGGCATATGCATCTTTCATTGTTAGTAGCACATTATACGTATAATATCTGGGTTATAATAACATGAAGAGTAATACGAAGACTATATCTTACAGAACGGCTTGAATTTTGTCTTGTGCCAATAGTTAAACTGCTCTTTTTATGTCATTATAATAATAAAATGTCTTTCTTATGTCACTTTGTAAGAAGTCACTATAATAAAAATCTGTGTGTGTGGGTGTGTGTCAGGTGATCTGAGGTGCCTATAGGTTGCTGAAGAGTTCATTTTTCTTGGTCCAGTCCATGGGCGGGGCTCTCTTGTTGGAGCGTTTCTGGTGGGCGAGCTCTTTGACCTGCTGCAGACTCATGTTGAGAGCTGGGATGGCTTCTGTCATCAAACCCTGGAGAACAAAAGACAGAAAAAAACAATTAATAAAAACATGCTCCACTTAATGTTTTTTGAAAGTTCAAAAAGATTGTTGAGCTAGAAGCTATTTTCTGTGACGTACCTCAGGTGGGGTGTTTGTTGGGGGGGTTGTGAGCGAGGTGTTGGACGAAGCGTTGGATGGAGAGGGACTAACTGACAGCTTCGAGTCCCTCTCTGCCTCTTTGGCCCCTCTACCATTCACCTGGGAACACAGAAACCCATCAATGTCACTTTCATTACATGCACTGACAGATTAGATGCTAACATGAATCCAGTAAAAATGTGCAGCATGGGAGACACATTTGAAGAAGTGCAATAGGAAACATGATCTTTTTCCAGACTTGGTGCAGTACCAGTCCTGTCCACAGGGAGGCAGCCTTGGATTTGAGTAGTTTTTTTCTACTAAGCACAAGTTCAACGAAACTTAAAACTGGTGAAGTGGTGTGGACAGTGCACTTTTTCAAACCCGCCTTTTAAACACCTAAATAGTTTAATAAAACCAAATACAGTGAAGTCTGTAAACCTTAATGATGATTTCTGAGTTTCTTTCTTTTTTTTAAAGTTATTTTACTGTTAAACATGTCACACTTATGGATCTGTTAATAAACAGTATGAGGAAGTTTGTACATTTGTGAGCTTCCTTTGGAATATGTTTGAGGTGGGGGTCATGGAATCAGCAAAAGCACTACAAAATATGTTTTGTTAAAGTGTTGAGAAACTCTTCCTGCTTCTCTTCCTGGTTGAATTACTCATCATATCATTCAGCAATTTTCTCTATCTTTAGTAGCAGTTGGTATAAAGGTTGCAAGACGAGGCATTGAACACCCTCTAAAAACCACATCTTTTACCTCACAGACGACTACTGCCTGACCTCTTGTAACCCCTCCTCCCCCTCAGCTCTTCAACCTTTTAACCAGCTGTTACACAACAATACGGGGAACATGTAACTTCACTGCTGCGCATACAGTCCCTGAGTAATGGGAAGCTGGGGTCAGGCTTCACTTTGCATATCTGGCCGAATGCCCAAGCGTGGAAGGCAGCCACAGCGGACACAGTAGTTTCTTTTAGTTTGTGTTCTGGGGTCTTCATGCAGTATCATCTCATCTTATCAACACTGATTTACATAAAGGTCTAGTGTGTTCACTGAGGAGCAGGACACTGGTAACCTGAGAGACCCTCAAAAGGCATTCTTGTGATGCCACTGATGACTAAGGACGTTGAAAGCACATAAACACACACAAACACGGATATAGTGTGTGTTTTACAGTTTTATACAATACAGAATTTCAAGGGAATGACTTGACTTTTTGAGAAACACATGTATTCTCCTTCCGGTGGAGAGCTTAATGAGAAGGTTGATATCATTCCCATCTTCGTACAGTATATCTGAAGGTGACGCCAGTGGCCACTTCACATTGCCTCTTACATTCTGTCTGTTTTTGGATTACACCCAAATACTTCAACAGGATTAACATGAAGCTGCTACATTCTCCACTCCTCAGCTCATAAATGTAGCTTTTAGTTTTTAAATATACTACAGTTTGAGCTGTGGGTTAAGCAGCTTTATATACTGAATAAATCTTACTTTGTATATACTCTCTGTCCTTGGTCAAACCCTTTCAAATAATCCAAAATTAATGGAGGACTAGCTGGGTGGGGTTTTCTGCACCACACCATACAATGAAGACCAGAACGTTCAGACAATCGCAGGAAAAGTCTGTTCAGTCCACGTCTCTGTGGTTAATAACTCACTGCACCAGCCTCTCAATTTTCATATGAGGCAAACCGCACCTGAAAAAAACAACGCAGCGTGTTGCTTTCAAACACTGTTCGACCTTGGCCTGCTGCGCTGCAGTCTGTGCCACACGAGGAGCTGCAGACTGTTCGAAGCAGAAGGCTGAACTATTATTGTCCTCCTCTCTGCCAGGAAGGAGAGGCTCCATCGGTGAAGAGGGAAGTGGCCGCTGTGGGAGACTGACAGCTCTTTGCACACTTCAAAGTTCAAATCCCACCTCTGGCTTTGCTCTAATGCAGATTTCCAAACCAAATGATAGCACTACACACTTTAAAGTGTCACTTTGTGTTTCTCTCTCCTGCTGGTGAATCTTACCTTCTCCTCTATTCCTCCATTAATGACAGGTTCTGGCAGTGGACCTGTAGGCATGAAGATGACACAAGAGTCAGTCATACAATCCATAAACACGTTTTCTGTCTCACCGGTCCTAACTGTGCAACACCTACAGTCCTACACCATCGGAGCAGAGAGCTCCTCTCTGACAGATCAAGAGTCTTTCTGCAGCTCACCTTTCATTCCACCAGCACCTACTCTATTACATAGCACAGGTATGAGCAGATCATCTATTATTCACACATGGTTCATCTTCTATGAGAAGGTGCTGCTCTTGGTCTTCTCTACTTCTCCTCCTCTTCCTCCTCCAGTGAAGCCACAGGTCATTTACCTATCAATTTATCTGCAGTTCGGCCTCAGTTTCTTTTGTAGAAATTAATTGATGTTCCCATGAAGCCATGTCTTAACACAAACCTGACTTTGACAGGTGGTATTTGCAGACAGAGATCATCACAGAGGACTGACATGTCCCTTACCTTCCATCCCTGTGATCCTCAGCTGAAAAGAGTTTTTAGCTAATAATGATGTATTATAGTAGATAGCAGCTGCTCCTTCAGAGTTAATCTGAGATTTGAGTCCTCCTTGGGTCTTTGCTGTGTGTGTGTTTGTGCCCCTGACTCTGAGAGGAGCCTCTCCAGGTCCTAATACAGCTCCAGCTCCAGGCTGAGAGGCCACTTGGAGCGAGCGCCTTGGAAACCAAACAAAGGTGCTGGCCAGCCGGGCTGCTGAGAGAGAGGCAGTGTGTTTCTCTCTCTTTCTGTCTCTCTCTCTCTCTCTCTGTGTGTGTGTGTGTGTGTGTGTGAATGCGTGTTGAAGTTAAGAGTCAGTGTAGGCAGGTGCCCACTGAGTGGGCAGCATGTGAAGTGCAGGCAGTTACCTGGGAAACACCTCACTGAAATCTCTATCCCCTGTCGGACGTTATTATTTTTAATCCTGCACTGAAACACCACTGAAAAGTCCAGGAAATTACTAAAAAACATCTGCCTCTCATTCAGTGAAGGTGCTTTAATCACATATTTCCATTCTACGCCACTTTAAACTTCTACTTCACTACATTTCAGAGGGAAATATTATTCTGTTTACTGCACCACATGTACCTGTCAGCAGTAATTATTTTCAGATTAACATTAACACACATACAAATACATTTTCATTGTAGCGTATTTGTATCTGCACATGAGTTTCTCCTCTAAACTTTTCACACTGTTTCATTTAAACAATAGTTCGAGGCCAGTAGTCGTCAATTTAACCAATATTTCTGGACCCTTGACATTTATCTTCTGACCTTTAGGCAGGAGTTGACCACTAACTTGTGATCCACTGGATTAACCTACCTAACCTTATATAAAGCAGTTAAAATAAGAGCTGCAATGATTAGTCAATTAATCCATTACAAATGAATCAGTAACTATTTTGATAGTCAAATAATCATTTTAGTATTTTTTCTATGATCCCAGCTTCTCATGTTTTTCTTTGCCACACATGAACGTAAACTGAAACTTGGTTTGGTCTCGTGAAGACATGAGCAACTCACCTTGGTCAGTTGAAAATTACAGTATACAAGAGATGTAATTATTATTTCAGTCCTAATTAAAATTAGCTTTGCCTCTACCAACTATGGCAAAATGATGCTGTTTACATATTTATGCATCAGTATAAACATAATACTGTATTTTCACTTTGAATTTTAATCAGTATGATCACTTAAGTAAAGAATGTAAATACTTCTCCCACCACTGTCTAACTAATTCGTTAATAATGAACAAGGATCACTGGACAAATTCTTTCAAACCGTCACCACTAACATGTTATATCTCAAAAATTATCATAAGAAACTTCTGTGCCCTTATTTTGACTAACGGCTCTCTCTCTTGGATACAGAGGGTTCCCCATCTACCCCGGCTGTTGCCGTGCCAACAGCAGACAGCACCATGTTTATACGGGTCTCTGTGCAGAGTCAGACATTTGGCAAAGCAGAGGAGGCGTACACACCACCTGCCCGAGGATCAGCTGCTGGGCTGGTGAAGGGGATCGTTCTCAAACACAGGAACTAAATCACAGACTGTACTAGGGCTCCCCCTGGGGGTTTAGTAGATATACCAGGGCCTGTGTGATGTCAGAGGGCCCTTGAGCAAAGCACCGAACCCCCCAACCAGCTCCTGGGATGAGCATGCCTCTTTGAAGAGGGAGGATGGCAAAAAAATAATCCCTTAAATCAGTCATGCATCTATTTATTCAACTTAAACCTGAAACCTATGCACCCATATATGACTACTCGTTTTAAGGTCACATTAACAACTGAACCATCTATGCTGATGAAGCCCACAGGATTCAGTTGAAAGGTCCAAAAATTCACATGAATTTGACCTTTTTCTCAAGCTATCCAATCACTGACTTATAATTATTATTTTCAGGTGCAGTTGCAATGCAACATATTCAGACTTTTGTGAGAGAGAGATCTGTATTTAAACTTTCACACGTTACAAACAACACTTGCTCAGTCTGATCTGATCTATTTATGTCTGAAAGATTAACTTTCTCCACAGGGCATCAACATAAGGTGGGGGCAGGAAGTGGCTCAGTGTCTCTGTCTGTCTGTGTTTCTTGGCAGAGAAAGAAAGCAGGATAGAGTGGGAGAAAGAGAGACAGAAAGAAATTAAAGAGGAGAGAAAAGTAGGGCCATGAAACTGTGACAGACTTTAAATCTGCAGGAAAGGCGAGGAGACAGTGTCAAGTGTCTACAACCCGTCTGTAACTGCTGTTGACTGCCAATGAACCTGGAGTGAAGTGTTACGAGTTAATTGCAGTCATTCACTCCGTCCTTGCCAGACAATTGCAGCTGAATGGTAACTTGTCCTGCCTCTTAGTGATGGTGAAATCATCTTATCTGTGTGACCTCTCACCAGTCAGGTGCTCCGGGGTGGGGGCCACCCTGCACCTCTTGAAAAAGGCGTCTGTTTCGGGGTCCACCACCAACAGCCGGGTCTCATTTCCGCCGGCCTTAATGGCAGCCACTACTTGTGAGTGCGTCTTCCCCTCCACTGACACACCGTTCACCTGAGGAGGAGAAGAAAAGATTATTTGAGGTTTTTTTGAGGCATGACGGGAAATCCTTCAGAAAAGTCACTATTGTTTCTTTTTTTTTGGCCCGTCTGTCTTTGTTCCCACACAGAAGTGAACAAACTGTTTTATCACTGTCAGGATTTCTTTCTCAATATTATCACTTGGTCTGCCAGAGGCTCCAGGGCAGGATATCCTGTGTGTCCACACAGAAGTGCACGTACGCTTGCACACACACACACACACACACACACACACACACACACACACACACACACACACACCTTCAACCACTAACTTGCAAAACAAGCTCCATAAAGGGTTGGAAAGCCTGACGTTTTTATCCCTCATGTTCATGTCTTACTTGCTACTTCGCTGTGTGACGCTTTGACAGCTGTGCTTTCTGGACTAAATAACTCAGTATGTCAGGTGGCTCCTGCCCAGACCAGCTGAGCGCACTGGGATAAAATCACCATGGGAAAGCATGTGAGAAATGTCTCTAAGGGTGTATGTGTGTGTGTGTGTTTAGGTCATAGGGTGGACCGGCACGTCTAAGCCAGTCCCACAGAGGAAGCTGGACAATAGCTGCTTGGCCAGTAACGGCAGTAACAATGCCTGTCCACTCCCCACAAAGCCCTGCTCCCCAGTGGGTGGTGTGGCTGTCTGGGGCCCTCTGGGGGACTGGAAACCCCTCACAAGACTCAAACACAGACCTGAAACTGTGTGGATCTTTTAATCCCTCTGCACTCCCTGTCCTTCTTCTTCTCCTTCATTTTCCTCTATTTCTCATACTTTCCGTACAGTCACTCGCTCTCACGTGCTGGGAGGCAAAATGTCGTTCAGTTAGGGAGTGAGAGGAGGCGTGCATGATGGGCCACATCAGTGGACACGCCGCCACTCTGGTTTGACCATGTGTTGAAAAAGACTACAGCACTGAATGAGTCAGAGATGTTCATTGTTACTTCTGCTTCTACTAGCTAAATAACAGTGGGGGGATGATTGACTGTATATATCGTAACCACATGGCCATGTGGTTGTCAGAGCTGTATAGAGTGCAATGAAAGCACATAAAAAACTAAAAAAAAACTAAAAATCTCTCACCTCTCTCATCTCTCAAGTCCTGCTGAAAAACTGTGAGTGGTATTGTAGTTTAAGAGTTTTAGAAGTTTTATCAAACATTTTAATGACAAACTTAGAGAAAATGTGCAGGCTTTCTCCAAAATTGCATGTTAAACAGTTTACTTTGGGGAGCCACACTGCAGCCAGACTTTTAATTTGGAAACTGTTCAGTATTTGTAATTTTAGATTCTTTTTTTTTTTTTTTTTTTTACATATACAATGTTGTTCAGACCTAGAAGACCTCCAGGAAAATCAGGATCCCATACACACACGTCTCTCCTTAGGCCAGTCCACAGTGTAATGGCAGACTCCAGACCAGCTGATTACTCCAGTGTGAGGCCGCTTGCAGAGACAGTTACAACCAAGTCCCCTGGGGGATTTAAGACCCCACACAGCGGCTGTTAGTTCACATCACATTCCTCCGAACACACAGTTAACTCTGGGAAAAGACCCCAACACTTCTGCACCTCTGAGTACAGTATTCACCAGACCCGTGGGTGTGGATTACTCAGATTACTTTTTCTTATTAGTATACAACATTTTTATGTGACTTTTATGTTTTACTATGATAATATCTAGGTGTGTGGTATACGGATGACACTGCTGCAGCTATGAGACCATGTCTACAAAGTGTGATAAAAAAGAATATGAATTCATGGCATGTGTGACTATATTTAATTGTCTGCTTATTTTATCACGCCATACTGTATCAATGACTGGATCACAGGATTCATTCTTTTGTTTTAACCTTCTACCTCATTCTTCGTCGTGCAGGTGAGGCCTGATGACGTGCCTCGCCATTCTTCTCTATCTTTATCCCAAATGTTACTGCAGGCTGTCCAGAGCGGAAGTATGGCAGACTAATCAGGATACACTATTTGCATAGATATTTTTGGTAACTATAAGAACTGCAATCAGTGACTTTCCATAAATATTAGAGAAATGCTACTGACTATTCAGTAAGACAAAAAAGTGGCCCCCTGTGTGAGGACTTCTAGACTAGAAAATCATTTTACCAGAGCAATAATAATGTCCCTCTTCATACACCATGCTAACTTACATCCCTGCATGGGCTCACAGTTCTCTAGCAATGACCTCATTAAAGTACCTGTACTATCCTGTCCTTGGCCAGCAGGCCTGCCCTCTCTGCTGGAGAGTCTTCATCCACAGCTCTGATGTACTGGCCCGGCCGTGCCCGCTCGCTGTGCAGGTTGAAGCCATATCCATTAGACCCTCGCTGGATCACACACAGACGTGGCCGCAGTTCAGTACACACCTCCTGAAAGACACCACAGAAGCGAACACGGGCATGTTGACACACTGTATGTTACATTCAAGACACATGAAAACATTAGCTTTTAAAAATACCTCCACCATGGGTGTCTCTTCAGGAAGAACGAGAGGCACAAAGATAACGGACAGCTCCAGTGAATCGTTAACCATGAAAATGAAGCCGAGGTTGAACATGCAGGTGGCTGCTGCATGCTGATGTGTTGTGCAGTGTGTTTTTAACGATCATGAGTAAACTTAAGCTGCTGTTTGACTCCACGTGACTCCAGCTGCTCGCCAGGAAGGAAGAGGGTCTTGGAGGCATGTGATTGGAGGTCTGCTGGGAAGGTTTGCGGAGAATTTGGGGAGGGGAGTAGACAGGGGCTTTAGAGGAAGGGACCAGTTCCGGTGTGGTCCGCAGCCCTGCTCGCTCCAGGCTCTGAGAAGCACAATGGAAGCTGGGCGTTGACCTCTGACCACCTCCCCTCGCCCTGTCCCGTCCAGTCCCGCTCTGGGATGGCAGGAAGAGTTAGAGCTGTATTGTCATCCAGGAAAAAACTCAAGCTCGATCCCAGAACCTCCCTTCCGCTGTATGGATGAAGCAGTTTCTTTATTTAGCAGAGGGAGCTTTAATGGCCTTGTCATCGAAGGGGTCAAAACACAGTGTACCGAGCAGCATACAGGAGGATAGGTCACGATAATCTTTGTCAGTGTGACCGAATCCGACCTGACGCTCCCTGCACATCAGAGCGGCTGCGTGCTCCCACCCTCTTTCAACCGAACACTCGAAGACAATGAACAGCCTCTATAAATAAGTCACTGCAAATGAGTCACTTTCTACACAAAATACTGGCGGGAGGCTGATTGATTAAAAACATGACTGGACATAAATTAACAGTGGACATTATTATAACCGTCTGACTCAACATTTTCTCTAATACACAACCTGACACTGGCAATGTTTGAGTGTCACTTCACTATATTATGCAACACAATTGTTCTGAGCTAACACTCCACCCAGTCCTCTCATCTCTGCCAAGAATGAACTTTTCTCCTCTTCTCAGTTTAGCGCCTGGAGAAAACAGACTTTTCACCTGTGATCTTTGGTCCCATTCCCAAGAGGAGCGGATGGGAAAGATGGGAAGCAAGAGCATGTTAAGAATTAGATATATTAAAATTATTATCAATATTGTTTCCAGTTAAACCCTTTTGAAAAAATTAATCAGAGTAAATCAAAAATATGATATAAAATAATTTATCAGTCTAAAAGGTCAAAAACACATACAAGAGAGTACAAACATTAATGCAAACGTGATTCTTCCCACAGTTTGTTGACATGTCTGTAGTTATTTTCACCAAGTGGGAGATATTCTGATATCTCTGACTGAATTATGAACAGACCAATATCACAGGCCGACTGACAGGCCAACGCTGCCATCCACTGCTATCATGGTTTAAAAATCAGACATAAAATTTTCAATATTAAGACAGTGTTGCTGACAGCAGTCTGTTCTCATCACGGATGCAGATTGGCCATCTTTATGTCTATCCCTGTCAAGAGCCTGCTGAGCATCTGGAGTGTGTGCTGAACATTTGTCCCACCGATCAGATGTGCTCCGGATAAGAGGTCTGCAGTCGCCGTTTCATCCTGCTGGTAACTGATTATACAAAAATGGTTTATCTTTGATTGCTTGTCCTTCAGCTTTTCAAGTGTTACATCCAAACTTGAGGTAAAATCACCATCTTTTACGGTTACTTTATGCAAACAAAAGCACAGACTAAACAGAGAAGTGCTGTCTTTTCTGTGTTTTGTTTTAGTAAATGGTTAGTTTTGCTGCAGTAGAGTGTGTCTCATTACTGATCTTAACTCCTCTGGAAGGCTGGAAGTAACTAACTGAGCTTTTGGTCATGAATTTTAGCTGTGTGATGTCAGAGTATTGCATAAAGTGTGATGCTCGACACAAAAGAAAAAACAAGATGATTTACTTTTTGAATTATCAAGACACTCATCGGGTGCTCTGGCTGCCATTAGGCGTCCCTGCGCAGGGGGAGAGGTCGAGGGAGGCTCTGGCAGGGACAACAGAGGAGGGTTTGTGTCGGGAGAGGACAGGAGGGCACAAGAATCTCCACGCGGGTCTGAAATCTGTGGCATCTGCTGAACACACACAAGCCATGAAGGGAACCAAGGACCCACTACTTGTCAAATGTGTGTTGTGTGTGAGTGTGTGTGTGTGTGTGTGGACGCACGCATGTTTTCTGCTGTACGTCACTGAGATTACTTGTTAACAACATCAGCAAATACACTGCAAGTTCTCCCTAATGTTACAGCAGAAATGTGATACACACAGTTAGGAAATGAGCTGCAGATAAACCGGGCACATTAAAGGTGCGACCTCGGGACAGTCAGGGGGACGTTCTTTAAATTACAAACTGACATCATAACACCTCCTCATACAATCAGCTGAGGCCTTCAATGACTCACAAATATGTGTTAGACTGAGACCACAAATACATTGGACAGGCTTGGCCTTGGCCTGAGGTCATCTTACGGCAGGAACATTTGTATACTTCCCGTCAGACTCTTTATTTTGTTTAGAGTACTTTCCAGGCTGAAAGCTTCTGTGAGTACACCATATGTGGAAAGAAAATACAGACCAATTCATCTACTTGTGCTAACTCTTCAGATTTAGGTTGGTCATAGTGTGGTTCCGGCAGGGCTGTGAGAAAACTGGACTTCCTTCTTCTAATATAATGCACCATGTAAAGCTCTTATTCATGCTTGGGAATCTCAAAAATATTCTCCTTTTTCTCCGACTAATGAAAAAAATGCTTCTGTGACCATTGAGTAAATCATATGAATCACACTTAATGTGACATGACATCTTGTTTGGGATTCCAGTTATTCACATGTCTCACTATTTCAGAGTGTATCCACTTCAATATCAAAGTCACATACTTTTCTATTGTGTGAAAAGTTCCTCTCAGCCCAGAAAAATTGAGTTTCGAGATCAACACCCTCTCTGAGTGACACAAACTTTCCCTTTGAGGAGGGAAGTGTTGAACAGGAACTGTTGACACATCTTCCCTCGGTATGCTTCCCTCTGTGCTGGCTCAACTTCCTGACATGAAAGAGAAATCAATATACAAACACAGCCAAACATATGCACAAAAACACATATGCACACACGCACACCGTCATGAGAAAGGAGGCTTTCATTAGTTAGTACATAGACGATAAAGTATTTGTAAAACATAAATAAAAAAGATATTTTAATCTCCCTAGAGAGACTAGAATGAAAACACTGTGCTTGAAATCTAATAAACAAAATCAGGCAGCATCTAACCACTCTCAAGCACTGACTTAGCGTGCCCACAAGGTAAATATGACATGGATTAACTTGCTGATCCCCCACATAAACATTAACTACGAGATGACATTTAGACTCATCCTAAAAGCTGAAACACACTGTTTACAAGTTGAAGGAGAACAGGAAGGAGGGAGCAATGACGGGCTGAAGATGGAGATGGAAAACACAAACACTGGAAAGGCTTGGATAAAACAATTTTCCTTAATGACAGATTTTTAGGTTTGCCTGGCAGCACCGTCATTAGCTCTGTGGGACAAGGAGGAGGAGGAAGGAAAGAGAGTGAAGAGGAAAAGTCGTCCTGCAAAGAGCCAAACAAAACCTGGAAACACACTATAGGTTACAACAAGATGGCAAGACAGAACATGCAGATGGGACTAATAATGTAACATTGGGCTACAACTAATAACTGTGCTCATTGATTCACATGAGGCCCAGTTTTTTAAATTAAAAATCAATCAGCATTATGATCATCATTAAAAATATTAGTAATCTATTAAACACATCAGAAAATACTGAAAAATAGTAAAAACATCACATGTTCTCAAATTCCAAGGCAACTTCTTCAAACTTGCAAAAATCTAAAACTCTTTAAAACTGAAAAAAAAGCAGCAAAGACTCAGATCTGAGGAGCTAGACCCACTGTTTTTTGGTCAGTTAATTGATAAACATAATATTTGGTGATAGATCTTCTGCTAATTGAATAATCAGATTCTTTCAGCACTAATCCAATACATCTTAACTTGCAATACTTTGCCAATACTATTAATACAGTACATTATTGATACACTGGCACCGCATATGGTTGTTTGTATTTCATAGTAATACTGAAACATTTGCTGAAAATTAAAGGAATAATTTGGCATTTAGGGAAATGTCCAAATTCTGTAAAACTGAAAGCACCTAATTGTGTAAATGCAAAATGCAATCTGCAACAGCAAAATGCAATATGTTTATTTATGGTTTATTTTGATCTTCAGTGACAGAGATTGTGATCTACTGTCTATGACTGTCTCACAGTATACTGTGTGTCATAATATTATTTTAATGCTGAGATTGCCAGCCCTAAAACGTTGGTATAATTTTCAGTAACATTTTATTTCCGTTGTGTAATGTTGAGTTGAGTCTGAGTCAATAATACTTTGCCTGGTCTAAACTTGTCCTGTGGTGTTAATATTCAACTAACAGTGGCTACCATCACCGACGCAGTGAGAACATGACTTGGGTGGATACAAAGTTAAGTAACACTAGACAGTCCAAATAAAGTGAAACCAGTTTCTTTTATGTAGAAATATGATGCAATATTGCATCATATTTGTTTCCAATGAGACAAAAGTCTTTTCAGCTTCACTCTAGTGTCTGCTGCTGTTAGACCACAGCCTCTTTCATCAAGATGCACTGCCTCTCAGGCAGCTAATGTATCACTACTGCACAGACTTTGGCAAAAAAATAACCAGTTGCTTTGAATACCAATAACTCCAAAACAATACCAAGGCCCATTTTAATATTCTCAAAACACACTTCTGAGTCACATGGCTGTCTCACGAAACTCACTACATCTGCTGCTCCGGTTTCTCTGTTTTCAAGATGCACAGTTTAAAGGTTCCCAACCCAGAGGCTGATGTAACCCCGTTTTAGACATGTTTCTGGTTTTCCTCAGGAAGCAGCGATAACCAGGAGATAAGATACCAGGTCAAAATTCAACTAACAGGCACTCTGACCAAACTGCAGCACCTCAAATCACATGTTTCTGCTAAAGATAAAACTCTTGACTCTAAAATGAAGTACTGATTTCCAAAATTTTTTTTTGGTAACCAAAGATGTTTTTTTTTAAATATAATGCTAAATCCAAAAGTCCTTTTCTGCCATGCAAGAGGCCTTTTTATTAGAAATGCAAACCTGATGGGTCATAATTCATGATGATGGATGACAGTGCTAACTACTGTTAATTTTCTGAACCAACATGAACTGTTACGCTGTAGACGTCATGAGCGTCATGTCAGCAGCTCTGTGAGGTTGTAAGCACAACAGTGCTTTGATCTAAATCCTAACATAGTCACAATGACAGTGCTAACACAACACACACATTTATAGTTTAGGTACAGCTAGATAATTAGCACTAAATAAAGTGCTGCTGAGGATGATGGGAAGGTGAAAGTAAATGTTGACCTCATTATGTCAGGGGATCACCAACCTGTGTTGTAGTCGAGTCACTAAACTTCAAGTCCAAGTCAAGTCTCGAGTCCTCAGTGTTCAAGTCCAAGTCACCAAAGAAGAGTCAGAATCCAGTCCGAGTCGAGTCCCCATTACTTGAGTTGTGTCTGAGTTATAAAGTCGAGTTCAGTCAAGTTGAGTCTGAGTCGAGTTTCAAGATGGGCTCCAGTGCTCAACTTTAGTCAAGTCAAAGGCTTCGGTAACAACTGAGCAGAGTGGATGTGGAACGATCTGGGAGAGAGAAAAGGACGGCTGTCCGTGGCGAATGAATAAATGATTCTCAAGGAATTTAAACGACCTTACTGACTGTTTTAATGCACAAATGAGTGTGTTGGAACAAATCAGTGAGTACATTGTGAAGAGGGTTGTTTCCAGGAGTTGTACAGTGTGGGGCACACATGCACTGAAACTAACAAAAAAGTCAGAGTCCTTGTCTCCAACTTCCAAGTCTGAATGCAGCCACTGCTCAAGTCCAAGTCCAAGTCATCAGAGCTCAAGTCCAAGTTGAGTAACGGGTCCTGAAAGTCCGAGAGTCCAAGTTCTGGACTCGAATACTACAACACAGTCACCAGCATCAGAGAGAGAGTTGAGACTTGAGATTCAGACTGATATTGCAATCATGTGCTGTATCCTGATAGCAACTAAAATACGTTAAATATCAACCTTTACATGAATATTGCTCCAACAGAGCACAGCAGGACAGTGTCATCGTTTTTCCCTCGAAGCTACCGACGGGTGAGTGTTTGACATGCTAGACTGCCTGATTTGCATCCTCTAAAGCTCTTCAGGGAGTATTAAAAAGCAACATCTACCTCCATAATAATCATCCATCATGTTTATCAGTCTCTGACTCAGCCACTGGAGATTTGCATCTGCCAGACTCCTGCTGATTCAGTTTGACAGAGAAGCGCTGTAGTTGTGAGCGATTCATTCTCTGGCATGGAAGGAGCAGTCTCTGTGTGAAAGAGAGTGTGTGTGTGTGTGTGTGTGTGAGAGAGAGAGAGAGATGCCAGAGGCTGCAGCTCTGCCACTCAGCCTGCCAGTTACTTCATATTTTCCCCCATGCTTGGCCAGACAACTAATGTGTAACTGCAGGCCTTAATAAAGAAGCACATATGAGACATTTATTACTGCAGGCTTGTGTCACAGTGTGTTCCTGCACAGCTCCTGGTCTCTGACTCAACTACACGAAAAAAAGGTCACAAGCTGAATATTTCCTATAATTACATAAACACCTCACTGACGTACTTCAGACGTTCTTCTATCCAAACAGCTGCTGATAACGTCCAGTAAACCCTCAAGTTCTGCCTATCATCAGCTGAAACCTGTCACACTCAGCTGAGCTCTGCATTCAGACATGTCATCTAAAGCAGTCTCTCTTTCATCTCTCCATATTGCCCTCTCTCCTTCTGCTGCTTACTTCATCCCCCCTGTCGTTCTAATAGGAGAAGCCAGCTCTCCCATGATTTCGGTTTCTTTGATCAGCATAAAGAATTACCGCCAATGTGACACAACGCCAGGCACCATGGTTACTTAGTGACATGACATATCGTTGGCCTCCCGGTCCTTGTGATTGCCATGTGTAGTTTTTGACCGAGAGTAACAGCCTCAAGGAAAGACTTAATAAATGTTTGACGTAAACCTGGTTTCTTTTTAACCAGTTTTGTCCTCTTGAGTGTACGGAGCGCACCACTCCCTCAGGCAGGATGGGGGTGTTGGGTTTCAAGATGGACCATTGAACCAGCTGCGAAGCAGGCAAAGTGGGAAACAAAGCATGGTACTGTGCCCCCCCACACCTCTATTTAAGGATGGGACAAACTGGCTCTACAAAAGACACTGAAGAAAGGTTCTGCTCAGGGTTCCCATTACAATAGACTCTTTAGCAGGGAGACCTGAAAATAGAAAAGCAAGTCATCACAGCAGGGGTACAGATACTGTTAAGAACAAATGGAGTGGTCTTGATTACCTCCGAGGCCTGGAAGATCTTTGAAAATGAGCTCACGGGTTGTGCCTTTGCTCAAGAGTCTTCGTTTTTGAAAACATGATTGTATTAGATCAGCCCAACACTGACCAACAACTTTTGTCCAACTTAGGAGTCAACAAGTTTTATCTCCTAAGCCAGTCTTCCTGTCCCTGACCCTCCACCCTTGCAGACTTGCACCGTCGGGCTGACAACCTCTAGAACAAGTTCCTCTATCCTGGTCATCACACACAAAAAGAGTGTTTGATGTAACAAAATGCATTTATAGAAAGAGTGGAAGACGGCACAGAAAATATAGAGGTTCAGATAAATGAACCCTGAGGGTTGAGTCTGACAAAGCAAAAACTCAATTTTACATTCAGGCAGAAGTGACAACACGATGTGATCAAACTCAACATCACATTTACTGCTACTTAAGCTTTTCAGTAAAATAAAACCAATCTCATATCTAATCATGTTGATCTTGTAATTTAGAAAAAAAAAAAGCCTCTTACTCAAAACATGTCTTATGGCTGTGTTGCATTATTGAGACTACTCTCGATAAAGGAATGCACATCTAATCTGTTTTCTTTTGTGATGGATGCTGCTGAGGGGCTGGTACATGCATACATTTGAATTTATTTAGGGATGTAAAATGTGAAATGATGAGTCTGTTTCTATTTGTGGCTACACAGGAAACAACATCACAGCCAGTCATCTATCATAAGTGTGTTTGTTTTTCGGTTTCCACAGAAATAAAAACAAGAAGATTTTTGTCAAAGTGATGGTTTCTTACAGCAAGCTTTGAGGGTATTTGTATGCTAAAAGCATGCTAGCATGTTAAGCAGACAGGCTTTTCATCATCATCTTACTTTAACAGGTTAGCATGCTAGCATTTCGTCATTTGCACTATATGCACAGTGCAGCTGAGGGAAGGTGTGAAGGAGGAATTCTGATCAGATGCCTGAACCACCTCAACTGGTTCCAGCTCCCTCAGGATGTCCATTTGTATCTGCAGTCTCATTCTTGCGGTCGCAACCCGAAGATCATGACCATAGGTGACGGCTGGAATGCAAATCGACTGGTAAATTGAAATCTTTGCCTCCCGGCTCAGCTCCATCTTCACCACAATGGTCCCGTTCAACACCCACATTACTGCAACTGTAATTTTAACAGTACTAGAGGGAAAGTCAGAGGATTATCAGAGCATGGCCAAAAATACCATCACATACTAACAAACTGGAGCAAGGAGAGTAAACTGTATTACTGATTTGAATGATATGTGAAGTATTTTGGGATTTGATAGCATTTTAGTGAATGTAAATATCCAACAATCTACGCTCTGTCTTGGTCATACCCCCATGTGACGTCTTTGCCTTATACAGTGGGTGGGGAGGTGGCTAGCAGGGGAGTGAGTCTATTTCAGGGCGAGCAGCCACTCATTTCCCCCTCCACCCCCGGCAGGGCGCGGCCCTCCGGCTCATTGTCCTGGCGGGGTGGTGAACCTTCGGCAGAATGGAGAGGGAAATGGAATGTGGCATTGTGGAGTCTCCGTCCGCCATCCCATGAGACCCAATCACCAGTCACCCCACCACCCACACAGACACACACACAGGGTTCAGGTTCCACCCGTGACCTGCGCCACACTGGCCTTGACCGTGGGTACGGGACAGTGCTGCTGTTGTTTGAACTGACGTCACAGAAGTTTCAGTGAGAGCGCTGTGATCTGCAAAGATGTATGCTGACATATTACTGCTATTGATTATTTGTCCCACCCCTAATCAATGGAGCAATATAATGTTCCTTTGCTTGACATGTAACGCTGGTACCATCTGGCAGGCCTGGGGGAGTTTAAGATGTTGACCATGTAATCTCAAGGTCCACAAGTCTGGCCGTGGACCTTGGAGCATGTCCCCCCCCCCATGTGCTGTCGATAGATACTATTCATCCACAAAGAAACGGAGGAGCTGCTCGCAGCCAAAAAAATCTTTGAAAACAAAAGATATCTAGCTTTCTGTTGTTGTGTTGAAGTGGCCGTGACACAGTTTGACTGATGTCTGACTGTAACATATTGTATTATTTCCTTTCAGTATTAATCAGTTCAGTATGTTGATTCTATTGTATATTCACTGCTAAAACAGTGTAGCCTACTATGACAATTACTATATATTATACACTAAATAGAGTTAGGATTTAATATGGACTTGAGACTCACTGTATTACTATATATACTCTAGACTCTGTATACAGTATATAATAGAATTTGTCTTTTTAGTTTTTTGTAATTTTAGATTTCTTTAGCTGCACATAACACGCCATGTTTTCTTGGAGTTTAGAGGTGCTTTTATTTCTGCCTTGTACGTGACTGTCTTGCAAAACACTGCAAATAACATAGCTGCACTTGTGGCGATACTCTTGTTATCTTGGGCGATGTTTTATGATAGTATTGTATCATGAGTTTCCCTTTGATTCCCACCCATAAGACATACAAAAACAGCATGTGTCACAAGGCAGCTACAAAGCTCAGCTCCAACTAAACAGAGAATCAGACCATGACCTGCAGTTTTTAAGATATATTGGAATAACTGAGACAATATTAAATATGACAACAGGATTTTGGTAATGGCAACATGTCTTCAGTGTTACCTTTTCCTAATCTTAATTCCTCCATTACAGTACAGAGATACACATTATTTCGCTGTATTTCTGCTATAGATAAATAAAATAAATAATGAATGTGTTCCCAGTGTTTCTCTGGAATATTTGTTTTAGTGAGAATGACTGAAAGTTATAGTATACGCATTTTTACACTGTGATACTGATATATGAAATTCAAATTGAGATTTTTATAAGGATATAATGTCTGCTTTTCATTACATGAATACAAATGTCCTGTAAATCCAATAGGACCGCTGGACTAACAATGCCGTCCTAATAATTGGTTTGCAACATTGCCCACAATGGCCCAATACACCCAGAGTCTGCAGTGTTTTGGGGCAGATTAAATGTAAAAGGGGTAAAAGGGGTTAAAGAGGTAAGTTTAAGGAATACTTTAACTGTAAAAAATTAATCTTAATCAATTTCAATTTCATTTTTCAAGCAAAAATACCAAACATTCTCTGTTTTCAGAGCCTAAAACATGAGGATTTATTATGATAATATATTGAATGCTTTGGGGCTTTGGACTGACTGTCAGACAACTAATTGATTAATCAACTAATCATTGCAGCATTAAGTAACTTATAAAGGGTAAAGCAAAGTCTCCGACAGCAGAAAAATTTCAAATTTCATCTCACAGTATTTATCATCACATTGTTCAGTCCTATCACCCAGCTCATACAGGTTGCACACTTAAGATTGTACTACACAGTCATATGGAAAAATGTTACACTTACACATTCACAAATCTGTGAGTGGAAACACAATGAAGCCCCCCATACCCTCCGCCCTGTCTTGTCATGTGGACAATTCCCCCTGAAACACACAGCCCAACAATCAACAAAGAGCAGTGAAGGGAAGGGTGACTCCCAAACTTTCTCACGCGCACTTGCAAGTACATAAAAAACACGCACACAGAACAGATATAAATGCCAGACATGCCCAAACACATTAGAAAACGTCAAGCGGAGCGTGCGGCCAGTCTGAATGAATCATGATGTATACCTGATCCCATCAGACAAACACAATGATACGCACTCCATTACCCAAACACGGCTGGAACAATACCTGGCTATGACACAATGATAGCTTCAATGATAACCAGCAAACACAGCAACTATCAGCTGGAGACGCTGTTTACTCTGAACCATGATTCAGTGTCTGTTGCTGGAATGACATCCTCTTACATTTTATCATCCTATCTATCATCTTTTCATTGTGACTGCTCTGCTTCCTCAGATACACAGTGGTGATGATGAGGCAGTTTGTCTACTCTTTACGCTATAGTTAACTGTTCTACAATGAGCTGCTGGCCCTCTCACTGCGGGCCAGGGGGGTGAGAGGAGGATCAAGACGATGAGGTGAAGGAATCTTCCAAAAAAACAACAATGCCAGGAAATCGGCACAAATGTCCTGGGGTGTGTGCACAGGCCAAGACTTCCACAGACACAGCAGCAGGCAGCCAGAAACACAACTCCTGACCATCCTGGCTCAAATAGTTAATGTAGGTGTGGTCATTTCTCCCTCTGATGCATGACAAATAATCACAGAACGCCGACGTCTATTCTATTAACAGAAAGTCTTCTCCACGGGCTATTCCTGAAGGCATCAGATATTAGTGAATGTGGATTTGATAGTAGTTAAACTCTCAAAACTCAATTTATCCAGCCCTGCTGGAATAGATATGACAGAACACAGATAGGAATGTCACGTGGATGTGATGTTTCCCTCCCCTGTGCAATAAACTACAGACAAATATTCAAACTCAAAGCTGAATGAGTCCTGCAGAGGAAAAAGCACTTTTACTGCTGTAATTGTGAAAACACATGGATAAGTTCAGTGTTTGCTTCAGGCGACACACACACACACACACACACACGCACACACACACACACACTGGCTGGACTGTTAAAGTGAGCTGTGCACAGCCTGTATCAACCAATTCATAATGACCATTGTCAGTCTGATGCACTGAAAGCCATACAGTGGAGACTACACAAATACAGCCCTGCACACAGCTTGAGAATGATTTGTTTAGGGAAAACAAATCATTCTCAAACGTGCAGTTATCGAACCACACTTTCTATGTAAAGCTGGCAAAAAAACAGCCAAGCATGTGCGGCGAAAGCAGTGGAAGTTTTGAGCTCTTTAATAAGTAGGTTTTATATGAGCGTGCAGATTAGAGGAGAGAAGTGACAACCAACGGGGAGATCGACATAAAGTCGCCTTCCTGTCTAATTTCAGGCCTCCATGACTGATTTCTATCAAGGTAGAAGGAAGGCAGTCTTATACACACACACACTCCCTCTTAGAGAGACCAGATCTGATCTAACCACAGTCAATTTCATCTGACACAACCGTTCTTCCTCTTCTGTAATTAGTGTTTAAAGACTGGCTTATGTAAGCAGCCAGCAGTCATGAGGAAGACTCCCAAACACTTCTCACCCTCACACTCTCTGAGTGAATCACTGGAGAAAAAGCAAAAACAGTGTGATTAAGCAAATGAGAATGAAAAATACATTTCAGGGGGTTTTAATAGCAAAATGAAATGAGTTTACTGGTCTGCATTTTTAAACAAACACAGTCTGATAATTTGCTTTTTCAAATCGGTTGTGAAGCTTTTTGACAAAAGCTGCGACTAGTGATTGTTTTCATTAATTCATTAATTAATCTGACAAATATTTTCTTGAATAGTTGAGTGATTATTTGGTCTATAAAATATCAGATAAACAAAATCATTGTCAAATGGTTTCAAATCCAAGGAAGTTTAATTTATAACAATATAAAACAAAGCATCAAATCCTCAGATTTGAGACGGTTTTTTGCTTGAAAAAATAAATCAGTAATCAATAGAGTTGCTTGTAAACTTTGTCAATCGACTATTCAATTCATTTCACCTCTAATTTTAACTATACAACCATCTCAAATGTGGATGTGAAATACAATTTGAATGAGAGAGATCTTCTTCTGGGTGACCTGATGGACCTCAATTTGCAATATGAGCTGAGAGAGAGCGTCCACCGCTACTTCACTGCGCTCCACTGAGCGAAATTTTTACTGCCTGGTAAATGAAACAATGACCTTTGGAACCGATGGTGTGTTTTTGTGTGTTTTGTTCCATGATGACGACAGTGGCTCCTATTTTCTTCTCGGGCCACGCTCCATGTTTTGACCTTCATCACAGCTCATCCATTTTTCGCACCTCCCCTGCGCTGTCTCACTTTCGCCTACCTCCATCCTCACACTTACACACACTCCACATGGATTGCACACACACACACAACATCACTGTAACCATGGCAACCTTGAGCGAGGCTCCTTGGTTTCCGGAGAGGGCGTTGCTCTTCGAACCCTCTTTTGTGTCGCTTCAAAGACGAGGCCAGACAGGCAGTGTGTGGACGTCAGCGTGACTGCTAAACCAATGCTGTGTGTGTCTTACAAGGCTGAACATGAGTGTGTTTGCGCTGTGTGCGCTTTGTGAGGGCTTTGTGAATGTGTGTGTGTGTGTGTCTTTGGCCGGGCCACAGGGCTCGGGCACAGGAATGCCGGACAGGATGTAGGGAGAAAATTCCAGAAAGAGTGGAGTCAATGCAAAACAGATCCTGAGGTGCCTCTGACTGTAACATAGAGACACAGCAGACTCTAAACTGCATCCCTCGAGTCCAATTTACACTCTCACACACTCTACTGTGTCTTCTTCTGTCCCCAAGTAACTTCCTCAGTGTCTGAAAATGTGGTTTTCTTCACACTAAGCATTTCAATAAAAAAGACATTCCCAGCAAGGCTCACTGCTCAGCATGGTTTGAACTGCCCTCTGCTCTAGGTGTGTAACTCTTTGAAATGAAAATCCAAGTGGTGAAAATGCGTTTCTTAAGAGTGCCATTGTTTGTTTCGACGCCACTTCCCTCTGGGTTGCGTGCCAGTGTGAATTGTGCTGCCACAGGTCCATTAGGCCATCTGCAGAGAGTATCGAGAGTAAACACAGGAACAATCGCTGTATATTCCTAGGACAAACAACACAACCCAGCAGTGCTCGAGTGCTGTGCACAAGTGTGGGCTTTAAATACCAGAAACATAACTCCAAAAGACCCTGCAGGCTCTGGATATGTGAACGCTGTTATTACACAGTTATTATGGAAAAACAACTGTAAGTAGGCAGTGAGTTGCCACCTATGACAAAATGTCAACCACTGCACTCAGTAACGGCAGCGTGACATTTTAGTGGAGGAGAAGGGACATTTATCCTCTCCTTCACATTTTTTTCTCCTTCACTACCACTAAAGGCTTTCTTAAAAAATGATGGCTCTCTGAGAAAAGAAAGAAAAATTGGATATGGAGACTAAGCAGACAGAAGTATCCTTCCAAGAAAAGTTCAAATGAATGATGATTAATCAATTAGTGGATTCAAAGAAAAGTAATTTATTTTTCATTCTAAATTCCAGCTTCTTAAATATCAATATTTACTGTTTTTCTGAGTCTTCTATGATACCATACTGAATATCTTTGGGGTTTTAATCAAGAACAATATAAAATCATCATCACCATTTTTGCTATGGCTGACTGCTGTTTCCCCTTTCTAGCTGCTAACAGTAGCTTCATATTTACTGTATAGACAAGAGACTGACACCAATCTTCTCATCCAGCTCTTAGCAAGATAGCAAATAAGCGTATTTCCTAAAATGCCAAACTATTCTTTAATGCCTGGAAAGTAAGAATAAGGACTCCTCGTCCTCACTTTCCCTTTAAATTCAAAGTGTTACCACCTTTCTGACCTCCCTGACCTCCTGTCAGCTTCAGGAAATCACTAAATTGTCCCTGCTCCCACCGATATGACATCATGTAGAAAAGCTTAATTCTGGGCTTGATAGAGAACAAGTTAATGATTAGCATTTTTTAAAATTATTTTTACCTCCATCAAAGGTGCCAGAAAGGCTGCTAAGTGCCTCAGAAAATCTGAACGGAGTTGGACAGCACTGGACGCTCTGTTTCTATGCTGTTCGACACAAGGAAGACAGGGTGACACTGAGGTAGATCCACAGCCAGAGGGAAAGAGAAATGAAGAGAAAAGGCCACAGCGGGGTCTTCTCTGCTTCTTGGCCACCGCTGCTGGCCGTGCACTTCTTCTCACCTCACTCCCACCCACAGTAATGTACCGAGGAGAAGAGTCGGGCACGGACAGAAACAGCCTCGGGGGTAAACATCCAGGATGCTGCAGTGAGGGGCACAGATGTTCTGGACAGGAGAGACCCCCTTCTCCTCATGTGCTTTCTAATGAACCCTGGTCCTGAGTTCACAGCCACTCAGACTGACAGCACAGCAGGAGAAAATAAGGGCAGACACAACAACAAGTAGCCACTGTGGAGTCAGACTGTGCCCGTAATGTTTTACAGACAAAGATCAAAGGTTGAAAAAATTCCTTTTGTGGGATTCATTTTTTAGAAATGACACAAAATGACCTCTTGTTGTTTGCTGTGGAGAGTTTAGCAATGTCAGATATTTTGTTATGGTCCTTTTCTACAGTATACAACACCAAGACACAACAACACCATGTATTCTCTGAGTGTTTTCTCCGTCTTTTGTGCGGCCTGTCATTGTTGCTGATTTAATGCCTAACCTTGTGGCGTCACTGTAATAACAAAAGACTGAATGGTCTCTAATTTTCAAGTGATTGCTCTTTAAGGCAGGAAAACTGCTGCAGAAAAACAATCGCACAAAATAAGTTACTTGAGAGGATAGCTGATGGCAACAGTTTAACAGATAGACAGAGGGGTCGCGGTCTGGTTTCGCCCCTGTTTTCCTGATCCCAAAGCTGGACTAGGTTTTTTCTTATTGTCTTCTCACCCACAGCTTATGTCCAGCCAGCTGACCCTGCCCCCGGCCTGGCAGCATCTGCAGCAAGGGGCGTGTGGGTGCAGCTTCCAGTGTTGACTAAGACACAGAGCACCTATTCTCTGCCCTAAGTAGTGAATTCAGTAGGGCACTTCTAATGTGAGAGTCTGTGTTGAAAGCACTTGCAAAGAAAGGTGTAGAGCTGCAGGACATGAGAGGGGGGCGTGATGCAGAAACTTCTCCCTGCACTTATTTGAACTCTCACCTTCTCAGAGTTGACGCTCAGCTTCTTCTCGACGTGCTCATGGATTTCTCCGTTCCTCCCCGGGACCGGCGTGGACTCCCTGGGTGTCCTCTCCAGCTGCTGCCGCTGCTGCTGCTCCACCACCACCACCTTCTCCACGTCCACCTCCTCCTCCTCCTCCTCCTCCACCTCGTCCCTCTTGACGCGCTGCTCGATCCCGTTTTCTGTCCCGTCTACCTCCTCCACCACCACCACCACCTTCTCCTCCTCTTGCTCCTCTTCCTCCTCCTCCTCCTCCTCATCGAAAGGTACCGGGACGCCGTCGGTGACGTACTCCTTCAGGCACTTCATGCCGTGTTTCTTCAGCAGCTGCTCCGTGTCCGGGTCCACCACTATGAGCTCCAGCCGGCCCACCGTGGCTCGTATCCGGGACACGACCTGCTGGTGGCTCTCGCTTTCCACGTCCTCCCCGTTCACGAACACCAGCCGGTCTCCGGCGCGGAGCCCCGAGGTTTCTGCCGGGCTGTCGGACTCCACTAACCGGATAAACTGCCCCGACTTACCTTTCTCTCCGTGGAGGTGGAAGCCGTAGCCGTTGTCCCCCTTCTCCAGCGCGCACAGCCGGGGGCGCAGATACTGGCTTTTGCTCGGCATGGTAGGCTTCAGTCTGCTGCTGCTGCTGCTGCTGCTCAACCTGTTGCTCACTCACAGTGGAAATGACTAGAAGACCTGCTCAGGATGCTGCTGAGGAGGGGTGTGTGAGAATGAGTGGTACCCCGTAAAAAAACAAAACACACACACACACACAGACACCAAACCCCCGCCCTCTTAGGCAGATTAGTCCGTGGGAAACGGAGCTGGTGTTTGTCCCACTCTCCAGTCCACTTCCACAAAGAGGTTTAAATGTCTGCCTTGATCTTCACGCCCGCTGTAATCCTCAGTGAGACCCCTGGTTGTCAGGCTGTGTCTCTGTGAGGAGAGGGTCCCGACCCTGAGGGGCTGATCCGAGGCTGGTTAAACTCACACAGCAGTCGCTCCCGTCCACTGCGGCGACAAAAGTAGAAAAGCCACTCAGGAAGAGGGAGGTGCGTTCACGGAACAGCCCAGTCGACTGCTTCATGCAAATACGGGACGAATGGATGAGTAAACACTGAACCAAGGCTGTGTAGTAAAATACAGGATCTTAGGAATTTCTTTAAATTCTTTTCCCTTTAGTTTTATTTTTATCCAACTTTTTTGCAACTTATTTCTTTACTGTGAGCAGGCCTTATTTATTTATTTTACATATTGTGCACATACAGTATTTGTGCGTACTGCTCTATAGAAATGTATAAATATTTTTGGCACAACACTTACAACACCCATTTTCTTACATATTTGTGTTCGTTTTCATTTAGCATGGTGTGTTTGTTCTTTATCACCTCTAATTTTCCTCCGGGGAAGAATAAACCATCCCTCCATTAATCATTTCTTCCATCCATCCATCCCTCCATGTCTTTCTGTGATATTCCATGGTGATTATGCTGTGACCTGATCACATTTAAAAGCATTTGACTTGCATTCATTTTTTCATGTGGCGTATGATCTGCTCTAAAAATAGAATTGAATTAATTTTATAGGTTAGACAGCTTTTATAATAGGACAGTTTTAGTTGATGCTTGAGTTCTGGCTGCCAGAAATAATGTCTAAGTTGTTTTTGCCCCAGTGCTAATAGTCACATAACACATGGTTATGACTTTTTTGAAATGCCAGTCTTCAGATTCAATTCTAAAGATCAATATGCACAAATTAGGCATTTTGTGAACCCTAACTAGAGATAAATTTAATAATTATAATAATGGTTGCCTTCAGTTTTTAAACTCCACATTCTTTTGAAGACAACCCAGAGAGACCTCTGACAGAGATATAGGTGGCACGGCTTTGAAAACAGAGCGTGCCCTGGCAGGAAAGCTGCTGAACCACAACTTCAGGCAGGATTTGACTTTTCAGCTGAGATTGCTTCCAGACCCGATAAAAGGCCAGTGACAGGATATCTCAACACTCTCCAACCTGGAAATATAAAGCTACTGAAGCATCAGCGCTGATAGCTACAGTATGTTTGACACATACAGCAGACCATTTAGTTGTTAATGGGAAGTCATCCAAATAATGGACTGAGGTTTTTTTTCACAGTAAGGGATGGAGAATGTACAGGCACCTTAATGTGTCTGCAGAGTGACTCATAGATGTGAGTGGGAGAGAAGGCGCACTGAATTCAGGTGTACAGCCCAGTACAGTGAATCATGAATATGCTCCATATAATGCCCACTGTCGTCACCACGCACATTAATACAAACACTGCACCCACGGTAGCAACAAAAACTTCATGGTTCAGATGTTGAGCAACCTTTAAAAAACAGTGAACCAATACGATGGCATGAAAGAGACTCTAAAACACACGTAGTGTGTACTATAACCTGTCTAATTGATAAAACACTTTTTTTTAGTGCTACATGCTGGATAATAAACAGGGTAGCTGCTGCCACACAGTGGCTTATTAACCTCAGCACATCCCAATGCTCCCACTCATCCTCTCCCAACCCCCAACACACACAATGACACACAGATGAGACTGACTTCAATAAAACAACGCCACATACATTACAAAATATACTTTTATATATATATATAATATGATAACAAAGCACTTTTTCATGGCACTTTGTGATCACCGTGATGCCTCAGAAGAGGGACAAATGTGACATCAAGCAAATTCGACAAGCAAACATTCATAATGAGGATTGTACAAAGAAACGAGTTACACGATGCGGTGCGTGAACAAATACAGCTTCAGTACAGCCTAGACAACAACATCCATCATTAAAGGAGACACAGGAATGTTTGGGAGTGCTGTCTGCATCAATGTGTGTGTGAATGGAAAAAGGCAAACTGCATGCTGAGGAAACTCTTAACTGAAGACATGAAAATAATGAAAATAATCTCTTTGTATGTAGCCTGGTGGGATGATCCTCCGGCACAGTTACATGTACAGTACTTTGAATGAAGTTTCACTGGCCCTGAATTGAATGTACAGACAGACACACAGTGGGCGAGCGCCCTCAAAACGTTGGCTTTATTCTATCTAACAGCAGTACAGATGTGAACAGACGGGATCATTTTAGCTACAATCTGACTGTGAGACTGAAGTCCACTCAAACACGCTAGATTATCAAAGGATAACAATATGAAGACTGTAAGGCCAAAAGGGATTCAGTTCACAGCCTGGTAACACTGGGATGAAACAAAGTAAGAGCTGCATGGCAAAATGCTATATCCACATCAACAGTCGTTTCATTGTTCGTATAAAACTGTCGATTATTGAGAGTGGAATAATAAATCTGTTTTCTTTTTGTCCCTGCACATGGATATAGCATTTCAGATTGTAACTCCTGACTTGTAGTTTGATACAACTGTCACCACAAAGACCACAAACATTTCTACACATGACATAAAAGAGATTTAAATTCACATTTCGTAAAAGGGATGGCGGCCAATCCAGATTCACCCCCATTCAGGTAAAAGCTCAGTGGAGAAGTCAAGGGCGTCCACTTCTCAGGTTCGGTGCTGGGATCGGCTTTTTTGTAGGAGAGCAGACATGTTTACCTCATTCCCACTCCCTCCCTCCCTTTTTCTCTCTCAGTGTGTGTCTCTCTCTGCCTGGTGATCAGCATCAGCTACACCAGGCTACAGCAGCCAGACTTGTGCTTCTGGGACTCGATGTAGTCGTGTATCTGGAACTTGGGCTCATTCGGCTGCTGTGTCGCTCTGTGCTTCAGCTCCCTGACAAAGAGAGAAGAGAAGAGAGAGAGAGAGGAAGTTAGATACAGAGGAGGTGGATGTGTGGGATGGAGCACAGACAGGGTGAGCAAATAAAGAAAATGAGAAGGGAAGAGAAATAAAACAAGCAAGAGTGTGAGGAAGAGAAACATCTCTGTGTGCTGAGATTTAATCAAAATGCCTCTGGCATGAATCATCCAATCTAACTTGCACTTAAAATACCCATCACACAAAGATAGCAAATCACTTATATTATTTTCTTCCACAGCTCTGGGAACATGCTGTGCAGAACAAACAAGCCCTTTCATATTTCCTGCCATTCAATAAGAAAGGTGTGTTCAAGAGGAAGTCAGTCAAAAAAGAAAAAAGAAAATAAACCCCAAAAGAAATTACACAGTTAATGTTTGAGCCTCAAACATGCACAATCCCATTATAACAAGTCAACAGGAACAAACATCAAATTGGCTGAAAAACATTAAGGTGTATTAGTTTCAGGAGTCGGAGGGAGGCTTGTGAGCATCAATGCCGCGTCAAAGAAAAGTATAAATACACAACCCAGAGGAAAAAGCAGAGAAAACTCAGTCTGCTACAAGATGTTGGCAGTATTCATGAAGCAGATTAAACTACAAACCTCGGTGTTTATTACTCTAGAAGCTCGACCCAAGCTAAACTGAAATTGGATTCATTTTGGTTTGTTTTGGCCTTTCTATTACAAGCAGAGAAAGGTGAACTGATTTGTTCACTGCAGAGGACTTTTTCTTTCAACGGAGATGCAGCTTTTGAAGCGTAAAATATTCGTTTTGGAGATCACTTGTAGACGACTCTGGAAATAAGAAAAGCATTAATAACTACTCTGTATTATCCCCGAGTGTATTTGTTTTGTTTTTTTCAATCTTTTCTCTGTTAATGGTTTTTATTCCTCCTCCATTACTCTCATTTAGATGGGTGGTGGGGTGTAGAGAAAGGTGCAGCCTACACCTGTCGCTTCTTTCCAGCAGCTTGTAATCAAAACATGAACAAAACTGTTATGAGACCTTGATTTTGAGCTCAAGATAAATACACATGAATGACTGACCAATCATGTCTCTAAAAAAAAGAAAAAACTTCCCACCTGCTTCATTCAGGGGATTTCTCCTCCCGTATCCATTACATTAGCAAAGCTACATTTATAAAAGAATTTTTAATTCATTGTGTTGTGGGATGGGTAAGTCGCAATACTAGAAAAGTTTTCTATTTTTGGATATGTTCATTCAGTAATTTTGTAATCAGAATACAACATTAAACACACTACATGTCAAAAATCATGTGGATGCTGTAATATAAAGATTCCTCAAAACTGGAATTAAAGGTTCTATCTCAAACCAGAGCCAATTGTCTGTAGCAATCTCCTTAGTTTTTTTTTCTTTAGTAGAAAATGAATGGCAAAGAAGGATTAGAGTAATAAATATTGAGCAGACTGGAAAATTTGCATCTTATCATTCATATCTTCTTTTGGCCACTTGGGGGGAGCACAACAAGCTGTAACCACATTATGTCATAATCAAATTGTTATGGAAAACCTTTTAGCAACTATTGCTTGCGACGATTAATTTGGAGCGATATAAGTCCAGTGTTCACTCTCCTTTTAGCTCTGTGTTGCTCGCCACCAACTCCTGAGGGAAATATCTGGCTCTTTAGCAGCTAAATGCTCCACTTTGGTCACCAGCTAGTTGCTAACTTGGACTGTATGTCGTTTGGTGGTGGGCAGCAGGTCGTGTACAGACTTAATAAGACTTTAAGACTTACTTTGCAATAGCGAGAAAGGCCAGCTCCACGTTGACTCCTGTTTTCGCACTGGTCTCCATAAATGGTACACCATATTCCTAAGATGGAAAAAGCATTAGAAGAGCAAGTGGAGTGTCTGTTGCGGAAAATAAAACCACACTTGAGCCATTATACAATACCTTGGCCAGCTTCTCTCCTTCCTCTGTCTTCACGACCCTTTCTGCAGCCATGTCTGACTGTAAGACAGCGGTGGAAAGAGAAAACAAGTCATCGAGGCAGAGATGAAAGGTCACAGATTCACCATGCCGTTAGCTACAGTGATGCACCATCATGTCAATGCGTGCATCCCCTTATCTGGCTGCCCTGCCGCCAGCTGCTGAGCCAGAACTCCTTTAGACTGATGAGATGTCAGAAACCCCACCTCCAGCAGAAGAGCAGTGCACCCACAGACTGCTGCCACCAGTCCTGCTGCTCTCACAGCAAATGATCTGAGCTGCTGCTGTGTGACATCTATGACCCTGGAGAAGGGTAAATTCTCTCTGGGCCACCAGAGGGAGCTTTTAGATATATTAGCAATGACTGCTGGTTGCAATGAGACATGAAAATTAGTCCTCTTCAACAACAACAACAGAATCGTGAAGAAAATGGCTTCATGCAATGGAAGCGAACAGTAATTTGTGTGGCACTGTTTTGCAATGTATCCTTCCCTGTCATAATGCTCATATAATGTTGCTTTATGTGTAAGACCTTAATGCATTAATGTGTACTCTCCAAAGCAACAATTTTGTAAATGGACCAACATTATCTTAAATGCAGCATAATTCTTTTCACAGGCAAGAGTGCACATAAAAAACATAGATCAGTGAAGACACACAAGCACAGTTAACAGTGTTTAATAGGCAAATGTTAAACAAGGCGAGTGAGAGTTTGCATCAATGTATGTGCTGCACAGTGGAAGCATTTTCTGGCTTTTAAGCATTCTCATGCCTATCTCAATGTGATAAGAGTGTGTTAAAATTGTGCTAAGAGACCAGTTATCCTTCTGATCTTTTTATGTAACACAAAAAGGAAGCTTTGCTCACCTTGTTGCCGAGCAACATGATGACCACATCCTTCTGGGCATACTCGTGTATTTCAGTCAGCCAAGCCTTCAAAAGTACAAAAGACAGACAGAAATGGGAGGGGAGAAGATAGCAAGATTTGTCTATCAGCAAGGCAAATACCACAACTTGAAGTCTGCATTTTCCTTCTCCTCCTGTGCTGTGTTGTTATTATCATCCTCCAATCAATCGTGGCGATTCTGAGTCACTCTTATCCTTAAACACTTTTATTGCTTTTCATTACTGAAACTGGGAACTGTGCAGCCAAGCAAATGATAACATCATGTCATTTCCAAAAAGGGCTGTGAGAAAATGTTTGAGGCCCTCATAGTACTTTGCATGTAAATAGACAGAATGAAACGTTAAGCTTGAAAGGGTTTAGGAACAGGAAGTGAAAATTAAGAAAGAGCAGAGAGAGAGAGAGAGAGAGAGAGAGAGAGAGAGAGAGAGATAGTGAAAGTGAGAGGGGGAGAAAGAGAGAGAAAGAGGGAGGGAAAAGTAATCTTACCCTGATGTTGTCGAATGACAGCTTGCTGGTGATATCATAGAGCAGAAGTAACGCTGTAAAAGGACATAGAGGAGCAGTTTGGTTGAACCATTATTGTTATCTGCACCCTGTCTTATGTAACACACACATCAACACCTACACAAGCTTTTTATGCACACTAATAAACACTACACATCTTTGCCATGTTGCTTCCTTACTAGGCCTTCCCACACACACACACACACAGACACAGAGAGAGAGAGAGAGAGAAAGTATGAGGAAGTGACATATAAAAAGCAAAGGTTACCCTGGGCATCTCTGTAGTAGGCGTGCGTTACACTGCGGAATCTCTCTTGACCGGCAGTATCCCAGATCTGCATAACAAACCACATAGTTTTGCTAATGTGGGAACACCAAAATCATGGCATTTGTTCTGATTAAAAAAAAAAAAAAAAAAAAACCAGAACAAAATTTTGCTTGCTGAGATAGTTACAGCTAGCCGTTGTTTTTTATTTGTTCCCAATAAATGAAATGTAGCCGATGGCATCAATTGAAATGAATTAACATCTTGGTAATTTATCACTTTATTCACTCGTATAAATAAGGCATTTGGTCAAAGATGAATAAGCTAGTTCTGTTAAACGGAAGGCTAATTAGCCTAACTTAGCTGAGTAAAACCTCGAACAAACTTTGAAGTGAGTCCCCTAGAAAGCCAAAATTCAGTAACACATATTTAGTCAAAATTTAGTTAAGGCCAGAATCTGAATGAATTTTTTTTTTACAATTGTTATGCCACAGATTAGGCAACAAAGAAAAAAACTTTCTGAACAGTTTAACAGCAAGCTGCTAAAGCTAAAAAAAAAACCTAGCTGTTTCCTGTAATTGAAAGACATTGATAAGATAATTGTTTGTTGTAAAGTAGCAGGTAATAAAAAAACACTGTTTTAGCAGAGTGGGAAACTGAACATCCTGAACAATCCTTAAAGGATATCAAATAGTCAAACAGCGAACCGCTAAGTCATTTTTTCACACCACCTAGCTCTTTCCTGTAAGTGAAATTTAATTTGTTATCCCCCATATTCTTGCTAAATTTGGTTGAAGAGAATAAAAACAGCTAAACTAAAAGCTAAAAGGTAAGCTAGCTAACTAGCCAGTGGCAGAAACTGCCGTCTCAGCTTTTGACTCAAGTAGGCTTCACAGTTTGATGTGGTGAATTTTGTCGATTCCACGGTTAATATTTACAAATGGCAGATGGAAAGCTGAACACATTTTGTTTGTTGATGCTGTCTTTTACTCATATTTTTATAAAACACATAGAGTGATTATTTTATTTTAAAAATAATTGACTGTTTTTGTAAAATAATCTGTCAAAAAACACAGAAAATGAAAGCATTACTTCCATGTCACACAGTTTATCCAGTCAGCCTGAAGACTAAACATTTTTTTCCAACCTTATATTACAGCTCCCTGTCTTTGTGTGACAGTTGGCCTATAGACTCATGGCATCTGTCACGGGCCTTGATCATGTGCAAGGCTCGTGCAAGAGAAGAGAAGCGGAGGATTTACTCAAACAAGCTCAGGAATCTAATCTTGGCACCTCCCACTCAGTGTTGAATGAACAGGTTTTAGTAATAGACGGGTATGTGCCTTAGATTAACACCATGCTGGCACATAACCTTGCAGAGTCCCTTACACTACACCATACCACGCTGAATATAAATCAGAGACTTTGATTGGATCGGCAACGCAAACAATGACAAATTAGGTCAACTACTACTTGTGGCCTAAATTACTTTTTCGGATTCATTTTGATTCTACATAATCTACAAGGGCGGTTAAGGTTGTATATGTGGCTGCCAGGAAGATGAGCTGATGGTGCATTTGGTGAGCTGAAATGTACGTTTGGTGTAAAGGTGCATGCTCTTACCTGGAGTTTGACTTTCAGGTTGTCGACATCCACCACTTTATTCTACAGAAACGAGAAGCGCTGTGAGAGACTGACAATTCACCATATGCTTCAGAGACTGGAGTGATGTGAAAACTGTACAGACATGAATGACGAACATTACAGCAGACTAAAAAAGCTCAGAGGCACGGCAAGAAACAAGACAACTAAAAGTGGCTTTGAATGCTGGCAGAGAAAGTAATTTGCAACACCCACACAACAACAAGGTCCTGGGATTAGACTTAATTACACAACAGTGAGAAAGACGACTGGCAGCATAACAACTGACTCCCCCGTTAATTTCCTGTAGCCCCGTAGGGGTGCCCTCTGATTTCCAGTAGAGCAAAGATTGGCTTAAAATAGTTTAGGCACAGTGGCTAAAAAAGGCAAAATGTAAATGGGCTGGAGGGGGAAAGCTTTGCAAAAAAATAAAATAAAAATCTCCTGAAAGAATTAAGGTTAAAGTGGAAATAAAGGATAAACATTCTGTATTATCACATGCGTGCTTAGACATGCAAAGAAAAAAACAGATTCTTCAGCGTTCTCTTTTGTGGGGTTGAGGGGGTATTGTGGTTGTCTTGTGTTACCATCACCTGCTACAGCAACAGGCACAGGTCAAAACTGTGTTTCAGTCTTGTGCAGCAAAAACCACCAAAGAGAGAGAGAGAGGCTGAGATGAAGGAAGTGTGGCTTGCAAATTCAGCACTTCCTCAATCACTTCATAACTTCATATCAGTGACAGGTCACGACAAACAGCTTCTGCCTTTCCTGGGAACGCACAAAAATGTGCACAAGGAATGCAAACATAGCTACACGGTAATAAAAGAAACCTCTGCAATGTGAGCAAAGCCGTCACTGGAAGCTAGAGTTGCCACCTGCTGAATCCTCTGCTTTGGCAGAACGGACATGGTTCAACCCCTGCATTAGTTGCCATGGGTTTCCATTTTCCCCCCAATTATGACGTGAGAGGAGCCTGCATGCTGAGTAACTGCTACAAGGAAGCATGCCGAAAATAGACCAGCCATGTTACAAGCTGCCACAGCAGCCTGCCTGCCCATCCATGCACAGAGGACAAGCTCAGCATATTGACTCCACTCTTTCTGCTTCTCAAATGACTCTGTTTCTAAGCAGCTTTTGCGCCCGTTCATAAACAAGCGAGAAAACAAAAGGTAATTGCTTACACTAACAGCCATTCTTCTGAATTAATAGCCTGACACTTAATCCAGCATGTTTTTCCATATGAATGTAAGTGTAAACCAGTGTCACGTCACCCTTTTAATGCATTTTATGAATGGATTCTAACTGCAGTACCTGTTGCTTGAATGGAGCCAAATTGTGCTTTTGAATAGAGAGCGTCCATGTAGCTCTACCCACTAGGCATCCAGTATGCTGCCACATCGTCCACACCGTCATCCAAAGAAGACAATACATGACTCTAGCTAATGCAACACAATTTCCACTTTAAACCACCCCTCCTTGACTTGCCATTAGTGTAAGTGTTTTGCGTTGATTGAGGGAAATGGGAGGTGGGGGCTGCAGACCACTCACTCCAGCCTATTTTCATGTTCAGCCCCAGTGGAGGAGGATATTTAGTAGAAATTGGCTCCAAATTCAGCGACGGTGTCACCGTGTGCGTGCACGTGTGTGCATGAGGTGTATGTGACTAGGTAAGAGCTCGTCTGTCAGCAGTGTGACTCCTCCAGGACCAAGTTGAGCTGCAGCCAATCTTTCCAGGAGACAGGGACGTGGGCAGGCATCTGCCAAGACATTTATGAAGCCATCCACAAGCGCCTCGCAGCACAAGTGGTCTGTGAACTTGACTGATTGGTGAGAGGATTTGTACATTTGGTGCTATCATCACAGAGTGACGAGGTGTTCAGCTTTGGGGGAAAAAAAGGCGATAATTGGTCTTATGTCACTCTAACAAGTGGATGCCTTGTTTCTTTGTAAATATCATTATGTTGTTTTTCAGATTGCAGTGTCTCATAGGTGTAACAAGAATATAACACAAGTGACAAACCCTTAATGCCTCATACAGAAATAATGAACATTATGAGTCATTCTGTGAGTCAAGACTGCTCAACAGTATCTCTCTCACCCTAAAGTCTATTCCAACGGTGGCTATAAAGTTGCCGCCCAGAAATGCCCCATCTTTAAAGCGCACCAAGACGCACGTCTTCCCCACGGCCGAGTCTCCCAGCAGCATCACCTAAAGCAAACCCACCACCAGAGAAAAGGACAACAGGTTACAGCTGGCCAAAAACATGACTGACAGCCTTTACATGATGGTAGAATAAGAATAACAATCCCCAAAAGGACGAAATTAAAGCTGATGATTTTTGCATTTGAGTGAAGACTTATTTCACAACTGGGATCATGATGATTGAGTCAGATCTCATTTTGGTGAGCTTTCAGTTACTGTGTCAGCTCACTGAAATGTTAAAATGATATGGCAAACAGAGCAACAGCACAGATAGTGTTGTGATCCACCGCTGACGGAGCTGCCACCAACATGTGACACGCTGCCAATACTGGAGAAGGGGGTTCAAGATGTTTGCAGCCAACTCTGTAATTTGACTCTCATCGTTTTTCAGCGTGCATCCTTCTCCAAAACTAATCAATGTCATTACAACAACAGGATGTGTAATTATACAACCCGTCCGGCAGCGAGTGATGTAAACCTTAAATGTGATCCAAACAGCCCTGGCGGGTTCACATGCCGCGTTAACCGTCAGATAGCGGTGCAATTAAACTTCAATTCAACTTTTCCTTTTGTCTTGAGTCCTTATAAAGCAGTTACAGGTGTGCCCGTGCAGCTTTTGTGAATATCTAATGGGAGGGTTTGTAAGGAGCAACAAGTACACCCTCAGCAAATATTTGCATCTCAAAAAGGGCGGACAAAGCAACCTCGGGAGATTTCAAGGCTCAGGGCGACTCAATGCACTTAATACACATTAGGCTGATGACTTGGAGTGTGTCGTCAGTGTGCAAACAGTGTGCATGGCCTGTTTAACACGGAAAATGCACGAAGCCAGCCCGATCAGCCGAGAGTCGCCGCTTTTCACCTCGATGATCTGTGAGCGCTGCACATTCCCCACATGTGAGGAGTAAATATTCATGTTGCTGCCGCTGCTGCTGCTGCTGCTGCTGCAGGTACACCCGGTTGTTTCTGTGTACAGTAAATCTAAACACCTGTTCCACCATCGAAGAACAAAAAAAAAAAAAAAAAAATCAACTCACATTGCGAGACGGAAATACACACCTTGAAGGCAATATCATAATATTCGTTAACAGAAGCGCATCTCTCCAGCACATATTTTGAGGTTCCGTTTCTAGTCTGCTTGTCCGTCAACGATGTCTTTCTGTCCGTGGACATCGCCGATGCTGAGAAGAAAAGTGTGCAGGTTGGGGAGGGGGGGGGGGGGGGGGGGGCACACCACAGTTGTCTCCGAGATGTGTCCAAGAAAGACGCGCACGGTGTCTGAGAGATCTCCGCCTCTCAGTCCCGGTCTCCGCCAGCCTCCAGCCCTCCTGCTCGCATAGTACTGCGTGTGGCCGCAAAATGATCACCAAGCGCTCCCCGAGAGAGAGAGAGAGAGAGAGAGAGGGAGAGGGAGAGAGAGAGGGGGGGGATGTATAACAAAATAAAAATCAGACTTTAATTTCGCACGATCGAAAGACGGAAGCGACGATGAAAACTTGAGAACAATCGGCGGCGGCGGCGCTTCGGCGTCTACATCGACCACCAGTCAAGAAAGCTGTGATGACGAGCAGCCGGAAACATTGCTGCGGTTTGGCAGAGCGCAGCGGCGCGTCCTGGCGTGGGCAGATGAAATATGAAGGGACGTCGGCAGCTCCGGCAGCACCAGTCTTTTCCTGAGGCATCAGCCTGTCTTTCAGCCTGTCTTTCACTGTCCCCTGAAGGGTGACTCATCCGCTACAGGTGGCGCTGGATCACTGACGGGGTCAAAAAGACGAGGGCGAGGGGCCACGCAGGCTCCACTCTGACCTGTTGGTCAAAATCAGACGCGGTGCACAATATGAAATGCAACCTCAGGGGTTTGCGCACGTCTGCTCCAAAAACCAAACTTTTATTTTCCCCTTGTAAGAACATGTCAAGAAAATGACATCAGAATCAGAATCAGAATCAGAATCAGAATCAGAATCAGTTTTATTGCCAAGTATGTTTTCACATACAAGGAATTTTTTCTGGTGATTGGTGCAATTGATCAGCAACAGTGGGGCTCTCTAGCCTTGTTGATGAGGCTAATAGCAGATGGGAAGAAGCTATTTTTGTGGCGAGAGGTTTTGGTCCTGAAGGACCGCAGCCTCCTGCCAGAGGGGAGTGTCTCAAAGAGTTTGTGTCCAGGGTGGGAGGAGTCAGCTACAATCTTCCCTGCACGCCTCAGAGTCCTTGAGGCGTACAGGTCCTGGAGGGATGGAAGATTGCAGCCAATCACCTTCTCAGCAGAGTGGATGATACGCTGCAGTCTGTTATTGTCCCTCTCCGTGGCAGCAGCGTACCAGATGGTGATGGAGGAGGTGAGGATGGACTCGATGATGGAGGTGTAGAAGTTCACCATCATAGTCCTTGGCAGGTTGAACTTCTTCAACTGCCTCAGGAAATACATCCTCTGCTGAGCTTTTTTGATGAGGGAGCTGATGTTTAGCTCCCATTTGAGATCCTGTGTGATGGTGGTTCCCAAGAAGCGAAAATGCTCCACGGTAGCCACGGGGGAGTCACACAGGGTGATGGGGGTGGGTGGGGCTGGGCTCTTCCTGAAGTCCACTATCATTTCCACTGTCTTCAGAGCGTTTAGCTCTAGGTTGTTCTGCCTGCACCAGGTCACCAGACGCTCAGTCTCCCACCTGTAGGCAGACTCATCGCCATCAGAGATGAGTCCAATGAGAGTGGTGTCGTCTGCAAACTTCAGGAGCTTGACAGACTGATGGCTGGAGGTGCAGGTGTTGGTGTACAGGGAGAAGAGCAGAGGAGAAAGAACGCAGCCTTGTGGGGATCCAGTGCTGATGGTCTGGGAGTCAGACACGTGCTTTCCTAGCTTCACGTGCTGCCTCCTGTCAGACAGGAAGTCGGTGATCCACCTGCAGGTGGAGTCAGGCACGCTCAGCTGGGAGAGCTTGTCCTGCAGCAGAGCCGGGATGATGGTGTTGAAGGCAGAGCTGAAGTCCACAAACAGGATCCTGGCATAGGTCCCTGAGGAGTCCAGGTGCTGGAGGATGAAGTGGAGAGCCATGTTGACGGCGTCGTCTACAGACCTGTTGGCTCTGTAGGCGAACTGCAGGGGGTCCAGGAGTGGGTCAGTGATGGATTTGAGGTGGGACAGGACAAGACGCTCAAATGATTTCATGACCACAGAGGTCAGGGCAATGGGTCTAAAGTCATTTAGTCCTGTGGGCCTTGGTTTTTTGGGGACAGGGATGATGGTGGAGGATTTGAAGCAGGCTGGCACGTGGCAGGTCTCCAGTGAGGTGTTGAAGATGTCCGTGAACACTGGAGACAGCTGATCAGCACAGTGCTTCAGGGATGATGGAGAGACAGAGTCAGGACCGGCTGCTTTGCAGGGGTTCTGCTTCTTAAAAAGCCTGTTGACATCTCTCTCCAGGATAGAGAGAGACGTTCCTTTGGTAGGGGAGGTGGGGGGTTCTGATGTGGCTCTGATGTGGAGGTTAGTGTCAGGCTTGTCCCACTGTCTTTCAAAGCGGCAGTAGAACTCATTCAGATCGTTGGCCAGACGGAAGTCATTAATGGAGTGGGGGGGTTTAGGTTTGTAGTTAGTGATCTGTCTGAGCCCTTTCCAGATAGAAGCAGAGTCGTTGGCTGAGAACTGGAGCTGAAGTTTCTCAGAGTACAGTCGTTTAGCTTCTCTCACCGCTTTGCTAAACCTGTACTTGGACTCTTTAAACTTGTCCCTGTCCCCACTCCTGAAAGCTTCCTATCGACATATCCTATTATCATAAAAAAGTTCCCTTATTATTTTTGTAGCTTCTTTAGCAACCCATTTTCTATAATGACCCCCCCTCCCCCTCCCTCCCTTACAGAAAATTAATAACAAATGCAATTCTCTTCTTGCCAAGAGCAGATGATTCTATAAATAGTCCCAATCCTTTTATTTAATTAGCGTGTAAAAACATGTTGAACATGGTTTCACAGAGACTCGGTTTCCCGACCAAGTCCGAAGAGGAATCTTTTCCCTGTAGTGTTTGTCTCCCCCAAGTGTACAAGTGGAGAGGAGGAGAGCAGCGCCCCCCCTCTCTGTGGTGCTTCACAGGCCGAGTGACAAATGGCCAGAGATCAGTCATGTTACATAAGTGACATGTCACCGTTTCATCAAACGTATGAACTCATCACTCTGTGGCGCAGGAGGCTGCAGGCAACCTGACAAACCATTTATTTGCGCACGGAGTCGATTGAGTGGGCGACTGATTTGATCCCGAACAGGGTCGCATAGAAGTAAAAGTTGCAAGATGCACAACAATGTGGATCACTTTAAAACATTTCACATCAACTAAACTGTCATCGCACAGCAAACTCCTGTTGCGTTCTTGCATCTGCGTATTTACCTCTCCGCGCGCTGTTTTATAATCCATGGTCGAAAGCAGAGAGGAGACATTTCAGAATGAACGAAGAGGCTGAAAACGCTTTGAATGCAAAAATGTATTAATGTATTCCAGCCGACTGAGCCGCAACATCAAATACTTATGAAACCGCACAAACGCTGGATACATTTTCACCTCATGTGCACTTAAGACACTTTATTTTGATCGTCTGTGCCGAGTCCTATCAAAATGAAGACAAACCCCCCCACAAAATGATCCATGTATATTTGCAGGTGCTGTCTTACGCATGACTTTAAATCCAGCAGATGTTTGAGCAGAGTGACTTTTTTTTCCCTGTTACTCATTTCTATAAAACCAATGCTAATGCAAAATGGCAAAGCCAATTTTATACTCTCTCACAGATTTCTGCCTCCTCTTTGCTGCTCTCATGGCAGTGACACCAAGCCAAAGTTGTCACTGTCACAGCAGAAAAATCATGCTCTAAATGAGCCATACATCTTTCCTGTTTGTCTCCTTTTGCCCCCCCCCCACCACCACACACACACACACACACACACACACACACACACACACACACACACACACACACACACACACACACACACACACACACACGTCACAAAGCAGAAAATCAGCCTGGTTTAAAGCAGCTTTGTTACAAACATCCAGCAGCAAACTGCCTCCTGCCATGACATTCATTAGCTGTGCTCTCTTCACAGTAATTTAATCATAGCAGTGGCATCATTAAAGATAATAATGTTCCCTCTATCAAGCAACGTCCCCCCACCCACCCCCCACACACGGTAAGGATCTTAATGAATGCAGTGAGAAGATGTACCATCCCACACTGGAGGACACCACTGATTCATGCTGCACTTCACTGACACACTGAGGGAGTCAGACCCTCCACAGCACAGAAACAGAGAACATTTGCTTTGCTGTTATGTCACAACTTCAGCAAAAACAGCCCATCACGGCGACAGTGTCCTTCTCATCACTCGGGCGAAGTCGACAGCCTGGCTGAGGGGGGGGGGGACAAAACGCAGACGAGGGGATGCCAGTGAGAACAAAACCAATTCACTCACTGTGAAGCCAATGCCGACGGTGGCAGTGAAGGAACCTACGATGAACTTGCCCTGGTCGTACTGAACCAGCAGGGAGGTCTTGCCCACTCCACTGTCTCCCACGAGGATGGTCTGCAGAGAGAGTCACAGAGAGAGGCATCATCATGTAGGGCCTAGATCCAGGCCCCACTGCTGCCTCTGCACACATCGCCTGAGGCCAGGACACTGTGTGGGCACATGGTGTGGGTTACTGTGCACGTTCATCTGTTGCTCAGTGCACAGCCCCGTGCTCTGTGATGTGATGTGACAGCTGGAGGTTGGCTTCACATCTTCAGAAGGAAAGGGCAATTCTGCAGTGCTGAACTGGGAATGTACTGGGGAATGTGTGTGTGTGTGTGTGTGTGTGTGTGTGTTTTTGGGCCGCTGTATTGTGTCACTGTATCAGAAATAGCTACTCACATCTCAGGCTCCATGCTCTGTCTTTGTTTTTGTTCTCTCTGTCTAATTTTTTAACCCGTGTCACATGGTCAACAGCAGTGGTGGAAAGCAACTAAGAACATTTACTCAGGTTCTGTGAAATACTGGGAAATATTTCAATTTTATGCAAATGTAGACATCTATTCCACTAGAATTCAGAGGGAAATATTCAGGTAAAGAAATAAATATTATTTATACAAAATGTTTAATATTAAACCACTGGTTCCTATTTTTTTTTTTTTTTTTTACTTGTGGTGCCCTTTGTCATGTTTCAGACATCTATGAGTTGTTTTCAGTTTCACTTGAGAGTCATTTCTCCTCTAAACCTCTCAGATGGGCTCATTTAAATAACTGTCCGAGATCCAAGGAGGTAAAATGCTCCAATATTTCACAAAAATAAATAAATAACTAAATAAAGATTAGAGAAAGGTTTTATAAAATAGATATAAATTTCTGCAACAGAATTTTGTTTAATCATCTCATGACCCCTAAGATTTACTTGGCGGCCCTTTATAGGGGCTAAACCCCCATGTTTGGAACCACTGGACTGCTACCCTAATTATATAAAGTAGTGATGCATCAGTAATAACAATAGTGATGTCTTAATAAAGTCCTTAAATGCAGGACTTTTATTTGTATTTTTATGTTGCTTTAGCGGTGCTTTTACTTTGGTAAAGAATCTGAGTCCTTCTTCCAGCACTTTTCAGGAGCCACAAATCAAAGCTCTCACACACACAAGTAAAAACAAACAGTCAAAGCAGCCGTGATAACCATCATTTCTCACGGTCATGTGTTACCCCAGCAGGGATGTGCGGTTTTGACACCACAGAGCTGGACGTAGGCATCAATTCGCCTTGTCGCCATGGTTATCGTCTCATTGGGAGCTGGTGGGTCCAGCCTGGAGCTCCCTCGCAGCAGATGCTTGCCTCTTTTATTGACATTTATCACCCACCCTCCTCCTCCTTCTCCTCCTCAAGCAGGCCAGCCAGCTCTGCTGTTTGCCTCTTATCTGCAGTTTCAAAGTGCCCACATACGGCGCAGCATCACAGCATGCAGCTCTCTGCCACTCACAATACGTTCACTGCACAAGTTCTGCACATTGGACTTCGCTCTCCCATTGAAAACATAACTTCCTGACAGTTTGAGTGGATGCACAGGGTGAAAATCAGGTTGTTTTTTTTTAAAGTGGATGTTTGCAGAGCCCTCACTGAAGATGCAGCCCTCTGAAATGCTGAGCGAAGCAACAATTTCTTATACTGCGAATATAGAAAAAAGCCCCAGAAATCCAGCAAATAGACCTCTTATCTTTTTAAACAGAGTGTACAGGACATAAATCATCTTTACGTGGGATGCAGTTGTTTTATTTTTGAATAAGAAAGTGTTTGCTGACGTTCCTCCACAGTGGGAGTGGAGCACAAACTGGCCCTCCAGTACAAATAACACAGACCAGAGGCGAGCCGCTGTGCAGATGACTCACTGTACGAAGGGGAAGTTGTTTAGTGTTTAGCAGCCCAGCGTGTAATCAACATATTACTATTTCATGCTTCCTTCATCAAATTTTTATGTTAGCATGTAAACGCTCTCAGGACTTACACTCTTTGAGCAGGAAGCAGCGGCATCAAGGGGGTAGTTTATCTCCAGGAAGCACATGGGAACTAATGATGGTGTGTATGAAGTATAAGGATGGAGGTTTACAGTGATGAGGGTCCTACAGTAGGGGAAGAGATGGTGACTGTATCTCCATGGCAACATGAGATTTCTCTGTGTTGTTTAGGTTCGTCACAAGCGAGTCCCAGAGATCTGTCATAATGAGACAGTTGCCATGAAAACTGCTGAGAGGAAACCTAAGATTCTCATGTTAGTGTCCAGTGAATCCAAACTCACTCAGTCACAAGTGTCCAGCCTCAGGGACCAGCAGAGAACTCATCAAGCAGCATACGTATATTTTGTCTGCAGTTTCAGGATGAATAACAGGCCCTGACTGAGATGTGTCTGTCATGACCTGCCCACACGCATTAATCCAAAGACTTCAAAGTATTTCAAGCAACCTATCATTGAAGAGCCAGGAGATGGCAATGTAATTAAGAAGCAGATGTTTTAAATGCGGATACCTTTACATTAAGCCTCCACATTAATAATTATTTTGGAACCAAAACGGACTGTACCAGACTTTAGAAAAATGGTATCCTTTCATGTGTACCAAGTTGCACGTGTTTGTATTTGACAGTGCATTCTCAAAGAAATTTCTATTTATTTTCTAGTTTGTCATTGAGACTTCTAGTAAGAGCGCTTAAAAGTTTACTGGCTATTTAGACAACTGAGGGCCAACTGGCCCATTTTAGACTGCAAAAAGCTGGAGCCATCTGTACCTAGTACACTGTGTAGTTTTTGGCATGCTGCAACTGGGCAAAACAACAAATATAACCACAAATTTAAATTACTGAGGAAGCTGAAGCCTGTTCTAGGCTCACACACAATGCACCATTTATTTCACAAATACTGAGCAGTTGAGTTTTTGGAGGTCTTGAAGTTTATGAAGGGATCAAACCATCAGAATAGCTGCAGCGGTGAAGCGATGACATCCACAAACAAGTCTGTAGAAGAACGCGTTGATTGGCCTTTTCAGATGAAGATGTATATGAGCACTGTAATAATAAGGTTAAAGGGCAAAGCTAATCCTACTCATCTCCACTGGAGACTTGTTGTTTAACTGACCCAGTTTTTTAGAGGTTTAGTGGTTATGGTTAGGGTGTGTCTCAAAAGAGTTAACGTAATGTCCTCTGAAGTGATGGAAACATGACTGTGTGTGCGTGTGTGTGTGTGTGTGTATCATGTGTATAAGTGGATTCATGCATCTGAGTGAGGAAGCTGCTGGTTTACTGCATGTGATCATACACAGAGGATTAAAACGATTCTAGTCATGAATACCAATGATGTACTAAATGATGTGGTGCACAGATAACAGCGGTGAAGCTGATCCAGGTGAAGGTTTTAATGTGAGCACCCCACCCACCACTCAGAGGTGTGGGGGACTCTTTATAGGAACACATTTCAGGATGGTCAAACATCACCCAAAATCAGATGTGTTTGAAACAGCTGTCATTTCGTAACAATCATTCTTGATTTTACTTAGATACATAAAGTGACATACCGTCAGACACGGTCAGAAACGTGTTGATTTAACTTGGCTGTAAAATTTCTGAGGCAATACAACCTGGGGAAGATTCATTAGTGGTAGGATTTGTCACAGATATTGTATTACATTAGATTGTACAGGTGTACCTAATGTTTTGTTTTTGTTTTTTCTTAGAAATTACCAGATGTTTACTGCAGTGGTTCCCAACATGGATCTTTTGCCATTTGGGCTCCTAGAAATATTGAAACTAATCATTTGAGAGGGTACATTTCTTTGGTTGACCTGCTCAGGACTCATAGGGTACAGCACATTTGTCACACGGTAGTGTGTCACACTGAGAAGCTGCTTTATTTTAATAGGACATGAGCCAGAAAGGTTTGAAACCAGTGGTTTACTATGGAGCCCTAAAGCGTTCAATATCAAATAAATAAATAAATAAGTAAGTTAGAAGTAAATAAATAGGTAAGCATGCAGTAACTGAGTAATGCAAGTCATTAAGAGAGTCTAACTGGCTCCGCTTGCTGCTGAGAGGCAGGGGCTGACAGATGAAGAGGAGGTGATGAAAGCACTGTCATGAAAAATGACTTTATTAAGTGTCATTAAGACAAATGCTAGAATGAAATAAAAACACACTGTTGAAAAAGAGTAATGATGTTATTTCATAAAATTATGAAATAATATAATTATGATATATAATTTAATTTCTCTAACTATTTAATTAATTCACACAACTAATTAATATGACCTTTTACTTCATTATGTATTTTTACTGATTTAATACCAAACTTTATGGGGTCCCATGGTTTACTGTATCTGGTATATTTATTATCGTAGTACAGTTATTAAGTTATAGGGCATCTGCTGGGGCAAATCACTGACAGTAGAGATCTTTAATACTATCACAAACCTTACCACATTACTTAGAAGCACAGTGTCTTGATGCCTAGATAGACAGACTTGAGTTTGCAAAATATAAAAACTGAATAACTAGACCTACAACAACTAAGAATATTGCAAAATTAAATGTCAAATTTCTTAGAGATGATTACTGCTATGGCTTTTGACAATCCTCATCAAAAGTAAAAGTAATCACCTTATGTGTTAGCTCTTCATTATAAGGGAAGGTGTTGGATGTGGGTGTCTGTCCATCCTCTGTGTCCGTGTCCACTACAGACGACATGTACGCGCTGTCTGAGCAAACCATCCCCGCCTCCTCCTTCCGTGCCACACAGGTATCATCCATGTCACTTAGTCTACCTGTCAGTAGTGGAGACGTTCTGGACAGCTGAGGTCCTGAAAATAAATTAAATCCTGTTTTAGTCCGGTTCTTCGTTTCCCCAGCCTGTAGCTCATCACCTCTGCCCCTTCTTTTGTGCAGGTTTATATCCTCAACAAAACGACGCACAATAACGAGTCATGTGGATAAGCACGCACAAACCTGACCATAAATATTTATATGAAAGGGTTCCGGTTAGAGACCAACACGAAAGGTGTAGCTTACAGTATTTATGAAGTAAAATCATGTTCAGCAGTTTTACAAGGAAGCATCAGGAGGAAGTGTTCAGCACCCTGGAGAGCGACTCTCCTCCTCATAAACATGTCCCACCCCCTCCATCTGCTTTAAAAGGGGGAAAACAGCATAGACAGACAATGTAAAGACATGTAAAGAAGAAAAGATAACAACAAAAACCTTCACCTAAGTGTTTTTTATTGAGTCATCAGTCAGGATGCCTATCCTATGAGTTTTTCCAGAGGCATTCAGCGACAGGCTAAAGTTCTCTACTCATATAAGAGCCATAGAGCCCAGGATGACTCACCAGCCGCCAGACTGCTGCTGGTTATCACAGCAGCACGGACGGAAACCTCAACATCCCAACAACATCCAAGATAAACAAAACAAAACAAAACAGAACAGAAGGTCTGCTTCAAATGACACTAAACAGGTGGACTGTCAAACACAACACAAGTAGTCAGCAGTTTTTAATAGTTTAACAGAGCACTGGAGATGAACGGACAACACACACTTCCTTTCAAAATGTGTAGAAAAATAACATCTGTTAGCGCCGATTACTCTGCTCTCTCATCTCAATAAAACTGGGGCTTCACTGAAGCAGCTGTACTGTGCAAGGTAAACAAGGTCACTTGAAAACTCATATAGTGGCCAACTATTATTTAAGTACATAAAAGGTCACATAAAACTAGGTAAAATGCAAACTAAGACACAGACAGGGGGGTTTACTGTCCTCTGAAAAGGCATTAATCTGCACATTTCTGGAAGCTATTATCCCGTATAAACCATTCATCTTTTCAGCTAAGTAAAGGCAGCTTAGATTCTCTTGATCACGCTAGAATAAAAACACGAACATGCTATGTACCATTTTTTGGTAGGTGGATTTGAAAAATTGAAATGCACCTTAAGAAATTAAATGAAAATAACCAACCAGTGAGGCAAACAGAGCACGCACGCACGCACGCACGCACGCACGCACGCACGCACGCACGCACGCACGCACGCACGCACGCACGCACGCACACACACACACACACACACACAGGTGTGACAATACTGCATTTAAACTGACACACAAGAGGTATAACATACAATATCTAACCAGGTTGCAGGTTTGCAGCTTGAAAACTTTGCATTTAAGGGAAATCTTTGACAATTTTGGAAATACACTTACTAGGTGTGTTGTGTGGAAACTTTGGGAAATGGCTACACTGTCTCTTTTCAAAGGTAAAAAAAATCTGCCAGCCAGCATCTCTAAAACTCACTACTTTAAATGTTATATCTTGTTTTTTGTTTAATCTGAACACACCAGTATGAAAACAAAAAGTCACTGTTTTACAAAGGCTTGGCAAGTTTATGCCAAGTTACTGGTTCCAACCAAGGAAGACAAACTGATCAAACTGATGTAACAAGTAAGTGGGCTTTAGTGGTGCTGGTGGATTTTGTTACCTGTGGAAAGAGCTATTTCCCTTGTTCCCAGTCTTTGTGTTAACTAAGCCTGCTGCTGACTGTAGTTTCATATTTAGTGTATGGACATGAGATTAGTATCAATCTTCTCAGTAAGAAAGTGTATTTCCCAAAAGGTCAAACTTTTCCTTTTAAGTTTCATTGAAATTTAATTGTTTTGCAGCTGCAACTAACGATTAGTTTGGATTTTTTCTTGAAAATGAATGAATGAAAATGAATGATTATTAGGTAATAATCCAAATAGTTGCTTATTTCTATTGAGAGACCTATTGATTAACTGACTACTCATTGCAGCTCTAAATTATTTCAGAATATTTGAGCGTTGTCACATCATTTAACAAAACAATCTCAACTCAAGGTCCACATACTCGCTTGTTCTGAAGCTCTAGACCATTCCACACTTCCTCAGACACCCAGCTGTCATGAAAGTGTGCGTCTTTGAGCTGAGATAGTTTTATCAACGTCTTCACAGGACTACTGAATTCGACCACACTATCTCTGCAACCTTGTTGCTGCAGCTGTCTAGGCACTTCCTTTGACCACAAAAACGAGAGTGAGTGGCTTTTTTTTTTTTTGCAACAATGGACAACTCAACGCGTTATCAGCCACTTCAAGGAACTAACAGACAAAACAAATACATGAAAAATACACGTAAAAAAAAAAAAGATATGTCACAGTAAACAGTACTAAAAATAAAAGAACACTTGAAACCTATGAACCCCACTCACTCTCTTTCCTTATTTTTTCCTAACCCAAGTTACAGTCTGAGTATTAACTGATGTGTCTGTGCAACAGGGAGTCACGGTGCAGGTATTTATCTTAGAGCCTACTGTAAAATGAAGACGTGATGTGACCTTATCCATGACTCTTTAACTTCTGCTCCTCACTGTAACCAAGTCACCTCCTCGTAACATCACAGTCTTACAGTAAAGTGCACTTCATCTGACTGCTCCATATGCTTACATAGTAATGCTTCAAAATAAGCACAATAATACGATTCAGTGGTTCCACTCTCCCTTGAAATGAAGACAAGAAGCACAGCGAAGGAACCTCTTGTTGAGTTTTGACAACTGCTTTCTGATTCTTTTAAAGCAGAGGCAAAACCAAAAACTGTGCAGAGGGTTCTTTTTAGAGTCCGACCTGGATCGACCCTGACTGAAAACCTGTGTGCCAGCAAAAAAACATAACAATACATCTAACATCCATGGAACCATTGAGCAAACAATGACACAAGTCTTTCCACTTGCAATCTTCTATGTGCAAATTTTCCAGCAGTCATATCCTCCTCTTTTAACTTTGTATTACCACTTCACTGAGAATGTCTCAACTCCTCAGTGCAGGAAGTTGCCTTGTTGTTGTTTATGTGCCCTTGAGCTCTGAGCCGACCATGAGGACAATATCCGGTTCACACAGGTTCTCCTGGAGCTCTCCAGTGTAGGCCCAGCTCTCTCGCAGTCTTCCTGTGTATGTGTTAAAGTCTACAGCCCCTCCTCTCTTGGGGCTACCTGATCCGCCCATCACTTTTGACTGGGCCCAGTTCAGACTTGGGGTCTGGGGACAGAGAGCTCCAGGAGGTTTTGGAGCAAGGTCCCAGTGCTGGGCAGGATGAAGTCTGTGTGGCGCACAGGCCGCCTGTAACCCAGAAGGTCTTCACACTGCTGTCCACCCACGCTTCAAGGGCTTGACCCACGAGCTGGGCGTTATGCTGGGCCTGCTGCATAGCAGACTCCTGGGGAGGCAGCTTCAGCATGGAGCTCAGCTGCTGGAAACTCTGCTCCAGGTACAGGTTCCCTGGAGGGCCTGCATGGAGCCAGCTGTCCTCTCCTGGAGAAATTGAAAAGGGGTAAGGGACTTTAAAAAAATCCAACAAGATGAGTGATACATGATACACATGATAGATGAGTGTCTACATATTAAACTTTAAAGCTTCGATTAAGTCTAATATGTTTTTTCTTTCTTTTTCCAACAAAGAAAAGACCAAAATGCTCAATGAACTGATCATAATATTGAGCACTGTGACTGTGTAGTCACAGGCTGATATGCTGTAGGTGCCACTCTGTGCCACAGAGCTCTATTGTTGCTCAAAAACTATTTAAAGACATCAACGAGCCACACTGTTGCACTGCACCTTTATTACCATGAAAATGGCTACTGAGCTGATCCCACACACACCTTCCTGGTGCTGTGAACACTAGTCATCATCAGATGCAAAAACTACAATGACCTACAATGACCAGTTGTTTTAGATTTTTTTGAGTCTTTTTTTCAAAATTAAACAATGTCTGTGACCTGTTTTTAAAGATTTGTGTCTTTAGTAGGAACCAATAGGCTGGTACTGGAAAATCAGAGAGTACTGAGAAGCAGACTGACACATTATTGGTATTGGTCATTTCATGGGATTTGTTGAAAATAAAAATATATAGAACATCACAAGGTTTACTCTTTGAACTAACATAATCAATCAAACCAAATTCAAAAGCTCTACCTCCATGTTTTACCTTTGCGTAGTGGCTCCTTATCTTTGAAGGTTAGCGGCATGACAAGGAAGCGAACTTCTGCCACACGCTCCCATTGCTTTAGCACCCGCACTGTCCAGGTCCCAGGCCGCAGGGGGCGCTGCAGCGGCGGTTTGTACTGGGTGTACTCTGCATCCACATCCACTGTAATGTCGTATGATGCTGCCACCACCAGAGCTGGGTCAAGCCACACAATAGTGGCTGTGAGGTTGGGACCACGCACCCACTTTTGGACTGCCAGGGGTTCATCCAAAGGCCCGATCACCCCACCAAAGTTTCGGAAGATTCTTTCTTTAGGATCCCACTCTGTGCCAATCTGTCAGGGAGAAAGACGAAAAGATTCACAGTCTGTAGAGTCCGTAGCGAGCTATTTGAGGACAAGGTAAATGAATAGTTAGCACTTTCTGCACTACCCTTCCTCCCAATATTAACATAGTTTTTAGACTGATTAAACTTCAAAGTTCGGTTGTGGTCAGATCAAGCCCTGATAATGCCACCCCAATTTTTATATATCAGGAGAGGATCTCTCTACACAGCTATTTTCATGGGGCAAATTCATCTTTAAAGGTGCAGGATAGAAACTTTAACAATATAATAAAGAATAAGCATGTATCATAAGTCACACACCCAAGAACAATGATGAATGTGATGTAAAAGCCACTATATCAGAGGGAGCTTACTTCCAGATTCTTGAGCCTTTCAAACTCTTTAAGGTTCGTCTCCAGGACGAGTGAGGCCTGGGGCACTGCCCACATCTCGAGTGTTTCCCTGACCTTTGACCCCACAGCCTGGGCTTCCTGACGCACCAGGTACCCTTGGAAACGGTCATCGTAAAAGTACAAGTATACCGATAAAGGGTAGCCTACTGGTTCAAACCTGAAGTGAGGAAATAAATAAATCATACATAACATATGAAAGTAACATATATTTAATAAAGTAATACATATGCTATATCAGTTACAGTAAAAAGACAGACTGACTACCTGCAGGCCTCCACGTTGCTCTGAGTGGTCGCCAGATTCTTCAGGCCCAGGCGAAAGAAAGAAGCGTAAGCAGTGAGTGCCACATCACTGAGTGAGCCAATGCCATCCAGCTGCTCAAACAGGCTCTCCCAATACGCCTTGATGGCGATGGTGCCTGGAGCATACTGGCCATACAGATGAGTGTCCAGGATGTCTATGGCCTCCTGGTTTACTGTTGACTCAAATTTACGGGCAAAGAATGTTGGCCGGGTCAATTGCTGTGGAATAGAAAGAGAAATTGGTAAAATTAGACTTTAAAATACTGAACCAAACTGGTAGTAAAATAAACGTGAGAGTGAAACAGATTTAAAAAAAAAAAAGGTTTATGAACTCTGACTCACTCACCTGAATTCGGATGAGGTCTTGTGGTTTGAAATCATTGGGAGAGCAGCCACACCAGTCGACAATGTGCTTGTACTGGCATTTACAGCCCAGTTTACGATTCCAGTTGGTGACGCGCAGGTTATTGTCCACCAGGGTGTCACACATATGACTGTTCCCCAGCACTGTGTGGAAGAAAGACTGAGGAGAAAGTGGAGGGGTAAATACAATATTTATGTTGTACTGTGAAATAAAACAAAGGGGGTCAAGTTACTGTAAACTGTCAAAGATATGCATAAACAGTTTCTAACCCACTCTAAATTACAAAAGGTTATGCCGGTATAGCACCAAACAACAGCGAACACACCGCTTTTCCTCCTGTGAGACATTAAACTACACAGTCAGATAAACTCTAGTGAACCCTCCTTTCGTCTGGCACCTCTGCAGCACACTGCGCCTGAAAGCTTAAAGTATTACATTATCTCCACTGCTAGGCTCTTCTGACTTGGCAGGGGAGGACAAGCCTGAGACAGACTTGTATATCAAACTGTCTGTCTCAACTACGGTTGATAAACAGACCACCTAAGGCTTACTTACCTCAGCAGGGAGCAGAGCGTATGAATAGAACTGCTTCAGCCCTGACACCAGGTCATCCTGGGAGTTGATGACATACTTCACGAAACGGCGGGTGAGCGCAAACCAATCGGAGCCACCTGAGACCTCCAGGCCTTCCGGGATGTTGCGTTCCCCGAGACGCCACATGTGGTTGTCACACTCATGGAAGAGACGGTCAAGGCCTTGCTTCTTAATAAACCTTGAACACAGAGGACGGTTGAAAATGATGGGGGGGAGGAGCCAACGTGAAGCACTGATCAGAGTAAATGGTAAAACAAACCATTTTCTGAGCTGCCACACTGTATTTAACACTGGCAGGTAAATAGCTTTAACAGATCCATTTATCATGTTGCTTTTTGCTTTTAATGTCTGTCTGCACTTATATCAAAATGTAGTTTAAAACGTTTTCTTAATTGGTTCCATCAGCTGCTGCAAACTTGATGAAACATCTCCACCGATTTCACAGAGTGTGTTTTTGTTCATGCATAATTTTCTAGATATTTGTCAGAAAAAGTAAAAAAAAATAATCAGAACTATCTCTTTAATTTGTTAGGCAAAAAAACACTTCAAAGGTTTGGATTAAATGTTAAGAGGTGTCACATTTAATTAAGCCAAATGCCAACCAGAGTTGTGATTTTAGCAGGTTGTGTATGTTAAAGCTAGCATCCTCACCGGGCATTCTCTCTCCCATGTGACTTGAGGAAGTTCTTGTCTCTTTGCTGCGACAGGAAAGCCACCAGTTCATCATTGGTCCTGCAGGAGGGTGTTAAGGTGAGAATTGAAATGAAGAAGGTCTAGAGGGCTGTTTGAAAATAAAACGCTGGACTGACTGTAGTTCTGGCTGAAAATATCCTCAAGTAGAAAATTAGATACTCTGTGTGCATCCAAGCAGTCCGAGCTATTACCCCTTGGGACGGTTCAGTAGGACAAGCAGCTGCTCTGATAGGGAGTTCAGAGCTGCCCCAGAAATCCAGCCAGAACTGATCAGCAAGAACAAAGACTATCTACTGCCAGCTCTGCAATTCAGTGACCAAAACAATCCATTTAACGCAGCTACTAGAGTACTCTTTTCATCCGGCAAATGCTTTGGCTGCTACTGTAGTATAGTGTTGCTGTAAAAGACAAGTTCACTGCAGGACAGAAAGAGAAGCAGGTCTCAATGCAGCACTGAGGGATTAAACCATGAATGTGAAAGAGACAAAATAATCAACACAAACTGGAAAAATTGTGCAGAACTTAACAACTTTGAGGCAATGCACCAAAGAGCACCACAAAAATACGAAGCAGGTGTATATTTTGCACCTAACATATTAAGCCTTTGAACAACCTGACCACAGTAAAAGCTAAATGCAGTAAGGCCAAAGGTTCTCAGAGATAATTTGAGATAATGTGTTGCTGCACGTGGCTGACCAACCTGGTAGGGAAGTCTGTGGCACTGAGATTGATGAAAAAATCCCATTTCCAATCCAGCATAGAGAGCAGGTCCTGCATGCTGCGTAGGTAGGCCTTCAGTAGGCTGGCACCACCCCAGATGGTGACCATCCTCCAGGGTGTAGCTCGCACATTTGGGAACTGCTGGGCTATCTGCAGAACCTCTCGGTGCATGTAGCCGGACCGCTGGAAGATTTCAAAGCAAAAGGTCAAACAGTTAAATGAGTTGTGTTTCTGCATAGCAAATGTAATCTAGTTTTAGCTGTATAGCAGTTCCCACAGATCTCCAGCTGCCACTGTGCCAAGAAAACCACACAAAGCTGGCTCATGTTGAAAGAGAATTTGATCTGAGAGGAACAACAGCCACATGGTGCTTTGTACTGTGGGTCATTATGACGATAGAAAGAGAAGATCAAAATTAGCTGTTTTTGCCTTGTAGCAAGTTGACTATATTTCCTTCTTTAAGCGGCTCTAGGTGACAGCAAGACCAAAATAAATGAAAGGGACAGCCTGGGGAAAACTGCAGAGCCGGGATTAAACATTAAGAGGGCATAGAGGATGAGATGGAAAAAGTCAAAAAACCAAACAGCTGTCAAGCTTTATGCACAGACATGCGCATAACATGGTGAGAGATGTAGCTGTGAATGAGCATGTGTGACCAACTGTGTAGAGATTGGAGGAAACCAAAATCTGCAGGTATAAAAGATATATAAAACTTTTTTTTATTTCCTCATGCAGATAAATTAGATTAATTACCAACTAATTAGCAGGCATGTTTCCAAATAAACACAGCTAATAAAGGTTCTGAAGTGATAAATGAGCAGCTTAAGAGAAAAAGACACTTATAAAATATAGCTGCAACCAGCAATGTGGGGGCAGAGCAGACCAGCAGGCGAAAGTTACCATGGAAACATGATGTCATTATGTCAAGAGCACTCACAGCAAGTTTCATGTCGGCTGATTACAGATTGGCTGGTATATGACTCGATTTCTTGTTAAGCACCTTTGTCACCAATTTTGGCTCTGGCTGATTAACATTTTTGCGAACCAAAAAGTCAACAAATAACTTCGGTCAGACTTGGTTTGAAGAACATCTGTGTCAGTGTTGGTAAAGACCAAACACAGGAACTAAGACAAAATGGACATCTTCTTACTGCAGTGCCCCCTAGAGTTCAATAAACACCAGATTCTTTTTGAGCTACCTCCCGTTGGAGTCCTGAGTCCACGTAGGAAGTTTAATTTTCATACATAAAAGCATTTCTGAGGTATGACCTCATTGGCATTGCTGTCATTTGTAATTGGCTGTGAGAAACAAATGTTTTGAAAATCAAAAATCCATGTAATAACTTTTGTGGGGCCTGGTCTGAAGATCATCTATGCCAATTTTAGTGAAGATTGGAAAAGTTTGTCTGAGGAGTAGCAAAAAAAAAAATCCCATATGACAGAACAAAACCATATGGTGGAAATTGTCTTCATAGTTGAACTTGGCTTGATTTGAAAATCAGGCATATGGTTCAGAAGTTACATTCACAAATGCACCTCCAACTTTGATCTGTTGGTGGCGCTACAGCACTTGAGTCACAGACATGATACTTGGTGAAAAGCATCATGGGAAGGTCCCCAAACAATGTGCCAAATTTCATAACTTTTTACCATACGATTCTAGGGGCTACCACACACTCCCATAGCAGTGAAAGACAAGGTAGAAACACAATTGGTGTCTATACATTTGTCCAAATTTGTTGTATTAAGTGAAGCACAAACAGTATTTATTTAATACAGGACTTAAAGGACATACATTGTCCTGTATTAAATAAATACAGAATGGATATTTAGTACAAGGATTTCAGATTGGCCAAGAATCTATGGTTATCCTGGTTGTATTCAGAAAGGAGAGCAACAGCAGAGAAAAAGGCAGAGTGATGGTCCTAAAATCACAGAGTTCAGTTGTAGACAGCAGGAAAATAAGAAAAGGGTTTGGGTGGTGGAGCGCAGAGGAGCTGGTAGACTGATTCTAGTACAACCTGACCTGTTTTACAGCCTCATCTCTCAAATAGGCTTTTGAGATTGTGTCTGCGGTGTGACTATTCCACTGACTTCTTATTCATCACTGCCTCCGGCAAGCCTCACATCTGTCCCTTGGCAGCAGAACAGGGCAACTCCCCAGGATTCGTTAACCTTTCCGGCTACACAGGTGCACTGACGAGAGGCACCTGTTCTTCTGCCGTCTGTGCTCAACGCACCTGAGGTCTCTGCCTCGGTGTCAGCAGCTATTTGTCTTTTGCCTTCCAGCTGCACATGATGGCAGACTTTTCCTCCACTAAATCCAGCCCCTAAGAATAACCACACTTTACTCTATCCAGGCTAATCCCCTTTACCACACTGTGAGACCTGTGGGATAAATTTAACTTTCATAATGCAAGACGACCTAACCGGTAAAAGCATTTGTGAGCTCAGTGTAGCCAGCACCGAGCAGTGAGCCAAATACACTGTTCAATGTTCAGCCTTAGCATGAATAAATAATACTGTATGCCATTATCAGTGGGACTGCACATTGCAGAGAATATATAGTAGTAAATGCACTGTGATTACCTTGTCCACATGGATGTAGTAGTAGTGGTCACGGTGGTATATGGCTTTGATGAGGCGCTTGAGCTGCCGTACAGCACGGCCGTGGACCATAAGAACAAAAGCCACCCTGACAGGGTTCTCCACTTTGGATAGGCTGTTGTCCAGCTCGCCAACAGCCTGAACTGGATTTGATACACCTGACCAAAGAGGACAGAGAAATAGAGGATTCAGGAGGGTTTGGAGAGTTTCCAATAATAATAGCTTAAAGGCTGAGTGTTGAAAAAGACACTGTTCAATGGGTAAAAATAGATTTCGGTAGGTTACATTATAGGTTTATGTCTGAAGTGTGCAAGATTAAAAAAGGGGTTAACATTCTGTCTTTGTTTTTCTATTTTTTAGTTTCCCTTTAACAAGCTTCCCACACAAAAACACTGCCAACTGTGTTCACTTGAACGCACAACCAAGCCAGAGGCGTGGGTTGTGTGTTCTGCTCCAGTGCAAACCCCAACGCTATACTACAGTTGTGTACTAAAGCTATACAGAATTTCACTGGATATAAAATGAGAGATATGTGCAGTTTGATTTCCATGATGTCCAACTTACTTGGTGTGTAAGAGAAGCGGTGGGTGAAATACACATGGAGATATGACATACATCTTAATCACAGTGGTTCAAATGTTTCTGCTTTTAGCACTGTGCTGGACGAAAATCCTACTGACTCAGTAATGTATATTTATGATCTCATTCTGTGACCAAATGGGTAAAAAAATATATGTATATAGTGCATTCAGTAAGTGTTCAGAGCTCTTAAATTTTTCACATGTGCTAAAATCAAAAAAATATTTTTTATCCTCATCCATCTACCCCACAATGACAAAGTGAAAACAGAATTTCAGGCATAAACTTCCAGATGTAGAGTTTGCCACAAAAAAAAAAAAAAAAAAAAAAAAAGCAACCAAATGACTCTCAGACTGTGAGAAACAAGATTCTCTGGTCTGATGAAACCAAGATTGAACTGTTTGGTCTCCATTCTAAGCGCCGTGTTTCTCCATCTCCACACAGGCTCACTGGAGCTTAGCCAGAGTGACCATCAGGTTCTTGGTCACCTCTCTTACTGAGGCCCTTCTTCTCTGATTGCTCAGTTTGGCCGGTCAGGCGGCTCTAGATAGAGTTCTGGTTGTTCCTAACTTCTACCATTTAAGAATTGTGGAGGCCATGTTTTTATTCAATGTAAAGACATTTCTAAAGTTCTGTTTCCACTTTTTTCATTATGAGTTATTGAGTGAAGATTGATGACAGAATTTTTTTTTTTATTGATTTTGGCATAAGTCTGCAACATAAACATGAATATATGGAAAACCTGAAGGGGTCTGAACACTTTATGAATACTCTGTAAATATCATTTCATTCATATACGCATAACAACTGTAAAGCCACAACATCTCTAAATGAATTTTGTCATAAGTCTATATGAAGAGTCAGTATGATTATATTCAATTATTACTCAGCCCTACTTGGGTTTTAGAAAAATGGAGGGGCCATTTATTGATGTATAAAAACACTAACATGAGACATAAATAACATTTACAAGAGCGTAGCGAATTAAAATGTCTTCAAAGCAACTAGAGCTATGTGATATATTTTTTTGAATACTTACATAATCCAAAATGTTTCTAGTCATTTTTAAACTAAATCTGTGATTTAATCAAGGTAACGGTGCATTTCATTTGGTTGCCTGTCAATGATGACATATCCCCTTTGTGCATGCATCAGCAGTGTGGTTGTCTGCCAGAGGCGGTTAAGAAAAAAAACTATACATTTAGGATTTTAGTCATCAAACATTTGGATCTTATGTTATCAGAGAAACAAGCTGAGCAAATGTTAGCAGCAGCTTGGCTCACAGCCCCTCTGACATGTCTTATGTCAGCGTCTGAGAAACTGATTTATAAAGTAAAACTGCTTTATTCAGTCTTCTTACAGGATCTGATCGCAGGGGCTGTTTGCTTTGGGGAGGTGAAGATCTCTGTGGGTAATTTGGCTCCAGAACGATTGACACTGCATTTAATTGATTGTTTGGTTTATAAAATGTCAGAAAATTGTGAAAAATGTCTATCACAATTAACCAAAGCCCACAACAATGTCTTTGTTTATCAGACCAACATTCCAGAACACAAAGGTGTTTCATTTACAATAAAAGATGATTAAAGAAACCAGCAAATCCTCAAATTGAAGACACAGGAAGGAGACTTAGAAAACCATTGATTGTCACCATCATTGTTTTTCAAAATTATTGCTGCAGCATTTTTCTGTTGATCAACTAACTGATCAGCGAGTGAAATGAGAGTGAAGACCAGAAAATCTCAGTGTGTAAACTGCCTGCACCTTCAGCATTATCACATCATCCGTGCAAACTTTGAAAATGTTCTCACCAAGCTGGGGGCAGAACTGAGGAAGTGCGTCTGGCATGAGCTGACCAGCCTGATGCTGGCACACGATGTTGGCGATCTCCTGTCGGCACTGCTGTGACGCGGCACGATGGAGGGCAGACAGAGCGTCCTTGCCCATGATATCACATTTAGGCACAAAGTCACTGCTAGGAGCTTGATGAGCGCCGTCCACGCTGCCCGGCTCCCCTGGTATGGCAGCAGCAGGTAGTTTAGCCACCCCATCTGTGCCTCCTCGGGTCTCGCTCAAGTTGCGGCTGCTGGACAAGTCATGGGGTAGAACACCGTCCATTCCAGCCCCCGTCATCCCCCGCTCTTGGGGAGACTTCAGCCTGATGCTAGGCTTTCCTCCTCGCCGACTGGTTCCTCTCCTCAGTGCACTGGCTGCTGTGCCCCCTGTCCTCTCCAACCTGGTGCTCCATCTGCCCCTGTTCTTCCCTGACAAAGAGTTTTGTTTCTCCCAAAGTGCTGTGTCTCTCTTGGGGTCCTGGCTGTTGTGGTCTGGCAGCTTAGACCGTCGTATTTTTCTCTGAGGAGAGAGAGCAGGGAAGAAGAAAGCAGGACAGAGACAGAGGGAGAGAAAGAGAGAGAGAGAGAGGGACAACAAAAATATGTTTTAAATCAGATCTGGTGTCAATCATTCCTTCAGAACATTTTGGACAAACACTACTGAGAAGAGGCATTGATTCACAATCCAAGAATGACATAAGGTAAACAAAGACCTCCACTGAGATAACAGCAGAAAGAGCCCAGAGGGAAGGATGTGTTTACTTGGTTTTGTCCCCCCCCCCCCCCCCCATTTCTCTGATCTGGGTTATTTTTAGCTGAGCCTCTGCCTTTTTGTGGAGCTAATCTGCAAAAAGCACTGTTCTGGGTAGTCACACACTCAAAGATGCATAATGAGCCCAGTGATTCACCGTAGAAACCTCAGCAAACCTCTGTCTGTAGCCTTTGGCAAAAACTGCAAGAAAAATGCATCCACATGTACATGTAGGTCACGTGTTCACGAACGCTTAATACACACCTCAGACGAGGAGGTGTCACAGAAAATCTGTATCGGTCATGGTTACCCTACAGCAGGTGAAAGATAGTAAAAATATCCAAATTTGATTGATTCAAGATAAATAAAGCTCTGTGTGGGCTCAAAGGCAGGTGTTTGCACAAAGGCAGAGAAGTGCATTTACTCCAGCCATGTATTACTATTTTTATTACAATAAATCTGTAACATTATAACATATCATCATAGATTCATTTGTGTGTTTTTAACATTTGCATATTAATATCATCCTCTGAGACTTCATAGGCTCCCTAAAATGTCAAGATGTGATCTTCTATCATCTGCTATGAAGGAATGAAATCATTCAGGTATCCTATTGTTGGAATATTTGGCTGTAACCTCCCTGAAAGAGATGTAGGGTCCAGAGAGTATGCATCATACAGTTGTGGTTCAATGAAGAAAGACATTATATAAGGGAAAGCTCAACTCCAAGAGACATGTTGAGCTGTGTGTTTCCCCAACAGAAAAGTCATATGAGCATAAGTAAAAGCAGAAAAGTTTTTCTTTTCAACAGCTCAAAATAGATATCAGCCTGATTTTGTGCTCTCCTCTAAAGCATATGTAAAAACTGATTAAAAAATAGTATCAAAGAAAACTGATCCAATAGAGAGCCAATGGTGGACACACCATAATCATCACTCTAATCTGAGTCACTTCCAGCATCACGTCCCAAGTACACAGTTTGGTTTCAAAGCAAGACCATGAGAGAATCAGTCCCACTGGAGCACAAATCGCACCTCCAAAAATGGAAGGCAGGCTTTGAATAAAACAGGACTTAGGCCATTTTTCAAAATCTTCTAGCCAAACAGCATCATAGGTTTGGCACAGCAGATTACTGAATCGCACAAAAAGCCCTTCAAAATATGCACTTGGAGAGGAGGAAGAAGAGACAACAGTGAGTGGGCTGAAAGCTTTCTGCCTCGTCAGACAGTATGGCTGAACGCGGGCTCGCTCGCCTCGTGCTGATGGAACGGCAACGGCCCAGAGACGGTGGGAGCAGAATAGGGACTGGAGCTGCGTGGTCAAGACAAGGAGCCAGATAATACACAGCCAGTGAACCAGCTGCCAAACAATACAGCACAGTGAGCTACTGATTGCCAACTGCACTCTCAGAGACTTTACAGTAAAATGCATTGTAGAGCCCTGATGCCCAAAACATCACCTGGACAAAAAAACCTGGGTTCCATTAATCAGGGCGAAGGATGAAGAGACACACAACTAGATTTGTGCTGCGGAAACCCAACTTCTTCTCCACGTAGTGTATTCTAAACTGAGTTTTACAGGTTCACTCCAGACACAAAAATCATCAATGTGACAGCAGTGTCCTTGAAACTAAAATCTAATCAAAAGTCCAACTAAAAACTGCACCTGAAATTAGTCCATCTAAAGAAGCGATGGGAAGAAATCTGGTTTTACAACAGCATATTATTGCAGCGCATGTACATGAGTTTTCTGACTTAATCTGATGTCTAAGGAAAAAAAATTATGTGCATGTAAACAGCATTTATTGTAAGAGGGCAGTTTAACAGCAAAGCTAGAAAACAACATTAAGGATAAGACAACTGTTTCCAGCTGTGTTTTCCCAATGATTCTGTCTAGTAGTGGTAGATGAGGATCAATTTCAGCTCAATGCCATTTCTTTTGTGCTTTTGTTCTCAGTTTTGGTTCTGACGCAAATTGTAGCACTGAAACTGTTAATAATTTGGTCATTTCACACATTTTCAACAGTGGCACATTTTCTTTCTGGTGGTGGCTCATAGCTGCAAAATTATTATAAACACTTCTTTGTGAATAACATGTCGTCTAAGCTTTTTTTTTTCGTCTAACACTGATAAAGAGACTACTTGCTTTTACGCTGCTTTAGCAAATGTTCTCACACAGAAGACAAGCGTGCAGCAGGGGCTAACATTTTTTCTTATCACTCGTTTTCACAGCTTTTAATTAACGCCATCATGTCAAAAATGTATAGATTCAAAGGCAAGCTAGGCAGCCTCTTTACTTTCCAATTAAAGTCAAGTGAAACCATATCTGCGTCACCATCTGCTGAAGCACGAAGCAGCAGCAAGCGCTCAGCTCTGTAGAAGAGTGTGGGCAAGCAGGGGATGATACGAGGATGACAGAGTCTTGTTCTTCTGTCCTCACAATCCTTTCACTCTTCTGTACTGGGCAATATTGCAACACATGTTGCTGTGTTCACACATGAACAGCAAGCCACTGATGAGAGCAGTTGTGAGTTAATGCAGAGACCATGGAGCATGGAGTAATGCAGCCACGCTCGCTCGTGTTGCCTACATTGGCGAACGTCCCTGACTGAATATGTGCTGTTCTGAGGTGAAGTGATGTTTTAGTATGGATGCGTAAGTCTGAAATTTGAATCTGCAAACATGCAAAGACCCGTGTGCTGCCGTTTGCATAGATTCTGTGTGTTAAGGCTGACATACGTATGAAGCAGCAGTGTCACATTTCCCATGAGAGCATTCACAGGGGACTTAATGACACCTGTTTTCAACTTTAAATCGTTAATTACAAAAATAATTGAAATCAGATCATTAATAAAGTGAACAATATGTGTGGGTTCTGAGTTTGGGACTTTTCTCATGTTGGGTCCAAATCCAGTGCTACTGAATATCCCTTCCTTTAAAGCATTTATCTGAGGCACTGGATAAATGCAAATCCTGCATGTTGTTGTGTTTAGATTTTTAAAGGTGTGCACTTCTGGTCCTTTACAGTCCCATGTGCACTACAGTTAACCACAAAGCCCCTATAAACATTTTTCTGTATCTTTGCTGAAGCATGTTTAAGCCTGCATCTGATGAAGCAGCAGAGAGCCCGGAGGCTTACAAATCAAACTGGTGATAGAAGTCAAAATGAACATCTCTTCTGCAATATGGTGAATCTCATGTCAAATTATCCGTTTTGGTACAATGTGTGTGTACAAGTGTGTACAGAGGAAATGAATTACTTCATCTAGGCTGGTGTAATTCATAGTAACAATGTGGCAAAGGGCCAGGCAATTGACAATTAAGATTTCAGTTCACCAATACAGCTTAAACTCAAACAAATCCTTTCACTGGTCAACACAGGGAGAGCACAGACTACAGAATCATGACCCTTCTTTTCCCTCCTACACGGAAAGGGTCAAACATCTTCCTCTGAAGCCACTGTCACATCTGCTGCCTGCCTCCTACCCACCAAACAGATCTGCAATCTACTCATGTTGGAAGGGATTTTATGCACCCTCCACTCTTGTCACATCATTGGCAGAGAGACAGCACGCTTCCCACTTCAGGTTTCAGCTTGCATTCCTGGGGCTTTATCAGTATTGGTGCAGCTCAAAAAATGACTTCTGCACACGCACAGCAATCCTCCACTGGTCACATCTGTTCACAACTCGCCTTACTTTATTTAGAGGGAAGAGACACTGCCTAAAGGTAGTATGCTCCAGGTGTGTGAGAGAGACTGAGAGATAAGGTTCCCACAGAGGACTAGGCTAATGTGAAATAAATTATTGAAGTGGTATGTAGAGGAGGCCAACTCTCTGCTTAACTTTAGCCTTCATCCGTGGGAAATGCTGCCTCCCTGGGTCAAAGCTTTGTGAAGGTCAGATAAACAGAACAGAGACGCTGTGAAAGGCCACCGGTGGATATAAATAAGCAGAGAATAAATGAAGAACGCAGAACAGATGCTGGATATCCTGGGACAGCTGTGTGAGGCGATCCAGCTCATACTGATGAGCTGTTAGTTTCAATGAATCATAACAGAGTCTCACACAAAGTTGGATCACTTCACAGACATTTTCTTCCTCTTTGCTGTGTAGTCAGTGTCTGTTTCCTCCGTTTGCCCATCATCACATTTTCACCACAGTGATTTCCAAATGAAATGCACACAGTCAGTCACCAGTGTTAAGACCGCGGCTGCTTCTTAAACCAGCCAACTACCATATAACTGGACCCATTGGTGCCACTAAGTTCTCAGCTGTGTACACGTAGCAGCTTGTAGTGTGTGTCCAACCCTGTGCCCAGCTGCAGACAGACAGACAGACAGACAGGGCAGGGCTGGTTCGGTTATACTGAAATGTTTCGGAGCAGCGCTGCCCCCCCCGTCCCCCTTCTACCCCCCTAGTCGCTAACTTAGCTAGCATCAGCTAGCGTTCCCGTATCATAACACACGGTGAGCTAAGCTAAGCGCTAACGGCAAACCAGTCGTTATCACGCCAGAAATAATCGGTGCGACGGCGTCTCACCTCTGCCTCTCCCTCCTCCAGACTTCTCAGACTCCATACTACCAGCCCCTGGATCAGGAGGATGGTCAATGCGGCGGCAATCGCTAGTTTGTACCGTCGGAGGAGCTTCTGCACCCGGGCGCTGGCCACCATCTTTCCGACTCCGGTTGACGCCGCGGGCGCGCGCATTCTGAGTTGCGCGTGCACGCGGCGTCACTCGCCATCCTCGGGTCGTAAAAAAAAAAAAAAAAAAAAAAGTTTGTCTCTAAAAGTCATGAATAATGTGTTTGATTACACATTTTTATTTTGATACTTCCTTTTTAAAGTGTTCTGTTGCTTTCGCTGAGTGCATGGCGTTTGGTTTCCCTGGCAACCTGCCAGCCTATTAACCCTCACAACACAGTTCCGTTATTCTCTCAGAAACCACCCAGTGCTCTACAACTTGAATTATTAGTTAATCAATCTATTAGTTAATTCAAATAATTATAGTTAAATTAAAGCTGTTTCAAGAGTGAAAACAATTCTTGGTTGCAGTGATACAGTTCTCCTATCTATCTCGCCCTAGGTCTCTCTCTCTCTCTCTCTATCTCTCTCTCTCTCTCTCTCTCTGTGTGTGTGTGTGTGTGTGTGTGTGTGTGTGTTAATTTAACACAGACAAAACAAAAAAGAAGTATATAGTACAAACCAAGAGTATTTATTCGTCTGGCTTACCAGATACTTCTGTAACACAGAAAAATGTAGTATATATATTTTCTGATTTTGCTTTTTTTGTTGTGTAATAGCCTATGGGATGCATTCTCCTTATAAAATCCATCAAACAATCCCTGAGGGGAAATTACTCTGTGACTGAAATGCTACAAGCTTAGGTCCAGACTAAGGCCATAACTTGTGACGTACATATTACATTTGGGGCAAGCAAAAAAGGTTTATCCTTATAAATACAAGTCAGATACAGAATTTATTATTGCTATTATAATTATCATATTATTGCTGTAAATAGTCATTTTCATATGCCTTGTACAAGTGCTTCTATAATACAGTTAATAATAATGATTTCCTCTTATCAATATTATCTCAGTTTCATTATCTTGGGAACATGTCTGAAATAAGCATTCTCACTTTACTATAAGCATTTATCTCTTTGCCTTCATGTGTTTTGTAGATCCATAAATTAATCAAATTAAAAAATAAAACAAAAAAACAAACAAACAAACAAACAAAAAAATAAAAACAAACATATGAGGTAAATCAAACCAATTTTGACTAATGTCGTTTCTGAAGTCTTTCAGCTTGTTCCCTGTTGCTTTTGGACAGTTATATAATATAAAACCTGAGCCAAAGCCAGATCTGTGTAGCAGATCTATTCCACCCTGTCAAATGTGTTCTCTGCGTTAATAGGACATTTAGTAGCTCCATATCAGACGTGCTTGTAATTTTTCAGCATGATCTTCACTATTGCCTACTTCCGTAGGTTGATGGGGAATAATGTAGTTTTGTCTGGCATATACTCATGTATCTCCAAATATCACCAGAGTCCAATTTAAAGTTTACTTCCACTTCCTCTTAAGATAGCCCACATTTTTAAGTATATTTCCCATCCTCATTCTTCTTTTACCACTATCTTCCTTTAGAGCAGATCTGCTGTCCTTGAGATTGAACCTAAAATAGCTAAAATACAATGATTCATAGGCTGTGGACTGGCAGTTAGTAGGAGAGGAAGACATGTTTTACATAGTTCCCATCCATGAATACTAATGCAACATTTTGGCTCTTTGTCTGTAGCCTATAGAAATCATCCCAGGACGGAGTCTCCTGGGTGACGGGACTCCAGCTCAGGCATCCAGTGAGTTAACTCACTGGTCTGGATGCAGTGAGTCGGCAGCAGTTGACTACTTCCTTAACAAAACTGGGGTATTAGTCTTAATATGATAAGAAATCAGGTCGATGTTGAAATTACGCACGGGTATTAAGCCAGATGTGTTATTTGTAGTTTTTGAGAGCCCCTCGGAAATCTTATCTGCACACAGGATTTTATTTATTTATTTATTTATTTTCTGGGAGAATCCATTTAAAAATGTAGTGGCTTCTGCTTCCTGCCAGTGCCAATCCACAAACCAAACACCGCCGCCGTCCAGCGCAGAGCCAGAGCGACGTCATGCGGTCTGGAGAGGTGGGCTCACACACCGAGAGGACGGAGTTTGAGACCTGACTCTCAGAGCGCATGTGGACTGTCACCCTGTCCGCCGGGGACCGAAGAGACAGTGACGAGGAGCGACGGCGGAGCCGCTCTCCGTTTCTTCTCTCTGCTGTAAAACACAGTCAAATGATGAGAGCCTTTGCGCTGAGGCTGATGAGCTCGGGAGGATTTCTGAAGGGATCGCTAACAGTTTACACCGAAGACATGTCCACAGCTGCAAGTCCAACTCTTCCCTCCTCACAGCTGACATCCGATCAACTCACAGTGGTCGCTGCCTCCTGTAAGTAAATCCTTTAAACTGCATTAGATATTCAAAAGATTGTCATTTTTAATCACATCTGTCTGTGCGGCTTGTGATTCCCACCTACTTGCTTGCTGTGTAATATTTGCATTTAATCTAACCGTATTGCAGCAGTGTGATAAGATTGTCATTTTCATTTTCCTCATGTGGCGACGGAATAGAGCTAATTTGATTGCCACATAGCACTCACATGATATGTGGCACTGCATAATGAGAGAATTAGTCTATCAGCTCTGTTTCCTTTGTGCTGTCATTGTTTGTGACTGACAGGTAGAACACAGGAGGGATATTACACTTTCAAGTTTTCAAAGTGTAGAGACAGACTGTCAATCAAAACTGCGTTAAAGCTATTTCACTGAAGGTTCAACTTGTTAAAAGCTGTCCTGATTCTGTTCTTTCTCAAGTTGTCACGACCACAAGTTGCTGTCTGACTAACTGTGACGAACACTTCCTTCTCTCCTGCTTTCAAACAGTTTCTTCTCTGGTCTTCTTCGTGGTTATTGTGGTGCTGCTGTCCATTATTTACCGCAAGGATCCTCAGTGCTGCAAACTCCGCTCCTATCAGGGGCCTCATGCAGATATGGTAAGGAAAAAAAAACAAAAAAACAACAAAGAGGCAAAAAAGAGCCTATTGTGCTGAGTTTTCTTTTTTGAAGTGACCTGCATGTTCAGTTTTGATACTGAACCGGCACATTTGTTGGGATCACAGTGACAGAGACAACCTGGGCTCAAAGACACCATGTGCACCCACAGTGCGGCACCATTAAGAAGTGTCAGATTCAATTTGCATGGCTGTGGGAAAAGGACTAAAATAAACTCGATATGATCATTGTCAGGCAATGAATTTGCCTCAGTTGAACTAGCTGCTCTCCACAAATATCTTACCACAGTGACACTAATGGAAATGGACAGAATTAGCACTTACCACCCATACTGATACCAGTTCAGCACAAATGTAATTCAATCACTGCAAATCAAATTTTTTCTCTAACACTGACAAAGCAAGTGAAGCAAAACAACCTGATCTTTTAAGTTTATACGGGAGTGTGTGACATTTTAAATCATTATTCACCTGTTCTTTGTAAAGATGGCACACATCCAACAGCACATACTGTATGCCTCTACTACAGCTAACTGGTTGTACATCTGTAAAGCTGTGGGAGATGGTGCAGGATGAGGTGAAAAGGAAATGTAAACACTACATAGTGGTAGCTTTTCAGCGGTTGCCCATTCTCTCTGCTTCCTCTTCCTGACTTGTTCCTCACCTCCGAAGTTCCAGGGGTTAAGTTTCAGTGTTATCTTTAGTTTGCAGAGACACCACTCATAACCCCACCACCACCACCACCCTCCTCCTTCAACGGACAGGAAACTCTGTTCAGCTGTGGTTTTAATGGAGACGGTCTGTTGTCTCATTTAAGGAACTAGCAGAGCGTTTCACCGGTACAAACTGTCCACGCTGACCTCTAGTTACAGCTGTATCCATACACAGTGTGGCTGATAAGACAGCGCTGGCTGTCAGGTCAGTGCAAGTAAAATACACGTGCTTGTAAACAGAGACAGTGCCATTCTGAACCCATATTGTAGTTTTAGGATTGATTGTAATTTGTTATGGGAAATTGAATTTACTTAAATGTTGTCAGATATTTTTGATTCTGACATGTAATTAATGTATGTGATTGAAAAAAGAGAGAAGGCAGTTTTGGTTCTTTTTTGTAAGGAGAGAAAGTGAAGGTTCGTTGTTCCATGAGGGAAACACACACACAAACACTCCTTCATTGTGTTGCTGTGGGACATTTCATGTCCTCAACTTCATAGTCACATACCTTTCCCTGCTTCAGTTTGCACCATGAATAGTGGACAGACCCCACTGTGGGTGTTGGGGACACAAGTGGGACAATGGATCTCCTTTAGGTTGCGGCGTTGAAAAAGGCACACTGCCGCTGGGGTCCTCCCCCGACTTCAACACTGATTTTACACGGTTGTGCTTTTTCACACTGACTGAATCAATGGCAGGAGACAAAAGGACAACTCTCCTTTTTTTCTCTCTCTCTCTCTCTCCTGAAGACCTTTTTTTTTTGCTTCTTAAAAGTACAAACCAGTGAGGGAAAGTGACCTTTGACATCACCTTTTTTGGTGTGGTCTCTCTGTCTCTGAAATGATGTGAGGGTTATGGCAAAGGTCGTTAGAGTGCGTCACTCTAAGTGTGAGTGATGTCATTGTTTAAAGTGGCCTGGGAAAATGATAAATCTGATATTTTATTCCTCCTCTGTGTAACTGCTGAACTCCTATTTCTGCTGCCTCTAAGTCAGAGGGACTCGTGTTAGTATTAGCAGCAAATGCTGTCCTTACACCTCTTATCCTCATGCCGGATTTAAATCTCAGTCAGGCAACAAATTGACTTTGTTGTAATGCCGACCCAAATGACATACAAGGCCATAATGTGTATTGGAGTGTGCTCGTTAAGAGGTACCTGCTCCAGTCACAAGGGGACTAGAGAGACGTTGAAAAGACCACACGGTGTGGTTAGTTGCCTAGGGACCCATATGACACAGCGGGACATCACATTGTTCCCCACACAAAGGAGACTCATTTAGACTCAAGGCAATTACCTAGTTTTCCTGGCGGCCTTTTTTCAGGATTCCTGCACCTCATACAGTGAGACACTGACAAGTCTTGTTTCAGAGGGGGTGGGACAGGGAGGAGGCACGGAAATCGGAGGGTGGTCGTCTTATTGATTAGATAATTTATGGTATTGCTAAAACAGCCAGTGTCTGCAGTGGTTAAACAAGGCATGAAAATTGGTCAATTGGGCTGAAATTAGTGGATTTCTGACTAATTGCAGACAGAAGAACAGGGCTGCGCAGTGCAGCTCACTTAGTTAGAATATAAACAGTCAAATGCTTCTGACTGAAACAGGTTAATTAATAACCCAGGTTCGGAGACACACTTGTTACAGCCTTTACTGCTTGTTTTACAGGATGCTCCTCCTCAGTACTACAGCAGCAGACAGACACTGGTGGGATCTCCTTGTCTAGAGCAGACGCAGATCATGGATGACAACGACACCCAGGTGAGAGAGAGCCCAGGAGTGAATTGGCGTCATCTCCTTTTAAACCACACAAGTCTGCCACTCTGTATACACTATTGGGCACACTCTCAGTTCTCATTTATAATACGTACTGTACAATACACACATCACATGGATAGATTGGGCAGTGCCCGCCTCTGAAGTGAACGTTTCAATGACTGCAGCTCGCTGGCTTTTATGTTAGAGTGGGTATCAGTGATGGAGTGTACTTGGGCCATTATCCACAAACCCTCATCATATAAAAGCTACTGTTTCCTGTGCCTTTATAACTGTCCCTCTGTTTTTGGGTTTGTGTGTGTCTCAGCAGGCTGGTCAGCTGTTCTTCATCGGCCTGCCCTCCAGCTACAGCCTGCCCACACTGGAGGCCCCCCTGCCGAGGCTGCCCTCCTACGAGAGCGTTCGAAAGAAGGACCGCCAGAGGCAGATCCACATGATGATCGCAGACCGCTTCGGCCTCAATGGACCCATTGTGACTGAGGTGGGGTATATTAGGGATAAGGACTGTGTCACAGCAATTGATACAGTCACAAAGGCTTTCAGGTGCTGTTGTTAGGCTTGGGAATAGGGAAGATATTTTATTCCTGTTCTAGCTTCAAAGAATGCTAAAGCTGATGTAAACTCTGGATGTTATGGAGCCTGCTCGTGTGTAGTTTCACTTACAAAGGAGACGGTGAGAAGTAGGCTATTTCTATTATGACCACGCCGTCATACAATATTGTAACAAGAGCGTGTTCAAAGATTAGACTGCATTCAGAGAGCAGTAAACAGGATGCCCTATCAGCTCATCTGTAGCTTGCTGCTGAATTGTGCTGGCAGCCGCGTTTCAAGGTTTACCGCGTTGATCTTTCGCTTAGCTTTTGACTCGCACAACGCTTGAGCAAACAAGGTAATGAGAAAAAGGCACATCAAACATAATTAAACCCTGCATCCTAAGTGCAAACAGTGCCCGAGAATGCTGCTTTGTGATCCTGTCTTCTACTGTTTTTTTTCTTCTTTGACCTCCCCACCTTTTCCTTAATTAAACAGTCCCCAGCATGACTGCCCATCTCTCTCGCACACACAGACACAAACAGAAAGTGCATTCACACACAGTACTTCCCAGTCAGCCCATCACTAGTCACTGAGAGCCCCCGCCCCTCCCTTTTAGACTCTGTTAGCAGAGTTTAAATGATGGCCTCTGAATTTCCCCCTGTCTGTCCTGTGGCCTGAGGCGGGATAGTAGTAAAACTTTTTGCAGCCTGGTGTGTGTGTGTGTGTGCGTGCATCAGACAGAGGGCAGGGTTGTAGGGTTGCTCTTGTCGCCTGAGGGTCCCCAAGCAATTAAAAGATAAGAGGACTCAGTCAGGGAGTGTGAATCTGCCAGATGTGATCAGTGAGATAATACATTGGAGAAAAACCGGTTCCAGACGGCCAACGAGAACGCAGATAAATTGGTAATGTAAATAAAAATATGTTGCACTTTGTTTTTGGGCATAGACATCAGACTTCAGGATGTTCTCCAAGCAACACACTCATCCTTGGAAATATTATTTTCTGCCTTCCAACTTTTAAAGTGCTACTTTCCAGAAGAATTTAGTGGTTATCACCTGTAGTATTTATACTGTTTATGACTTTCAGTGGATAGGTTATTATTATTATATCACAGTAATGATTTCGAAGGGCTTCACACATTCGTATTGGACAAGTAGGAAGGATCATGTCATCCAGTAAGTGAGGAAAAGCTCCACAGAAATTGGAAAAAATAGGGTCAACCTAATGACCGAGTGGTTGGGGTGCAAACCATGTGGGCGCAGAACCTCTGAGCAGCGAGTCCGTGGTTCGATTCTCGGCCAGCTGGACACTTTGCTGTGTGTCATTCCCCCTCTCTCTGTCCCCAAATTTTCTGTCTCTCTAAACTGTCCTATCAAATAAAGGCACACACAAAAAAAACAGAAAACCTAAAAATTAGAAAAAATAGAATAAATCTTTGGAAAAATTGTACTGTGTAATTTAAGACACTCTTCAAGTGTTACCAAGTGAGCAGGATGACAAAAAAGTAAATCAAGTGAATCAATGAATCTATTGCATAGATTGTGAATAAAGATGGACGTGGGCTCTGTGACATCACTGAACAGCTTTCTAAAGGGCAGTTTTGAAGCTCAGAGTGGGCTGCATGGCCGTCGCCATCTTGGCATTTGCCTGACTCCCTGTTAAACCAAATATGGACAAAGAGGTGGGGCGTGACTTCAGTGAATAGCGGCTTGTGGCGAGCTCACTCACCTGTTGCTCAAAGCAGCATACTACCAGTCAAAGCCTTTAACCCTTAATAAAATTTAAAAGAGAGAGTTATGTACAAATTCACTCCCGTACAGTTGTCATGAAATCAGCTGTAGAGACCAAAACTGTTTTTTGTACCAGGCTGTAAACATGTTTATTTCTGCTGTAAAGTTGGTCATTTTAACATGGGAGTCTATGGGGGACGACTCGCTTTTGGAGCCAGCCTCAAGCGAACATTCGAAGAACTTCAGTTTTTTTTCAGTTTTTCTTTATTTTTCAGCCCCGGAGACTGCCACTTGATCTATTGTAGCTGCACCAAATGTCTAGCAGCCTTAATTGAGATTTTTATAACCATGTATGTGTGACACTGAGCAACATTGTAAAAGTGGTTGCTCATAGTGATGAACCCACAGAGAATTATTAACCTGAATCTGCGGCTCCACTCAGCTTTACAGAGCTTTATATTGAGTCTTAGCTCATTGTTTAGCTTTCCACTAATTTGCACCATGCATCTGTTTTCAGTGAAAAAGCTCTAAAAACCCACTGTACATCACCTGCTCAGCAACAAACAGCAGACAGACACAGTTAGAGACCAGCTGGTGAACATAGTAGAACATTTAGCAGCTAAAGAGACAGACATTTCTCTCGGGAGTTGGTACAGAGTTAGAGGAAAGTGAATATTTGACTTACACTCATCAGGTGGACACAAACAACTCCAAATGATGCTAATGTTGTTGTGTCTGCTGGATCTGGATATGCAAATGAGCAACTGTTTGCTAACAAACTTGCCACACCAACTTAGAAGGCGATGAGAAATCAAACCCAAAACAATGATGCTAAAAAAAAGGTGACAGATGAGGGAAACTACAGAGTTGGGTGATAATTCTCAGCGAGTTCATCATCACCTTTCACATGCAATATAATAATTTAATCCATTGTTAAAAATACTGATTAGCGCAGCTTTAAAGCTTGCTCTCTGCAGCTGCCCTGGCTGAATCTGCAATGTGTCTCACTGACAACTAAATGAAATGACACCATTAAGTTTTGTTTATAACACATGTGATAAAACGTGTTGTTTCCACTTGTCCTGCAGCCACCTCCATCATATGAAGAGAGTATCCGTCAGTCTGTTGAGCTGCCATACAACGTCCTCTCATCTAGTCTGGACGTCTCTCCTCCTCAGAGTATCTACACCAACACAAGGCCTGACATCCAGACTGACACACCTCATCCAGTCAGCCCCGACACTAACATCACCGCTCTGCCTGTGTGACACTGAGCAACTTCTCGAGCTGCCCGATGAATGTGAAAGGAACTTGATAGCTTTCACACAGATGAAGTCACCAAATGAACACAAAAGCTGAAGACCGATCACGATTGGATCCTTCACACATTCATACACGCTGATTCAGATACCTCAGGACTGAGTTTATGTTGAGATGCAGCTCGTGTTGGTTCACGAGCTGAGGAGCAACCAAAGAGGAGCTGCGCACCCTACATGAAAGGACACATTTGGCTGGCACATATTAATGTTAAAAAACACTTTCTGTACATTTACTGAGGTGGCTGGTACATCTTGATGAGGGCAGAGGAAGAAGAGACTGGTGAACTATAGGACTGAAACCACTATTTACTTTCCTGATTATATTATGTCAGTTGTTTTTGTTGTTAGCTGTCCTCTTTTATTCTGCTGTTCCTCAGCCACAGAGCTCACTGTCTGGTTTGTAAGGTTATCAGAGACCTGTCTGATGAGTTGCTGTAAAGCATGTATCTGTACCCCACTGAGGCTGTGTCATACTGTTCCAGCATGTGGTTCAGCCTGTGAGGGGGAGAATTAAAAAAGGTGCTAATGAGAGTGCCTTCCATGAAGTTATAATAAGACATTATAATAAGACAACCTATGTAAATGGTTTCACCAAAAGTCTTTTTTCTTTCTTTACCCCAGTTATGTTTTTTTTTTCTATGATTTCTCACTTTTTATCAAACATTTTATAACATAATTGTTTTTAATTATTCTATGTGTTGAGTTTTTTTTACTCAAGTTTTTACTGTTCTGTTCTCCTAAAATCTTCAAGTCCTCAGCAGAGTGAATGTGAAATGAAAACAGTGGAGAAATACCAAGTTCCTTGTCAAGACCTGTTTTGTTTGTCTTGATCCAGCAAAGTTGTTCTGCAACTTACCATGTTCACATGCAAAATGTTTGTCCTGCACATTGTCTTGTACTGTATTTATTTAAGAAAAACAAGTGACTCCTCATTATTTCTCTGTGAAAACATACTGTATGTAATAAAATCTTTTATTGTTTTGTTAATGGACTGTTATAATTTTACAGCATCTGCTGATTATGGTTTTTAAACAAACATATAAAGATTAGTCAGCCTCACTTAAATAACACTGATAGCAAGGCTGACCTTTGACATCTGGTGGCCAGTTTAAGAAGTGTAATCATATTTCTATTATTTTACTGTGTGTGTCTGTGAGTATGTTTGTGTGTGTGTGTGTGTGTGTGTGTGTGTGTGTGTGAGAGAGAGAGAGAGAGTTTTCTTCACTTATTTTTTCACAGGCTTCTATTCCCTCTTATATATCTTAAATATCTGTTATTTGCTGACATTCATTTGTCAAGGACTCTGTCTGCAGAACCAGAAATATCAGCTAAGTATTCGATAGACACTGCATGTAAGTATGTAATTGAAAAATAGTTTATTCCACTTGTACTTGATCAAAAATAGAAGTAATTTCAAGAAAATAGCAGGCAGTTGCTTCTCTGCTCTTACAAATGTATGTGCCAGAAAGCCTCCAGGCAGTAGACCGTTACATTTGTCTCTTGTGAACCACAGGAGTTTTCATAACAAAACACAAGTCCCATACATCACTGGGCCACAGGCTGTGAAGAGTGGGGACATGTGTTTTCCTCATCATCTTTGGTATCATCATCTAATAAAAAAAAAATTGGCATATACAACATGTTACAGACAGGCTGTAATGGCATGGCATTGTCTGATAACATGCCCGATTACACGTTTCAAACATACATATGGGTTCATCCTCTGTCAAAAACCTGATGCCTCTTTTCTGTATTCTGACTTTAAATTCTGTTCTGTTTCAATCACATAGATAGCGATTACGTGAACATAACTTTTTGTTGTGGAACAATGAGCAGCAGACCAACATTGGCCTGTTGTCTGTGTTAAATGATATTTCACAAATCACAAGTCTATCGTGGGCCAGATGGGGGCAGTAGTCTAAGTTAATACCACTGTGCATATACTGTGTATTGTATGTTAGGCTTTGACTGAAAATGCTATTGTCAGTTCAATCTTACTGATCTGAAGTTATTGTAAAGAGCAGTGGTGGATGTATTCAGATCCTTTGCTTCAGTAAAAGTAGAAAGGTAGACATTGTAAAAAAAAATGCTGCTCTGAAGATAATACTCAGGTAAGACACAAATTATTATCAGTAATTGCCTTTAAAGTAGCAAATGCAATTTGTTATGCATAAAAATGGCCCCTGAGTCATATTATAATGATAATAAATATACAGAATTATTAGCACTGATGTATGAAGCATCTTAATGCTGCATTTGATTGACGTCCAGTTGTAACAACTTGGAACTGTTAAGCAGGTCAGCCTGTCAAGACGCATAATATTTTATAAACTAAATGTTTTGTATGTAAATTCTTCATCTACAGTCTAACTGGTAACTAAAGCTGAGAAGTAAAAATATTTCCCTCTGAGTTGTAGTGGAGTGAAAAGAGGCAGGGAAGTGGAAATTACATCACATCTGTACTTAAACGCACCACAGTTGAAGTCCCTGTGTTTCCAGACAGACTGAAGTGATTGTGACACATGTACCTCACAAACATGGCTGCACACCCTGTCCATTACAGAGTCGCTTGCGTCACTGCCGACGAGAGCCGAACCTTCCCGACCAGTCTGGTATGTAAACAAGGTCAGACACTGCAGCACACAGACAAAACACTACCCGACGGTCTGCACGCGTCTGAGCCAAGAGGAGTCACACGCCTCTTCACCAGCCCTCCGAGGACCAAGGTAAGCCGTGCGCCATGTGCCCGTTAATAAGATCAGCCGTGTGTTATTTGTGTCGTTGTGCGGGACGCACTGCAGGGACGCCCTGAATGACATTATGAGGATACATGTGTGAAATGTGTCATTGTGTGACATGCACAGCTGTAGACGGATCCGTTTGCGATGTGCGGGGGGGGGGGGGGAGTCTAACTGCAGCTACAGCACAGATTTGCCGCAAAGTCACACGGCAGGTGTGTGTTTACCTCATACGCAGTCATCAGCTGGCCTCGATCTGGGTCGCTCTGACTGCAAAAGCTGCATGGTCATGTTTTCCCACGACATCAATAAATCCTGCCTGTGGGAGCTTTATTTTTCCTTTCTCTGTGCTCCTACGGTTTGTTTTCATCGTCTGCGATTACAATATCTTGTCACTTTATATATGCAAAGGCGACAGCTTAGTGTAAATCAGCATTACTGCGTACTTATAGGAACCACGTACACAGCCGTTGTACATACAGGTATCAGAGGGCTGCAGCTTTGTGGAGCTTGACTGAGCTGAAATGGGGAAAAAAAACATCCTTTTTTTTAATATTAACCAGATATGTAGCGGAACTAGGACTGTTTATGGTTGTGTTTAATAAAACTGCAGATAACTCTTAATGTCTTAGAATTTGTGACATTAATGCAGAGAGAGGCTTTTTTTTTTATGCCAGTGAATTCACCCATTTTTAGTCTGGGACAGCATGAGAACCTAGACCGGTCGTCCTGACTGCTTCAGCTCCAGCCAGCACAGACTGAGCTCATGTATTTCTCTGCAGAGGCAATGGCGAGAAAGTGAGGGAATGACAAAGAAAAAAAAATGAGTGAGGAGGAAGAAGAGAGAGGGACTAACCAGGGGAACAATCGGAGTGGCAGCCGAGGCCTTATAGTGGAAGCGTGCAGGGCCTGTCACGTTTCACACTGTCTGCTTTTTATTGCTTGGTTCTGCTCCAGTTAATGATCGCTGCTGGTCTCTCCCCCTGATGTGACCTCCTGAAAGACAGACACATTCCTCATGTCTCACCAGATATAATTTGACTTTATTAACTTGGTCAGTGGATCATTTATGTATTTGGCACTGCCAGCCAAGGCCAAGGACACATGGTTCACCTGCTTATTAAGTTGCTGTGGCCACCCTCAGAGGTGATGTTTGTCATTAATGATTACATGACGCGCTGCTTGAACTGCAAAGATGTGTCGCTAAAGGACTGAAGACCAGCAGTCTGATGAGACAGTGTCCCCTCTCGGGGACCGGAACTAATTCAACCTTCTCCTTCACCACATTAAGTCCAAATCTTAAAGGCTTACCTCCATAAACTTGTCCTCAAACTGTTGTCATCGTCTTAGACAGCAGTGGTAAATGCCACCTGAGTGTTCACTGCAAACTGAGATTCTTCACTTCAACACATGGTGGACAAGAAAGTGTCACCTTAATCTTAAATGTGTATATTTCAATAACATGTAATGTCCTGTGTTGAGGTGTAAAGGCTGCTACCAAGAGCAAATCGTGGAGCTTCTGCTGGTAAATAAGACATGGTCATGTGATCATCTCAAGTCACATTTATTTGTGTTTCTCACTGTAGGACTCACTGCAGGACCAGCCAAGATGATGCAGTGTTTTCACTTCATGGTGGAGCCGGCCAAAAACTTCACGGCCAAGATAAAGGTAACACGTGTTGGTGTGAAGAAGAAACATTGTGTGTTTCATGTGCAAACCTGTTTTGCTCCTGGCAGAGCGCTTTTTGGGTCACCTTGAAGCTCAAGTAGACAGTTGACATGACAACATTTCTTTAGTGCCATACCGTGTGACTGCTCGCATTTCTCTTTAACAAGAAACAGCTTCTGTATGCAGAGAGTTGCTGATGAGATGAATCGAGGCAGAGAGGCTGGAAGGGAAGGGTGTCTTTTGTTTCTGCTGACAGGAACAGAGCCATGATGTGCATTTTGATCAGGCTGAGTGACCAACTCCTTTCTAATTTGACCTTATTACTTTCTAAGGCACTCGTAAAGCCGCGCTTATGTCCTCCAAATGTCTTTTTCTTTTCTGTTTGCTGAAAACTCTTCCCTTTCCAAACACTTTCCACAGAAAATCAAATCCTTTATTTATTGTAATTTCCCTCCAGGAATCACACAAGAGAGCAAAGAAGGACAAGAGGGAGCCTCTGGATGAGGATCAGCTTTTTATCGTGGATCTGGCTAGAGACCTCAGCCGAGTGTGCCAGGTACAACCTCTTTTGAGCACACTATGTTCAACATATACACCTGTTTGGAATCACCTGTTAGTGAGCACGTAAGGAACTGACTTGTCTGTACTGCAGAGGTTTAAAAAATAATATACTGCTAACAGTACAATCAGGAAAGCAGACATGACATGAAAGAAAAACAACATCTTTTTGTTGAACCATTGAATGTCAGCCTGGTAAAAAAGGACAGCGCCTTTCATCAGAAATAATGATGATGAGGACTCTGCCTTCATCTATCCTGTGTTCCCCTCTCTGTTTTCTCACTGCAGAGGTCAGCAGTCCTGGAGCACATCTGGAACCAGGATGACACCTGGCCAACTCCTCTCTGCAGGGCTTTCATCCTGCAGTGGGCCTCTATGCTGGAGAGCAAGGTGCTTATCTGTGAAAAAATGATCAGGATATACAGTAACTATACTTAAGGTCTAAAGAGGCTTAGTCACTAAAGATGTTAATCTTTTTGTCTGCAGAAAAGGCCCTTGCAGACTGATGGCTGGCCAGAGATGGATGAGGGCAAACTGCCTGATCTGATTAATGAGCAGGACCTGCTGCAGGCCAAAAACGTGATCCTCAACTGGATCAAGGATGTGAGAGCTCAGCCTGAGGTGGGAAGTTCACGTAGTTCACATTTTTCCTGTTCACCTGACTGATTTTTTTTTTTTTTTTTACTCAATGGACACATTATATTCCTATTGATCATCTTGCAGCAAAGTGTGTGGCCTGGGGAACCTGTGGCAAAGGTTCTGGAGGACTTGCAGTCAGCTTGGCGTTGGGGCCGTGCGCCCAACCTGCTTACTGCCATGGAGCTGGTCATGTGGACTTTAATGCTGCAGCGCCCAGATAAAGTAGGAGCCAATGTTATAATACACCACATTGTGATCTGCACATCATCAGTTTATTGTTCAGGTGTAATAAAAGCCTTCTTGGTGTGTCCTTGCAGGACACCATACCACAGCAGTGGCTCATGTGGAAGCAGAGGACTCAGAATATTGGTTTGTAAATTAAAACTGAATCAAGTTGAATTTTATTGTATATTTGTAAACATTCACTCTCTTATGAGTCTGTTACTATCTCCTTTCAGGTGCCATATCCTACGTTCCTCAACCAGGTGAGTACTGCATACAGCTGCCCCACTGGTTTGCAGTTAGACTCTGACTGTTTGCTACAGTTAACAACACTGTATAGCAATAGACCATTTAATTGTAGTTTTGTACAGTACAAATATATGAACATCCACAGGGCTCAATATTAAGCGCGTAGCAAAGAAGGTGGATAGTGTGCACATCCAACCCCAGCTTTGTACATGCGCAGGACAAAAAATAAAAGACAAAAGAAAAGGAGGGGTTGGCACACACTGGCCTGCAAGGTCTTCATCAGGCAAACATCCATGTGAATAACAAACAAAAAATTATTTTCAATTTACTATGCGCATTAAAAACAAATAAAGAAAGGACTTTAAGCCATACAGTGGCACACATCTTTTAAAATATTTTTTACAATGAGAAAAATGTACAGATTTTTGCATGTGTCAGGACTATCTGGTCCACAGTCCTTTGTGTAGGACATTATTTGTTTTTTCTTTGCATAGTAAATTATTTTGCGATTTCACCTTTCTACTTCACATGTTCAGGATGTTTGCCTGAAGAAGACCTTGCAGGTTGAAATGTTGCATCAAATACAATTTTGGGAGCTGGAAAAATTTGAGAGCAATCAACCTCTCATTTCTTCAACATTCTCATCTTCATAATATCCATGGTCTAGTCCATAAATACTGGTAATACAGTCGATATCTCCAAACTGAAAACACAGTTTTTGGATTGTGAAAAATAGCTTTGCATCATTATGTTGTTGAATTCAACTCTTACCAAGGTCTTCTGTTTTTGCAGTGTGGGACTGGATCTCAGACGCTGCAGGTACAGGATTCATTCTGTCAGTGTTTCAGTGTAATCTTCTCTGAACCTGTCTGGTAACTCAGACTGTTACTTGTCCCTGTAGTTGAGGTGACTCTGGATCTGGACACAGCCAACCCCGATCTGCTCATCTCCAGTGATGAGAAGAGGATGCGCTGTGGCTTTGAAAGGAAGGATGTTCCCAACACCCATGACCGCTTCGACGGCTGGTGGTGTGCTGTCGGGGTGGAGGGCTTCGGGTCCGGCCGCCACTACTGGGAGGTGGAGGTCGGTGAGCGGGACTGGCGGCTGGGCGTGGCTAAAGAGGCCGCCCTGAGGAAAGGCTTCAAGTCGCTGAACACCAACACAGGGTACCTGACCCTGCGGCTGGAGAGGGGCACTGAGCTGAAGGCGCTGACTGTGCCCTTCACTGCCCTGCCACCGGGTCTCATCCCCCGCAAAGTGGGCATCTACCTCGACTACGACCATGGCCAGCTGTCCTTCTATGACGTGGACAAACACTTGCACATTTACACCTACAATGAGAGCTTCACTGAGAAGCTGTTTCCCTTGTTTGGTACAGTGGAGATCATCAAGGATCTGGTGATCAGGTCCCCAGCAGCTAAAACCCAGTGTCTCTGCTCCACATCCTGCCTCTGGGGTTGAGTTTCCTCCTGTCAACTCTTCCTTTAAAATCCAGTAGACATCATGTTAAAGTATAATAAACCAGGTTATGTAATACTGTAATCAGAATCAGAGATCCTGATGTAAAAGACCATCAATAGCTCCAGTATGTGACCACGCCCTATGCTGCTACTGCTTCACTGTGATTGTTGCTACCACTTTCTCACTATAGAGTTATCATGTTACCCGCATAGAAGGAGTCTCTTGTGCTACAGCCCGTCCACTAACGCAGATCAGTGCTCTCAAAATAGGACAATATACTACACACAGTTCAGTGAGCCACTTATCAATGACTGAACCCATGTTGCCATGTTGTCATGTTTCCCTTTGCTCACATACATGATGTATTTTCATACATTTAAAATCAAGCCTACAGCATTAATGTAATGTATTGTGCAATATTAATCCTGCAGTGAGAATGCACTATGTGAATAATAAATAAAGCAAATATATGTCTTAAATTCTCGTCTGTTTGGTGTGACAAACGAAAAAGCTGAATCTTAAAATTATGGCAATGAGAGCTGAAAGGTGGCACATGTACACCCACCCAGTCCCTGCTAGTTCGCACTATCTTGGGTAAATAAAGGTGTTGGTGACAGTTATCTGACAAAGCATCTCTCATGTTTCTCTCTGCTCACCAGTCCTTCTTTCACCTCTCTTCTGTCTCTGTTATCTCATGTGAATATATGTTTCATATGAATAAATCACAACAGCTGGCCGTATCCCAGCACAGATAGTACAGCAAGGACTGCCTGCAACTGAGGTAATTTTGTGAACTATATTCTCTAAATAGGCCTTATTTATTTGCTCTGCATGGTTGTATTATACAGGAACAATCCCAGTGCACTGTGGGAGGAATATTTTTGTAAAATCTTGACAGTGACTGGCTCCCTTCATCTTCACGCATCTTCTGAAACATCACCTCAGGTAGCAGATGGATGAAACGTGTTCACTTGGATTTCCTGGTCATTAAGTACATAAAATAGAAAAAGCGAGTTATTACATGTGGACAAGTGGTTGTTTGAAAGTTGTCTCTTTTGCCCCAAATCCATTTAGATGCACTATGTAATCAAAAACATGTAGACAGGTGAACATTACTCCCCTTGTGTGATTACATTTAACTACTTTTGTTTTGTGGTCCTTATACTTAATACTTATTTTAATAATTTCACATCTGTACAGCAGTTTAGAGGGAAATATTTTATTTTTTTAATCCCCAATATCTATTTCACAGTCACATATCCGTTACAGTATCACTTTCTGGTACCAGACATGATATCTTGAAGGGGTTTAACTAATTAATTTAAATGCTGGCAAAGTGTTATCCTGGAGGTGGCTTTTCCATCATTCAACATAGCCAAAAACTGTTGTTATTTAGGGGTGTCCACATACTTTAGGCCACATACTGTATCGCTTACATGTGATCAGCTGAAAGGCGTGTACCAGCTGCACCAATCAGAGAGCTCTAACTGTGACAATTGTTTTACTATATTTATACAGTTATAAAACAAAAAGTAAAAATGAATATCGACTTCATGAACGATTGATATAGGATCGAGAAAAACTTGTTTTTTTCTGTCAGTTAGTTGTTGTTTTTTTTCAGTTACAGAAATAGCACAACTGTGATGATGTCATCGGTGCGCGACGACGCTGGAGAGGATTATTATATGACAGGAAGACGATGACAACAAGTTTAAAACAGGCTTTAAAAACCCACTTTGGGTTTGACAGCTTCAGGTCTAAAATACAGGAAGATGTTGTCAAAGCAGTCCTCAGAGGTGAGTCAGCCAGGAGTTTATTTGTCTGCTGAGTTAGTTTCTGTGGCTCTCTGCTAATTAGCTGACGTTAGCTGGCTAACACCAACAAGGAAACTTTACTAACGTTCAATAATATGAAGCTGAGTGTGCATTGTCTCTCACAGGTAGTGTTGTCGTTGTCATGGAGGCAGTAATGTGTGACGCGGTGTCGTTGTATGTGTGTGTGTGTGTAGGTGACAGGGATGTGTTTGTGTGCATGCCTACTGGAGCAGGAAAGTCTCTCTGTTACCAGCTGCCTGCAGTGGTGGCTGAGGGCATCACTCTGGTTATATCCCCGCTCATCGCTCTCATTCAGGTGAGTTTCTGTCTCTGGTTCTGCTGCTTCAATGTAAACCTGTCAGACACCTGTAAGATTTTGAGTGCAGTCTCAGTTAAAGTGTTATGCATGTACAAGTATGTGACCCCTTTGTTGTGACCTGGTTTTCTGCATTCCTTGGGCCCTAAATGTGATCTGAGCTTTATCACATTGTCCCTATGCTAGTATGACTCAAACAGTCATAATCTCTTGTGTATTTATTAAAGACACCCATCAAACATTAAACATTAACAGTTCTGGTGGAAAAAGTAAATGAACATTTTGATTTAATAACTGCTATAAATACTAGGCTGGAATGTCTGAATGGTGTATTTAGTACAGACAAGAGCAACACATAGATTTTTGTGTTATTAGTTGAAATAGATTGCATTTGTACATAATTGTAACATAGATGAAGATCTGACACATTTATAAACAAATGGAGGTAATTCCAAATGGTTCACTTTCTTCTTCTTGTCTCTATATGTGTTGCTCACTTCTGTGTTTTCTCCCAGGACCAAGTGCAGCACCTGCAGGAGCTGAACATCCCTGCCTGCTCTATTAACTCCAAGCTCCCAGCAGGCGAGCGCCGTCTGATCCTGACTGACCTGGAGAGCAGCAGCCCGAAGCTAAAGCTCCTCTACATCACTCCAGAGATGGTGGCCTCTCCTTCGTTCCAACCGTGCCTGACAGGCCTGTGCTCCCGTGGTCTGCTGTCCTACCTGGCTGTGGATGAAGCTCACTGTGTCTCCCAGTGGGGCCATGATTTTAGACCGGACTACCTCAAACTGGGTGAGCTGCGCGCTCGCATGCCTGGAGTTCCCTGCTTGGCCCTGACAGCGACAGCGCCCAAGAATGTACAAGAGGATATTGTTCATTCCCTCAGGCTGCGCTTGCCGCTATCTTTTGTTACACCCGTTTTTCGCAGTAACTTGCACTACGATGTGATCTTCATGGACCTGCTGCCAAACCCCTACGTCCATCTGCATGCCTTTATTAAGAAGGCGCTGGGGCTGGACGGCGGGTCTAGTGGACAGGTCAGTGGACTGGACTCTGTGAGGCTCTGTTCCATTTTGCTTAAAGGATAGATCACAAGTTGCTTTTTTAACAGTTTCATTAATATCATGTTGGAGAGGTAAACAAAGAACAGCTCATTTTGGAAAGACAGAAACAAAAATATCTGAAAATAATAACTTTAATTAGCCTAAGGGTTTCTGTATATATTGTGTTGTGTTTCCATGTGCAGGGAGAGTAATTTAAAGTTTGTGGATTCAAGCAAACTGAAACAAAGCCTTAACAATTCTTGACTTCACTGATACTGGATGTTCTGGATGATACTGTTATCCATATCTGAGAGTTTAAAAATCCCATATAGCCAAGTATGAGCGCAACGCTTTAAAACTGAAAGATAAACTTGTCACCACTCTCCGGTGGACTGTAAAATGGTTTCAAAATAATCTCAAACATATATTTGAGATTCAGCATTTCTGTGCTGCAATTTCTTGTCCTTTATTAGAAGAATACTAGAATAAAAATGGAGCAAAAGTAAGGTGATAATTAATACTGAAATAAAACAAAAAATAAAATTCATCTACAGACAAGTGTAAAATTTGAAATAGCATATGAACTACACGAAGGTGACAGGTGCAAAAATTAGATATGACATGTTCAACCAAAAATGAAATAGTATAACAGCGGAGGTGGAAGGCAGTGAACAATGTAAAGCTTGGTTTGATAACAGTACAGTTCACATGGCGCCCAAATCATGTCTCAGCACGCTGAAGCTTTTCATGCCATGATACATACTTGGCATCCTGTAGACAGCCCTGTCGTGACTATTTTCTTTGAAACAGGAGCAATTTAATGAGCAGGATTTTAACATCAATCCTCTCGTCAAATGTGAGGCTTCTCCGATGACTAATTGTGACAGATGTCACGTCTTACATTAGGCAAGTTGTGAGCCCTAAAATCCCTCAAGTGGTTGTGAAGTATAATGAAACGCGGGATAAAGCGGGATAATGAAACTGTTTTTACAGTCTCTGTGCCAACATCGGCCCAGCTGTGATATGTATCAAATTCACTTAATGCAGATTATTATAAACAGTCGAGTATAGACTGTGCAGCAGGACAAAAGGATGCTATTTTCTGTAATTATGTACCATAAAATTCTAGTTTGATGCAGAAGAATAATTTTTGGTAGATAATGTTTTCCCCAAAAATGCTGGTTTTCTCACACTATCTGATGTCTGTGAACAGGGTTGTGGGATTGTTTATTGTCGGACCAGGGAAGGCTGTGAGACAGTGGCTTACCAGCTGACCAAACTGGGAGTCTTGGCCAAGCCTTATCATGCAGGTAGGAGTAAGTAAGGAGTATGTGTAAGATTAGAAAACATCAGGATTGGGGCTGATGTGTTTGACCTCTGTTCTGGCAGGTCTGAAAGCAGGAGATCGCACAGAGGTCCAGAATGAGTGGATGGAGGGGAAGGTGTTGGTTATTGTAGCCACCATCAGCTTTGGTATGGGAGTAGACAAGGCCAATGTCAGGTGAGATGGTTTTTGCTGTATTATTTTGTATTTGCTACAGTATTTAAGTTTGTATGTGCTGATGTTTCCGTTAATCCCGCAGGTTTGTAGCTCACTGGAACCTCGCTAAGTCTCTGGCCAGTTACTACCAAGAGTCTGGGCGAGCAGGGAGAGATGGACTGCCCTCCTCATGTCGCACATACTACTCCCCGAAAGATAAGGGGCAGATTAACTTCCTCATCCGCAAGGAAGTCGCCCGCAGACAGGTCAGCACAGCAAAAGAGGACTCTAAATGTGAGAATTCAGATTGATGTCAAGGTGTGTGAACATCTCTGAACAACCTGTCTATAGGAAAAACGAGGGTCTGCAAAGGAGACCGACAAAGCAGCCATCACAGACTTTGAAGCCATGGTGTCATTCTGTGAGCAAGAAGGGTGAGTGAAGAAATCAGCGCTCACATGCATGCAAGTCACTTTTTGTTTATTGCTTTTTTAGGAAGTAGGGCAATAAGTGTAAACTCAAAGCATGACATCATTACATTATCCCTTTGCCGTTTGCACAAATGCAACATGCAGGTTTACACATTAAACATCTTTCATTATGTACAAGCTATTTTAGTTTGTGTACAGCAGAGGGCAGACTTGATCTCTCTTTATGCTTTGTTGTACAGAGTACACCAGGCAAAACAGCCCCCCACCCATAGGAGGATCTTACCTAACTCCAAGTCTCACTGCCAATTCTCATACCTTAAGAATGACACAGTCAGGCTTAGAAAAACATTAACAAACCAATTTGGTCTTTTCTTCATATCTCACTGTGTAACCTGCTTTTGATCTTGTTCAGTTTTTTGTAAGCGGTTGTCCACATTTTTCCCACTCATATTCCTCAGATTTTGTCTGCATTATTAAAGTTACAATTGTGGTTGGTTGTGCTCTGTACAGCGCAGGGATGCTCCGTGGAATGTGGATTCTCTTGAAAATCTGGCAGCTTTGGCGGGTGTGTCTCGCAGCTGGTCAGAACATCCTTCTCTGTGTTTGTCAGGTGCTTTGTTGTTCAAGGGTTGAGCTTCTACAGTGCCACTGGACACACCCAGTTTGAGGCTCCACTGAAATGGATCTCGATTATTTACCTACGAATTACATGACCATGACAGACATGTAGGATTTTTCGCTGACTCTGCAGGATTCCCCCGTGTTTGATAGAGCTGCAGAGAAATCCTGCTTTTGTGGGGTCTTTTTGTGTGTGCACCATCTCCTGTGCTTAGATGTCTGATCATAATGAAATAATTCTCGTCATGTGGAGCACATTTGCTCAGAGTTTCGCTCCCTTCATCTTCGTCTTACGACAGCAGCAGCAGGTCACGCAGGTCAGCACTGTCATGAGCAGGACCACCACTGCGGGAGGGCAAATCGTCAGTATCACGACTAGCTCAGTCTTACCCAATAAAGAAAATCAGTATCGATAGACAGCGGACACTCACAGATGAAGATCAACAGGATGGAGAAAGCGCCCACCTCTATAGCGTTGGCACTGGACAGACCCTGCAACTTTATCCATATCCTGTTCAGAAGGTTCAGCGTCTCTTCTTTGGCATCCATCCTCGTGACGAGGCAGGAACAGGGTGGATTTACACTGAAAAGGTCAAGCTTGAATTTAGTTTACACAGCATCTCATTTATTTGCGTGTGTTTAGTGTCATCAGGATATAACTCCTGTTGGTTGTCACTGACGCCCTGACATTGCCAGTAAGTTGACACAAGCACATAATTTGCTGCTGTTCATCTATGAACACGATCAAGTTGTGCTCCCTAACAGTTTCTCTACATAATTGGGGTTTTGTGATTTTGAGAGAGAAAGTGGGAGGATTACAGTGAGAGAAAGACAGGAGTTTTACTGCCTGGGGGTGAACTGATGTAGAGCATGTAGTGTTTTTAGCCAAGTGTGTGTCTGAGAGTAGGTCTGTTTACCAGGGTAATGATACAGGGGGTGGTGCTGGTGGTTTAGGGCATTCACCATAACTTAACAAGTTAACCCTCTGTCAGGCTTTTTTGTAAGACATGATATTATGACATAAATGATATTTCTGCGCAGTCAGTGCTTGGTGGGTGTTAATTTTAGACGTTATATCAATTTTTAAATATTAAATTAATCCAAAATCTGCAGAAAAACAGATGTGTGGACATTTGCATTTTAATCTGACTTTCCTGTCACTATTTACCCCCAATGCCCCAAGTTCAGTTACTATTCTTATACTATTACTACAGCCCTAATTCAGACTTCTCCACATCAACTCTTTGTTAAGTTTAATAATGAACATTATAATTTACAGATGATGTGAGAAACTCCTGCTATTGTCATACTGTGCAACAACAGAGTTACCCCACCTCCTTATTTTAAAGCAGACGAGTTTAAATTTCCTCTGTGTTTGCACATAACAACTCAGTATTTTCAAACACATTCTTGAGATTCTTCCCAGCCTGCAGTATCTCTCAGGTGCTTTGTCTCTCAAATGCACGGGAACAGATACAGACACACTCAGTGTGAGAGGCACTTACCTATGAGAGTCTTTGTTGTTTTCACACACTCAGCCAGGCCCAGACTAACCGGCAAAGATGACAAAACAGAAGTAAGCAGACAAGTTGATGAGGAGGGGACAGAGATAAACATGGTATTTTTACTGAAGGAGTTACCTGCTGAGTGTCTGAGTGTTGTAAGTCATCCAGAGGAGGAGGAGTGCTCAGACGCTACTGAAGATTAGCAGTCAGGTTGAGATTAGGGTTAGGAGGGATAATTCCTCAGGTACAGGTGATAGTCTGCATGTGGAGTTGAGGAAAAGTGAGATGACACACGAAAACAAATCCCATTCACTGCTTCTCTGTTTTTCCTCCCTTTTGAGCCTTTTTATTTCTTCTGTTCTTTCTTTAGTGTGGTCTTCAGGCTTCTTCTCTTCTTTTTGTTGTTTTTTATTTTGGTAATGACACATTGAGTAGTTATTTGCTGTGCTGCTTGACTGTGCTCCTTACTTTAGTTTGTCTGCCTCTAAGGTTGTTCTCTCTCTGACGGTCCCATCTGGGAGTGACTGTTGCCTCACAGACTCTTTGTGCTCCTCTCTGTCTTTCCCCACCTCCTTTGGTGAGACTGCACCTCTCTCTTTCATGGCTGTGGAGACAGCATTTCCATTTCCAGCAAGGTAGTTAGTATGTTGTTGAAGTGGCTGGTTTAATGAGCTGCTTCCCAGACACACTCTCTCTGTGTGTGGTTGTGGTGTTACATAATGCTGGATCTGATACAGGAGTGTGAGGCTTTTCTTTTATAGAAAGAGTGGAAACAATCACACATTAAGCAGGGATGTCAATAGAAAACATAACACGCAGGAAGAAGGTGGGCTCTTGTTACAAATGAATAAAAGTTGTCCAAAAAAAAAAAAAAAAAGGAAGATAAGACTGAAAGTCACCTCCCCAATTAAGATTTAATTTGCTCTAATGCATTCTTTATATCAGTCCATCAAGATGTACAGAAGCTAATAGCTCTGTCTATTAGTTTTACTATTCTGCACTATTGCTGTATTTTTTATGTTATATGGCAAGGGAGCCCTATTTGGCTTATTTCATAATAGAAACATTGATTGCGGTTGGTGTGTGATGGTTACACAACATCTAATAGATCACTCATGCACCAGATAGCTGCTCCAAACAGCCAGTGTATGGTGGAGAGATGTTTACTGTGTGCACAAAAACATCATCAGTCTCACAAGCTCTCAACATGGTAGCCAGCTTCACATTGTCTTTTTGTTGTCTTGTTTTGTCTTATGTTTATTGTCTTTAGTTTTGCTAATTCCTTCTAACTTGCAGGAGCTATGTCAATTTCCTGCCCTTACATGAATTTAGTTTCTAATACACAGTGTATCTCATCTACCCAACAGTTGTCGTCATGCTATCATCTCCAAGTTCTTTGGAGACAAGACGCCAAACTGTGCCGGCGCCTGCGACTACTGCCGTGACCCTAAAGCTGTACGCGCACAGCTGGAGAGAGCGGCTGTCCTCAGCACCAAGACTGAGGCGGCTCACAGCAGAGAGCCCAAAGGACGGTTCGGTTTCCAGCCAGACGCTTACGAAGGAGGAAAGAAGGGCTATGGCTTTGAAAGGCAGGACAAGTTTAATGACATTTTCTTAAATGTTAATTTGATTCGTCCCATTTTGGAGGTTATATTTCTTCAGTGTGGATTCAAAGTAATATAAGTAACGATGAACCTGTATAATAATACTAATGTTACACCTTGTAGATATGATGAAGGGGAAGATGGCAATAGTGAATATGAGGACATAAAGAGGAAAAAGGAGTTTTCCGATCTCTTCAAGCAGCAGATGAATTTACGGAAGGTGAATCATAATAACCAACACACACAAACCTTTGTAGAAATGTAAACTTAATTGGACTAGAAAAACAACTCCATACATTGTTTGCATTGTGTGTCTGTACATCTGTTCGCCAGCTGTGGACAGCTAAAAGGCAGGGGTTTATTGGGGCCCCTGTAAGTGCGGCTTGTAGTAAATCGTTCCCACATGTTCAGTGGAACTGGCACAACACCGAGGAAAAACTATTCCTCAGCAGCCCCAAGTGGAGCTTGGCCAAACAGTTTACAACACAGCATAAATGAAAACAGGAATGTCATCATAATTGTACAATAGTAGAAACAGAACATAAACAACCAAGAAGTGACGATCATAATGGAAGATCGTTGTCACTTCACCACAAAGAACCACATATATATATATATTAAAGGTCCCACATTGTGTAAAGTGAGATTTCCATGTCTTTTTTGATTATAAAGCAGGTCTAGGTTCTGTGTTAATACTGTGAAAGTATCAAAGCGCTCAGTCCACAGAGAAATGCACACAGCCTGTATTCAGAAACTGAGCCTTAAAATGAGCTGTCAGGACTTCTGGAACTTTGTGATGTCACAACAATGCAGTCACGGATCTAAGCAATGCCCCAAGCCCGGCCCACCTGGACCCACTATCCAACCTCAGAAAAAAGTCAGCTCAGAGCCTCTCCTCTGATTGGCTCACCGACCTGTTGTTACCAAGCTCCAGATAGAAGCCTGAGAGAGGAGAGTTAAAACTACATTCAGGTGGTTTTTGTTATTAAAACCTCACATATCTTCTTCGGGATAACAAAACTTCAAATGAAACACATGAAAAGTGTAAAATATGGGACCTTTAATAATGTTTAAGAGAATTACTAGTGAGGCTACATCCAAAATTTATAAATAGCCAGCTCTTACAGGCTTGAAAGATGGCAGTATATGCAGTAGTCTTGGCTGGGTAAGGAATATTCTTACATACATTTTAATACTTATATCTGCAGTGAAAACTTATCTCAGTAAGGCTCAATAGTAATTGACTTAACTCTTCTCTTAAAGTCACTGTCAAGCTGACACAGGGTCTGCTTCAAACTCAGAAGAGAAATTTTAATGTGCTTATGGTAGCAAAGAGGTTCAGGGTGATGTCAATGTTGAATCTTGTCACGATGCACAGGAAGTGTACCAGTGTTACTTCTCTAAAATAATACAAAGAGTACACCACCATATCAGATGTGCACTGTTTGATTGGAAGTTCTCTAATTTTGTTGAATATTAACTTCTGTCTTTGCTGATGTTTCTTTAGGGAACTGATGGTCAGAGAGAGGATTTTGACCCCCCAGGTAATATAAATACAGAAGAAAATAATTATGAATGCATATTCAGGCCGATGTGTACTGTCATATAAGCGGTGTGTCCTCTTGTGCAGATGCTAATTGCCCACTCAGAGAGGCCAGCAGCCAGAGGATCCCCAGGCTCACTGTAAAGGTACAACAGAGCCACAAACACATTCCTCATACCTGCTCCATTCATTAACATGTCTACAGGAATTCAGTGACTCATGTGTCATGAGGTGTGAAGGCAGTTGCAACTGAGCAACACAACACAACTGCTGTAAATATGCAGTACTTCTACAGCATAGAAAAGGAGAGTGCAGCAGATGAAAATAAAGTACTGCCACTGTGGCCCATCTATGTATTACATAATGACATTTTGTACAGTAGAAATGGGAACCTTCAGCTGAAATGAGGATATCCTCTGTTCTGCTAAACCATAATTGATGTAATAACAAAACGTATCTGCACACATGTGACCACTAACAAAATGTTTGCTCTTTTTTGCTTTGGTGTTGAACTCTATAAATTGTGCAATCACCCAAATGTCTTTCTAATTGATAAAACTATTATAATTCTTCTGTTATTCACACCAATAGCCTTTATTGACAATTGGCTATTTTATTTTAGCACTGTTTTTTTCAATTATTCAATTGTTAATTAACTTAATATTTCAGGCCAGAGAACACTGCTTGTATCTATTGGAAGAGGCGTTACATGGCCACCAGGGGGCAGAAGACACATTCAAGTAATTATGCAGACACACGCTACAAATATCATTATTATACATAGTTAATTTTCTGAAGAAAAGTAACACTGTCACCTGACATTGTTCTTCATCTCCTTTCCACCTCTCAGCTATGACACTCTGTCCTTGGCAGTGGATCTCGAATACGAGGTTTTCAAGAACAGCAAGTCCTCCAACTTGTACAAAGCTGCTGTCCTAAAGAAGGTAACTCCCGACTGTTCTGCTGTTGAGATAAGGAAGACATATTCCTGACACATCTCTTATTCTGAAGGTGTCAGAGATGAAGAAAGGGGCACTTCCCTCAGCTGGAGGTCAAAAAGGAGAGGGTGACAAGGCTAACAGCAGCAGTGAATCGAGAGAAGCTGAGTCAAAAGTCAAAGAGGAAGCATCCTCCTCCTCTTCTTCATCCTTTTCTGAGGAGCTGCAAGGGTTCACATCTGCGTCTGAAATCTACTCAGTAAGATCACCTTAGTAGACACTTTCTTCAGCAAGTTTAGAAGCAGTTATTCTGGCTTCTTGTGGCTGGATCTTTCTGATATAAACACGTATTTTTTCCCCCATTATTCCTCCAGCTGAAGCGTAAGAGAGTAGGGGCAGGCCAGAGGGGCTCATCCAACCCCTTCCAGACTGCCAAGGATCTGCTGAAGTCCTCCATGTTGGACACTGCTTCTAACAAATGGTCAGAGAGTGGCGGGTTTTACAATGACAGCTCAGGAGGCTCTGGAGAGACATCTCTCAAGGGGAACAAGGTGGGAATAAAAGAGACAAACACAGATACATCTTCAGCTGTAACATCGTCCATCCGAGCCAGAGCAAATGCAGTCGCTGCCTCCATGAACAGCCCGACAAAGGGGGGCAAAGCCATGACCAAGAAGCAGCAGAAGCTGGCGGAAGCGGCAAAAAGTTCCCGCAACATTTCCCAGTACTTTGCAAAGAAACAAACAACAGAAAAAAGCCAGGAGGAGCTGGAGACGCCGAAGGGACTTCGTACTAGGTTATCTCAAACTACCACTGTGAGCCCTGAAGAACACATCTGCCAGCAGGAACACTCACCTATCACTGTGGAAGCTGTGGAGAGCAGTCCCGTCGAATCAGAGACTCAGGATGTGACACGAGAAGAAAGTAAAGAAGTAATACTTATAACTGATGATGACGAGAAGGAGGAAACGTTTAAAACAGAGACTTCAGAGCTGAAGCAGGTTCAAGATGCATCTGAAGAGGATACGAGGTCTGCCACAGAAAAATTGCACCATTTTATGACAACTTAGCTGGGAAAGTTCTTTTGTATCAACTCTCAACAGATTTTTTTTACCCCCTCACAGACAAAAGAAACCAGAGAAAGAAGCTAAACCAGCTCTAATACAAGGGGTAGGTCTGATTCTTATCCAGTGCTAAGATTTATCTCCTGCACAGTAACTAATGATGACACATGCTGTATATGTCCAGCTGACAGATGATATGAAAGGCAACAAAGAGTCGCCTCCTCCAGCAAAGCGCAGCCGCCCCGCCGATGGCAGCACCAGAAGAGTGACCTTTAACCCTAATGTGCAGGAGAGGGCCCTGCACCCGGTGAGCGAGCCACCGAAGTCGGTGACGCTGAAGGAAGCTGCTGACATCGTGGTCCGCTATCTGGACCCTTTTTACACTCAGGGGAAGTTTGCCACGAAGGTGAGAGAGGCGATTACTATTTCGTGTTTGCAGAGGAGCAGCAGTGTGAAATGAAATAACAGGCTTGGCTTGTTTGCCGATGACTTCTCAGCGGTTGCTTTCTGTGGTTGTAGGAGCTGTTCAAGTCCTTCGCTCGCTACTTGTCTCACCTTCTTGCAGAAGGAAGGAGTCGGGGAAAAGGCCAAGGTAAGCAGGGTATAAATTATTAAAAATAATAAACTTTGCACTGCTTCAAACAATGCACTGTTTTCTGACTCTTGTGTTTGTGTCAGCAGTCAAAGCAGAAGCCAAAGCTCTCATCAAGAAGTTCTTCAGCAGAGTCCAGCGCTGTGAGAGCGAGGCGGACTGGAAGCACCTTAAAAGACCACACAGCTGTAAAACCACAGAGAACAAGGAATGATGGGAAGGGAAATGTAGCCATTTTTAGAGCCAAACACTTCCTCTTTGTCAGTGCCTCTTGTTCCGGTGATCTCAGGCTTCGCCACAGACGCCTGCTGACCAGGCTTATGGTTGTTTTGCTGCTAGAGTTCTGCTTTTTTCCGGGCGGGTTGCTGCTACAGTAGTTTATGTCAGTAAATCAAGCAATAAAATGTGGACTGTTACAGCCTGAGAGAGCAGTGGTAGCACTAACATGACAAGTGTTCTTTATGTTTCCGCCCATTAACTGAAAACTGTGTACACAAATTCCTGTATGGGACCTTTGTGGTACTGCAATCCTCTCTTTTTCCACCTGCACTTATACCTACAGAAAGCATGTTTCAAATCTCTGCTAGTGGATTTTTTTTTAAATACAGAGCTGAAAGGTTATGAGGGCTTATCCTCTGGGGACCATGAATGTCTGAACCAAACTACATGACAATCTACCAAATAGTTGTTGAGGTGTTTCAGTCTGGACAGAAGTGGTGGACCAGCCAAAAGAACAACTGACGTTTCCATCCATAGAGCCTTACCACCATCCCCGTCAAACACATTGTGCCAATGGTTAATAGTAATATAAAGTAGTATACATACTTTGAAGTAAATGGGGATAGAGCATACAAAAATACTGGAACAACGTTTTGACATTTGACATAAACCAGATGGTTCTATGTTATGTTTTTAATGCTGCTACATATTTTGTCTTTGGCTGCTGGACTGCAGAACAGAGCAAAGTAAATGGACATAAATGACACACACTGTATGATGTAAAACTAAGTTCAGATTTGACGTAGGTTGTCTCTCAGCTTTAGCAAGAGGAGAATTTGTGCAGAAGGATGTTTTTTGTCTTTGCTACATTGCTTCCAATGAGGGAAAAGCTCTTCATGTTCTAGTGCCTGTCAGGACTGTGAGAGGCCGCAGTCTCTGAGGCACTGAAGGACACAGACTGGACTGTATAGCGAGTCTGAACAGCCATAGTTTGTCTACTCTCCGCCCCTAAATGTTTACAATAAAGACCATGCTGAACAGGAACAGACTAACCCGGTGTGAGACGTCCCTTATTGTGTGTCAGTTAATAACTGCTAATGTCTCAAGTTGGACAATCAAGCTTATTGGAGCTCTGTGTGGGAGGGAGGGAGGGAGGGAGGAGACGTCGGTGCCGGGGACGCTGTCAAACACAAGAAACGGTGACGTCACCTCCATCAGTGCTGCCTTCAGGTGCTTCATGTAACTCGCGACTTCTGGTGTACTTTAATTCAGACAAAAAGAAGGGTTGTAAAAATGATTATAGATTATTACATTCAATTATAAAAACATTGGTATTTTTTTTTATGTCACCTCTAGGTTTAAGACATTTTAAGACTAAATTCATGTAATGAATATTTGATGCTGTCCCATCTTTGTCAGATAAAATAAACAACAAATGGTCAAAAGGTTTTGTGCTAAAGTGCACTAAATTGTTGGAAAATGTCATTGTTTAGGAATATGGACCACTAAAGTAATATCAACTTAAAATGACAAGGCTGTTAAAGTGGATCCTGAAGTCTAGTTTTTTTTTCGCTTTTATGTTTAATATTACTAAACTAAAATGTTTAATTACCACAGAGCACACCTGGGGTCAGGCAGGATCACAGCACTACAGAGAAGGACAAATACAATAAATAAATAATAATAAACAAACAATAAATGAATAAACGCGAGACTTCAAGCCGGTGAGCATCATCAATCAGTGATAAAGGAGTCAAACCAGCGTTCAGATGTCTCAGGCAGCAGAGATAAAACAACAGGCTAAAGGCAGGGGTGTAGCAGCAGCAGCCGCAGCCTAAGGTAGCCACATCTCCGACAGCGCTTGAACGCAGCAGCAGCAGCAGCAGCGGTGAGCCGGGCTGCCAGCCTGCGTCTGCGAGGCCCCGCTGCACATCCACGACCGGTGGGGCGACCGGGAGAAACGCTGCGGTCTCCTCCAGCAGCTGCCGCCCGCTCCGCTGTTTTATTTCACGGCTGCAGGTCCGACCGCTCGGGTGCGGTTTCTCTCACATCTGCAGATGGCTCCAGAGGCAGGTGCACCGCCGGGATTTTCTCCTTAACTCATTTGTCTCAAAGGGTTACACACTTGGGGAGGCAGCGCCGCTGTTGTTTGTTGTCACTTCCGGGCGAGCCGTCGGTGAATTAGCGGATCACGTCGCCGGTGAAGAAGTTCATCAAGCACCGATGCTGCGTGCGGGCAGGATGGAGGAGTTTGTCACTGAGGAAGAGGAGCCGTGGTACGACCAGCGGGACCTGGAGCAAGGTGAGGCATCATTTCTCCTGTCTCAGGTTTGTGTGTGGATGTGAGGATGTAACAACGCCCCCATCCACAGTCTCCCTGCTTCCCTGGATTGGATTTTGGGTAAATGGATTCATGCGGGAGGGGGTGGATGGAGAGAAAGGAGAAGGTTGCATCCATTTGTAAAACACATTTGAACCCATATCTCTGCCTGTCTCTTGTCTATCCGCTGAGCCCGGAGCTGCCTGCCCTTCATCTGCGCTCTCCTCCCCTGCCACTTATTTTGATCATGTCAGTGGTGTTTCCCAGAATAGCCCTGCTGTCTGACTGAGCGACTCTTGCCTCTGCTTCATCTCCTTCCTCGCAGGGGCCACATCTACATCCCAGCAACCCTTTCCTTTGCTCCTAGATGTTCTTTCTTTCTTTTTTTAATCTCTCAAACACTTTTATATTCCCTCTGCTTAGTTCGTGGGCCTGGCTGGAGGACAAAGAAAGATGTGAAAACACAAATCATCTGTGGGGAGGTAGTGGCATGTAGGGTGTGTGCACGCCCACCAAAGGTCAAAACAAGCCAGCCATTGTTGGGGGGGGGGGAAATGCAAAACATTTCCCAAATTTTTTTTTTAGATGTGGAAGTTTTTTGAACAAAGAAGAGACTCAGTGAGAGCCACGGCAGTGGAACAGGCCCCAGCCCTCGTGTTTACATGCTCATCTGAAAAATTTGACCATAGCAGGATGGATAGTGATTGGTTTGTGACTATTTCTTCTTCTTCTTTTTTTTTTTTTTACAATATAGCACCTGCTGTCATGCCTTTAACCTTAAATAAACATGTGAGGCAAAAGCAGAGGGTCTATCAGAAGTATTGTGCGTTTGTGGCCTTTTTACTGACTCGAAATGTGAAACAGTGTGCGATCAGCCCTCTCAGTAATGACTTCAATGGATGCACTCAGAGGGAGTGCAGAGGAGAGATGAGATGTGTGTGTGTCCTCCTGTAGCGCCGGCCTCAGCATCACCCCATCTCCTGATTACCTGCTGACCCAGAGAACTAAAGCAGCTTTGTGTCTCATCATCGCTTCGTACATAGTCAGAGAGTAGAGAGAGGCAGGTGGATATTAGTGTGTGTGTGTGTGTGTGTGTGTGTGTGTGTTGCCCTGCGATCTGTATCTCATCTCAGCATTATTCAGCAATGAGCCTGAAGTCATTAAGCCCCTGGATGATCTGATTAGGAAGACCCAGACAAGTGGGGATCAAAGATTCCAGGCTTTGGGGTCAGATCAGAGGCAGAATTTGCCGGCAGCGCTCACCGCTCCAAACAAACGTCATCCTGCTGCTGTTATGCAACTTCTGTCCTCCCAGCTCTGCCATTTAGTGACCCCTGCGCTCATGATGATCTGGCGAACGTATGAAGTGCAACTGGGCAGATGGTGTGGCACGGTGATGTCATGTTTGTGTTGCAGCCTCGTCTGAGGGGGCTGTGGCTGAGCGTGAGATTCGCACATCAAAGAGCGTCACAGAGATGCATGTGCAGGAAGCAGATACACGCCATGGCCGTCTTTAAGCTCATATCAGAAGGCTTTGAACAGATGTGACAGCCTTTTTTTTTTTTTTTTGTCTTCACAGGTCTACTGTGATTGATATTTCCTCAACATAGCTTCTCATTCGTGTGCATAATTCAGAAATTACCTCACTAAGACTCGGCACGTGACGGCCCTCAGGAACAGAAACAGTGCTGTGGCTGAACTGGACCCGGAGGCTGAAGGCTCTCTGTGCTCTCTCGACTCTCTCTCTCACACACACACACACACACACACACTCAGTCAGCTCATTATCACTCAACGGTTCAGGCCAGTTTTCTGCTATCAGTTCTGCATCGTTGAAACAGGAAATTACAGCCTGTCCCTGCCTCCCTCGGCAGCACTGTAGGCAAACGTAGCAATGCAGGCGTGCACAGTGTGAGCTGATGAAGCTTGTTAAGTTTATCAGATGAAATGGAGAGATTGCTGCTTCACTCAGGTGTGCATAATAATTTACACACGGATACATAAGACATGCACCAAGAGTAAAATATATCTAATATCTAATCTAATACATGTAAAATGGAAATGGAAATATCTGGTCCCTGGTGCTTTACACCTACAATGACACGTGTGTGTGTGTGTGTGTGTGTGTGTGTGTGTGTGTGTGTGTGTGTGTGTGTGTGTGTGTGTGTGTGTGTGTGTGTGTGTGTGTGTGTTCCTGTCACTGCTCACGCCACACACTGCGGTGATCAAACACTGCATTCATGTCCAGTAGTGTTTGTCAGTGAGTGCAGCTGGGGTTGAGTGCAGCTCTCAAAAAGCACTTGTGTAAATGTTTTCTGGTGAAATGAAGAACTCAGCACTGTGCAGCGAGCTCCTGTCCCCCCACGCTCTCACTGTTCTCGGCTGCTGATCTGTCCTCCTCTCTCGGCCTCTGTCAGACCTGCACTTAGCAGCGGAGCTCGGCAAGACTCTCCTGGAACGCAACAAGGAGCTGGAGGACTCCCTTCAGCAGATGTACATCAACAATGAGGACCAAGTGCAAGAGATAGAGGTATGTTGGTCTCACCTTGTGGATGTTCACGTCAGTGCAATCCAAGCAGATTTCATGCACATTCGACATAAGAACGACCTGGCATCGACTGGCTCTTGGTGATTTAGTACCAAGCTAATTATCGGAAAATCTGGAGCACTTGGAAGAAAGAGGAAAGAAAAAAAAAAAAAAAAAAAGAAACAGAAGAGAGGACCAGAAGTGTTTGTTCTGTGAACGTGAAATGATATGTGAAATGAGTGGATCTGTCGCCTCATCACAGCTTTAAGACTCCTCATTAGTCAGAAGCCTGGCTGAGGATGAGTGTGCTCAGCAACAGCATCACAACTCTGAGGGAATCACATGAAACAAAAACACTTTCGATTCTGTTACTGGCATGAATCTACTCTGTGTTGCAGGAAAGTGCAAATGTCTGTTATCTGTTCCTTTGAAAATTGCATCAATGCCCAGAGAAACGAGAGCTAGATTTAATTAAATTAACACTGATCAGTGGTTCTTGCCTATCACATGATCTCTAGTTTATTTAAACAGATTTATGCTGGTTGTTGTTCAACAATTATCGATATAAAAGTGTATATTGAAGCGTCAGTGTCAAGTTTGCATTTGCACCTTTACTGTTTTGAATGGAAGCTGAATGTTTCACATTTAGCTGGTTCGACTGTTCACCCATTCATTTTTTGCTATAACCTTCATCCATAGCTGTGTTAAACCAGTTAGACGTTCAGCTATTTCAGCCTCTCTGCTCACAGATGTTAGTTTCCATGCATTCTGCATTTCATGCATTGCCACACGTCCAGGTGGCACTGCTGACTCATTACGTGGATATATATTGTAATTAAAATCAAATTCATCAAAGCTCATCTTAATCGTAAACCTGTTTCCCTTTCAGTACCTTTCCAAGCAGTTGGAGATGTTGAGGGAGATGAACGAGCAGCACGCAAAGGTGTACGAACAGCTGGATGTGACTGCCCGAGAGCTGGAGATCACCAACGAGAAACTGGTGCTGGAGAGCAAGGCCTCGCAGCAGAAAATAGACAGGTGACCCACACTGAGACTGTCGTCTTCGTCGTCCTCTGCCCTCCACCCTGAAAAAGCATGTTTTTAACAAGGAGATTATTGTCATCACATCGCATAAATCTTCACAGGGATGTTTTGAAGCCAAAGAAGCATAAACCAACAATGAGCGAAGCGGTGTAATTTCTTCATCCTGTTACATTTTTGCTTATGTTACAACAACTGTGCGGTAACAGGCCACACCCTCCACCACCGCAGCCACAAGCACTTGTACCACTTTTGCTGTCTTTAGCAATTTCATAATCATAATCAGGGATTTAAGTTCCTTACAGATCATAATACTGGACTAAAGGCTAAAAATAGTTTTCAGTGGCTGCCTTTGTTCTTTCTAAATGTGCTCCTTCACATTTTCTGTTTAGTCACAGTGACTCATTGCCCATTTAGGAGAATGGTGTGACATAACAAGCACACGAACAAACGTGTGTGTGTGTGTGTGTGTGTGTGTGTGTGTGTGTGTGTGTGTGTGTGTGTGTGTGTGTGTTTGTGCACAGGTTGACGGGCACTATGGAGACTTTGCAGGCTCAGGTTGACAGTCTGACAGCTCGGGTGGAGGAGCTGCGAACTCTGGAGGAGCTGAGAGTCCGCAGAGAGAAGAAGGAACGTCGCAAGACTGTCCACTCCTTCCCCTGCCTCAAAGAGCTCTGCACTGCACCACGGTGACTGTTTGGAGTTTATTTTCTTAATAGGCAGTATCCATTCACAAAAAGACACTTTGTCACTGCAATGACACATCCACGCTCCGCAGTCAGGTTTTGTTGTGGTTTAGTCTTGTTCACATAGATTATTATGTAGCTGCGTACATGAACTGATTATTGCTGGGTTGACTTAAGTAATTCTCCACTAATTATTAGACTGCAGTGCCCTACAAAAAACACAGTAGCTACAGTACAGACCTAAATCTGACTTCTCACCTTACAATAGAAATGATTATATCATCAAATGCTTAATTCCCAGGAAGAAAGTGGCAAAAACATCACTGGAAATTCATAAGCACTGCAGTGACCGTGCTCCAGCCAGATGAGGCTAGCTGCTAGACAGCTAAAACTAATATACCCACTTTTCTCTGTCTCCAGCTCCAACATTTTAGTAACTGATGCATGAATGAATAAATTAAGCATGAGCTAAGGGGGCATGGTGCAGGGATGAACCCATTACATTTTGGGGCAGATCCAGATCATTTACTGTGAATTTTAATTTTTTCTTCTAAAGTCTGGTTTATGTTGTTTGACCTTGGCCTTTGTGGAGGTGTCTGCTCTCGGAGTCACAGACCTTTTAGATAAGGTCTGTGACAGTGATTAATAATAAACATAAAAAACTTCAAATCTATATATCTGTCGCAGGGTTTGACCAAAGAGCCTTTAAACTTCAAACCCTTTCCTCAACCTCACTGTTTCTGTAGTTACTGCTCTCTGCCTTTATACTTACTATTGATTTTATTATGCTTGTAAATATTGTAAATAAATACATTTATTTTGTCAGGTACGAGGATGGTTTCCTGTTGGCCAACCCAGGCAGTGTGGACCTGGCTGAGAGACGGCCGGTGGATGAAGAGAATGGGCGCCTTAGGGACATTGTCTCTTCCCTTCGGGCGGCCATGGCCACAGAGCGGTCCAAGAGGGAGAGTGCTGAGCGGGAGTGTGCTGCTGTGCTGCACGAGTTTGAGCGTCTGGAGCAGCGTCTCCTAGGAGCAGAGGGCTGCCAGCTGCGGGTGCAGGAGCTTGAGGCTGAGCTCCAGGAGATGCAGCAGCTGAGGAAGTCCAGGATATGTCTGATTGGGGGCATGGAAGACGGTCTAGAGACGCTGCTCAACCACGGCCCTGAGACAGACACCCCAGAGGTGTGCACAGGGCTGGAGGAGGGAGGAGAAGGAGTTGCTGGAGAGCCAGGGGGCACAGGGCAGCAGGGAGTCCCAGTGAGGAAAAGCTGCAGTGATACAGCTCTAAATGCGATCTCAGCTCGTGATGCCTCAGGGAGACGTCAGGGCAGTTATGCCCTGCATGCCAATGGCGTGCGCAAGCGGGGCATGTCCATCTTGAGGGAGGTGGATGAGCAGTATCACGCCCTGCTGGAGAAGTATGAGGAGTTGCTGGGGAAGTGCCGGCGCCATGAGGAGAGCCTGTGCCACGCTGGGGTGCAGACCTCGCGGCCCGTCTCCAGGGACCCCTCCATGAAGGAGTACAGCATGGTCTCTGCAGAGACTTCAACATCGGGGGCTGCTGCCACGCCTCCCACACCCCCTCAAACTCCCTCCACCCCGGAGGCCCTGGAGGGGATCAGCAGGCAGGTGGAGCAGGTGGACAAACGGCTCAGCCAGAACACGCCAGAGTACAAGGCGCTGTTCAAAGAGATCTTCTCCCGCTTGCAGAAGACCAAGAGTGACATGAACTCCACCAAGAGCAGAAAGTCTAACAAATGAGCTGGAGCCCAATATAACAGCCAATGATACCACATGCACTGAAGACAGCAATTACACGGGACGTATTTATCTTAATTTACCTCAATGTTTTGAGGGATTCTTGTTTAACATTTGCCCGCCCATGACTCTGGGGTGGATGGCTGTAGTCACATGGTAGGATGATGAATGATCTCTAGGAGGGAAGCTAGGCTGATTAAGTTGAAGCTGCCAAATGTTATAATTCACTACATGTTTGAAAGATCGTCGTCGATGTGGATGAAATGCCTTTTCTGAGCGACCGTAACTGACAAATAATCAGAACAGAAGGTCTTTTGTCTAAGGACAAATTAGTATGTGATGTAGTATCACACACTAGGAGTATTTGAGATGTACTGATGCAGAAATGATCTTAACAATTGCCATTTATTTTTCAGGTATAGAAAATAATTGAGCAAAAATAATTCATGTAAAAAAAAAAAAAGAGAAAAAAAAAACTGCCATTGGCTTTGAAACTACTTACAACATTTGAAGCATGTATCTATCTAATAAACACTAAGTGCTAGGTCTTTAAGAGTAGGTAAAAATAAATCACACAAGCTTTCGACCAGCTTGAGGTGCTTAAAGATGCAGGAGTAATATTTAAACTGTGTGTATTTTGAGTTGGTTGGATGGTACAAATCCTTCCAGACAGCTGCCAAAGTGTACTGTGCATAAGTGTTAGGTGGATTTCTGTTTGCTTACATGGTTTATTATAAAGGAGTTGACACCTGGATGGGTGGCGACACCTCTGTAGTGTTTTTACAGCATGCATTACAAACTACAGGGGATACATTTTCTGCATCTTTTGTTTCAGGGATTTGTTTGATCATTTCATAAACAACAACATAATCAGTTCATAAACATAATCACTGTGGTATTGCATTGTCAGTCATCCTTGTAGTTGTCCATTTAAAATGTTTTCTGTTAATTAAAGTAAGAAATGTATCAACCATGTTATTTTTGTTGTCAAGTGCTCAGGGAGGCAACAATTCAAAACCTACCTTGGTTATAACATATCTGAATAAAACAGGATACACGGAGGCCCAGTCCGAACACTTTAATGTGAACACAGGATATCAGTAAACTGTAGGTAATACAGGTAGCACACAGAATCAAACCCAACCCACAGAGAAAAACATCAGTCCATGATACACCAGAGCTGAATGAAGCTGCAAAAACAGACACCATTCACATACTTACAGAGTGTACAAAAAAAACACTTTTATACAGCATGGAGTGTTAACCAATGGTGTCTGGCTGGGGACTGATATCTCTATATGGGTTCAGAAGTCAATTACAGACAACGTTTCACCTCACTGATGTTGAGCACAGAGTGCTGCCAGGTCAGCAGGAGCAGCATGTGGTTGTAAGAGACTGGAGGCATAGTGGACATTGGTAATGCTGAACTTGAGAAATACAAGGTGAGCGGTTTAACAGTCCCTGTGATCGATTCGGGAAGGAGCTAAGGTAACACCTCAGACACACTGGCATTATGCCTCAGGTACTAGAAAGGAGACTGGGTGAAATACAAAGCCATTAATACGACCTGGGCTCTTATTTAGAGTTGTTGTAAATGACCTAAAAAATTAATCTGACTGATATTTAGAAAATGACAAGTACTGAAATGAGGACAGTTTATAAATGATGAAAATTTGTAAATAGAGCTAACATGATTGACATCTATATGTAATGGCTTTTACGAATCTTGAAACCTGAAATAAAGGCGTTAAAAAGTCCTTAGTCCTGATTCCCTGCTCATATATTACAAGTATTGTTAAAAAGAGGCTCACATGATGGTCTGGCAAATATCTGAAAAGGCAAATGGCTCAACTAGGTTTTTTTAATGTCTTACTAGGGGTTCCTGTTAAGGCCACATAGCTGTTAAAATAACTGCCAAAATACCCTGATCAGAGGAACAGCCACACCTAAAGCGTCACAGGGGGTTAGAGGTAATTTTGTTTCCCCCTCTCTCTCAGCAGACTTTGCAGGGTGCTAAACCATTTGAAAAAGGCATGGCCTAAATTCCAAATAATTTACCAAGAGCCTGGTACAAATAATCTGCTCAAAGGCTTTGGGGAGACTGTGTCCAAGAGTTGTGTCCAGCAATGATTGCTCAATGACCGTACAGTGGCCACGTACGTTATAGCACTACTGCTTCCTGTACTATGCTTTCCAAGGCAGATCATGGTAATCGTACAAAACAATCTGAAAAATAGAGAAAAAGAAAAGGGAGAAGAAAAGAAAGCAGCAAGCGGCAAAAGGATTCACATAGTTCATTTTCCAACAGCAGTTAACAAATAATATTTTTTTACTTTTATTTTTTTTTTAATTTTTATAAACAAACCATAACCGCAAAATCTGGATTGTGCACATTGTTTGCTTTCTCCATTTTTAAAGATTTAATACTTAACAGAAAGGTTGGGTGCAAACAACTGAAACGTTACTATGGGAGGAATGCTGAAGTGACTGGAATTTAGAAAAGGGAAATAAAACTGAGAGCAGGAGGAAGGGATGTCAATGGACGGAGAGAGCAAAAGCTTAAATCGACACATGATCCAGAGATGAATCCAGACAGAAAAATGGAATGACAGCAAGAGAAAGAAAGAGGGGCAAAGCAGAGGAAGACATTGATGGGAAAATGGCGAGGGGGAAATCAGTCTTTCCAGTCTTTCTTGATAGTGAGGCTCCAATCCCAGGAGAGATGATCGTGTTTGTCGTCATCAGTGAACTTGGACTTGATGTTGTAGGTGCCACGGGCCAGCATCCCTTTGGGAGACTCTTCCAGAGCAGTGAGGAACTCGTATTCCTCATTTGGTCTGGGCCCATAGCTGCCGACCATGTAATCTGACTTGTCAACTAGATATTAGAGAGGGAGGAAAAGGGGGCTGTAAGAAGTTTCTTGGAGACACATCATGCACATCCTCAATTCCAGATTTAGCAAAACAGCATGTACGTTTGTACAGATCTTAAAACAGCAGAAACACCAGCTCATATGTTTAAAAACAGGTCAGGTACTGCATGTAAACATCTACTAAAATGTAGTCCAGTATGGAAACATTAACTCAACCTGCTCACTGATAACTATAGCAAACGGCTTTTGGACCCATCTGTATGTACAGTATCTATGTGGCTGGAGCTAGCAGTCTGCTTAGCTTAGCACAAAAATTGGAAACAAGGGGAAACAGCTAGCCTGGCTCTTTCCAAAGGTAGCAAAAGCCATCATTTAAATCGCCTTTTCTCTAATCTCTACTGGACACTAACACTGGAGTATAAAAACAACAATTTACTATTTCACAGGGGGTTTATATACTGGACTATTTCTTGGCTGGTTGCCTGGCAAACAGCTGTAACTTATGGAAGTTACTGAGCCTAGCTAAAAGGAATAGTCGGAAACATATCCCCTGTGCAAGAAAATAAGTGTGTTTCCTTAACTTTTTTTTTTTTTTTTTTTTTTTTTTTTAAGTAAAAAGACGAAATGAGGTGTTTCTATGTCAAATCTACCTAAGGAGTCGTAAAGACTAAATGAAATAATTTTGATAACTTTACCTTTTACTCCTTTCCTGAATGATTGTTGAATGTACTTCAGGCCTGACACAATCTCCTTGTTGACCTGCAAAAAGCAACACACATCATCTTGTTAAGCACATTCCCATGACAAATATAGCTCACTGCAGCTGCAGTAACATCTCCATGCCTCCAACAGTCTGAGAAAACAAACAGAGACGAAGACCAGACCCTCTCACCTTGAAGTTGATCTTTATTCTGTATTCAACTCCCTCTTTCAGCACAAACGGGTTCTTCCTGAAGCCGTCCAGGTCTCCTGGCAGAGAAAAGCAATGCAGCAGGGAAAGAAAAGTCAGTGACACTGACCACCAGGTGGCACAGGGCTGCAAGCGAGCCCAGCTCTCCTGCTCTGTTGCAGTTCAGTGTGAACATCGAGGGAGGGCAGGGGTGCCGTCAGGAAATTGCTCATTAACCCACTTAAACAGGAATGATGTCATTACTAATTAGCAGATTAATGATCCAGCAGGACATTAGGTCTATGTTTGCACACAAGAAGAGGAGTGATTAGTGTTCATAATTAATGTTGCTATGAGCCAGTTCTTCCAGTGTGTCTGCTGTAAGGAAAGACAGCTGCCTAAATGTGGGTGCTCATTTAATGTGCATTCAAGTGAAAAATCGTTCAGATGTCAACTACAAGTGATCTGTTTTCACTCTAAAATCTGCTGTTCAGCCTCACCACATACCAAACTGCCCTTTCTGCTCCACTCACCTTGTAGATCAAGGACCAGAGGCCCTGGCGCCGCCTCACATACCAGAGTCATTCGTGTCACCTGGACATTGGGGGCGCTGGGATCTAAGACAGAGAGAAAGGTCACAGAATTTAAAATTATGACCATAATTATGACCACCATCAATTTGTAGCAACTTAAAGAAATGTTAAAGATAAATAATCCAATTTCATAAGAAGGTAAGTATCTCGGCAGCCATGCTTTTATCACACAAACTGTCAGTCACAAACCTCACTACTTCAATTTTTAAACAATTTGATGTTGCTCTGTATGTGATTACAATACACTTTATAGTTTTAGTTTTAAGTTTAAATTCTAACAAAATACTCTTAACAAAGGGCCTATACTCTGCCTCTGTCTGAATTAAAGAATTTCAAACTAACTTTCAAACTATCTAAGATGACTCGACTGTCCTTTTCCTCTACTGTACACTATGTCAATAAGAGTGTTACATTTGTAACTTTGAAACCATCTAATTGCTGACAATACTGTCCACAGATCTGTGTGAGAAATTTGTGGACCAATATAGTTATTAGTTGCACAGCTCTGATAAAATCCAGGTAGTGGCCAGACCTGTTTCCCAGCTCTGAGATGGTTACATAGTGGTGTCAGGATCTTCTTCTATGTTTAACTATTCAAATTTAATTTTTTTTCTCTAAATATTTCAGTAAACGGTAAAAGTCAAATAATCTTATAAATAATGTATTTTATGAGTGAAAAACAATAAGAGAATATGTTTGTCATCAATATTCTAGCAGTTTCCAGACCTTTCATGATCTGAAAATGATCAGTTTTACTCATCATATTTTCACTTTTCATATCCGTTTGGTTCAGTCATTTAAACTTTTGAAAAGACCTGGACTTCCAAATGTAGCTGGTAAATAGGTTTTTATTGAAAACTATTTATATCAGAACTAATATACTACATGAGATATCAAAGTGCACTTTTTTAAATATGCCCCTTTGCTGAATATCATTAATTTTTTTTTTTACAAAGGCCATACTACAAAAATGCATCAGTTAATTAAAGCAAAAGCGCTTTCTCAAAATAAAATGACAGTATGACAGTATAATACAAGTTGGGAAGAGCATGAATCTGTCCAGTCATGTCACGTTAACATTCTTATTGAACTTTAACAGTTTTCAATACTCATATGTGCATATTGTTGTCACAACAAATAACTTGATTCCCTGCACTATTAGTAGGACAAACACACAGAGCAGCAACTTTACCTCCATTTGAAAAGAATGTTATGGACAGTGGAGATAAGTGGAGATTTACTGTTAGACTGCAGTGGTTTTTGAAGCAAATGGCTGTAGAGGTGAATGAAACCAAAATGTTTGCTTATCTATGAGTGTGGTTAGTTACTAGTTGCATTTGTTCTAGAAGATTGTGGGAGTTATTTAACTGCAACCACTAACCTGCAACCACAGCAGTGCTACCCAGCAGTGCCTCCTTGTACTTGCGCAGACTCTCATCATCTTTGTCCAGCTCCTGGATCTCCTGTAAGCTTTTCTGGGCAGGAGGTTTGTAGTTGACTGCACTGTCTGACTCTTCATTGGCTGCTGCCAACGCTGCCAGCTGCTCTGGTGTAGGTTCCTCTTCTGCCATGGTGCTAACCACTGCAGGAAAGTGACAACAGAGAGGACTGGTTAGAGGACAAGAGACTTAAGTAATGAAGACTGGTCATTGGTCACTGGTCAATGTCACTGGTCCATACAACACACCACTTCCTTTTATACTTTTTGCTCTAATGAAATCTGAATGACATGTGGAGCGAGGCAGAGTTTGGTTATTAGACATGGGGCTGCTGGATAATTATTACAGATTACTTATCCCCAGGAAAACCTCAACTTAACTCAACTTAACTTTGATTTGGAGCAGCCATTCATGTAGACATTGGAAAATGTATTTTTCACTTTACTTTGCAGGTAGTTTTGCTCTGATATTTTCTCTACAACACAATGGCACTTGTTCTGCAAAAATTTGAAACAGTTGACAGCATCTTGAGTTTTTAATGAAACAAAATTGTTCACAATAAGCACGGTGTGGATTATAATGGGTAACTGTTTCATTACTTTTGTGAAGAGATGAGGCCATTTTGTTGAGTTTTTGTTCTAGTGTATGCTTACACATATCCGTACACGTGAGCACACAAATGTACACACTAGCGAGATGAGAGCCAAGAGACATGACGCACAGGCCCTCACAGTCCACTTGGCTGTGGAGCCAGTTTCTCTGAGGCCGGAGCAGTGACATACAACAGAGGCCGGTGGTCTAAAAGCTGATGTTTATCTGAGCTCCAGCCTTCACTTGTCTCTCCTCTACCACACTGAGGCAGCTGAAGAAGAGCTGTGCTGATATGGCTATTTACACCCAGCTGCACTGTCATACCAGTCACCACTCATTAGAAGTGAAGACGCTGATTCTGAGCAGGAAGCAGCACATTACGAGATCATCTTCATTTTGTGAGAACAAAAAGCGCTTAGACGTAAGCTACACAAAGCAACTGTTGCTTAAAAAATGCTGTGGAAAATAGAGTTATCTGATAACATCTGGTGCACATATGCTGGACGAAGTCTGTGCAAAGCTGATCAACACCTGCAAAAGCCAAGAGGCAGCTGGATGATGATATGCTCATAACACTCATTCTGTGCGGTCTGTTCTGGCCATGCTTTGTATTCAGTTCTTGGAGAACTGACAACACAAATCAGTCTAATGGTGTTGGAGCTGACTTCATAGCAAGCAAGTTAACCAAAATACAAAGTATGTGCTTGTTGATACAGCGTTAATAGTTTTGATGCATTCTTTTGATACAAACAAAAAATGTGTTTGAATTTTGTGCCAGTGACAAAACACTTCTATTAGTCAATAGGCGGCTAGGCCCTCAAACCTCTCATCCAAAATGCTTTTGACATTTGCATGTTGAAAGCACTCTACTTCCTGCATTTGAGTGTATTCAACCAAGCATGAAGCTACGCTGTCAAAAGAAGAGGAGTTAGCAATATGAAAATAATTTTAGTGTGTATTCTTATTCATGTAATCCTATTTATGCAAAAGTGTGAATCTTGATGATGCAATCAAATCTGTGCACAGAAAAATGAACTACAGTGAAAGAGGAAGATGATAACACAAACCGCTTCTCCATTAAACCCCACTTAAACCAAACTTGTTCTAAAGATGCCATAAATAATCCTTTTCTATTACTAGCTTATTTTACTGTTGCAAATCAGTGTTAACGTGTGAGTTAAAGGTCATTAAACAAATCAGACAAATGCAAACACACAAGAATACCACCAGATGACAAACAATCAAAACTGATGACACTATATAAAGAAGATTTCATCTGCTCAAGCCAGGTGGATACTCTCAGCTAACACCACATACACTGTTTACAGTCTGAGGAACCACAATAAATCACACTACTGCAAACAGAAACAACAAAGGAACGGGTTTGTCGCTCTGCCTCTCTGTCAAACCCTCCTCTCTGCTCTATTGTGTCCACCATATACAGTTGGGTATTGGCCAAGCAGGAACTGAAAATGCAGCAACATTTTTTTTTTTTTTTTTTTTTTTTTTAAAATGGGGCCTCTGTGTTCCCATAAAAGCACAAATTCCTTTTCTGCCACTAGTTTTGCTTTGGCTGGTCAGCTGTGTGTGAGTGTTTCTGGTCGGAGAGAATGAGTGAGAGGCTCCTTGTTGCAGAGAGAGAGAAAGAGACAGGAAAACGCCACCAGATAACACAGTCATATCATTCTACAAGTAACACGGAACAGGTTGTTTTTCTCGCTTCCTCTACTCGCTTCTTGTTGTTCGAGCCCTCGACCGCTGTGAGCTGCACCGTGACTGCAGCGTACCACACTGTCACAGAGGAGGAAGTTGCTGCGTCAAATAAGACAGATGTGTCTCTTCGCTGCAGCTTAGGTACAATACAGTCTCTGAAGACACAAGGGTGCATTTAGTAGGATTCCACCACATTTAAAGTATATAAAGGACTTTAAGGGCCACAGGCAGGGTATCTCACCTCAAAACATTTCACTTAAATATGTCTGCTGATTAGAGTACCAAAAACTGCCAAATCTGGCAATAAATCTTGGGTCAGATTCACGTTTCCTTTTATGATATAGCTTTTGATTTCAGAGAGCCAAATGTCCATGTCTGATTAGTTGATCAACAGAAATTTAATTGTCAACTTTTTTGATAATCGATCACCTGTTTGTCACTTTTCAAGACAAAATGTCTCTGGTTCCAGCTTCTCATATGTGAATATTTGCTCGTTTTCTTAGTTTAGTAGTAGTTTATGTGGGCTGTTGCCTGGGGAATAAAAAGACACTGGATGACATCATCTTGGGCTCTGGGAAAGTGCAATAAGAATTTTATAGATCAAATAATTTAGTGATTAACCAAGAAAATTATGTGCAGAATAACTGACAATTAAAATCATTGTTTGTTGCAGCCCAACCAGATATTGTTAATTTTTCCTAACTTTGACAATACACACTGACGTTGAGACTTGTGTGAACTTCTATTCAATTCAAGTTCATCAGAACTTAACTCCTTGGACAAATCTTCCCCATATCATGCTTTTATTCCTAAACCATTTTTGGCTTCTTCCCATCATCAAGGCCTGTTCTGGGTCGACTCTTCTCCAAGCACAGGGTGTTGGGAAAGTGCGCTTTGTGATATGCTTAATTCTAAAATCCTTCAAAAGTTATTAAAGAGAGAATAGGAAACAGATAAATATCTAACAAAATATATGCAGAAAAATACACCCAATTTGTAAAACTACAGTGGATTTCAGGAGATGATTTGGACTGGAACTTCTAAGAGTGACTGTCCTTTTCACAGGGTTAATATATAGTTGCTTAGTGTGCATAAGACCGTGCCTCTTCCCTGTAGTCTTTCACTGCAGCAACATCGCATTTTCCGCATTTAAACTGTTTAGAAGTGTGTTATGCAATGTCTGCATATAGCCACATCACTCAGAGCCAGCCATCTTAACCACGTATGAAATTGTTGATTCAGCAAATTAAAAAGGTTCACGCGCTCAATAAAATGGATTAGTTTCAACAATATTGTCATCACCACCCTAATAATGATACACATTCCTTCTGGCTAACTCTACTCAAACAATGTGGGCTCTGGATAACTGGCTACATACTAAACTGACAGGAAAAGGCCCTGTCATTGTTCAGTCCCAGTGCCAGCTAGGAGACAACACAGAGGTCATGGGATCATACAAACACTGGATGTGCTGTTAAACCTCACCACCTCAGTGTCCCAACCTGCACAGTCCTGCATGCAGCACTCATAATCTGTTTGCCTGACTGGACTAAGCAGTGCAGTTTTACAAACACACCAGGCTTGGGAGCAGCTAAAGCTTTAGATTAGGCCTGTTCCTTAGCAACAAAACTCAGCGGTAAGATTATAGAAAGTGGGATTACTGCTAATGAGGCCTTCAGTGACAGGAGAGGAAAGTGTTTGGAGGTGTCACTGGTGACACATCAACAGGATTGTCGTGACAGAAGTCATTAGTGTCACTGAGAAGTTACTGAAAATAATTGGTCTGCAAGCTCAGAGAGGACCAGGGAATCCAAGTGGGATGATACAAGCTTTATGAAGTGGAGTGGAGGTGTGTGTGTGTGTGTGTGTGTGTGTGAGTGTGTGTGTGTGGCATGACTGTCCTTTAAGGACAGTTGCTTTTTTGATGAGGCCATCTATCTGCGTCAGTGTACGACTGGGTGATACATCAATACTAATCTGATAATGTGACACAATTTCACACAATCTTTTCATTAAATCAACTACGGTAATTCATTAGTCAAACAAATCCGATTAGTTGTAGTCAACTAATAATTTCTTTTGTCAAGTTTAATCTGGAAAAAAACTACAATAAAACAATGAATTGCTACTTCTTTAATTTGTTCTAAAAATTTTTAGTTTTCTAAATATCTTCTAAAAGTTTTAACCAGCATTTCCAAAATCACAATTTCACATTAAATACAAAAGTAAAGTAAAAATAGGGCACATTTTTATTTTGTCAATATTGCCAAACCAGAGTTTAAGTAAAGCTGAAGATTACAAAACGGTAGACCTACATCTTCATGTATGACTGCCAGTTGATGTAATCTAATGGGCTCTGTCTGGTGCCATTGATCATACAGCAGATGCTACAGGTCAGGCGGTTCACTGGGAGGACTGCATGAGGAGCAGCCGCAACAACATGGAGAAGGGTAACGCAAGAGCAACAAATGGCTGAGCTGTTCTAAACAAATTATACAGCATCCTTTCTTACCAAGGGATTAATAATTGTATCGTATCACACAAACTGTGGACACTGGTATCATAGAAACATGTAAATTATCCACGTTTTCCCATGATAACGCAACAGCCATAACATACAACATAAGAAAAACATGAAATCTATCTGAAGCTTTGTAGTTTGACCACAGCTGCTGCAGTCTTGCACAGTAGAGCCACCTTTACTGATGAATTGAGAAGTAGAAAAGTTACAGCTGATGATTTATACCCTGGATTACTGTTAGTAGGAACAAACAACACATTTACCGCAGAGACAACAACAGGACATAAATGTTGCTTCACTGAAAGTGAGAATTGGCAACCTCTGTGAAGTGACATTTAGCTCTTGGCTTCACCTCCCTATTGAAGATGTAACTGCTTTGATCTCTGGTCTCTGTTTGTAGTCTTCTTTATGCAACACCCAGCCTACCAGAGACCTTTGGATTTGACCCTTTTAGCCACCCTATATCCCTACACCTCTCTCTATTCTTCTCGTGTGGCTCTAATAAGAGCTCATCAATTGTAGGTGCAGCACTCATAATTCCTCTGCAAATAATCATGAATTCATATCAACAATTTTGGCTTTTCTAAATAAATAAAACGCAACTGAAGCTCTTGAAATTGTAGTACATCCTTCAGCAATGTGTCAACGCAGCAAATGCATCAACAAGTATCTTTGTACACCATTGTATTTTGAACTGACTGGATTTCTGAACTTAAGTTATACATTCTGCATCCATGCAAGTGAAGAGAATTTGATGCATAGCAGCTGATAATCCAGGTTCATCAAACTTTTATGTACAGAACAGCACTAGCAGCCATTTAATTTATTTATTCCACTTTCCTCTTAAGTGTTGATTTTGGTTCCTCTCAGTCACCTGAGTGGTACAAAAGTGACAGGCAAGAACTGTGATTTTTTTTTTTTTTTTTTTTCAAAAACATGAAACCATAAAATGTATGACTGTTTATCTGAATACTGCTAAGCCCTTAGACTTAGTGACTGAACAGTAGCACAAGCTTTTTACTTTAAGCAAGGATATGTTGCATGTCAGGCTGCAACCGGGTCTTTTTGTCTGTCAAGAAATTACTGCAAACTTCCTTTTTTGGGCAAGAGCTTGATGATTCATATCCTTCAGAGCACTAAACCACATGCTGCAGAGCTGTGGCACAACTCATCTTCTTAATGTTCTACCTGTGAGGCTCACCCAATCTAATCAGTATTTAAAGACACCATAATGACATCAAATGACCCTACCACTGGCTAGATGTTATGTCAGTAGATAAAATCATGCTGGGTCCCACCAAGTTGAAGACGTAGTGCAACACATACTAAACTAAAGCTTTGGGGAAGTGTTGCACCAAGAGCTCTTAGCAGAGCTGATGCAATGCAGATGAACCCAACCTCAACAGAAATACAGAAGAGGGTGAGAGAAAAAAAGAAAAATGCAATGAGATTAAAATTAGAGAAGGAACATGCCAGAAAGGTTGTTATGCGCTTCTACTAACTACTAACTGAGCAGCTGAAAAGATATTGGAAGCTTTTATCAACCAAGATAACTTCTGCAGGATGTCTATCACAGAAAATGTTTTATCACTACAGAGAACTAATCTGATCCACAAAGAAAATGAGCAACAAAGAGGCTCTGACAGAAACAGAAACAAAATACGCCTCTATCCCAGGAAGGACCAGAACAAATAGGAAGCTTTAAAAATAGCCGGTGAGAAATCCCTGCGTACAGCAGCAGGAAGCCACGAGTGAATGGGATAGCCAAGGTGCCAGCTGAAAGGTCAGGGCTTATTCCCCTGCACTACTCAGCTCTTTCACCAACATGCCCAGATTCAGTCTGCCTCCCTGGGCAACAGCCTTGGTAGAGGGTACAGACTCCACACAATGCAGGATTGCAGCTGTTTAATGGTTTTCTTAAAGAATAGCAACAATCTGATTAAATACAACAGATGGTATGAACATGTTACATGAGCATTCAACCAAATTACAGTTTAAAAAGCAAAATTCAGGAGTAAAAAATGTGAAATAAAATATTCACTATCTTCAAAGAAATTTCCAGCCACTGATGCTTATTATTTCTGTGAGGAAGTGCTCCGAAAAGGCCGTCATTGAGGCTGAGGAAAGCCATGTTCTGGCTGAGGTGGACCAGATAATGTGAGAGGGGTGGGGGGAAACCTGCACATATTCCCCTGTGAGACTGACCTAAAACAGAAGAGGCCACTCGCTGACACAATTTGTCACAGCAGGCCTTGGAAATGATATTCAAAATTATCATGCACAGATGAAAAGGGTTGACTCACAAAATATATTTTTTTATGACATGAATTTGTTAAGATTTACATAAACAATTTAGAATAAACTTGTTGGTACAGCACCATAATCAGGATGCATTCAAAAGCAATCTAATTTGTGCAACATTTTACGGTTGAGACCTGTGGTTTTGACCCTTGTACTTTTCACTGTGAGCTGCTTGAACATGTGCAAGGCTTATTACACTGATGTCAGGAAAATGCCTACAGTGAAAATGTGGCATGCTGATCTTTTAGCGGTTAACTCGACCTGCTTAAGTCTAAACCAGAGAAATAGAAACTGCAAATTCTGCTTGCAGCTGATTGCAGAATCTGCAAGGCTGCAGATTCTTGGGTTGAGATGAAGAAAATGAGAAGGCTGTGATATAAATATATTATCTGAAAAGTTCCCAAACTCTTACAAGGTGGGAAAAAGATTCCTGCAGATCATTTGTCAGACACGGGAAGAAAAGAGAAGATTCACAGTTTGGTTGATCTCTTTGAGAAATCACTTATCAGCCATTCAGCCAAGCACACGGCTTAACTATCAAACAAAAGTGAGTGTCACTTTGAGCGCTTTTGATCTCAGCAGATGTGATGTCTGTGCACTTGACTTTGATTAAAAAAGCCAACATGGAGGCCCACATTTTAGGTGTGAGCCCTCCGGGCCAGTTCAAATTAAGAGAGAGATGAGTTCCAGGAAGTGACAGAAAATGTTCCTCTTATAGCACATGACAGTCGGGTCCGACAAACTCACATTTACAGGAGACTAAAGTACTCAGACGATTAAACGTATGATCCAGTAGTCAGTGCACCAACTCATTATGCATCTTATTGAGAACAAGCAAATGCAATGGCTGACATTATCGTTACCTAACGGCCAACACCGTCAGCTCAGATCAGGCTCAACACCCGGAAATGAACAACTAAAGGTTACTTCTTAACTTCTCATTGCCGCCGGATAAATTTATGACTCAGTAATAAATTGAAGTAATTTCAGACCGTAAATCTGCGTAAACAACCTTGTAAATCTACATTTAAAAAAAAGCCACAACCCTTACTGCAGGAAGTTGCTCTTTCCATAACTGACGCTCATGGTTTGAAGTTAGCCAACATGTCCTTAACAATTGCTAAAAAGCGTTTTAACTTTATCATAGCAGGTCAGTGGTGTTTGTTATTCGGTTAAAGTGAGTTATTAAAAGAGTTTAATCAATGTTTCAACAACTCTTACCGTTATAGCGCTGGTAAGCTGTGACAGTGTCCTGTGAATGGTGGTGAGGGCGAGTGAAGTGAAGCGGCGGAGGGAAATCTCAGGCAACGGCCGCTAACAGAGGACACCACATCCGGTCCGCCGCCTTCAAAGTAAAAGCAGGTCTTTACGTGCCTCTACACGCAACGATTTAAGGAAAATTCACAAGCCACCCTGAAATCAGCCTCATCTTGACTAGCTACACCATAAAACTGAGATACACATCAATAGACAAAATGGGACTTATAACAGAATATTTATACGCCGAGGTATTGATATTTAGTTCTCCCTCCACCACTGTCCAAACCTTTTTCAAGAGAATTATTACGGTCCTTTATAATTTAGTACAGTTGTGTATTTTTTTTTTTTTCAGTATTTCTATTTTATGTTTCTTCAGAGAGAAACGTTATACTCCACTACATGTATTTTGATTTTCCGTCTATAGTTACTTTGACTTACTTACTTTACCTTACCCAGGCACTGCTAATAGATTTAATTTCTCGAAAGTTCATAAAGTGGTAAAAACGAGCTTCACTACCGATCAAGTGCACAATTCTAATGTAGCTTCTATGTTAATCCATCAACAATCCACTAATGTAAAATAAAAACATACAACTGAAGTCTTCCACGAAAGGGAGAAAGAAGAAAATCTTTTCGCTTCAATCATGAAAAACTAACCGGAAATGGTATTTGTAAATAATTTAAAACTTTATCTGTAGACACACTTCCGGGGAAATGGCTTTTAACGTGCATGGGCATGCAGGTCTGCACTGCACACTCACAAATCGTTGCCTAGAGCGATCCAGACATTTTTAAGTTTGTTCACCCCCCACTCTCAGTTTTAGCTCATTCAGACTAGACATCTTCAGTGCGGCAGATTATGAGCAGGCACATAAGTTTTTATCCACCGGTGTCGTACAGTTTCTAGGCGTGGCAAGCAGGTACAGAGAGCCAGTACGTTTCAAAAAACGGGTAGGCCCAACAACTCAAGTTGACATTACTTTAGGCCATATATGGTTGCTATAGGCATTGGCTGGCAATCTAATGCCACCTAGTGGTTGTGCTGTGGCAGTGCCGTTACAACAGTCAAATTAAATGTGGGATAGAAGCACATTTAAAAGCATGACCTGACTCCAGTTGCTGTGGGAAACTTGATTCTCCAAGATTGGCTACTTAAAATAGATTTGTGTTTGTGTATGTTTACTTTTTGTAGTTGGAACATAGCATTTCACTGGTTTCCTCTACAGAAAATGCTGAACCTACATTTAAAGAAAAAAAAAAAAAGTGTTCAAGTCATTAATTTCAAAATTACATTACCAAATGTTGAAACGGATTGTATACTACTACTGTATATTCCCAAACATAAAAAAAAAAAAAAAAAAAAAAAACCTATCAAGCAAATGTGCAAGTCCTTTACATTGAAACACTAACCAAACGCCTGGTTACCAATGAGAATACCTTGATTCCAAATAACAAATTTTGTGGGAGTCTACATACTTGTCTTAACTACTGTTAAAAGACCAGGTTTAAGAGACAAAGCACATTTAAAAAAAAAAAAAATCAAATCACATCATTAAAGTTTAGCACAAAATAATTCCAATATTAGTTGGATTGAATTTAAAAGTATTTTAAAATCTGGATGGACCAGCAGGTCTGGACATTGAAACACAAAAACAGCATTTGGTTAATATGCACTGCAGGTTTTATTACAAGCCTCAGTAACTACAGGGTAGAGGAAAGAACTGGGAAACCCCAATTCACATCAACCTACAGTCAAAACCATTTTCGTCAGAAAAAAAAAAAAAAATTGGAAAAAAAAAAAAACACTGGTAAAAAACACTTCGGAGCATTTAAAAGAAGTAGTTGGAACAATAATTTCAATCACATCAGAAGACAAAACCAAGTGTAAAATACTCTGCACATTTTTAACAACCACCCTTCTGTGCAGACAGGAAGGGACGAAAACCCGGTGGAGCTTCATTTCTTAGCTGGTGTCCATCTGAGAAAACAAGAAGAGTGAATTAGACAGCTGTCAAAACAAGACTAGTTAATTTGTGAAAGGCACCATACTGACAGCTGAACATACTCTGGCATTATAGGCATCTAACTGGGCGTCGAGTTCCTCTGCTGACAATTGCTGCTTGCTGGTACCGCCGCGGCCACCTCGACCCTTTCCTCTGGCACCGCCTGCACCACGTCCTCCGCGGCCTCTCTGCATGCCTCCAAAGCCACCCCCACGGTTTCTGTTCATGCCTCCACCACCTCTGTTCAGACTGAAAACAAGAGTGCCCATCACACTCTGTGCCCAAAAATTGCATGTCAAGTGTCTCAACAAAAAGACTGCTACACTCACCCCTGCATAGGTCGCCTCTGTGTGTCAATCTGTGATGTGACGAGCTGTATGTTCATAGGCCGCCCTAGGGGACAAAGATGCAATTAACCTCACAATTTGGGCAGAGCAGTAGTGCTCAAACGATCAGTTAAGCAATTTACCTTTCTTAAATCAAATAATGATAATCATGTGAGACGACAAAGTTAACAATAGTTGTTGCATACCATCAAGTGGGATGCCATTGTACTGTTTCATGGCCTTGAGGGCATCTGCCCTCCTTTCAAAGTGGACATCTGCGGTTCCCAGGCTCCTTCCCGATCGGTCATAATGAACTGCAGCCTTTTTCAGAGTCCCAAATTCAGCAAAGAGTTCCTGAAAAGGAAACCAAAACCCTGAGCCGCTATCCCTTTGCACCACCCTGTAAAGCACACCAACATAAGGCAAAATTCTCCTCTTAAAAAACAAACAAATGGGTGAATGTGAAAACTCAAATACCTGAATGTCTGCATCTGAGACCCCAAAGTCAAGATTGGAGACAAGGAGCTTCCCTCCAGTTTCCACACCAGCTCCTCCGCCACCCCCAGCAGCGCCATTGAAGCCGCTGAAGCCATTGTCGAACATGTCATGCTGCCACTTATCTGGAAGCTGTTTAGGCTGCAACAGATGAAAGAGAACGCACCTGCTGACTTCAGGATCCCCTTGCCTCTGTCAATCACAGAGTCCACACGGCTGGGTGTTGGGGCAAGCAGGGGCTCCACTTCCAACAGGGCCAGGGTGCTCAGCTCCCCCAAGAGGGTCCCCAAAGTTCCCTGCCCACCCCATCACTACAAGCAAGTGAATCAGTTCAGACAGAGGGACATACACAGGACAAACAACTTAGCCATAAAAGCAAGGGGATGTGCTGTATATCACCTCTACATACACACGTTGTACATAATTTAGAAAAATATGAGGACTAGTGGCATCTGCTGAGACTGTATACATCAGTGACTACTAAGTCAAAACTGACCTAAATTTGTTACCCCAAACCCACACAATCTATATTAAACCCTGAACAACTTGTACCAATATTGCCCATTGTTTTCTTGCCATCTGCGCCTCCACCAAAGGCTCTCCAGATAAGATCCTCGGGTACACAGGGGGTCGCCATCTGAAGCAGCGTTGCCTCCAGCGTTGCACCATGTTTCCTGGCCCGACCAAGAGTTCTTTACCAAGCCACGAAACTGGCTTTCACGAAGGGGAATTGTCCATAAGGAGTGGGGATTGACCGGAGGACAACTAGAAAATGGCCAGCCATCCCCTCTATGCAAGAGTGGATTATCTGAGCGTCCATTTTGAGACCACGCCATTTTGATTGGGGCTTTGTTGGGTTTGTCTAGATACTCATTCACACTTAAGGAGTGAAGATTTGCCTTATATGAACACTATCAGGGGGGTTGAAGTCCACTGATCCATCCACAAGTAACAGCCACACTGGTTGAAAAGCCATCAAATAGGCCTTGTTGTGAAACCCGTCAGCCACTCCCGAACAAAAGGCCGCCAAGACGCTGCACCGGGACATGGACAAAAACTATGCTCCCAAAAGTGGTGAAAAAAATCATTTGAGGACGAATTTTCTCGAAGTGGTTTCCTCTCACCATCATTTTGACACTCGGGGTGGAAAAGACTGTTACTGCCCGTGGAAGACTAGCGCTAATATAAGGTGCTGGCTTCAAAATGGCGCCGCCAAGGCTTTCACGATCCAACTTTAGTTTGTTAGCCAATACGGCTAACACATTCGCTCTCTCCAAAAGGCCTCTTCTTGAAAAATGGTGTAACACATATGGGTTGTGGGAGAAGGGACAAACTATGAATATAACTTCCATTAATGCTTAACCGCAAATTATAGAGCTCTCCTCCGAGGGAAACTCGGCGGTTAGCGATTACTTTATTTGCTTGACTAGCAAGCTGGCTAGAAGGTTAGCTGGCAAGCCTACTGGAGAATAGAAGGATGTTACCCAGGCATTTTCAGGTTTGCCGAAGGGTTTCCTTTTTTCTGCCCATTCCTCTAACTTTCTCATACCCTGCTGTAAGGCGTTGGTCTGCCTCTAGCGCGGTTCAGGTTCTGTCGGCTCCTCATGGGGCCGGATCCGCCGCCTCGGCCTCCAAATCCTCCGCCGCTGACTCCAAGACGCCCAGCGCCTCCTCCTCTGCCGCCGCCTGAGCCTCCGCGGCCTCGACCTCTTCCACCGCGGCCTCCACCTCTCTGCTGCCTGTTCTGCTTGATAATGTCGTCTAGAGACATATCCATTTTATCGGTCATTATGCTGCCCCAATAATGCTAAACTGCTAAACAAAATATAAAAAAAATACACCCTAGCCTCGATTGGTCCCTCTCCCTGCCCTTTCACAGCTCCACACTCTGCGCACCGCCGAGAAAACACAATGTTCCACTGGCCGGTGAATATAGACGAACTGGTTCGTGACGTAGTGTACGTAAACATGACGTTATCACGCAACCCGAGAGCCCAAGAAACAAACACCATCATGGATTACCACTAGTACAAAACGCAGTGTAACATTTTTGTTTCATCAACATGCATGACTGGCTCATGTAACTCAGCGACTCATATTCATAGTTTAAGTTTTTCTTCACAGTTTCAAATCATTTAGAGCGGAGGATGAAAATTAATCTGCAACTATTTTGATAATCAGTTACTCCTATAAGTGTTTTTTAAAGCTGGTTCCAGCCACTTAAGTATGAATATTTGCCTTTTATGCTGTCCGTGAGATGAAAATAATTATAAATATCTATGGTGAAATAAAACAGCCAATTTGAATGTGTCAACTACAGCTCTGAAATTGTTCACTATTTTCTGAAAACCAATAATGAAAATTAGCATTAGATGCAGCTCTAAACTCAGTATAGCCAGGTTCTTGGATAATCATTTCTCCCAGTTATCTGACTTTATATGAAATTTACCCCTGTGTACGATTCAACACAAGTTTCCTATTCCCATGCAAATTGCTTTCAGTACAAAGGGCATCTTTCTTTTATTTCATCATGCATGAAACACATAAAATTAATGTAGTTGTGATGTCTTACATGATGCACCCATAGTGATATCCAATCTGGTCAATATTTATGCAGGATCAATACAAGCATGAGTACTGTAAAAGTCCTTTATTCAACATTTTGTTTTAAGGTTTTGGGAAGGTGGGGTTAACCAAGGGCGGCATACTTGGGGAGGTCTCTACTCAGTAAAGTCCATTTGAGGGCAAGAAAATTTATAATAAAAATGTTGGCCTTCTACATTGCATTTGGCTTTCAAAACTTGCCCATGAAGTGTATATCCAATATGATGATTTCATTACTTCTACAATTTCTTGATCAAACTATTTTCCAAAACAAACTAAAAAAAGAAAAAAAGAAAAAAAAATAGAAGTCAGCCCTTTCGCATTTTCCTCCAAAGTCGTATGAGTAGCAGTAGTAAAGAAAACAGGGTTTGTATTTAAGACTGCAGTCTTTTGTGTCCTGTGGAGAGTCAACAGTTTGTACCTCAGCATCAGATGTCAGCAAATTTTGGTAAAAGTCTGCATCAGTCCCATCCACATAAACAATGTATATATGAAGATTTTGTGACTTGAAAAAACATGAACCAAGAGAGGGGAGAGTCTGTACTCCCTGAAATCCTGGTTCTTTTCTTCTTAGTCAGTTGTGGAGGATAAAGAAAGAGACGGGGGTTGCTAGGGTCCAGAGTTTCGAAACAAGATTGGCATTCTGTGCTAGACTGGCCAACAGGGCTGACTTTCTGGCTGACAGAGGGCTGATGGAGGAAAAGTTCTTCAGGATAATGGGTGGAAAAAAGCGACTGGACCATCATGCGAGAGACTAGGACTTCTTGGAGTCCTGTGTGTTGCGTTTCTTGAGGTCACTCAGGTCCACCGGTGTAAAAGCTGCAAGAGCAGACAGTAACAAGTTGTTAACTGGCCTGTGCTTGACTGATTTAATCCTTCTGTGTGACATAACAACAAAATTCACTATTAAATTACACCACAACTTACAATGTAGGTTAGGATTTGGGTTCTTCTCCACATACTCCTGTGGTCCACGGTCATTACGTTCACTATTTTGTGTTGATCTGATGTCTCTGAGCACACACTGCCAAGCTGGGGAAGGGTAAAGATTGAAATACTTTTGTTACATTAGGAAATCTTATCCTATTCTGGAGACTTGTTATAAATAACATGACAAGATATGCTGAGAAAGACTGAAGGTAAATAACAAGTTCAGCTTCATGAAGGTGAGATGTTTAATTTAAGTGTCAAGTCTCAGTGAATCTGAGACAGTGATCCAGCATTTGGTAACTTGAAAACCTTCACTTCCAAAACATGTACTCAGAGAGGGCAAATTAAGTTGTCTGATTCAGATACCACAACACCAATTATATTCTTAATCATGATGGTTGATGTGATCATTGAAAAGCAATCTTAAGCATTCAGCACATTTGTTAGATCTTAAGGATACAAACAATGAGTTATGGCGAGTACCACTCAATGTACACCTAAGTTTTTGTTTGTGTACAAGAAATCTCCAACGGGCATTTTCACAAATCCAAATAATCAACAAAGTATGGTTCCCTAAACAACAAAAAAATGCAAATAGACTTATCATGCAGTAGCAGTGTTGAGAAAGACGGACGGTTTAGAGTCGTCTCTTGCATGATACAGATTTTGAAATAATGCTGTGTATTTCTATATTTAAGAAATACTTGGAGTTACATAAGCATGTGTATCTCACCTGTAAACACAAGTTTACAGGTGAGATAAATGTAATGATAGGGATTGTGTTTACATGTTGCACATTAAGTGATCTGAATGAAGAGTCTTGATGTGCACAAAATACAAAATACAAAACCACAACATAGTCCAATTTTTTTTAATGGGCCTCCATTAAGCACAGTGATTGATTTACTGCTTCAACTGAAGAAAAAAAGATTCAACAGAACAAAAAGTTTTATCTGAATATATTACTCTTGCAGTTATGGAACAGACACTCGCCTTTGATAAACCTATCAATATCACCCACTTAACTCAAGTGTATAAGCGCATTTAGAAAGAAGAATGGAATGTTAGAGAATCAAACATAAAATATCTAAACAGGTCAAAGTTTACTGTCCTGTTTGCTACAGTTGATATTCTGAGCTCTATTATTCTGATCATAAATAAAATAAGAGGCTTATATTATTCTGAATGAAATTCAACATGTCAATGTTACAGAGCATACTTACTATCATGTATAAAGCGCACATTTTCCTCATGTGCGGGGGTGAAGAGCTCCCCACTGTTAGTAGGGGATCGGGGGCTTGAAGTCCGCTTGTAACTATTCACCATCCTGGGAGCAGATGAGCTTCATAAACATAAAAAAAGGCAAAGTCAGCAGCATAAACAGACATTAATTTCATTACTATTTCAATCTTTGTTTACTGTAAACTATACATTACATAATATTCTTCTCTCTAACGTCTAAAGCCTAACACAGTACATACCTAAAATTACATTTGATGAAACTATAATGATCACTGTTAACACTAGTCCATTTGTACTTGTGTATTAGCACTTAAGTACAGTAACTTTTTTCAGACCTGGTCATTCTGTTTGCAGTCTGTACTTGCTCCTCGCTCCTCTATGGTGAGTGGATATGAAGGATACAAAGGTTAAGAAGTCCTCAGCTGGATTCTAACAATAAACAAGAGTGACAACTTTAGCATCCCCATGTGATCTAAGAAAACAGTTTCTAACATTGGTGGATTTTTAAGGTACTTGTACTGTACTTGGGTACTTCCTTTTCATATAACTTTATACTGTACTACATTTCAGAGAGAAATATATACTCTTTACTCCACTCTATCTGACAGCTTTAGTTACTACTTACTTTGTAAAATTAAGATTTTTGCTTAAAAATATAAAAAGTGCTTATAAAATTTGGTTTGTTATAAATGAAACTACCTGACAGTGTAGTAAACCTGAAACAATTAGTGATCAATCAGTAGGTCATATGACAGTAATGATGATCAATCAGGAAAATAATGAGCAGGTTAATCTATAATGAAAATAATAATTTGTTGTAGTTTTATATAAAATAGTTCAAATGCATCAGTAAAAATAGTCTAATGATATTATACATAACGGACAGAGCTGAAATGATTAGTCAATTAATTGATTAGCTGAGCTAAGGAAAAATAATCAACAACTATGACTCTTTGTTATATATCATTATAAACTAAATATTTTTGTGTATTTGGACTGTTGGTCAAATAAAACTAAACATTTGTAGATGTCACTTTTGGCTCTACAAAGTTGTGATGGGCATTTTTGATGTTTCATAGACTAAACAATCGATGAAGTTAAAAAAAAAAACAAACAAAAAAACACTGCACATTAAAGAATAATGAATTATTAGTTGCAGACATCTAATAGTGTAACAGTCCGGGAACCAATTTTTCAGAATCGTATGAACTTCTACTTTTAAGTTAAGTAGATATACATACATTACTTTTAAGTACATCCCATGATTATACTTTGATACTTTAACTTAATTTTGCTTTAACTTCAGTCCAGGAGTTTTACTTGTAATGGAGCGATTCTACACTGTGGTACTCCACTGCTTTCTAAATGTAACACAGAATAACACAGAACCACATTTCTATGAATGCTAATAATTAGAAACAGTAAATTCTTGACACTGCTGGTTAGCCCAGAGCTTAGTTTGTTAGCCACTTACAATACAACCAAACCATATCATCATCTGTGTTCTGATAAATCAAGCAAAATTATTAACAATATGAGTGTTGTTACCTTATCGTTACAAGCGTTAACTAATTTCGATATAGCCAAGGTACATTAAGCGACTATAGCAAATGAACAAATACTGACGTTAGGAAACCAAGAGGCTTTTGTTTACGTTTTGACTTCAGTAGCTTCAGTAGTGTTAGCAGCAGGCTACAGAGTCAAACCCAGGATGTTAACCTCTGGTCTAACTCTTGTGAACAATAGTGTGCATTGCCTCTAAAATAGTTTCTGGTTGTTGAGCTCTGTGTTCCCCTACAAGTATGTCCTGACTAACAGCTAACTATAGATTTGCTGACACAATAGTTTTAGCTAACTTTAGCCAGCTAGCTAGTGATTTACATTGTGTTGTCGTAACGTTAGCTTAAAACTGCTAATATTTAATCAGCGTTACCGGTACAACATATTTCTTAGAAAGACGCTTAACCGAGTAATGGTATTTTCAAGCTACTCTGTAAAGAACACAGTGTTAAAATATTCAACAAACCTTTTTTACAACCTTTCCTTTCGATTTCTTTATTCAGAGACAGTGTACGCCGTTAGACCTGGCTAAAACGTTGCCAATGCCAACCAATCATTTCCGGGAAAGGACACGGAAGTGAAAGGGCTCTGCAATGATATGATATGATATCATATGATATGATATGATATGATCAATGAACACACAAAAATACACGATAGAGCTATCAGCTGAAGTAGCTTTATTAAAGCCATGGTAGCACAGTAGAGGAAGCAAAAATAATTTAAAAATAAGTTAATATCTATATACTAGTTAATCTATATATGGTATTTTTTTCCCCACCTACTTTATCAAGTTCTTCCTTCTTTTTTTTTTTTTTTTTTTAAAAAACAACAACAACACAGCATTACATTAATTTTTTCATTGTTGCCACAGTATTTCCATTTTTGCAGTCATGTCAGGATATCAGGATGTATATCACGTTTGTTTTGGTGTACTAGTATCACAGTTTTGAAGCAGCAATAGAAAATCCTGACTAATGCTAAAGGAACACCATGTATCCCGGGTCATCTTGTAACATTGTAACAATGCTTTACACAAAAAGGAGACTGGTTGAATAGCTACAGCTTGAAGTGATGGTGATGAATACACCAAGTCTCTAGTTCTTGTGAAATACTTTAATTTTTCTTCAACAGACTACACAACCGCAAGTCAGTCATATTTATAAAAGGTTTCTTTATTTATGAAAATGTACAAAAATAATTGAAGAGGAAATTATAAGACTTTCACCACTGATATTTGTATTTCTATCACAGAAAACAACAGCAATGCATTAGGGAAGAAACACTGCAACATAAGAAGTGCTTGTATAGCTTAAACTCAATGTTTTTTGGGTTGTTTTTTTGTTTGTTTGTTTGTTTTGTTTTTATTCCTGACCTATGAGTGAAGTATCCATTATTAATTTGGATAATCCTCTTTCTGCCCAGCAGTGAGGATATATAACTCTTTGTATAAGACATCTAGGCCCAAATTCTATGATGTAAATTCAATATATGTTATGACAATAGACTGGAAACAAACAGGCTGCAGAGTGCAACCAGCTACTTAACTGCTTAACACTAACACAAATCATACGCTGCTTAAACTGAAATATTTTGAGGTCACAAATCAATCTAATTTTCCTCAGAAAGGACTATACATAACAAGAAAGGATGATATTTCAATTCAGTGACACATTGTTGGTATTGTGGTACACGTGCTGTGCATGAAGACAGATATTTGCAGATGAATATCTGCAGCATAGACACAGGTAGTATGAAAAATACACAAATGCACAAAATAAAGTAAAATTAAATGAAATATTACCAGAAACCACCAGAAAGTGAAATACATAAAATTTTGAAACCAACAAACACACACAATCTTGCTTTACAAGATCAGTGACATGGCCTGAACTGTGGCTATGTTCTTCCACCCTGTTTGTTTGGTACTGCATACTGTTAAATAAGTTTTTTTTTTTTTTAAATTTTATTTTAAACATCTTTTCCATGTGGCATCTTTCTGTTTTCTCTGTTGATGTTGTCTCTTAGGTCCATATGGTACCCAATCACACACAACCGGTCTCAAACAGTTTGGCGAGCTCTTTGCAGTCTGGGTCAATGAGGTCTGCAGGCTTTTCTCCACTTTCATTCTCTGCTTCTGTGCTGGCTCCCATCGACAGAAGATAACTGAGTGGGAACAAAGCAGAAGATTGTTAAACAAATTAAGTAATTTTTATTACAAATACACATGAAAACATGACATTATTTCATTTGTCATTTATGTAACTGATCTTCTCTGATAGCTGCGGTTTTTCATTGTGTCACTCTCTCAACTTCAGAATAAGAGGAACTGTCAAAATTCAGAGGTATTAGTAGCTCTTTGTGGAACATGTTATGGCAACCATTTTACTTATGGATACAAATAAACAGAAAAAAATATTCCTGATATTTGGATATAGTCAATTCTCTACTGTCCAGTGTCTTTCAGGGCTTCCTGCTTAAAAATGTATTTTATGTATTGTGATGGTTGAATAATGTCACTGTTTCATGCATATTTTTTTTCAAGATATTTATCCATTTTTATACATATTGTCAATGTTCAAAGCCAAATTACCAGTGTAATACACAGATAAATTTTGTCGCTGTGGCGTGCTCTTGTTCTCCGCATTTCCTTTGCATGTCATAGAAGATATTCTAATTTTGAGCCTCAGATTAGCCTTGTTTGAAATGCATCTACAGCACAGTACATTCTACAATATATTAGAATTAAATATCTATGTTTTGTAGGACAGAAAAAATTCAGAAATAAGCAGCAAATGACGAAAACTTAATGATTTAGTCTGTGTCACTAGAAAGTGAAAAACTCAGATGTTACCTGGCGATTTCTGGGTAGCCATCACTGCAGGCCATGTGAAGTGGCGTCCAGCCATCCTCGTCTCTCTGATGAACATCAGCGCCATATTTCACCAGCAGCTTCACCACGTCCAGGTTTCCCGTTAGCACAGCTTCATGTAGTGCTGCCATACCTGCACACAAGACTAAAATCAGTCCTCTGCAGTGGCACTGCTGTGCACAACCATGCAGTCAGTTCACTGTTATATCAATATCAAATGATGTGATGGTTGGCGCTGTTTCTAATGTCACATGTAATTAGTTCAGCGTTTTGAATGCCTGCAGGGAATATTGCTGCACAGAGGGTAAAGTAGAAGCTGTGGGAAATTAACTCACCTGAGTGGAAGATTGTATCCACACGAACCTTCCTCGCTCTCATGAATCGACCAATTTGCTCCATATCTCCTCGTCTAACAATATCCTGGAAGATGATGTCATTGGGGAAGTGCACAGTCCTCTTTGCAGGTGTGACCGGTATTACAGGTGCAGGATTCTCCTGTGCTTGTGTGCGATGTGTTGAACTGTACCGTGACCCTTTGCTATACGAAGGGATGAATGCTGATGCAGTTTTATAAGTGGATGTATAATGTGACGGAGTGTAATGTGTTGTGCTGTACTGTGTCGGTGTGTACTTTTTCGTCAATGCATATGTGGATGTGTATTGCGTTGGTGTGTAATGTGAGGGGGTGTAGTAGGTAGGTGTGTGGTACGTTGGTGTGTACTGTGAACTGCGTGTGTACGTTGACACTGGTACATGGTAGTTGTACTTCATCACTGCAGTGGTTGCGGCTCTGCCTCCCCCTCTGGTGTCAGCCCAGGAGGAGGGAAATGAGAAGTCCAAGAGAATGCACCAATCCAACAAAAGAGCAGTATCCTTTGCTGTGTGTCCTTTTTGTCCTCTCCTCGCTCTTGTCTCTTATCCTTTTAGTTTCCAGCTGGAGTAGCCCCTGCTGTTACTCACTTTGCATAATGCAAACACTTTTCAGATCCTTTGCTTCACTTCACTTTGTCCCAATCTCCTTCTTTTAGCTTGTGTTGTCCTCTTTTTCTTGCCTGCTGTGAATTTCGCCCATCTGAATTTGAAAAAGATTTGTTGTACAGTAAGTTTGCTGTTGCACACAAGCGACGTCTGATAGGGCTGGTGGGGGAGGACCCCTATATACCTTCTGTTGGGCTATTTTGGGGCCTAATATCCAGTGACTTCAGCTTAGAAATGAGTGGCCTTTGTCCAACTCCTCCCACTGTACAGTCACATGTTCACTGACACTGCACCCACCCCTAGATCATAAAAAATGTTGACAACCAAAAGGTTCTCTTTGACTCTTGCTTCAGACATCTTTTTACATAATCATCTAAACAACTATGTTTAATATCAGAGCTAAACATTGCCAGAAGAGGAAGTCTCAAATTCATAGGCCGTTTGTAGGAGTCACATTCCCTATTTCGGGCCATTGCAAGCTGTTATCTATGCCAGTTGTCTCAGAATAATGTTGTTCTGGTGTTATGAATGTATTGCAGCACAAATAAACAACGTCAGAGAGCAACAGCACATGATTTCGCATTGGCATGTGTTGTTGATTTGTCTGCTTACATCATGTCTGATGGTGCAATATAACCTTAGCTACACTGTTTTGATTTTCAGAGCACATAGAATACTTTTTTAATTTTATAATACGGAACAGATTTTAAGGAATGTGTCATAATTTCCCAAAGTTAGTCAAATGCTTCTGAGTGTTTTCGCTCCTGTCGTCCATGTTCCTTCTTGTGTTCCCCAGTGACCTACAGGGTCGTCATGTGACACTTCAAGCCTGCCCTTTGCATCATAACCGGATACACCAATAAAATTCTCCCACTGAGGTTATCTGTGGGAGTGCAGTCATGACCAGCTGAGGGGGCAAAATGAGCAAATGTAACCTCTCTCCTCAAATGCCGGTGAAAAGTCACATGGTTGCCAGAAACGCAGCTATTTACAACACTGAACTTCTGCCATGCACCGTGATACAAGCAGAGGAATGATAACTTCCGAAATTGTCTGAGAGAAAGGCAACATTGATATTGATGACTATAGGCTTAGATTAATTTCATTTATAAATGTGATATGTAAGATGTAGAATAAGAGGGATTTTCACCACTGTGTGACCTGCAGTACGTGTGAATGGTGCTGTAAAATCGTGGTGGTGGCACCAGCTGTCCCCAGACAGACTTCTAAGACAGGCAGGGCTGGTTATAACTGGTTCATGAAACATTTGGAAGTGGACTTGAGCATTTCATAGATGCTGCCAATGTAGAAGAAGAAATAGCATAGCTCAGGTTTTCTGTTTCTCAACACTTCTCCAACTACTTAAGGTATGACCTTCCTCCAGACCTTGATCTCCTCTGTCGTAATTTACAACTATTCTAATGCTTTGCTGCACGTACCTACTTTATAATTCAGTGTTCACTTTAGATATTCAGTCTATATCACTTTGAAGGCTTGTGCTCACCCATCTTCACCTTCAAAACAAGGCTGTCATACAACAGTTGTGCTTCCAAGACTGAAAATGTAGAAAACCTGCAGCTAGCTTTGTTTCAAAACTGAAAACAATATCACACATTGTTTCAAGCTGTTTTAGAGCATATTTTGAGTTCTGTGTGCTATTCAAGCAGGTGAGGGAGATTATATGACTCATATTATCCCAGCAGCAAATGAGATATGAATTTCTGTTGTGTTAAGAACTCTGAATGTCATTGTGAATAATTATTCAACACCTCCCTGCACCACTGGTCTCTCTAAACAGGGGGAACAGGGGAAAAGGGCTTAGAGCTCATGTCTGGGCAAATTGAAGGGAGAGTATTTGAATGTTCACAGCTTGAGGAAGAGACTTTTAAAAGCAGCTATCAGGTTTCACAGCCTCTTATATGGTATTGTGGGGGTGCAGGGGCGTCCCTGAGCAATGGTGATACTCCTTGCAGCTTCCCTCGCTCCTCTCCACAGCCACTTCCTCACCAGAAGTAACGAGAACCTCAGCTTGTGGAAAATGTTTGTTTGTTACAGCCCAGTGTTAGGCCCACTCTTGGACACATGCCAGAGAGAGGTCTCACACGCTTCCTGCTATACATAGTCCCAGGCTGCCCTCTCCCCACCTACCTGCCCTTTAGGGTGCATGTTATGATCTGTCAAATTACCAAGAAGTCAGAGCTGAAAACATTGAGGTGTATGGAACATCGCCAGAGATCGGCAACAACAGTCATTAATGGAAAAGGGTTTATTCTAATGTTAGAGATTTCACCTCTGTGCGGTGTCATCTTACCTATCTTACAACTTTTCACCCAATTTGATTTAGAAAAAAAAATACAAAAAATTTCTTGATAAGTGAAAACAGAGTTGTGTTTTAACGTCCATGTTAAATAATTAACACAGTAAAAGTAAATCTGTTTGAGAAAATCACTCAGTGGTAATGAAAATGTATTCAGAACATAACAGGTGTAGATTTGGTTTAAACCTTGTTGTGTGTTTGTGTGTGTGCACTTGGTCTCTAACTATTTTTGTCTTGTATGAGCTCATGTTTGCACACATACACAGCACACACATAGCTTGACTCTGCAAAATGTTTACTTCATTAAGCAGGCATTAGCTACTAAGACTTGTGCATTATATCGATTTTTACATTTTATTTCATCAATAAAAATCTGAGACTTATATATATATATATATATATATATATATATATATATATATATATATATATATAATAGTAATAGGATTACTATTGCAACAACACATCACCAGTAGGGTAAAACTAACCTGTCTCACGACGGTCTAATCCCAATTTCAAAATATTCATATTTCAGAAGAAAATAAATGCATAGTAATCTGTAGGTATATGTTACTGAAGGTGCTGCCACTAACAGGATTCTCTAGATAAAATGGTGCATCTACACTCAGAAACAGCCTGTTAATGATGCATTCACCCCTTCAGTTATGAGGCAATGCTCTCCACTACATTAGATATATACACAGATACACAGCTGCTTTTCAAAAGCATTGCCACTCAACATCAGTGGTTCTATCCCTGATGTTATTTCTTATTGGATTGAAAATACATTTTGTGTTATCACGCTTCTTGGCGCATTTATTCACAGATGATGTTCTTGTGTAGTTGAATCTTTTGGGATAGAGACAACTGTGAACTGTTACAGCATTTAACCTGAGTAAAGCTGATGTTAAGAATTTTGTTTGAGTAAAAACCAGTGCCTTTTTACGTCTGGATTAAATCAGTATGGACAACCTTGCTGTTTTACTATCAAGAGTGTCCGGGCCCAGTTTAACCTGTGACAAATAGTTTAGAAGACAAGAAACTGAAGTCAAAAGAATGACAATTTTAATAGTGACCTGTCACAGACGATTATCAGTGGCCTATACATGCTACAAAAAAGCCAGCTATGCATTCCTTTACACTCCACTGACTCACGTGATGCAGGTAGGAGGCTGCTTGGTGACTCTATCCTCTAAAAATAAGAGCTGTGAAGCATCCTGTCTGTGTATAGCATGTTATGAATGCAGGCTGCCATCCTCATAAACATTGTTGACTAAAAAGGTCAGTGTAACACAAAGCAAGTATCTCTGAAAATTCTGTTAGAATAATCCATGCCTGTGCATACACATAGTTTCACAGCTTTGTTTTGACTGTTCGCAGGTATTTTAAACAGAGCTGGGGCACAGGAGGTCGAGAAAATGCAGACCTTCTGCCAGGTTGCTGCCAGGTATATTTTTACAGAAACACCACCCGTTCTTGTCTGCTCCCTCTTGCATGGCTAAACACGCCTTTTCGCAGAAACCCCCTGCTGTTCTGGGCACATGTGTCCCATGGGTGACAACAGGAGTATGTTTCTTAGCAGGCAGCATATTAACACACCTCCATCACTGGACAGTCAACACTGTAGGGATAAGTCTCTGTCTGGATCCCCGCAGGGAGATACTCTCTCAGGCTGAAAAGTATCTGGTTACGGCACACGCAGTCGGCAGGAAAAAAAAGGAGTTGGAATCTAAACCGGGAGTGACTAATCCTCTGTCTTTCACTGAGAAAGAGGAACACCATGGTGTCTGCTGCAGTGGTTCATCTTAGTGAGAAGCACCAACAGAAGTCAATTAGTGATTCAGAGTTGACCTGATACTCAGTCTCAACATTTAAAAACCAGAATAGATATTTCCTAGACCTCACAATGTTTACATTTGTATGATAAATCTTTCTTAAAAGATCACGCATTGTATCTGCTGCTAAATCAACTTCCCAGCCCTCATGGAAGAACTAGAAATCTGCATCAGAAGGATTAGATGCAGCAGGGCACGGCCCTCTGTTTCTGTCTAAATCAAAAGTCACTTTGAAGGCTATGCATGTACTCATGGTACTGGAGTTACAACCAGGTAACTTTTGTAGAGCCATGGTACCCAGTATTTTGCTAGTAGGCTATTTGGTGAAGCTAATTTGAGACAGCTGATGCATCAGAAATAAAATTCAACTGCCAAAAATTCAGGATATATTTATGGTTTAATATGGCTACACTACTACATCCACTGAACTGCAGTGTTATCAGTAATCCATTTCGTTCCTCTGTGGTGTAAGAAACAAATTACATATTGAACTCTAGGGAAAAAACAGCCATCCTAAATCATTCATTCAAGAAATGCAATTTTTTTCCTTAATATATCTTTTGTTCAATTCAAAGAACACCAAACACTGTAAAAGGCTTATTTTGTGGAGCATCGTGCTCTTAGTGGATCCTCACACACATGTAGATCAAGTGGCATGAGATGAATTCATACATGGATGAGTCCCCACGCCGAGCCGAGTGAGCACATTAGACAAGCCAACCAAAAGTAAATTGAGCCATTTGCTGTTGAAAATGAGCCCAACTGCCATCTGGCCCTGCATACATGACATGATCCTCATGGTTCCCATACCTCTGGACTCTTAAGTTGCTGAACCCTCCCAGTCATGAGCGCATAGTTTCCATGGGAATTGGTCCTTATTCATTACCACAGACTAAATGAATACATGTATTTCTTTCTTCATAATATGCTTGAACCTTTTCTAGCCTTCTTTAGATTTTTCGTTTGACATGAATCCCATACATAGTACCAATTATAATACTTGACTGGATCACCTTGGTTATAACTATGAGCTTTTTACAGTAATATGTATTTTTTTAAAATATAGAAAATAGGCTCATACATTTCATTGTCTTTATTAACCAAATGATTTCAAGGCTGCTGAAGACAATAATTCAGTACAACGCCAACATCTTGGACTGACTTTGTGCTTAATGGAAAGCACACGTAGGTCAGTCAGTATACAATAGTCAAAAAATGTCAGTTCAGTCGTTACAGATGCTGCTTAGCTGCAGTACTGAGGTTGGAAAAAATTGACAGGCACTTATGTCTGAATTAGAAATCAGCTCTTCAGTACACCCACGTTGTTTGATTGGACCAACAGCTTGATGGTGCAATGGGAATCTTACTTTGTAAGTCCCTCCTTGCCAAAATGTTACACAAAGTTTTGTCCAAATCCATTCTTAAGTTTTTGAAATATGAAACAAATAGACATTAATGACAAAAAGGGGGGTGAAACTTCACTGACTTTGAAAACAACTGGCCTTGGACTGTATTTTAACAACAGTACAAAGACATATACATTTTTTGCATTGATCAAACTAAATTTAAATATTTTTAAGGGGCACTTGACACATTTAGTTTATAATTTATGAGGAGAACTGCTCTGCCTGTGAAAACAGTTAACAGTATAATAGGTTTTGTGGGTCTATAGGCACTTTCTAAAGTTTTAAAGAACTCAGTAGAGTACATACCTTGGCCAAGGCCAAACAATCCTACACGACTTTTATTCTCAAGTATAGCTTTGTTTATATGTTGTCTTTAATCCTTACAGGACAGCTGTATGGTCTTATTACCCGTTGTGCGAAATGATGACGTCAGCATTATACAATTCATAAAGCTCTACAGCCGTAGAGCCACTGTAACTTACTATTAATAATAAATACAACTCTGTGCGTAATGTGGATTCAGCATTTTCCTCCATCAGATCTAAGATAAGACAAAAATTATTTATATTTATTTATTTATCCCTAAAGGGAAATTCACAAATCATCTAGATTATTATCTGGACCTGCAGCAGATTATACAGACCCATTGAAGTCAACACTGGAAATACTTCTTTTTTTTTTTTTTTTTTTTTTTTTACATCAAAATCCATACATTATTTCCTGAGAAATTGACAAAGGGGTTGGAAAACGGTCAATCCCACAATGTTAAGGAAAGTGATGAAAACTACCTGGATCTGGCCCTTTAGCTGGAGCTGCACCAAAATGGCAAACTGATTCTGTATTTTTTGTATCTTTTTAGTCTTGCTCACAAACAAACCAACCAACAAACAGACAAAGGTGAAAACATGACCTCCTTGTTGGAGGTAATATCTCTGATGATGTCATCAGGGTCAACATTTGTGTATCTTGATCCATAGGGACTGAAACTTTTGCTTTGAATTTGATCATTCTTTATCTTTTGCTTGTGACTCTTGCAGCTTTAGTGATGAGCAATATTTATCTAAATGGAGTACCCATTTATTGCAATTGAGATGAGTGACTAGGTCTCATTGGAGGTTAAGTCTGTTTTATACTGAACATTCATATAATTAATTACCTTTTACCTGTACGGTGTTAGCCTTGTTGCTGTTCCTGTGGAGGTCATTCATGGTCATGGAGAGCTGCCGTTACATTACACAGCAGTGGGACATGATTGTGTGTATCTAATTTTATGGACTACTGTACATGATCACCAATAAAACCTAAACCTGTGTTCAGTTCTGCTGGGTTTCAGGTAAGGTAGGTATTTAAATCATTAAGTTTTAAATCATTAATTACTTAATGTCATAGCTATTATGTAGGCCTAGACAGTAACAGGTGCAGGCTAGTGGAAGTGAATAAATTCTGCAGGCTGCCCATTGGGAGTGTAAATGTGTTTTTTCTCTCAAGAGAAATATAACAAAGAACAAGGAAGGGCAGAGCATTTGAACCTAGGCACCTCCTGACTCCTCATAAACACGTTAATATTTTCCAGTGACCCATGAAACCCAAAATTAAAAGGCTTCCAGTACAGCTGAGAATAAATTGTCCCATGAGAAGGTTAAAAGCTTTTATAGACTGTTTAGAATAGTTATTAGTATGCCATCCAGAGGCCCATCTGAAGACAAGGGAAAAAATGCTTCTGCCCCACAGAGGAACGCTGCTGCTGACATTAACCAAGTATAAAGAACGATGTGGTGCAAAGAGTAATGGCAGTAAACAGGAGCCGCAGCTGTCCCGGACACAGTGAGAGCAAGAGGGCTTAGACTTAGCACAGAGGGGAGTGGGAGTTGCACCAAGGCTGGCTGACTGTTTGTGTGAGGATAGGGTTACCTTAGCTGAAGCCTGCATCCATGGAAAAGGAGGTCAGAAGTTAAAAGTTTTGCATAATTTGTTGATGCTTGATTGCACAACGAGGGCATGTGTTTCAGTGTGGAGATGATCAGTGGTCCGTGAGGAGGAGGATGTGTGTCCAGTGAGCTCCTCCACCGCTGCTGCGTGCTCTGACCAGGTTTCACAAGGTTATGATGAATTAATTTCCTGGATTTGTGAGAGCTTAAGCAATTAAAGATGGAGGACATCAAACAGGTGGACTTACTAATTCTACCCTTTACACAGCATATGAAGGACAATGAAGTATCTCACTTTCACACAATGGCGTGCCTGGGTTGTCTTTAGCCTGCAGCCTATTTGTGACATGTGGTTCCAGTCAATGACAAGAATAAAAAATATATTGTATACCTATGTACTGTATGTACATGATGCCAGCTTCAAAACTGACAGTAACCTCTTGACCTTTACTTAAATATATTCCCAGCAGGAGACTGACGTGTCAAATGCAGCATTATACAAACACCTTAACATGTAATATAAAGTCCTTTATCAGTAACATTAATGCACTATTCAGTAGATTTCAGACCTGGGCTGTGCTCTTTACTGCAGGTACTTATATGCAGTCTCCTAGCATGACTTCTTAATGAGCCTTGTGCCAGTGAGTAGTATGTAGAAAGAAAAATGGGCCATGAAATACCACCCGCCTGATTAATAACTCTATGGATACCAAATTAATTTTAGTTAGTTTTAAGGTTTGACATTGAATTGAGGTCATGATTTGCATATCGTGTGGACCAGTTTTCATTTTAAAACAATTATTGTAAAACTATATTAGAAACAATTTGGCAGCAGAGTGGTGCAGTGGTCTACACCGTTGCCTCACAGCAAGAACACTCAACAAGAACCTGCCAGCGAATGTGAGCACGAGTGGTTGTTTGTGATAGACTGGCGAACTGTCCAGGGTGTACCCCGCCTCTTGACCACAATCAGCTGGGATTGGTTCCAGCATCCCCCCTGCCACCCTCAATGATAGGTGGTACTGTGATATAATGTAATATAATACTGGCTGAACTATGTTTCAACTGGAGAGAAGGAGGAGATCATTGTAAAATTAAAAAAAAAGAGATAGATCTGCTGAGGTTTTTGTAACTACTTATCTATGAAAGAAATTGGATAATAACATATTTGTGTTTGTTATGTTATTTGGGAGTCTTAGTACATTCTGAGTGATTCGACATATTATATTAGATATTAGACATAAAACATGTACAAACACTGATCTGGCCAGTGAAACTGTGTAGATATTCTACATGAAAACAATCCTACATGCAGTAATTGATTCAGTTTTTAGTCATACAAATTATCAGTCATCTATAAAACCTTATAACCAGTGCTTGTTTTCATTTATCTTATTATAATTATACCAAACAAAGCAAGGTATGATAAATTTTAAATGTAAGTTTAATCATTTATAATATATATAAATAATTAAACTAACAGCACCAGAATTAAAGAACAGTAAAATGCAATTCTTGTGCAAAAGCCTCTAGACTACTTTTCACGTTTTCTGCTTTTTGGCAGTGAAACCATATGCTTGAAGCTTGGCTACAACTGATAGCCATTTGAGGTTTTTCTGTGGGACCAGCAGGTGCAATGAATCTTGCTCCAGAAGAGGAGGATGAGGAGGAGGAGGGTGAACCAGGAGCAGAAGATATGGAAGCTTTCTGTACTTTTCTTACCCTAACTGCTGAGAGGACCTTGCTCTGCTCAGTTGCCTGTCAATGTTCTCCTTCATGAGGATTTTGGTATATCTCCCATAAGAAGACTGGCCCAAGGTTCTCAGTGCAGAGCTAATTTCCATTGCACATTTTCCCTTTTGCCTTCATGTGGGACTTGATAATGGCTAAGCCTCCGTATGTCCCAATGTGGAGGCTACAGCTAGGCCCTATCTATCTCCATTAGGTCATCCATGATGTGATGAATGTCATCCCTCCCTTCTTGACATTGATTTGTGCTGTATTCCCTTCAAAGCATTTGACCATAGGCTTGCACCTCTTCGTCCAGTTGATCCAGATCCTTAGATTTCATTGCATCTGACAAGACCTCAGACAAGGTGCTGAATACACTTTGAACCTATTTAAGAATCAGTGATGGTGTCAGCACAGACAAAGAAGTGATGATGTTCTTGTTGAGGGGAAGGTTTTTGAGGAGGATTGTTGCTGCCTTGATGTAGCCTTCTCTGAGAGAGCTAGAGACCTTCTGCACCCAGGGCCTCTTTTCCTCTCTAACCTTGTTCAAGACAAAGAAGCTTCGACAAACTTTTTTCAACACAAGGGGTTGGTTTCAAGCTTCACAAACTTGGAGAGGAGGTTCCCTGACCAGAGGCACCATCTCGGTGTGGAGCAGTGGCTTTTCATGCTGCAACATCTACCTGAAAAGTTGGAAGTACTCCTGAAAATCACAATAGAAAATGATTAGAAAAGTGGTTGAATATTTTTAGCAATTCTTTCCTGATCGCATACATAGTAATTTAACATACTGTTCTCAGAATATTGAAAACCTTATCACACAAGCTCATCAAAATTAACAGCCGTTTAAAACTATATAAAAATATACAACAATAAAATATTAAAGTTGTTAAATACATTACAAGTTTGTACATTTCTTTCCACTGAAATGTGAGTGAACATACCTCTGTGTGAATCAATCAAGGCTGCGAGCTTGTTGAACTCTGAGAAAAGCAGACAGATGCATGTCTTCTGGTTATTTGTTGACATCGGTTCCCGTCCTTACAGATTTTGTCATCTGCTGTTGCAGAAGAATGATTTTGGCCTTCTCATCAGATGCTTATTAAGAACCTGGTTCAGGAGCCATCTGCATCACAAAAAGCACAGACACATAAGATTAAGGGGAGACGACTGAAATTGCTATAATTTTTCAGATTTATTTAATGAGATTTTGCAAATTGTACCAACAAATAGAAAGAATACAGAGAATAGATTATATAAAAAGGAGAATACTAATGCAAGTGTACCTGTGTTTGTGTTGATCACGAGCAGACGGGACGCTGTTGAAGTGCATGATCAATGGCTCCAAAAACTCCTGTATTCTGTTGCACAAAGCCAGGAACCTGTTGCTGATGGGATGTATTAGCCTCTTATTAGGCTATTACTCTCCAAATGAAGTAAGGACTGAAATTTTGCTAAAATTTCCTTCTGTTTGGGGAATTTGTGATGTCACAGTAGAAAGCAGAATAAAATTCTTCCACAATCCCAGGAAAGGATTTGAAAGGGCCTTGGCTGCACTTGAGACCATGTGAATCGTGTCTCTGCTGATGTCCAGGTGTGATGGGTTTTGTCTGACTTGTGTCTCTACACCAGACGGTCTGGTGTAGAGACACAAGTCAGTGTCAAATTTACTACAAGAAAAGAAATGATGGAAATAGAAGCAAAATGAGAGAGTTGCTCTTGGCGAGTAAAGGAATTAAGTTTGATGCTGAACTCACAATGTTTCCTTTAGACTTGTAATTAACAGCTCTTAATGCTAACTCAGCTATGTAGCAATAGCAAAACCCACCAATAGCTCCTTTAACCTCTGTGTAAAATATTATAATTAGAAGTGCAAATGTATGCCTCGTAAATTTAGAATAACCACACGCATAATATAAATGTTCCTTTGCAGGAAGAAGAAAGATGAAGTCTACATGATGACCTCATTGCTACATCTGAAGACCACAAACAGCACTGGCCCCATAAGGCCACGTCAAAGACAGGACATTCCCAGAATGCATTTCACAGGGGTCAATATGCTAATTTTAGCAAAGCAACCAATGACAGTTCAGGAATTGTGCTCCAGATACAGAAGGGGTCGGATCAGGTTACGTGGCGGAGACACGAACAGTGTACGTGCAGTAATAAAAACTGGACAGACGACTGTACAGGGCCTGTAGGACTGATCTAGCACTCTTACCATATGTATGTAACCAGGCCCTTAGTTACCACACAACAGGCACCATAAGCATTGATCATGTGACGGCATTACTCTCTGGGGGTGGTGATGCATGCCTCCTTGTAATATGAATCCCAAAAGGTCCGGCAGAGTACATGACCTCACACATCATAACTTTGGGAACAGTAGTAAATCCACCATTTCCCCGTGACAGGACAGACAGACACTTATGATCCGAAGGCAGAACGACACCATCCTTGGGCAAAGTGTGCAGGGTCTAAAATGACCCACAGGAATGCACTCAAAGGAGTCACGTCTTCCCTGCCAGTTTCACACCCTTTTTTTTTGGCAAACACTCTGTTATCTGACTTTGTGGTTTTGGTATCCAAAAATAAAACCAGTGCTACGCCTTTCTCTGCACACTGTTTAATTATACCCCGACAGCCTATTTCCAACGATACTGTATAACTTACACTTCTGATAGTCTGATGTAACACAGTATCAGCTACTGTGTGTCTGATCACTGCTGCTCAAAATATGCTGTTCCCTCCATCAAGGCTGACCTCCTGGTTTAGTAATATGATTAATAATACATAAGTCAACTGAGATGCACTTCTATCCTCAGAGCAGGGGTGAGTTTTCATTTTGGCACCTCAGAGCTGAAGCCATATCCATTCATAGATGCTTCTGGGGACCTCACAGTAGCCGAGACATACTCGTATCATTCAGCATATGAGAGCTCCGGGGCTGGAGGGGATGTTGCAAACCCTGGAAATATTGTACCACACCCCGGTGTCACATATTGTGTGCATATTCATGAAGACTTAGCACAACTGCAACGTTGAACAAAGCTCAGAGGTGGCGGAGGAGGAGCGATCAGACAGTTCTGTGAACTGGCGTAGGACACAGACACACGTACGCAAGCACATATGGACAAATGCCAGGCAGAAAGACAATGAAGATGAGCGCTTCATTTGTAGGACAGTCTATACGTGCTAAGAATGGAGATGAAAGCGTGGTTGTTGGTGGCAGGCAGTTGGTGTTAGCTCTGGTGTCAGGTGTTACAGATTCCCACAAGGATTTGATCTGCTGTTCTGTGTTCCTGAGAGCTTCCTGTCAAAAAGCAGATCCTCATAATCCTCACTGTCGACAGCAGTTGCCATGAACTGAATGAACCCGATATATGCTCTTGAATTAAAGTCTGGGGCAGCACCTTTGTAATTTGTTCAGCTTGTCCCCAGTTCACCAGCTGGCAGGTGAAACCCTTGTTTCTCCATGGGGTCAAGCTTTCAGGAACTGAGAAAATCATGACTATGGCACTTTGACTTTATGCAGGACTTTGAAAGAGGTCAGAGAATTTGTTAAGCCTTACAACAAAATCCATAAACTGAAGTAAAATCATGGAAATCAATACAAATAGATATGGTTTATATTACTGATATATTAATCAAGTTGCACAGCCCAGGGATCCCCCTTTGTGTATAATTTTTTCTTAGGTAATGACACCATATATTATGACCCACTTATTTTGAATAATTCTAAAATATAGCTACATAACAATAATAATAATAATAATAATAATAATAATAATAATAATAACAAACATTAGAAGCTACCAGCAATGCAAAGAAGTCACCATTCTGGTGTAGCTTATTGCTGTGGTTTAAAGGGTCGACTCATACAAAATGATAAAAATTTTATTGCTTTTACAATCAATTAGTCAATCATTAATCAACAACAAATTTTGATCATCAATTCATTGTTTAATAATTGTATTTTTTCAGAGTTTATAGCCTAAATGTTTGATCTACTAATCCAGAAAAACAACATAATCCAAAGAAAAAATGTTGCAGTCCTATTTAATGCACTTTAACATATAACTCAAACATGCAAGCTATGTTGTTTCATTACATTTTACCGAGATGTAAAATGTCTCGGTTCAAACCAGTTAATTAATAAATACACTGTGTCCTCCTCTGATGCCATGGGTTCAATTATGTGTCTCTGTGTAGCCCACAGCCTTGAGAGACCTGCTAAACATATTAGTCCTGTGTATATAGAGACCTTGAATAAGTTCATGTTATATCATTCAATTAAACCTTAGATAATGGAAGATGAAACTGATATCTCCTGATGCGGTGGCAACACAGTGAAAGCCCTTCTCACATTAAAGGAGATCACAGCCAGATGGCACTAAGTTTCCACGCAGCTCTGCCTGAAGTCTGTCCTCTAGTGGTTTAAACAGAGGCACTGGTTCTCACAGAGCAGAGGGATCTGACGAATGTACTCCCAGCCTCATCACTAAAGAAGTAATTATCACTACTATGCTGACTTCAAAGACTTCTCTTCCTATTTAGATTCTGCCACCAGTGGAAGGATATAGATTTGCCTGTCTTTTCCTTTGGGGTCGCAACATACATCCTCTTTCTGTGCATTTGCAAGAAAACTACCAATGAAGGAAAGAGAAACACTTAACAAAAACATTTTATTTGCCCTTCAAAGGCAAAGCAAGTGAATTTACAGTGTGACATGTTCTTTGCAGAGTGTTACAAAAATACCAAAAGTACATACTGTAAATGCTTAAGGCTGTGTAAGGTCTTTCAGCACAAAAGACTCCAGCTGCATTATGGAGCTGGATAAATAAGGGAATAAATATTTTTGTTGGTCAGTTATCAGTCTGGCTTTGGGTCATGTTTTCACTCCCCGTGGTCAGCGGCGTTGGTTTCAACACTGTTGTCAATCTCATCCATGTGGTCACCCTGGAAAGCGTGGTCGCTGTGCTCACCATGGTCACCATGGTGATCCGTATCATGATTCAGCTGCGCATATTCTACTGACCCCTGCTGAGAGGGGACAAAAAAATGAAATACAAGGCTCATGTGAAGAAAAACGAATACTGGTCACAAGATCAGTGCATGACACTGTTGTCTGTATCGGTCAGTGTGACAGATGATTGATAATATGATGTCAACTCATGTGTGCAAATGAACATAGTTAGTGCTGATCCTGTACAGGACATTTCCCAGGTAATTTCTAGTAAACTATAATTAATTCATGAAGCACTCTACAGTACTTTGAATATAATACTTTCAGTTAATTGTCTACAAACAATACAAACGGACTCCACAGGGTTTCCATTTATTATTATTCCGTTGTGTGTGTGTGTGTGCCTATTTGTAATATGTGCATGCACCGTATGCATGGAGCATGTGTGATGTGTGGGCTGCTACTTACACCATCAGCCTGCTCTGGAACACCTGCAAAAACAAAGCCAGAGAACATGCTCAGGAAACAAAAGGAGTGTGAGGATTGAAAGAGGATTTGCACACTCATCAGCACGCCAATGAACGGCTCTCTGCTCCCTGGCACTGGCAGCCTATCATGTTGCATACATTCACACTATTATATGCTTGTTAAGACTTTTCCTGTGAGCAAGGAGCACATAGAGCAAACCAGATATTATGTTCTTCACTTCTGCTGCATCATTGTGTGACATGTAATGACGTGCAAACCCCTAGGAGTTGTTAGGAACCAATGACTGAACAATGGACAAGAGTTTCCCCCAGGAGTATCAAACAATGGAGTGTGTTTCTCACTTAGTCTTAACGGATGCACCCGCTGTTTGGCTCTGATTGTTGGAACAGGAAGTTCTTTTTGATGAAAGCAGGAAGTGGACACCTGATGACTGGGCCTTCTGTTTTAATGGGACATTCTTTCACCAACAATGCAGATGTTTACAGTTGGAGCTGATCCTGTTTCCTGGCGCTTTTTTTTTTTTTTTTCAAATGTCAGCCAATGGCCTGATTTTTCTCCCCGTGTAAATGGGATTTGAATGAAGAGCAGGATGTTAGTCATACCTTGCATGGAGTTCCTCACTTCGTTGCACACAGATTCTCTGCCGGTCTCCACTGGAGCTAACATGGAACAAACATGTAATCGTTTTAGGCAGTGCTTTACAGGTCACATTGATTCAATTTAACAACTGTGATATGACGGTACACTTCTGAAAAAATATTAAAACCCAGATGCAGTTCACCTCTGTTCGGATCTGGCTGTTTGGTCTTCACCTCTTTGTACTGAGGTTCCGTAGCAGTCACACTATTCTGGTCATCGGACTCTGCATCACAAAACAGTGAGCAGCATTACCAAACTTAAACCTCTGTGCATTTCATATTACTTTCAAAACTGCAAACAATATAGCATTCAGATAAAGAAATATTTAAAAGATGTGGCTGGTGACATTTTATATTCCTCTAATTGTTGAGAAATGTGGTTTATTTTGAGTTCCACAAACACCATCCTGCTGCTGTAAAGACCCACCAGTGCAGCAAATGTGCATTAATGCGCAGCTGAAAATAATCCCCAACAAATACAATATCTACTTTAGCTGAATAATATTTGCTAAAAACTACAGTGCCCACCTGTTTAAGAAATGAAAAGGGCTGAGGACAACAGACGGAGTAGGGAAGTCAGAAAGCACTGAGAGAGACAGACTGACACATTGGTGGTTTTGACAGTGATAAAAATACAGGATAATACCAGCCTCATCCTTTAATAAAAAATATGCATAAAATTAAAAACTATGTCTATTTAGTCTACTCACCAGAGCCTGACACATGTTCACTCCAAACACTCTTCCCCATCATGCCTGGTGTGACTACACAGAGAGGACAAAAACCAATTTACATCACTTCTTTAATGCTTAAAAACGAACAGTAAACAAAGAGAACATAGTTTGCTCTTAAGAACAATTTGCAGCCCTGTATTTGCATCAGTGTCAGAGGCTTTACCGTTTGCAGCCTCATTGACCTCTGCCTGGGTGAGGCTCAGCCGCTCCACTTTGGTGCTGGCTGACTTCCTAAGACGAGGTAGACACAATTAGCTTTTTAAAACAGGAAGCTCTATGGGTGTTGCCATACTTTTTCTAGCTCATATTACTTCATCTTTAAAAAAATTATATTTGTTACTCACACTGACAGCTTGTCTGTTCTTCTCCTTTTAAAATGAAGGAGATGTTTTCTTTTAAAGGCAATAACAAGGATCATGGCCAGCATGAGCAGGATACAGAGGACTGCAATAAGACCTTTTTTCCAGACAGCCAACTTCACTGTAGAATACATGTGAATCAAAATGATAAAAGTCAGCATTCAAAATTTAAACACAAAACCTCAAACATTTACCCCTCATGAGTCTAAACATTTCATTAGTTCAGTTCAGTTAGTAGTCAGTTCAGTTCAGAGTTGAGTCGAGGTCAGTTCAGTCTATGTTAAAAGTTTATTTTACATCTGTACTCACAGTGCAGCCAACAGTGTAAATGAATGCAAATTCCAACCTGTACTTTAAGTTTCCTACAAAGTATTTATTAATTAATTTAATACTTTTTGTGTAAAGTTGCCCCAGGGACGATACTTCAAACTCATTATGGCTCAGTTATTTATATTCTAGTTGATCTCTTGGTATCCTGATAAATGCTGAGTCAAAAAACAGTTTCCCCTGATGGGTTACAACAAGGTGAAACACGGATTGTTATTCCTCTTTTTCTAATTGTACAATATTACATATTTAATTCTTAACTTTGGGGTCAAAGTGAGAAATGTGTGTGGTGGATATTTTACACTTAATGACAAAAATATCATTGCTTTTCAAAAACATCCAAACTCTCTAAAACTCTAATTTGTCCTCACAAAGATAGACAAGAACACATGCACGACTGTTATCACTGCTATTAACTGAAGTCACAACACACCTCTTATCATGACAGTGTGACTCCGTTTGGTTTCGTTGGCATGGTTGGTGCTCATGCAGTAATATCCCCCTTTGTGCTCTCCTTTGACACCGCGTATGACGTAGGATTCTGCCAGCTTCTTGGAGGGCTGTTTGTCGAGAGCACCCTCCATCTCAGTGTGGTGCCAGGTGAAGGTGATGGGAGGAGTGCCTTTCTGAACAGAGCAGGTGAGACTCACGACCTGCCCCTCAGACACTTCCCCCATGCTGGGGACAATGGTCAACTGTGGTTCTGACACTGGCTCTGCAGAGGGTAAAATGTACGTTAGACTCAGAATCCACAATGATTTGACATTAGTCTAAATGATTTTCATTGTTCCTGTATCCAACGCACCTATGATTTCGGTTGAATTGGACAGAAACCCTGTCATGGGAAGCCTTTGTTGACTGTTTTTTGCATGGCATTTAAACTTGTTTTGGTCTAAGCTATTAAAGATAGCTGAGGAGTTGAAGATGGCTTGTTCTCCCAGCTTGCTCACCACCCTGTCCAAAGACGAACCATCATGACTGACTAGGGTGTACGTGATGGGCAGGGTGCCACTGTCACTGCGACAGAGTAGCTGGAAGCTCTTTCCCAACACCAGCGTACCCCCCACCACGCTCAGCACGGGTTTTGAAACAGGAACTGTGGATAAAGATAATTAGTCAGTTAGTCAGTGCAACAGAAACAAACAAGACTAAGAGTCTAATGCCATACAAGCATCACTGTGAGGCTAGACTTAGGCACAGTTTGAGCTAAATGCTAAGGTCAGCATGTTAACATGCTGATGTTTGGCAGGTATAATTTTTGCCATGCTCACCATCTTAGATTAGTTTGTAATCATGGTAATATTTGCTAATTACCACTAATCCTTGCTATGGCTAAGAAAGATCTTTAGAGCTCATCATCTGGGAAATTGTGGTCTATTTAAAAAAAACAAAACATCCATATATAGTAACTGTAATTTCAAGTTCATGACTTACCTTTGGCTTTAACAACAAGTGTTTGGCTTTCTTTTACAAAAGTGTGCCCAAGAGAAACAGTCTGGGCTTTACAGGTGTAGTTGCCATTTCTACTAGGGTGTGCCACAGTAATGTATGTCTCCAAAGGGACGAGCTTGACGTTGTTTTTGTAGATGGTGAACTGCATGTCTTTTTTGCTTATCTTCTCAGGAACATAGACAGAGACAGAGCAGGTCAGTGTGAAGCGATCTCCCTCAAACAGGTCAACAGGCTTCATTATCAAGCGTGGCTTAGAAAACAGCTCTGTTGGGGTCAGACAACAAAAAATAAGCTTTGTACATCTTTGTACAGTATATTTTTTATTCTGCCATTACTAATGCCACATTAGACATTTCATAATAAGGGGGGTATCCAGTACTTGCCATTAACCGTGATATTCCGAGAGGTATCTTCCTGCACGTTGCCCCACTCTGCCTTACACACAAGCTTCCCAGAGTCTTGTGCTTTAAATCGATGATTAAGGCCGAATGGGGCTTTCTTGAGGACCCTTCTGTCCATCGTCAGGTATACTTCAACGTTCTTTAGTGAAGTATTCACTTTGCAATGCACCTCTATTGTGTCACCCTCAAAGATCAGAGAAGAGGGCAGCACGTTCATGACTGGGGAAATCTGGAGCGCTACAAGACACATATCAGAAAAGTTAATCACACATCCTCCTGCAGGCAACCTGATCTTTTCTTGGCGATGTAACAACTCTACTAATCACCTCTGACTAACACTTGAATCTCGTTGCTGTGGTTGGAGTGTCTGGTCCCAGAAACCAAATTGATCACATAATCGCAGTACAGGGAGTAGTCTCCAGCCTGTTTCAGGGACAGCGTGGTTTCTGATGAGTTCCCAGTGGATGCTACCTGCTTCCTCTTCTCAGGTTCTTCGTTTTTAAATCTCTGGAAGAAACTGAATATGAGGGATCCCCTCTCCTCTGGAGCACTGCAGGTGGCTATGAAGTCAATACCCTCATATAATGTAGTCTTATTCAGATACAGGATGGGGGTCTGCAGGCCTGGGGAAAGGAAAACCCAATAGGACAGAAAGCAGGGAAGGAAAGGAAAACTATTACTCTACATACAAATACTGGTTGTTCAGATATTACGGTACACATACATGTGGGGTATTGGGAATGTATCATGTGTCACGGGTGTGTGAAAACCCGGTATTGCCAAAAAGAAACTAAGAGTGGTTTTGAGCTTGATGATAAATAATCCAGTTTTTGTGCGCACATTAACTACAAAGGTTTATATGTACATTCTTGACAATAATTTTAGGTAGATAAGTTTGCTTTAAGTCAAAAAGACTATTTTTGTTTATAGCAGAGGAAATTTACAATCATGTTGGTATGCTAAAATAAATTTTATACCATCACAGATTTCCTATTGTTTATCTTTTTCAGCAGCTGAATATCAAATACCTAATGTTGGGGGCTTCCTTGAACACAACGCCACGGCAGCATTTTAAAAAATGTTCCTGCATAAAACAATACCAAGTGATTATAACATAACCTTTGCAAAGCGATAACAGAGCCAAAGTTCCAGGTGTCTGAAATGGTTATTTATACAGTAGAAGGCAGGAAATCCTTCTAAAATATTCTGTCATGCTGTGGACATGGTAGGCAATAATGTGAATTATTCATCAACTGGAAAAAAATACCAGTGATTTTGCTTGTCTACTAGTTTAAGTTGACTTTTTCCCTCTACCTGCTGATAAATGGAAGACTTTTGGGCACATTCCTACCTTTTTTCATATTATTCTATATTACCAGACAATAGCAATAACAGACCCTGGTTTGAGAAATATATTGTACCAAGTTGTCATCTCCAGCTTTACCTATGACATCGAGTTTCCGGATGGGGCTGGTTCTGGTCTTGCCTTTGACTGTGACCTGACAGTCGTAACTTCCAGAGTCGGCTGCCCTGGCTGGGTTGAGTTCATATATAACTGAGTCTTCTGTGGTGGTAGAGGAATGGATGTCAATGTCGTCCCGTCTAAGCTGGAAAGTGTGTGTCAGGTTTGGGATGTTGTCATGACTCACGCCGACATGGCAGCGTATGGTAACCGGCGTCCCACTCTGAACTGTGATGCTGGGTAGGATTGTAAGGTGAACTGCATCTATAGTGTACACTGTAGGTCCCAAAGTTGCACAGACACACAAACATGCGCACATATTAGATAGAAATAATTTCATTTGGACTTCATTTCTTGCTTATTTAAAATCAACAAGAAGGATAATAAAATACAAGAGTCAGGGTCTATAATTCTCTCCACAGTAAAGGTGAAGGTGCTCCCTGGCCCTCAGTCTACTGCACAGTACGCAGGAGCTGCTGAAGGAAGGAAAAGGCTTCAACAAACAGTGTCTGACCCTCTCCTTCCCCTGGGAGAGCTTTGTTGATTTATCCCTGCTTCTGCTCTCTCTCAGCAACAACAATACAGTGTGACCTGCCTCAACAGCTACGAAACAATCACATATACCACATCCTCAAAGAACTGCTGTTGGCTTGTGCACCAGACTCGGTGATGTAGAGTGGCTGAGGCAGTGGATGACTGGGCTCATTCAGCCGCCATAAAATTAGTGCATATATGTGAGTGAGAGAGTGGATCATTGACCTTGAGTTAAGATTATTTTGTCAAAGCTTGCTGATTGTTAGATGAGAAAATCGAAACCATTCTCTTGTCTTCATGCAAAATATGAAGCCACAGCCAGGAGTCGGTTAGCTTAGCACAAAGACTGGAAACAATGGAAACTGCCAGCCTAACAAAATGTCCCTACTAGCACCTGTAAAGTTCATGAATGTCAGATCTCCTTTTTTTAATGTGTAGAAAACCTATTTATGGACGATTATGTGTTAGGACTTTCTTGACTGGGAGCAGTAAATTCCTGGAGTCTGAGTTATTTGTAACCTCAAGGTCACAGCAAGACTTCAGGTTGATAAGTGAGCTTAAGAGGTGCTGGTAGGCACTTTTGTTACTTATGGACCTCGACACTTTCCCCCTCTTTTCAGTTTTTATGCTAAGCTAAGCTAACCAGCTGTTATACCTTATATTGAGTGGTCAGACATGAAAGCACTGTCAATTTTCTCACGTAACACTTGGCAAAAAGTGCATTACCCAAAATATTAATTTATTCCTGACTGCCTCTATAACCATCTAGAACTCCAGATAAAGTAATTTGCATTTTAGTTCAAATTCATGATGTTTGCAAACTGTTAAAAAAAATGAGAGGTTCATCCAAATTCCTGCTGATGTGAAAGAAATACCCAATCTCACCTGTGACAACTAAAAATAGCTTCAATGGATGTCATTAAAGACTTGAAAATATCAAGGAGGCCAGGAGTGCATAATTCAATGCCCATTTCCAGCAAAAAATAACTGTGTGAGGTATAAATAACTTTTTTTTGGTCTTATACAGCAAGGACTGGATAACCTCAAACTGTCTCAACATGGGAGAAACCCTGAGCCAGTTATTAAACAAGAGTCAGCAATGCAGTATAATGCAGTTATACTTACATGCCTGTCCTATGACACACTGCGCTGTGTTTGGAGTAAAAAAAAAAGAAGAAAAAAAAAAAACAGAAGTGAGAATCAGGAGATCGGGTTTAACTGAAGAAACAGCCTTTATCTTTGCAGCAGCACAACAGTGGGTCCTTACCGAAGTGCAGGAAGCTGATGAGAGGCAGCAGCAACAGCAGGTTGGGGGGTCTGGAGTCCATCCTGAGTGATGGTGGTTCACTTCTGTATGATTAAAATACAGCTGCAGTGGGGCGATGAGACAAGGGCAAGAAAGGGCACTCAGAAGAACAGGGGTGGGCCATAGGAAGGGAGAGGTGGAGTGTGTGGAAGACTGGCAGTGTAGGTGGTGTGGGGGTGTTTCTCATCTTATCATGCATACTCCTTGTGCTGCTTGACTAATCAGGAAATAGCTGTTACTTCCTCAGGAATCGAGCATTAAAAGTGTTTTTATTAGTGTGCGAGGGAAGTTTCAACAATGTTGCACCTTGAAACCTCCTCAGTTCAGCATGGATGCAGTTTCTTAAATGATTTAAGGCCTAATTATGAATTACTCTCATCTAGCGCTATGGTAATTTGGAAATATTAGAGATTATTCTCTGACAGACAAACCAAAACAGCAAACACATCAGGACTTATGCAACAACCTACAGGCTGTGCTCTACTTTGCTTGGCCCACAAGCTCACCTCTTAAATTGTTAATGTCATCTGCTGTTTCTTTACTGAACTGCAGGGATTCCTACAGAGTCATGATCCAATCTCTAATTCAATATATTAAGCCTAATCAAAGCATTCATCACCTTATACCCCAAGTTTAATCCTCTCTCCAGTGCTTGGTACCCTCTTGTTAAAACTATGAAATGAAATTATGATGGTGCCACTGAATCATTTATAGGATACAAACTAAGATCTTAGCAACTGTGAAGCTTTAAGTGCAGAGTGTGTAGTGATGATTTATATATGATGGACATGCGCAAAAAAACAAACAAAAAAAATAAAAAATCAACAAGTGTTGGGGTGGGGGGGGAGGGGGAGGGGGGGGGCATGAGGGAATGTCAGTTTAAATCATCCTCCAGCTCATCTACTATCCAGTCAATGAGAAATTACACTTGAGTGGGCAGACTGTACTGATGATCAGGTGGTAATCTCACAACAAATATTGTAGTTATCAGGGATGTTTCCACATCAAATTAAAAGCCTTGTGCTAAAGGATTCCTCTGGGAACAGTCACTCCACTCATCACTATCTATTTCCCACAGCACAGAATATTAGTATCACAGACTGCAACTGGCAATTTTAACTTTTGTTGTCACAGATGCAAATGCATTTAGGGTATGCAGTGTGCAGCAACTTGCAATCCTCGAGTACAACCACTAAGAGGTGCTGAAGATCAACATTTAAAAAAATATGTTTGAAAACTCATATGCTCTGCAGTTTTATCTGCATAGCGCTCCCACTCACATTCATGTGTTCCAGGTTTGACAAAAAAAAACAAGTTTTCAAGCGGCACCGAGGTGTAGTGTGTGTCTTGTGGAGAGCTGTTACAGAGGTACTGCAGAGGTGACCTTGATAGGAGAGCATTTCATTCCAGCACAAAATGTTCTGTCAGACTTCTCCTTTACCTCTGCGAACCATGAATGGTAGCAGTCAGCATCAGGAAAGAGTCTGCTCAAGCAATTTCCTATCTGGTAAGTGATTCATTGTGATTTTAAATGATGCAAAATGTATGAACGATTGCTAGTATACACAGCATCACCTAAGGCTTGTGTTGGTGAGCGGCACAAAAGAATTGGCACAGACTTGTTCACCCTGCTGTTGATCAATAACAGTGCTACCTAGCCATGCTAGCAAGTTAAGTAAGGAAGTGAGCATTTGAAATGAAGAAGCAGGCTCCATTTTCTAGGCTTTTGAAATCTGCCATCGAGGATGCCTCTCTTAAATTTGAAGCATTTTACCCTGAAAATCTCTTGCTAGTCCCTACAAATTAAAAGTCAGCTTCTCCAGGTGAACCTAAATAGGAATTTGAATGCAAGTAAGCTAATATGCTTGCTTCCTAACTTCATCATCATCGTCCAACGAAGCAAAGTTTTATCCAGACTGTTAGGTAGTATTGAGTCCTCTCAAAGCAGATCACGTACATTACTTTGCTAAGCCTCTGCTGCAACTGCCATTTTTCTCTTGATATTAATCATAAACACATACTCAACTGCACCGTCCACTGTGACAGATGAGTGTACCCGATCCTTATTGGGATGTGAACCATGCAGACACAAGTGGAGCTCAATAAGGAGGTCCTCCCCCCATGTGTCAGTGGTCTTCCAACAGAGTCAGATATGGCTTTGGTGGTTTTTAGAAAGCTTCTACAAAGAGGTTGTCATAAAGAAAAGCTCACTCACCACCTTCCCACTGGCTGAACAATGTCTCAAGGCTGGTTGGGCTGGACGGAGGTAATGACTTGATCACTTGACATTTTGAGGTGACTCATTCTGCTGGATGAGCACAAAGTAAAATAGTGACTGTATGCGTTTACTGTATTTTCAGAAGTGTATTGCACTGAAGGGAGTGATTGATGATGGCCATGGTAGTACCACTGACACCGCTGGGTCTCGGTGGATCCAGGGCGGCGGTGTGATTGATGTCTTCGTCCTGGGCTTTATTCTGCCAGCACTTCTCTCAGACTGCCAAACAGGTTCTGGGTCTGCTGGTTCTGCTGCACAATGTAATGTGGATCCCAGTAAGTTCATATCCAACCACTGCAATGATGCATCTCATGTATTAATTTTTTTTTTTTTTGTGTGTGTGAAAAAGTTTTTTTTTAAACCAGAATTTAAAACCGAACATAATGAACTGTGTTGATGTTACACAAGGACATTCTATTGTAACACGTTAGTCTGAAGAGGAGTAGAAAATGAAGATCTGAGTAAAAAGCTAATTTAGACTCCTACTTTATTTAGGCCTATGGGAAATGTTGCTGGATAATAAAACACTCCATTGAAAGATGAGAGATGGGAAATTTGTTTCTGCTCGGAGGCAAAAATCTTGAGGGCCTAATTACAAGCAATCAGCTCAAGCCTTGTAGAAAATCTAGCATGCACATTCATTCTGTCATGCTTTTAGGGGGCATATGTTGGAACAAATGGTTTAATACAACAAATGGAAGAGAGGAATTTAATGTGGAACTGTGACAGTATGTGTATAAAAAGATATTCATCTGCAGATTGTTAGCTGTCTGTAGATCTAGACCGACTCTGCCACCCACTGCCAAATGTTGACTTTACAAAGCCAGTCTCCATCTTCTGCTCCCTGACATGGTGTGTTTTGACAAAGAGCGGCCAATAGCGTCCCCAAGGAGCTTCTGCACCGCACATCAGGCCGGGTGACCCAGGACTGGGAACACAGTCGATGAAGGACAACATGGAGAGCCTGCAGGAGACAGGGAGTGTATTGCTACAAAGCAAGGCTTTGAGGCTACCTGCCCAACACAACCTTACTCACCCAACCACAACTCCACCTTTGTTTCACCAACTCTCTGTTCAAGTGTCATGACCCTTCTGACCCACTAATTTATCTAAATAACTTATCTAAATTCCTACTTCTCAGTTTCCTGCTTCTTTTCTCTGCTATCTTTGACTTGATCTTTTTCTTAACTGTTCTTCTACATCACATTTTACATCTATTTTTTTTCTAAAAAGGTCCCAGGGCTGACTTTCTCTCACTTTCTCTGTCTCTTTCTGTCCTCCTTGCTCCACCCACCTCATGTCTGCAGAATCAATAATAAATGATCCGAGGGGCTTGACTGTGACAGGCTCTCTGCATCGACTCTCTCAGGGTTACAGGGTGAGGATCAGACAATGCTCCAGGTCGTGGAACAGCGGTCCGACAGTGAAGCAGAGGGGACACCGAGAAAAATCATGCTCATTGTTCCGTGTTGCAGAACATCAACGGTTAGCTCTCATGGATGTGCGCATCACGGCACAACCCGCCTTCAGGCCTCCACTTGTCGCTCCTTGATTCAGCACATACATGTATCCATGGCATGCT